>NC_081412.1:250618393-251298393 GCF_030272615.1 Cryptomeria japonica
AAATGTTAGGATGAGCTCAAGGTGAGAATCGGGTTTGATGGCAGCAGTGATGCCTTGGACAAAATGTTGAAGAAGCAAAAGCACTCCAAGAACACTAGAGGATTAGGAAGTGGTGTCGGTGAATTCTCCACCAGAAGGAATGTCCCCCACAATGACACTATGTTTGTCTCCTCAAATGGAGATAATAAGGGATAGACCTTCATTGTCCTAAATTCCCCCTGGAAGAAGGTTGATCTAACCACAACCAGTGAGGACATGATGCTAAGGATAAAGACCAGTGTTGCAAGAAGAAGAAACAATATAGATCCCAAAGGAAAAGGAAATATGGGAGAAGGTAGTATCATCAGAGGCAAGAACATGAGAAGACGGAAAAGAAGACCCCCTACCGGTAGAAGACAAGGAAATGCTACCGCCCACAAGATAAAGCAAGTGTAGAAAAAGAAGAGATCGGATGGTAGAGCTACAGAGTATGGACAATCCAAGTTCCATCCTCAGAGAAGAAGAAATGGAGATACTAAACCGGTAAGATCTCTTCATACATGGAAAAACAAATTTGTAATTTGTGTGCCCCCCTTCTCTGGTTACTGTTTTGCATGCAAAGAATACGACCATAGGTAAGATGAATGCAAAATGAAGTCTAGGAATAGACAGTATGCTCTTCCTAGAAACAATAATGTCGTATGTTGGAGGTGTAATGGCTTTGGTAATAAAAGTCATAACTGCAGAAGGATGAACTTGCAGTCACATGATAGTCGGTATAGCAGCTATGCTCAACATGGAAATGGATATAGAGAATATTAGAGATAAAATGTTGCATGGAACAAAAGAAGAAGAGGTTTTGTTCCTACAAGATCTAGAGGTCCACTGGTTCTGGTAGCCGGTTACAATAGCATGACCAGAAGAAGATGGTTAAATTGGTTTGACAGAAGGTCCCCCAATCATGTGTATGGCATGAACACAGTTTGATTCTACAACAATGCTTCCTGTCATGAGGCAAAATCTGGTAGAGCAAGGAAAAATCAGCAAAATAACGTAACACCTGCTCCCAAGACTGAAAATGGGAAGAAGAATGAGACCCAACTGGTATGGAGGAAGAAGCAAGAAGATGCAACCATGGACTGACATTGTGTATTCAATGCATAGGTGATATCTCCTAAGGTTTAATGGAGATGTAGGACCTTAGGGGAAGATACATAATTGACCATATCATTCACCCCCTCAGTGGAAGAGGACAAAAGGAAGAACAAGTTGTTGTCGGTATAAAGGAAGGAAATGAGATGGCAAGTGCGTGTAGTAGTTGCCTTGGCTACACATCTACATATAATAGATGGAACACTACTGTATGTGTGAATGGAAGGAAAATTTGCAATTGGGATCAGAAGCAAATTGACACAAAAGGACAAGAGTTAGAGGATGATTCTTTGTTAGAGATGATGGACCGGTGCAAGAAACCAGTATGTGCAGTATGTTACCGGTATGTATACTAGCTGGTATTTGTAGGTTATGTAAGACAATAAGGTACATGATCATTACATTAACTCTAGTAGCATAGAATGAGGATTTTATGTCTCAGGTGGTGTTGATGAAGACCTGAATGTCATATGTTGGCCCAACTGTTGATCATGTAGGCATGCATTTTTTTGGGCTAACCGGTTTGATTTATGGCATGATAGTGATATTGTATGGCAGTGTGTACACCTAGGATCATGTCATTTGATGAAGTGGATATAATGGAGCTAATAGATCATCTAATTGATCACATATGCATAACTCAACAGGTATATGGTGCAGATTGGAGCTCTGGTTTTGAACCTCGTATTAGGCAAATGAAGACCTGAGATGTATGACTTGGGAGGAGTTGACAACCATGTTTTCTTATTTGTATCAGTCTTGCTAGACACAGGGGGAGTGAAAATGTTTATGGATCTACTGGTATGGTTGTGCACTTGGAAGTATCTAGCGTTGTGAGATACTTCAATGTCTATCCAATTGAAATCACAACTGGATCATCGGGAGAGTTGCCTACAACGAAGAAAAGTTACCTGCACAAGAGAACATGCATTTGGTATTGGAAGAGATACAATTGGTATCAGTGCTAGCTTCAATAGTTGGTAGCAACAATTTGGGGTCAGAATGGCTTTTGCATATCAAACAAGAGATCATGCAGTCTGACCAGCAAGGTATGTTGTATTCACTGACACATGTGGCTTCAATTAGTTTCAGACGTATATGCATGTGTTCCTGGTTTGTATATACACTTGGTTGTTGAGCAATTAGTGTCAGTTGGTGGCTAAAACCTCTCAAGTGTTATGAATTGAGAGGATGCAAAGTATGAAGGTAAAAGGAGAAGAAGCATCATGTGGAGAAAAAGGTGGTTAGAAAAGTGTCAGTGCCCAGTAGACACGAGGAGGAGAGAAACCCTATCAGTACCCTTTGCCATTGTTGTCAAAGGGAGAGAGAGAGAGAGACTCTATAATATGTCACATACTACATGTGTGAGAATCCATGGAACACACAAATGAGGAGAGAAAGAATTTGTAGTATGTCGGATACTACGTGTGTTGACATTAATGCCAAAGGGGGAAATTATTGGCATTGTGTTGTCATTGATGTCAATTGGTATAGGATGGAAATTGGTATGGGAGATTGATGGGTAGTGTTGTCATTGATGCATACCGGATGTGATGTCTTTGATGTCACCTAGCATAGTAGGTAACCGGTGAGGAAGAGAAGGTCATCTAGCATAATGACCATTGGAGTCATTGCTACACAAGTTAGTGTTGACTTGTGTTGAAGACATAAGGACTGCAGATTAGTAAGTGACATGTTAGCAGTGCATAGTTCCCAACCAACAAGAGAAAAATTTGTTGGGCTGTTGATTGTGATGAAGAGGGGGAATGTTACAAAAACCACATCAACACCGGAAGTAAGTATGTGTAGGCCACCGGTATGTTGTGTGGATGTGAAATAGTAGGACTCCCACCAGACAAAGATACAGTCACCATTTGAAGAGATGACTAACAGCGAATGTGCCCAACCGGATCATATGAGCCTGTTTGAGGATGTGTCTACTCAGATAAGGAAGCCATAATGATGCATTTCTAAATGCAGATGACAAGGATCCACTCCCACCCATAAGTGGAGCTTATCTCCTATTATGCATGGAATGCATCATGGTTCTCGGAGATAAGATAAAATAGTTAAAGACAAGTGTTTGAAGTCTCACACCAGATCAACCGGTTGAACACTAAGTTGCCTTAGGTGCATGGGATCAGGGATGTGCACCGGATCAGCCAGGTAGACATGATGAGTTCTTGGTACAAAGATTGAAGGATATGGTTGTCACTTTGACAAACATGTTAATAGCAGAACCGGTCTATTGATGAAGAAGGCAAGGTTGAGTAGTTGCAGACAGAGGATGTTGTCAAAATGTAGATGAAGTTTGGTGCCACCGGTGTGCATGGTATCTTACCAGTATACATGCAGAAGATACTATCAGTATAGATGTAAACCGGTAAGCTGACAAAGTGCAGATGCAGAAGGCTCCCATTTGTTGATGATGTGCATGAGGTAAGTTGGCAAGTGTGCTGACCGGTTTAGGTGCTCCACCGGAAGAGAAGCAGAATGCAAGGTTGAAGGCAAATCGGTTAGTGTATGACCGGTAGGTTTTGTGAACCGATAGATGAACCTAGTTGTGTGGTTGGTCGATGATCTGATCTGGACCGACACAGAAGACCCAGCATAGATGGATGTCGACAAAGGGGCCACCCAGAGTTGAAGTGGCATGCATGCACAGGTAGGTGTGGTGTGTCGGTGAAGTTGTTAGTGACTGGTCCAACATTTATGGCAACTACGAAGCTCCAGGAATGAAGGCAGAGGATTATGGCTCAAGATCAAGGAAACAAGATAGATCCAATACAGACTAATTTTGTAGATCAAAGAGGGTGAAGGAAATCACATCACGTAAGTGATTGATTAGACATAAGACCTAAAATCATGCTACAGATAGCTAAAGATAGAAGGCGTGTGTTGAAAGGAAAAGAGCATGGAGATGTTGATTGATGAGTTGTAAGTCATCAATCAAGGACACAAGATTAGATCGGATGCAGATTCAGTGCATGGAGGAAACCCTAGTGTGCCAATGTTCAAACCAACATTTAGGTGGAAAAATCTAGCTATAAGAGTGTGATCTAAAGATGTAGTTGGTGTTGTTGCATGAGAGAGTTAGGCTAGCAAAGAAATCTGATCATTCAAGTGATTCACGTCAATCTAAGAAGAGATTGTGTGATTGAAGAAAGAACCGATTAGAAGAAGTAAACCGGCAAGAGTAAGGTAGCTAATAGACATCCATTAAGTCTGAGAGAGGAGTATATCGGTGGTGACTGAACTGGCAGAGAAGAGTCATAGAAGATTGCAGAGAAGGTTAGCTGAGAATTGGCAGCAATCAGATAGCAAACAACTAACTGAGAAAAGTAGACCGGTGGTGGCAAGCAGTAGTGTGATCAGAGATCAGTGAGCAGAGAGCAGAACCGACGAAGAGGAAGAAGCTAAACTAGTAAGGTTGTAGCAAAGAGTGAGTTACAGCAGTGAGAAGGTGAGCATAGAACCAAAAGAGAATTGGAGAGAGGAGAACCGGTGGAGAGACTTGGATAAAAGTTACAAAGTTCTTTTGTAACATGGTTGTTATTTTTGTAATTGATTATGTTCATTGTATATCACTGATTTGGAGCTTGGTGCAAGGGTTGGTGCTCCTTGGGTTGGTGCCCTAAAGGAGAAGTGTTACTCCTTTGGTTGGTGCCCTAAATGTTGTAACCAAATGTTTCATTGTGAGATTGGATTGGAGCAGTAGACTCCAACAACATTTCTCATCGAGGTTTTTCCCATCTTGGGTTTTCCTCATACATATGGTGTTATGTGGTGTCCCTTTTATGTGTGGTTGCATTTTTGTTATCCTCCTATCTAATTGGTATGTATTCCTTATGTTAGATCTGTTAACCGATATATACACATAGGATAGAAAAGGTAAGAGATTTAGAAACCACTAATTCACCCCCCCTCTCAGTGGCATCTTGTGTTCAACAGAAACCCCCATGGCATACAAAAAAAAACCCATATCCACACACCCAGCAATACAAAATTAGTGTCCATGACACCAGCTCAAATTTACAGAGTTGGGGACTAAGTCTCAGACACCAAAGACGTGAAACAACATTTTATCAAAGTAGGAGCCAAACCAAAAAAACTATTATCCAAACTAGGCACAACAATTAACCCATAAGTGGCTTGTACATTGGATCATTGTTGAAGTCAGAGAGGGAATTCATTTCTTGTGTCATCCTCTTCCTTGGTTGCAGCTCCCAACCCACCTCCGCTCTCACCACCTCATGCAAAGCCTGCAGAATCTCCTCCATCCTCATCAAATTAGTAAAGGTTGTGAATGCTTCCCACCCACGACGAGCCAGGTCCCTGCAATGAGCCTTCAAACCATCCTCCTACCATCAGATAAAAGGTAATGGTGCACCCGATACATCTTGGCCTGTAGAGGTCCTAATTTCCACACCCAAAATTTCTCATTCACAGATATCATCTAGATTAAACAAGTAGTCTAAATCAATCAAATTTCGCAGAGCCCTCTTCACCTTCTCCACCTCTTCCTCAAATTGCAACCCCCAAGCAACAATCAAAGAGTACACTTCCATGTTAGTCTGATATCAGTGACTCACATGGACGAAATCTTCCCCAAGAACCATTTTAATTGCTTCATACAAACGCTGGTCTTTGAAAAGGAAAAGACCTTTCATCCTCCTATCTGTTATATTTCCCAAAGATGGCACCAATTTATTGTCAGTCAAGAATGTGAAATTCGTTTCCATTCTACACTAACCAAAACCACCATGCACTTGCAGCTTTGAGCAAGAAAACAAAAGTGACGACCACAAACAAGCCCAAGGCTTTAAATGAATTAACATCGGTCGTCAAAATTAAAGGCTTTAAATGCATTAACACACGAAACATCTGCAATCCAGCCCAACATCGACTGTCAAAATTAAAGGCTATCTGAGTCATCATTCCTTGCATGTACATGACTATGTGCACTATCCTTTCGCACGGGCTAACATTGAGTACACATTCGTATATTTAAAAAAGTAATAATAGTATATTAGAAATAATGGATTAACATTTTGTGGATTAGACTGAGCAGTAGTTTGGGGCAACAATTAGAGACAAACCAACGTATACCTTCGACCCAAAGAGGATTTATATAGTCATTACAGACCCTCACCAACTATTTTAACCCACTTTCAAATTAGTTGGTCATTTGGGAAACAAAATGCTACTTTTGCACCAAAATTGCAAAGTTGCTCATTTTCAACTTTTGAGCAATTTTGACAACTTTTGCAATTTTCAACCAAATGATCTCCTATCAACCTAGGACTCCCCAAACATGCTAAATATGATATAAAACCATCAATTTCATCAATTTTGGCCACCTTTGGAGGCGTTGACCAGTGTTGACCTATTCAAGACCTAGTTGGCCTAGAGATGACAAAAAATGGCACAATGGCCTTACAACTTTGATCCAATGCATGGAATGACCTTATTTACTCATGGAATGGCCTCAAAGGGCTCTTGGTGCTCCTACACCATACACCCCCCTAAAAATATTCTCTTGTCACAAGAGAAAGTGCTAAGTATTTTTTTGCCTTGACTCATTCGATGGATTGTAGGTACCACCAAATTGGTATTTGTCAGATATGTCTTCCTCGAGGGAGGGAAATTCAGGAAGAGAAGAGGAAAACAAGACAAGTAGTAGGTCTAAAAGATTAGAAGAAAATTTTGTAAATGCATGGAATTTTTTATTGCTAAAGGGGGGTCATGTTCTTACGATGATGAGAGCATAGGCGACATCGAGGTGCCCTTGAGGTACAAACATCTATGGAAACAATGGGTACCCAAGGAAATTCCTCCAATAAACACTGATTTTTGTGTCAACAAGAGGATATATCGCATATCACCATCGTCATTACATGGTTTGGGCCTATTTTGCATAGATGACATAAAGGTTATTATGACAAAGTTACTGAATTGATGGAGTATGTCAGGCCCTGTTACAGTTATAAAGATTGGATGCAGCTGGTTCGATATACATGAAGTATGTGTAGGTATGCACTATCATCAAATTATATATAGCTAAAAGATAAGGATCAAAATAAAGGAGTGGCTATGTACATTAAAAAAAGGCCAAAAGAATCGGGGAATATTGCAACAGTACACGACCTAGGTCAACAAATAAGCAACCCAATTGCATATTCGTGGTGCGTGAGGGAAACTGTGTATTCATATGTGCGATAAAATCAATAACTGCAGGGGAAGAGTTGCTAATTGATTACAATTTGAATCGCATAGATACAACACAGTTATTATGGGGGTGGTGTGTACTATATACCATTTTACCCAACCTCCAATTAATGACTCCAATAGACCATTTTATTATTATGTTTTTTTCGTAAGCCTATTGGTTTCATTTCGGTAATATTTTTTAATATTTATTTTTTGTCACAATGGGACATTGATCATAGTGGGAAGGCTCTAGCCTAGAGCACAAACTGTGATGCATCTTTAGGCGCTTCTACTTGACAGGTTTACCTCATTGTAATTGTACAAATTAATACGAGCAAAATGTTTTATTATTATCTTTTTTTTGTAAGTTTATTGGGTTAATTTTGATAATGTTTTTAATATTCTTATCGCATTTGGATGATCAAGGAAAGGCACCATCAGTAGAGGAGAGCATCCATAGGGAGGTGCAGTCACTATTATGTGATGATGACATCGCATATTCTGCAAACCCTCTAGATATGATAAGGAAGACCCAAAAAAAATGCAATGAAGAAATCCTTCAGTTGTTATTCATAGTTCCTCAAACAGATGAGATAAGAGAAAGGGTTAAAATATTGATTGAGAGAGCACGAAACTTGCAAGTACATTGTCATGAGATCTTTAATTATAACACAAGCTCATTCATGGTTTTATGTTTTGTACTCTTTTATATCATGAACTAAAATATGTGTTGTTTCTACAAGATTTTATGCATCCTCATGATGTTGATGGCCATGATTAGGGTACTGCAGGTGCTGCCCAAGGAGTAGGGGTTGGTACAAGTGTCGATCCTGATCTTCTTGCATATACATCACATCATCTGACCCCATCATTCATGCCTATACCATCGACTAAAATGTCGACAACACATAGCATGCAGGCATCCCGTAGTGCACCCTCTAGCAGCGAACAAATGCTAGAACATGCGTTAAGACATGTACTTGGGGATGCAAAGGCCACTAGTACTGGTGATGTTTTAGCAGCATTTCCTGGATCTTCCTGTATTACGAGTACGGGAACATTGTTGGTCACATTTGTGGTGACCAAGGATTTCCTTCCCATAAAGATAGAGAAGGTCCCTGGTACTTTAAAATGTTTAATTATTATTATATATAATCCAATTGAAAATTACTTATTGATCACTATTTTTAGACTAATGATCCCATGATCTTTTTGGAGGAAAAGATGTTTTTTATAAATATCTAAATGATATTACAATGGAGATCTTTGGGCCCACCATACGTACACGATGGAATACCTAAAATCAATATTTAAAAGATGAGCTCATTAACCATTTAGTTGTGTTGTTCGGTAATAACACATTCGACTGAACCAATGTCCTTAAAAAAGATGGTACCTATCTAAAGTATGTGAGGGACCAATATAGGTCACATTTAGAGAATAACATAAAGTATAAGCATCCCCCATGATTCCGAAGAGGGAGTGGAAGGACCTGGTGTCAGATGGAAAGGAGAAGGCTAAAAAGAAAAAAGGAAAGACACCACCGAGCCAAGGAAGGTATGTGATACTATCAACAATGTAATTATATACTAATTACTCTCTTTTTTTACATAATCTAATGTATTTCAAACTTTTCATAGGCTGCCCAACACATCGAAGGAAACAAAGGCAAGACTAGAAAAACACGGGCAACACAAACTTGGCTCTGGTGGTTATATGAAATTAGCCGCACGAATTGTAAGTATCAATAAATGAAATATTGCATCTAAATGATAAATTGCAAACAATTTTGGTTTTATCACACCATAGAAGCAAAATTCATGATCTTATACAAAAATACTAGGCTCTGAATTCAATAGAGTGCCCATAGAAGAAAGCCTAAAGATTGCCTTCCAGCAAGGCTATGGAGTCGTGAATGAATGCCTAAGAGTCTTGACTAGGCAAACAGAAGCTTCCACTGCATCTGACATGCAGGTAAATAAATTCAATGAAGTTTAATAAAATTGAATACTTGTGCAATCTATTCAATATTAATTTCCACCATAAAGTAATTATGTGCATGTTTGTTTTAAACATGCAAGCAATGAAAATGTTGCACATGACATTGGAATGCAGCTTGGTGAGGGTGGAGCACAACTTGTAGATGAAGGTCATGGTGTGCATCCCAGTACTAGATGTATTCATGTGATATACCAAAAATAGCATGGATTAATACAATTAAACATATTTTAATTGCAATTGGTATATTAATTAATGCAATCTTATGTGTTTCAACTTTAGAGCTTATAGAGCATGATCAACATGTTGAGCATGAACAAGATAGACAAGATCAAGAACATGATGTGGCCCCACAGGTAAAGAGTATCACTCTAATGTTCTTTTTAACATATATATTTATTTGCAATTGGTGTTTTAATTAATGTAACCTTTCGTGTTTCAACTCCAGAGGATTTAGAGGGTGTTCAACATGTTGAGCATGAGGCTATAAGAAAAGATCAGGAACATGATGTGGCCCCATCAGGTAAAGAGCACCACTCTAATTCTCTTTTAAACATATATATTTAATTACAATTGGTGTATTAATTAATGTAACCTTTCATATTACAACTCCAGAAGATTTAGAGGGTGTTCAACATGTTGAGCATGAGGCTATAAGACAAGATCAGGAACATGATGTGGCCCCATCAGGTAAAGAGCACCACTCTAATGTTCTTTTAATTAATGAAATACTTGTAGCAATAATAATAAAACATATCGATTTAACATTTCTTTGTTATTGTAGCAAACCCCCCCTTGTAGCAGCCTCCACATTGTGAGTGCACGACTAGGCATACATTAAGATCACGAGCAGAGGGCAAAACAACTAAAGGGCAAACAGATGATTTAGAAAATGATACTCCACTTCTTATTTATTTATCTGCAAAAAAGAAACAAAAAGAGAGAGATTGTAATCATATTATGACAACCATATTTTTGATAATATGTAAAAACTAAAAGAATGAATGTTATATGTTAATGAATAAATGTAAATATGTTAATGAATGAATGTTATATGTTAATGAATGAATGTTATATGTTATTAATGGATGGATGAATGAATGTTATATGTTATTAATGGATGAATGAATGATTAATGTTATGTGATCAAGTATGGGGATAGTCTATAAAGCTTTATCTAACATGATTCCGTTGAGAGATAGCAGGTGTGGAGGTTTGTAAGGAGATTTGATAATGAAAACTAATAAAATTTGTCATTTTCCTTCATGTTTCAGTTCTCTGTGATAGTAATACTCTAAGGATATAATGTTATTTGGTTTCAAATAGTCTTATATATAATAGGGCATGCTGATAAATATATTTACTTTCATTAGAGTCCAATTTCAAAAGGAGGAAGTATAAGGTAATGAAGTTTTGGTAACAGGATGACCAACTGTCATATGGTTCTACAACTTTATGATTGTTACAATGAAAGAGGTGATCAAATATGAAGTCATTTTACTCTGCACTCGGTTCTAGACTCTAGAACAATGAATCTTCTTTTGTTTGAATCCATTTTTTATGAGTTTTCACATTGTCTTTTGCAAGTTATGTTAGTTTCTCCAAAAGCAGTCTGAAACCCTCAATGAGGGTAACCAACAAGCAAATTATTTGTATAACTCCTAACATAGCCAGTGGCAAAATCGAGTTTTTGGTGATATGCGGGATTTATATATAGACTCCAAGATTTCAAAGTGGCAAGCCGATTCGAAGAGGTTTGGGAGGGTTCTAATGATGCCCTAGTACTGCTAAAACCATGGTTGTGATCAATGATAACAATGATAATGGATTGTACCTCTATTCTACTTCTAAATATATGTTAGATACTCTCCAGTAGTAATCAATAACTAAGTAGCATATTACATTAGTTACTTTTTGTGTACCTGTGTTCTGCTTCTAAATATATGCTAGATACTTCCCTGTACTATTGAACTGATTAAATCTTGTATCTCATGTTTCTTTATGTGACATGACAAACCTAATGTTGAATATTTTTTATGGCAACTCCTGGAGATTTTACCTATTCTTATTATATTTGAGCACATTTCTCCTTTTTGTTTATTAGACGTATCATTGGCATTCCTACCTCATTTATTGTATCACATGTAGAGATATGGAAAGTATCATTTAGTTTCTCTAGCTATTGGCACTATGAGCAACCAAGATACATCTTCCTTTAGTTATCACAATACTTAGAGGTATATTTTTTTTATCTGGAGATACCATTCTTGTACTTACAGTAGTATTTCAGCATTTCAACATTGTTTGAAAATATTTCTTGCCTCATGAACAACTAGTGAATGTGAGCCTGCATCATCTTTGTTAATGTATCGACATCCTTAAGAGGTGTCTGTTGTATGTTTTATATTGATGTATTAGTGATCAATGTTCATTATTCATGTTATCTTGATGTGCATATAAATTCTCTCATACTTTTGATTCTTAATTGTTGAGCACTAAGTTGTTCTTGCTTTCATTACATTGTCTTATTACTACAAATTAATGATGTTTCCTATAGCTTCCATCATGTGGCAATGTACTAAAATGACAGTATAATTCATTTCAATGACATACTATCAATTTTCCTCTATCAGTATTGGTATCTCGAAACGCAATCCCATCAGAATCCCCAACACTATCGAAATTGCACAAAAAGGATAAACTGACAATGTAGACTTATTTCAAAAATGCACCTTGGAACACTATCGGTATAGCTATACTGATCAAGACTCATCAGATAGATTAATAGTATCAGAATAGTACAAAAACTTTAAATCGACAATAGAAACTATTTTAATCACCTGGCCATCAGCTAAGCTATCCAGATAACTCTTGTCAAGCCAAAAACTAACCATCAGTAAATTATCCCAATATGCTTCCACTGAGTCTAGAATCATTTTTGAATGAATTATTGTTATTTTTAAACTGTAGGGTTTCATCACAATTCTGATGAAAATAGATATCGACATATCTTAAAGCGATAAACAAACTTCCTCAAAGATGAGCTTTTCGGCATAGCTATACCGGTCACCAAAAGGATAGTTCTATCGAAATACGTATCCTGACAACACAAATCAATCTGAAAACACTGCATCAGAATAACTATCCTGAACACCAACTCATCAGCCAAGCTAATACTGTCGGGATAACTTGAAAGGGGTACAATGATTCTAAAAGTTATTCTGATAAGTTATTATCGTCGAACCTTTGATGTATAGAGCCTGACGAACCACAAACATTTTCGATGAGGTTGTTGTACACATGATGTTGATTTCATCATAATGAGAATGAAAGTTTGCTCCACCTCATCGAAAAATTGACAATAATTCGGTGTATTTTTTACGATTTCAAATGGGAGTTTTGCAACGTTCTGTGGTCTTTTTTCATCGATAGATGGACAAAAATTTGCAATGAACACCACAAACATTTTCCTTATCACCGACCGATGATTTTTGGTTGTCGTTTCGACGAAAAATAAAATATCATTACAGCAGTGAAATTCAAACCAAGGTTTCGTTGGTAAATCAATAATATTTTATCGCTATGTCACCAAACATTCATTGGAATTTGGAGTTAAATACAGTAGTGGCATGAGAGATAAAAGGGGAAACCGCCTATTAACAGGGGTAGGCATTTTTGAAAAAATAAAAACAAGAGGGTAGCAAACTCAAGAATTGCATTTGGATTTCAAGGATTTATAGTTAGCTATATTTTCTTCGTGTTGTATTGTGGTAGATTGTAGGTGAAGTGTGAAATTTGTTTTCTATTTTTCTATGGTATTTTGGGTTGTTTTTTGTTGTTAGAGATTATTTTGTTGCTATAGAAAATCAATTTTCTATTTTTTTTTATTCATTTAGATCGGTCCTAGGAGTTGAGGAATTCATCTTTTAGTTTGCAGCAAATCATTGTTAGCAGTGTTGTGTGAGTTTATATTTTTTGGGTGGTTGTTGTGTTTGAATAATTTCTTCATTTTGTTGTTATTTATGTTGGGTTTTTCTTTTGTAACAAGATATTTAATGTGTAAAAATTATTTCATTTATAGAAAAGGTTTAAGAGGTTTATGTGCATAAAATTATCAATTTGGGTGAATATATTTGTAAATAAATTGTTAGTGTGAATGGGGATATTTCCTAATTCATCATTAGTGGGAACCTATTCACATGTTAAGTTTACTTAGGTCTTAGGTGTCATTATCTAGAAGTTAGCTATAATGAAGCCATGTTCACCTCATTTACTTTTAGTTATCTAGGCATTTAATATTTGCCTCATGCATTTAATGTTTGCATCAAGGGTAGTTGTTCATACCCCATCACACCTTGCCTATATAAGTAAGCTCTCTTGTATATTCAATCATATTCAATCAATGCATTCTTCTTATGCAGTTAATCTTTCCATTCTCTCTTATGAAATCTATTTTGGTCTAGCATGGATTCTAGGGGGTGTTGAGGTCGTCACCTATTGCTAGATCTTTGTGGGTACTTGTTGTATTTCAATATTTGTTTGAAGAGAGTTTGAAGTTTAATATTTTAAAGCATATTTGTTGTGTTTTGTATCAAGTAAATAAGAAAAATATTTTATTTGGGGATATTACACTCCCATATATATAATAGGGTATACATTCACAACTTGCAAATATGCATCCTAGGAGCTCTATTTTTAAATCAAATTAATCTATGAACAATGAATTATTATTATTATTCTCATGCAAGACCTACCCACATTTTGATTTCTTTTTCACATATCATACATTTATCACTACTCTAATTCTATGTTGATGACACCTCTTCACTTATAAAACCTACCAAAAGTGATATTGCCTTATGTGTTGGCAGCAACAATGAAGGAAAACTGAGAGGGGGGTGAATCAGTTTTCTCCGGATTAAACAATTTAAGAACAATCTCAGATCTCAATCAACTACAACAAGAATAAAAATAAAGACAATAAAAACAACACACATAACACCAAGATTTTGACGTGGAAAACCCGGTTAAAGGAAAAACCACAGTGAGAACCTACCCACAATAAGATGATACTCTGCAATAGTATGTGTAAATATTACAATGGGGAATGCACTTGCATTCACACACACTGTCTAGAGATCACTACTCAAAATATAATGACCCATAAGGCTCCAACCCTTAGGGAAGGTTCACTACCTTAGAATAATGTTTGGACTACAATCTGGATTACATGAACTGCAAAGATAGCATCTGCTAATGCTTGATGACAGTTCCGGTTATGCCCATTTGTCTACCTTGCAGCAATCCCTGCTCCATACACCATACCGAAGGATAAATTCACTTATATGCACATACACCACTCTCTGATAATGCAGACACCACATCGACACCCAAATTACATGAATATAACAACTATTTTTACAATTCATCAACCTTGACTACAAGGTCGGCCAAACCCTCAACACTCAATTACAAAATTACATCACACGATACATAAATCAACCATCGGATTGATACAATTCCATAGATGACATATCATGAACCTAAATCAAATCTCCAAACACGCATCACCATCAGAAATCTCGGTAGGATCAATTGCAACATGCTACACCACCAAAACTACCGCATAACACAAAGAATATCACCGAATAGACAAAATCATCAATACTGCGCACAAGGATCAATATGGACCAACAAAAGAATAGGACATGATCAGGAAACACCAACAAGCACGTTAGAACCATTCGCAATGGCTGCACCAACACCACTTAATCAAATCTTCATCGATCAACACACTAACCCTCAAGAACACTTAACAACAACAATTTGGACTAGAAAGATAACTTGTGGAGCACCAAATCACAAACCATCTAAAATGTAGATACACATGAACATCCAAAGCACTTTCCCAAATCTACAACCAAATATATGATCATACCGGAGCACAATGAATCAAATACCAGAATTATGCAACACTAAACAGACTGCATACTAGAATCCACAACTCAACCAAATAACTACATAGAATCATGGAATCAATAGAGATACTAGGGATACTTCATTACTGAACCACAAATCCTCATCAGCAAACCAAACCAATTCCATTCTCTGCAATCACCAAAACACCAAACATAGGAATATGTTGACATCAATGACAACGACATATCCTAGGAGCAACAATATCCAACAATCTCCCCCTTTGGCATTGATGGAAACATATGAATGTGAAAAACAATCAATGCAAAGGAATAAATGAACACCAACAATCTCAATAAACTCCCCCTAAGATCTTGCACACAAAAGCTCCAAAGATAAGGCAATTTTTCACATGCTTCTCTCCCCCTTTGACAACAATGCCAAATACATAATATAAGTCATGCTTCTCTCCTCGCACCAAATAATCTCATCCTCCTTAGGATAAACTCACAACTAATCATCTGAATCACATACTGACTACTCTGGCTGAGTAGCAGTACCAACTCATTAACCCAGATAAGAAGATAAGGCTCTGAAATCCACCGAATTGATACAACTCCATGCATCTAATTCTCATCAGGAGGGGCAGAGACCCCTAACTTGTCTCTCAAATAGACAAATGTATCTGCAGGAAAAGGCTTAGTGAAAATATCTACAATCTAATCCTTTGTAGATACATATTCCAATCTGACTTCTTCATCACTGACTTTCTCTCTCAAGAAATAATACTTTATTGATACATGATTTGTTTTAGAATGCAGTACCAGATTCTTGGAAATATTGATAGCACTTGATTTATCACAGTATATAACAATAGGCTCATCATAAATCACTATAATATCCTTCAACATTTTCTTCATCCAAACTACCTGAGTATAGTTGCTAGTAGCAACAATGTATTCAACTTCAATAGTAGATAGAGATACAACATCTTTCTTCTTACTGGACCATGAAACCAACTTCTTTCCCAAAAAGAAAGCTCCACTGGTACTGCTCTTCTGATCATCAACATCACCTGCCAAATCAACATCAGTATAGGCACATAGAAAGAAAACGTCATTCTTCAGATACCATAAGCCATAGTCAATAGTCCCCTTCATATATTTGAAGTTCCTCTTCACAACAATAACATGAGTCTCTTTAGGATCAGCTTGAAATCTGGCACAAAGAAAAACAATGTGCATAATATCTGGTCTAGTCTAAGTTAAGTACAACAATCCACCAACCATAGATCTATACAAAGTCTAATTAACTTTCTGAGATTTGTCATTCTTAGACAACTTACATCCAGTCACCATAGGAGTTCCAATAGGTTTGAAATCATCTAGCCCAAAGTTTTTCAACAATTCCTTCATATACTTAGATAGAGAAATGAAAATGCCTTTGTTCATTTGAGTAATTTGTAATCCTAAGAAGAATTTCATCTCACCTATCATAGACATCTCAAATTCCTTTTACATATCATCAGCAAACTTCATACTCAGACCATCATCTCCTCCAAAAATGATATCATCAATAAAGACTTCAACAATCAAAATGTTACCATTATCAACCTTAAAGTATAAATTACTATCAATAGTACCTTTGCATAATCCCAACTTCAACAAATACTTATCCAATCTAGCATATCAGGTTCTAGGGGCTTGCTTTAGTCCATATAGTTCTTTCTTCAATTTGCATACCATATCTCCTTCATCCGATAAAGAAAATTCATCTGGTTGCTCAATGTAGACTTCTTCCAAATCACCATTCAAAAAGGCTGACTTAACATCCATCTGATATACCTTGAAATTCTTGTAAGTAGCGTATGCAAGAAGCAATCTAACATCTTCAATCCTAGCTACCAGAGAAAAAGTCTCCTCATAATCAATTCCGTCCATCTGAGAACACCCTTTACATACCAATCTTTCTTTATTTCTTACCACTTACCGGCCTCATTCGGTTTATTCTGAAACACCCATTTAGTGCCAATCACATTCTTGTCTTTAAGCCTCAGAACAAGCTCCCAAGTGTTATTCTTCTCAATCTGATTCAGCTCTTCTTCCATTTCTTTTATCTAATTTTCATCTTTACATGCTTCGGTAACATCTTTAGGTTCAATCTTTGAAATCAAACATATCTCTTTAGTAGCAATCCTTCTCCTAGTCAGCACACCTTTATTCTTATCACCAATAATTTGATTTTCAGAATGATTCAATCTTACATACCTTGGAGTCTTATGATTGTTCTAATTGTCAGGCTCATGAACTTCACCGACAACAACAATATCTAGATTACCTGTCTCTACCAGATCATTGTGCTTTAAGATCTCAGTCTACATGGGCTTTGAAATAATATCTTCATCATCAAACTCATATCCACATGCTCTGATCTGCTTACCAAGAAATTCATCAACCTTCACATTTGACTCTCTACTATCTTTCTTAGTCTTTTGTTGTAACACCGGTAGGCCTTGCTCTTAGTAGAATAACCCAAAAGATTCCTTCATGACATCTTGCATCAAACTTTCCTATATCCTCGTCTCTTTTGATATAATATTTACTTCCAAAGACTCTGAAATATCTAGCTATAGGAACATGACCAAACCATAGCTCATAAGGAGTCTTACCAGAATCACCTTTAATATGCACCTGGTTGAACGTGTAAACAATAGTGCTAACAGCTTCTCTCCAAAAGGTTTGTGCAACATTTCCTTCTATCAACATAGTCTTGGCAGCATTCAAAATCATTTTGTTCTTCCTTTCAACCACTCCATTCTGTTGAGGGGTTCTAGGAGTAGATAATTGTCTTCTAATTCCATTCCTCTCACAGAATGTATCAAAATCTCTTGATGTAAATTCTCCTCCTCTGTCAGATCTAAGGCACTTCAGCTTCAATCATGTCTTAGTCTCCACCCTAGCTTTGAATATCCTGAATTTCTCCAACGCTTCTGATTTCTCCCTTAGAAAAGTAACCTACATCATCCTAGAATAGTCATCAATCAACAACATGAAATACCTATCACCTTGCATGCTTCTTACTCTAGTAGGACCACATAAGTCAGTATGCACTAGATCTAACAATCCACTAGATGAATACAACTTACTCTTGAATGTAGTTCTTGTTTTCTTTCCCAACTAACATTCTTTACATACCGGATTAGATGGCTTCACAATCTTAGGCAAATCTCTAACAGCTTGAGTAGAAGTTATCCTTATCATGTATTCAAAATTAACATGGCTTATCCTCCTATGGCACAACCAACTCTCATCAATCTAAGCAATCAAACAACTTTTCTCACCAGTATTCAAGTGAAAGATATTACCTTTAGTCTTAGTTCCTGATGCAATCTCTACACTGGAGGCATTTAGGATCTTGCATTTACCATTCTTGAATTGCAAATCATGTCCCTTGTCAACCATTTGTCCAACACTCAAAATACTATGCTTCAAACCTTCAACATACAAGACATCATCAATATTATGCTTACCATTAGATGATATAGAACCTCTACCACAAATTACATAAGTTTTATCATTTTCGAATCTTACTATACCACCATCATACCTCTCCATACTCACAAATTTACTTTTATCACCTGTCATATGATGTGAACAACCTTTGTCAATCACTCATTCATCTTTCTCTTCAATCTTAGAAACCAAAGCATTCTCGTCAACAATGTAGCTTGTGTTAGGATAACCGGTGAACATCTAAGAGGGGGAGAGGGTGAATCAGTTGTTAACAGATTATGAAACTTTAAGCACACAAAACCTTTTACTGGAATGCATAAACCAAATACCAGAATAGCAGATATATCAATTAAGCATAAACATAAATCATAAACCAATTACCATGCATCTACAACACATAACACCAAGATTTGTACGTGGAAAACCCGGTAAAGGGAAAAACCATGGTGGGAAGCCTACCCATAGTCAGATGATACTTCTACAATAAGTATGTGATTACAATTAGGGGCCTACACATGTAGGAAGGCCAACAGCCTAGAGCACACTGCTCATCACACAAGGAGCCTCACTGACTACAAAAGAAATACATACTACAATCCGGAAATAAGAATGAACTGCAAGAATAACATCTCCTATGCCTGAGTACAGTTCCGGTTAAGCTCAATGTCAGAGGTCTTACACAAACCCAATTCGATCACCTATGATCGACCAAAACCTCTGCATATAATCAGATAATCCTATAACCATAATCCCATACCATGATCTACAAAGAGATCTTACATCATATTTATACCAACCCAGGACCTAACCAATTAGGTCGACCACCTAAGAGATAATACAATAAATCCATTACATAAACCCGCAAACCAATGATAATCCAAGTCAACCTAAGGCCGAAGCAACATTAACCAAACAATAAATCCAATCAGTAACACATCAGGAGCATCCACCAACATGTTACATAAATCAGTCCATAACCTAGCAGAATAACACCGGACCTAAAATAGGTCGCCATAAGCCAAATGAAATACCACCAATAAACTAGAACACCAACACGATAACCATCAACATCCTGAAAAACCTTCTAGAAACTACACCAACACCACTTATCGAATCCATCAAAAGATCTTCAACAAATCTCTGCCAATAGAACCCTTACTGGTAACCAAAAGGCTTACTAAAACATATGATAGCTTATGGATCACCAAATCCCAAACCAATTCAATTTGACATGCATTTGAATAACATGAATGACCAAACCAAACCAATTCCACCAATCGAAACATACTGGAGACAAATCTCCTGATCATCATCAAAGTCCAACCACTCTACTAGAACCTGATAAACAACCAAAGAAGCTAGTGTTGACATCAATGACAAACATCAAAGCAACACATAATCAATTCTTCCAAATTGCCAACAACTTGTAGGATTCAATGGTACTAGATCATGTTCCATGATAGCAATAAATACAAACTCATCTTCTAAATTCCCATTCTCTGATTCTTCATTTGTTACACCTTCATCAAAAGCATAGTAACATCTCTTCTAATATCTGAACTTCTGGTTAGGCTTATAGGGCTTATCATTATTTTCATGCTTTTCATATATATCATACTTATCAGATCTATCATGCCTTTCAAATTTATCATGCTTATCATATCTAGACATTCTCTCAGGGAACCTAGAAACCAAATGTCCTATCTTATTACAAGAGAAACATTTCAAAGGTAAATTTCCATCATACTTACCGGATCCCTTAGGAAATCTTCGAGCAATAAGGGCTTCAAGCTCATCCAATTCTCTTTATTTCTCTTCCATCTCTCTCTTTTCTCTTTCATACCTGGATACCCAACAAGAACTTTCTTCTGGATCATACTCCTGCTTCTTGGATACAGAAGCTCTAAATGCAGTCTCATATTTACCATTTGAATCTCCAAATTCACTCAACTCGAATGCAGAAATTTTTCCAACCAACATGTCTCTGGCCACAGTAGTTACACTCTAAATTTCATCAATAGCAGCTACTTTATGCTTGTAAGCAGAGGGCAATGATCTTAGCACTTTAGCAACAATCTCATCTTCTTCAAGAGTTCCACTAGCACATCTAATATTCATGAAAATCTCATTCACTTTAGCCATAAAGGATGTTATGTTTTCATCTTCTCCCATCTTTAATGCTTCATACTTCCCTTTCAAACTCTGCAACTTATCTACTTTGACTTGTGCATCTCCTTCATAAAAGGTCTCTAACTTCTTCCAGATTTCATGTGCAGTCTTCAAACCCATCACATTTGTCATCTTTGAATAGGTCAAGGCACTCAGCAATGCTTCCTTAGCTCTTATGTTATGTTCAGCATCCTTGATCCCAGTAGTAGTAACCAGTCTATTCTGAGGAACATTGTAAACATTCTTAGTAATCTTCCAATACTCATCTCCAAGACATTTTAGATGAACTTCCAGCCGGTCCTTCCACATAGAATAATTACTTCCATCAAATCTCAAACTCTCCTTGAACACATAAGCTGCCATCTCGGATCTCCTCAAGCAGTCAAGCTTCTTCCAAAGGATCTATCTCTAATACCAATTGTTGGAAGCAACAATGAAGGAAAACTGAGAAGGGGGGGAGGGGGGGGGGGGGGGTTAATCAGTTTTCACCGGATTAAACAATTTAAGCACAATCTCAGATCTCAATCAACTGCATAAAGAATAAAGATAAAGACAATAATAGAAACACACATAACACCAAGATTTTGACGTGGAAAACTCAGTTAAGGAAAAAACCACAATGGGAACCTACCCACAATAAGATGATACTATGCAGTAGTATGTGTAAATATTACAATGGGGAATGCACTTGCATTCATGCACGCTGTCTAGAGCTCACTACTCAAAATATAATGACCCAGAAGGCTTCAACCCTCAGGGAAGGTTCACTACCTTACAATAATGTTCGGACTACAATCTCGATTACATGAACTGCAAAGATAGCATCTGCTAATGCTTGATGACAGTTTCGGTTAAGCTCATTTGTCTGCCTTGCAACAATCTCTTCTCAATATACCATATTGAAGGATAAATCTTATTATGTGTACATACACCACTCTCTGATAATGTAGACACCACATCAATACCCAAATTACATGAATATAACACCTATTTATACAATTCATCAACCTTGACTACAAGGTCGGTCAAACCCTCAACACTCAATTACAAAATTACATCACACGATACATAAATCAACCACTAGACCAATACAATTCCATAGACGACATAGCACGGACCTAAATCAAATCTCCAAACATGCATCACCATCAAAAATCTTAGTAGGATCAACTGCAACATGCTACACCACCAAAAATACTGCATAACACGAAGAATATCATCGGATCAACAAAATCATCAATACCGCACACAAGGATCAATGTGGAACAAAACAAATAGGACACGATCAGGAAACACCAACAAGCACGTTAGATTCATCTGCATCACCTGCACCAACACCACTTAATCAAATCTTCATCGATCAACACACTAACCCTCAATAACACTTAACGACAACAATTCTGACTAGAAAGATAACTTGTGGAGCACCAAATCATGAACCCTCTAAAATGTAGATACACATGAGCATCCAAAACACTTTTCCAAATCCGCAACCAAAGATATGATCATAACGGAGCATGATGAATCAAATACCAGAATACTGCAACACTAAACAAAGAAGAACAATCTACATACTGAAATCCACAACTCAACCAAATCACTACATATCATCATGGAATCAATAGAGATACTAGGGATACTTCATTACTGAACCACAAATCCTCATCAACAAACCAAACCAATTCAATTCTTTGCAATCATCAGAACACCAAACATAGGAATATGTTGACATCAATGACAACAATATATCCTAGCAGCAGCAATATCAAACATTATGATGCTTATCTCTTCACACTAATATATTATGGTACCACACAAGTGTTAATTTTTGCACTAATTTTATCATTATGCCACATGTCATGCATATATTACAATGTCAATCATGAACCTTAGATAAATAAACTTGATAGAAATAAACATAATCTTACATGTCTCTTCAAGACCACATCATTAGTTGTTTGCACTTACATGTTTATCTATTTTTATGATCACCTACTACCAATTATCACATAATGTTTATTATTCTAGTTGAGGCCATCTTACCTAATTAGTTGGGTGGTTATATTTTTTTATGATTTATGCCCATTATACTATTCGTGCATTATCAAACTCTCCCATAAGGGGTCAATTATTTTGAAGTACACTCTCACAATTACATCTTACACTATTTTGCTTGCATGACTTGACCATGTTCTAAGTGCTAAATACCAAATTGGGGGTATCACACATCATGTGTTCCCTATCACATTGTGCACTTACTAACCTAACCATATTTTAAAGAGTTACATTGGAAATACTATAAAATTTCCCATACCGTCAACTACATTTTGTGCTATGTATCAAGATCTCTCATTACCACTAGGAACCTATAGTCTTCCCTTGTCCATTAGGTGCTCATGTTGCCACATTGAGGTGATACACCTTTTCTAGTGTCTTATGTGCTTACATAGGTGTTTTTAGCTACCAAAGATCACATACCACTTTTCTATCCATATTGGACAACCTCATTCCTCAATAATATCTCCAACATATATGCTTACCACACTTATATTTCATGTTCTACTTGCTTATTACATTATGAATCTATATACTAACATGCTTAGCTCACATTTATATTTTATTTTATTTTTTCCCCACTAATTATTTGCATCTAATGGATGAAACCAAATGTGGAGGGCATACTATGTTAGCTTATATTTACATTTTTTTTATTTTTTTCTCACTCGTACAATTCTTTGCATTTAATGGATGAGACCAACTAAAGAGGAAATAGTATATTACTAACACTCCTATGTTGATATTATGGATAGTTATATGTGCCTACATAGATACTTAGTACCACAACCACACAGATAATTACAACACTATATGCTAGTATCCAACACACTTGAGCATCCTACAATTATTGAGCTAAGTAGACCGATCCACTTTTTGTACATGTAGAATTTTTCTAGCCCTTCTCTCTCCTTCATCACCAATGAGTAAAATTTAGAATGTTGTTACCTTAATTTTTACTTAACAAAATCTACTCGTCTCTTTTTTCTCTAGTTTGTAGGTTCCCAATGGGTACACATGTCAAAGGATGAACTTGCATGATGTCATTCAATAAGGTCTATTACTTTATATGGACTTGAATACCTTCTTATGTTTGAATATTTACTGTACATGCATATTTGTGTGTAACATAGTTAAGATATATGATTCATCTCAAACTCACATGCACCTCAAAGTGAGAGCAAAATATAATGGTAAAATTTGTAACCATGAGAATTTACATTCACTTTTGTGCCTATTTTGAGATAATGGATTAATATAATTATATATCAACAAATGGCATTCTTTTGTAAAGATGGGTTCCCCTATGCCACTACTCATCCATTTGCACACATTTTCACCTCTTGTATATACCTTATTTTCATTTGCATATATTTTTGTCTATCTTTATTTATATTGACCATTATTGCACCCATCCCCATACATTCACTATCCACCTCAATTGACCAGTTTAATGTCTCGAGTCAATCTCACAGCCATAGATCTTACCCCTAAAATTTTAAAATTCAAATTTATATTTGATTGTATGGTTTATTATGTTGTCCTTGTATTTAAAGATATTTAGTTGCATTTGTTCCATATGCTATAAATATTATTCATTTGAAATTGAGTAAGTATTTGCATTCAAGGTGTATGCTAAGAACAATTGCTTTTAAATATGAAAAAGAACCTTGATCTGCATAATCATCATAGGGCATTCACACATTCAAACCTTCTTGTCTTTAATCATTCACGCAATCGTAAAGTTGGTTTTTTTTAGAGTTGACCTAAGAGAACATATACTTTAACAATCTAACAACCCTCTAAAGGTATTTTAAAATATTGATATTTCTCAAACAAAAGTAGACAACAATGAATCAAGGTAACCAAGAATTATTAGCACACATTGTACCAATATGTGACCAAAGACTAAATCCAAACCCATAGAAACATCCCAAACTTGCTAGAGCATAGAGACTATCCCAATCCAAGGAATTGTACAAACTATTTCCAACCCCAAGGCATTCAAATTTAAGTGTCGCGTCATTTTTTTCATCTTCTAATTTTGAGCTTGTAGCATCCTAAAATTGCGACACTTACAATTTCGACTGCATTTCGGTCTTCACGATGGCGACGCAACACGCAACCTGAATGGAGACCCCGAAACCTGATTATGACACTGAAAACTGCATTTTCTTGCACCCTGGCCTGAACCTCCTTTGCACCCTGCTGTCCCGGGAGGTGGGACCAGAGCGCCCAGCGCCCTGGTCCTTCAGGACCAGGGCGCCCAGCGCCCTGGTCCCTGGGTCCTATTTTGGGCCCGGTCTCTTTTGGACTTCGGGTCTTTATGTTTGCAAATTGGAAAATTATCTTTCCTGGACGGCCTAAGGTCGGGAAAATCAGTCTATCAGCCCTAAATGACAAGTATATAAACTACATTTTCCTCTCCCATTTGGGTAAGAAGGACATATGTGTACAAGCGTGGAAATTATACTCAAGCATTCAAGCATTCAAGCATTCTTTCAAGCAATTGATCATTTCAAGTCTCCATTCAAGGCTAAGTGTTGCATTCAAGACAAGGATTCAACCATTGAAGAGGAGATCACATACTACATACAACATACTACAACAACATACAACATCTATACCTTCGCACATAAGGATACAAACATCCTTAGAACAAGGTATTAGTACTTGTTTTACATACATTTACATTTACAGCACTTGCTCATTTCTTGGTTAATTCCAAAACCGGGGTTTGACCTAAAGGCAAACCCCTAATCCCTAACCCCCTAATCGTCTTCGCTTTTCTGTGTGTAGGTTGCAGGTACGCGGCTGAAATTGAAGATCTAGAATCCTTGTGCAGAGACGAACAGATCCCCCTTCGTTTCACAGATTTTTCGGAGGACCGTGGCGCTTGGGCGCCATCGTCCTAACAACTTTTGCTCAAATTTGCAGGACAGCGCCGTATCGACATTTTACTACTAATTCTAGGTCCGCAGCTTCATCCTATATCCCTAACTCAGTTTATAAGCGAATCTTTATCACTTTCTATGCATTCCTAGCTTAATTCTTCTATCAACATTCTTTACAAAAGAGGGTAGCCTTGCTGTCTTAACCCTTGAAACGCATTTAGCATCCAATCTTGCATTGCATGGGATTGGATCTTGTGGGTTTCAACCCCTCTTTTGAATGTAAAGTCTCTCCCCTAAGTGAAAACCATCAACCCTAGTGAATCTCCCTTCTCTCTCCTTGGAGTTGGAAGAGGGGAGAGCAACTAGGGTTCGATCACGATTTTCCGCTTTACATTTTGGTGAACCCGACGTGAACATCCTTTCTGATTATTCATAGTTAGATCTGAAAATTGGATTCCTTGATTACATTTCCATGTTTGATCTTTTGCAAAATTTTAGAGGTGATTGCATAAAAACCCTAAAATTTCTTTTTAGTAATTGAACTTGTGAAATATTTAATGGTTAATGCTTGTTTTAGATCTGCCCTTCTATTACAAATTATCAATTCAAATTTGTGCTTTAATTTTGAAAATTAAATGGTTAAGTGTCAAAACCCTAATTTTTGAAACCCTCTTGATTCAACCTTTGACTGATAATTTCACTGATCAAAACATCTCCAAATCAGCTGTAACTTTGGATTCCGCAATAAAATCACAATATCTTTCATCCCTGAAAATTTGGAAAAAAGTTGCGAGGACCGTGTGCACTCCGAGCGCCATCGTCCCCGACATTTTTTCCGAAATTTCGGGAGCTAGATCTTACTGTATTTTCCTGCTAAAATCCAGAATTTTGGCTGATTTTATCAATTTTAACACCTTCAAAATTAAAGTCAAAGTTGGTCTAGGGATTGCTTGGATTAACGCTTCTAATCATTCAAAAATCATTGAAACTGAAATTTTGTGTCAAAATTGTGTTCTTACTGTCCTAAATCTGAAAAGTGTGTTAATATTCATTAACAATTTCAATGCTTTATTTAAATTCTTGCAATTTGTGACTTTTGAAATTAAGTGCTTAATTACAACAACTTTAATTTCCGCTTTCAAAATTGAATTTTGCGTGAAATTGAGTCAATTTTTAAATTTCAAAATTTGCATTGCTCTTGACATTCCATCTAAAATCATAACATTCAAAATTTCAGTTTCCCTCTCTTTTTCAAAATTCAAATTTTTGCATTTTTCGACAATCTTGGTAGGGTTCAATTTCAAGATTGCAACTTTAATTTGGCCTATCTACAGATCATAAAATCACTCAATTTTTTTAGATTAGCTCTAAAATCATCATAACTTTCATCCCTGCAAATTTCGAAAAAAGTTGCTGGGACCGTGTGCACTCCGAAGCGCCACGGTCCCTGACATTTTTTCTGAAATTTCGGGAGATTGTCCTGATTGTATTTAACAGCTTAAATCCAGAAGATTGGCTGATTTTACTGAAAATTGCTACCTCTAAATTCAAAATCTTCTCTCTCTCTCTAGTGCATGAGTTTTACAACAATAAGTCCTACTTACACTATTCCCGTTAGACGAAGCCTTAGAATTAAGTCCTTCCAAGGTTTAATTACCGAGGAGATGGAACCTAATTTGAATGGCCTATTTAATGAGGACATGGGTAATTCCTCTAATCCTCTTAATGATGAAGAAGCTCTCCATGAGGTTTCTGTAGAACAACTTTCGAAATTGGATAATCAATTTGACGATTTTCGACAATGGATGCCTCAAGAATACCCTGATAGTCAAGCTCTTCCTTTAATTGAGGGTCTAAAACGTATGCTTCAAAGTGATAAGAATGGAATTGATATTTTGCGTGGTATTGCACACATTGTGGATTCAAATGTGATGCCTATGAAGAGTTGTGCTGAAAATTTGGGTTATACACAACCTCCTACTCAAGTCAATCATTCTATTCCTTTGATGACTTCTATTGCTAGCATACCTACCTTTACATCAAACATGATGGCTACTTCTACACAAGACATTCCTCCTGTGATCACCAGTCATGGGGGCAATCCCCCTTCTTCAATTAACCCTCTTCCTTCATTTAATCCGACTTCTTCATTCATTCCTTCAATGAGTGTTCCTATTATATCTCCACAAATGAACATGACGCAAGGGGGCAATTCATTTAACCATTCCATTCCTCCTTGTAGTGTTCCTCTTGTCCAATCATCTCCTATGACTGACTATCATAGGGTCCCACCACCTTACTCTCTACCTTCTTTCAATAACATAACACTTCCATCTCAATCTAACACATCTAATATGAATTCTTCGACTGAAGCGACCATTAACAATCTTGCACAAACTGTCTCTTCTTTACAGCAACAAATTGCCTCTATGAATCAATCTAAGTTTAGTGTGCCCACATTTGATGTTGCGAGCCCACTTTCTCTTGACATTGTTCGAGCTATCCCTCCTAAACATGTTGAAATCCCGCATTTGGAGCTTTATAATGGTAAGGGTGATCCTCTAACACATGTTAAGACCTTTCAAACAATATGTACTGATTTTGCTTATGACCAAAGGTTGCTTGCAAAACTGTTTACTAGAACATTAAGAGACAAAGCCCTACAATGGTATTACTCGTTGCCTTCTTATTCTATTACTTCTTTCGAACAACTTGCAAATTCTTTCATTCAACAATTTCAAAACAATATAAGTCCTAAAGTTACTTTGATTCATTTAATGCATTGTAAACAAGGTGTTAAAGAGAAAGTGACTGATTTCATTGGTAGATATAAGCATTTGTATGCTCAAATTTCTTTTCCAGTGCCTGACAATGATATTCAAAGAATCTTTATTTCTAATTTACAAAAAGATATTCGAGACAAACTTCTGTTTTCTGAGTTTACTTCTTTCCAACAGTTGTGTGCAACTCTTCACAATTATCAACTGACTGTGAGTCAAATGGAACAATCACATCCTATGGCTCCGAGTGATAAGGGTGATAGCAGTCAACAACCATTTGGGAAGTTTAAACCGAACAGAGATTCCATCAAATTCAATGAAAACATCATCAACAACAATGTGAATGCAACATCAGGTGTGCCTCCTATTTCTAAATTTTTGAAGAAAGAAAGAAAGTATACTCCTTTGAATCAATCATTGCATAGTATTATGAATAAGTTATTGGAACAAAATGTGCTTACTCTTCCTCCTATAAGACAAATTGATCCTGCAAAGATTACTTCACCTTATTTTGATAACAAAGCTTTTTGTCAATTCCATCGTCAGCCTGGGCATGATACTGAAAAATGTTTTTCTTTAAAGGGTAAAATTCAAGATTTGATTGATAATAATACTATCTCTGTTTCTGGAGTGAATGATAAAGGCAATACATTTGTAGCTCCTCCTAATCAAAATCTTCAGATTTTTACTAATCCATTACCTTCCCATACCTCTAATGCGATTGAGGCTAATGATTCCTCTCTCTCATCTGCTGGTCTTGTGTCTATGGCTCCGAATGTGATTAACTTTGTAGAGCAGCAAGAAAACCCTAAAGAACCTTCCATCACATTTGATTCCAGTGAAACCATTAGGGCACCTGATGGTCCTTTATACATAGTTGCAAAAGTCAAGAATACACCTTGCCATGGAGTGCTTATTGATCCTTCGTGCATGGTTAATGTTATTACTGAAGAATTTCTTTTTACTTTGCAATTGAATCAAGTGATATATGACAAAATAGATGTGGTTGTGAAACTATTTGATGCATTTTCTTCTCCTGCAATTGGTTCTATTACATTGCCTATTGAGGTCCATACCAAATCCCTTGATGTGAACTTTGCTATTATTCCATCTTCCGAACAATTTCGTGTGAAGCTTGGCTATCCTTGGCTATCTTCCATGAAGGCTATTGCTTCTCCTATTCATAAATGCTTGAAATTTCCCCATAATGGTGAAGTTGTTACTGTTAATCATAGTCTCTTTAAACCAGCTAAAAGAACTTCTAGCGTTCCTATTGATTACTTTTGGCCTAAACAATTCCAATCTCTTCCTCCGCGAAGTGATCATCTTTTCAAATCTTATCAAAAGTGGAAAATAGATATGATCCTATCTCTAAGTGAACCTAGAACACCTAAACTTGATATTCCTATCATTCTTGAGAAGGAAGTTCTTCCTTTGAAAGATAAAACTAATGTCTTTCCTCAAGAAGATTCCCAACCCATCCCTATGGATGTGACTATGTCTATGCCTAATAAACCTTCTAAAAGTAGACCTATACCTCCTCGTCATGATGGACTTGGTCTCCTTCCTAAACCAAATATTCCTCCTTTGTATGGAGCAGTCCCTCCTCCTTCTTTTTATAGAGAGAAGAGACCTTCTTCTTCTCCTATTATCCAGCCTAAGAGACCACAACCTAAACACCCAAGTGATAAGGATGAGAACATTCCTCCTCCTCAATCTTCTCCACTTCCTACTAAGACTAGACAAAATCGTTATGCACGTGAACGCCGACGAAAGCGTCGTCTTAGAGCTCAAGCAGCTGCTTCTCAAACTTTGCAATCTCCAAAAACACCTTCAACAAGCATTATTCCATTTTCTCCAAAATCTCCTAAACATAAGATGCATGATGGTCTTGATCTTGTGCGAATTAAAGACCCTATTTTTATAAATCTTGATGATGCTATAGATGAAAATGTTATTCATGATGAAAATGTTACTCCTTTTGCTTCTGATAGTGAATATGAACTTGTTGATATTGATAACCATTTATCTAACAAATTTTCTAAAGCACTTATCCTAGCTCCTAGACAAGAACAATGTGGCTCGGAACATGAACATAGCCCTTGTTTGGATCTTGTGATAGCTCCATCTGCTGTGTTGAATGTTCCTCCTCTAGCGTGTTCCCTACCTTCCCGAAACATTGATCAGCAAGATCGGGGGGTAGATGACGTGCTAGACTAGTTACATTAGCATAGCAGATTCTCTCCTCCTCTCTTGTGTTACTTCTTCTATATGTTATTCTCATTCTTCTATTTGTTGTCCTTGGTGTTGTCTACTTGAGGACGATGCAAAGCATTGAGATCTCTTTTGGTCTCTCTCATGTTGACTCAAAAGACACATGTGTTCCCTTCTTCTAGGTGACCTTCCTTGATTGGGGAATGAAGAACAATTATGCATACATACATATGATATACATGAATTATCATACAGCATACTGACCCCGAGGAAAGCGAAGTCACCTTGTGCTTTGTGTTTTGTGTCTATTATCCTTGGGTTTATCTCACACTTGGGGGCTAAATCCTTGCGATAACGTGCTCCTTTCCTTTCTCATTTCTTATGTGTATCACTACGTTAAAACAATCACCCCCGTTGAGGCGTGTGCGATCGCTTTAACGTAGGGGGGCATACACCCTGTCTATCCCTTCAGGATACATGAAAATTTCTTGGAGAACTCAGCTTTGCCTTGAAAATTTTCGGTATTTCTCTTGCATGACTCATAGTGAGGGAACCTTACTACTGACAGTCATGGTTCTCCCTCGTGATCTTCCCTTTTACTGTGTCAATCGAAGTCGTAAGATCCTTAGTCCACTGGGGGCTTGGTGTATCTTGCCTCCTTGACGTGGTGAAAGTCTTTCAATGTTGTTTCCTTGTACTTTACCGGAAGTATGAGCATACATACTCCCGCTAAAGTGGGGGCTAAATGTAGCGTCCTAAAATTGCAACACTTGCAATTTCGACTGCATTTCGGTCTTCACGATGGCAACGCAACACGCAACCTGAATGGAGACCCCGAAACCTGATTATGACACTGAAAACTGCATTTTCTTGCACCCTGGCCTGAACCTCCTTTGCACCCTGCTGTCCCGGGAGGTGGGACCAGAGCTCCCAGCGCCCTGGTCCCTGGGTCCTATTTTGGGCCCGGTCTCTTTTGGACTTCGGGTCTTTATGTTTGCAAATTGGAAAATTATCTTTCCTGGTCGGCCTAAGGTCGGGAAAATCAGTCTATCAGCCCTAAATGACAAGTATATAAACTACATTTTCCTCTCCCATTTGGGTAAGAAGGACATATGTGTACAAGTGTGGAAATTATACTCAAGCATTCAAGCATTCAAGCATTCCTTCAAGCAATTGATCATTTCAAGTCTCCATTCAAGGCTAAGTGTTGCATTCAAGACAAGGATTCAACCATTGAAGAGGAGATCACATACTACAACAACATACAACATCTATACCTTCGCACATAAGGATACAAACATCCTTAGAACAAGGTATTAGTACTTGTTTTACATACATTTACATTTACAGCACTTGCTCATTTCTTGGTTAATTCCAAAACCGAGGTTTGACCTAAAGGCAAACCCCTAATCCCTAACCCCCCAATCGTCTTCGCTTTTCTGTGTGTAGGTTGCAGGTACGCGGCTGAAATTGAAGATCTGGAATCCTTGTGCAGAGACGAACAGATCCCCCTTCGTTTCGCGGATTTTTCGGAGGACCGTGGTGCTTGGACGCCATCGTCCCGACAACTTTTGCTCAAATTTGCAGGACAGCTCCGTATCGACATTTTACTGCTAATTCCAGGTCCGCAGCTTCATCCTATATCCCTAACTCAGTTTATAAGCGAATCTTTATCACTTTCTATGCATTCCTAGCTTAATTCTTCTATCAACATTCTTTACAAAAGAGGGTAGCCTTGCTGTCTTAACCCTTGAAACGCATTTAGCATCCAATCTTGCATTGCGTGGGATTGGATCTTGTGGGTTTCAACCCCTCTTTTGAATGTAAAGTCTCTCCCCTAAGTGAAAACCATCAACCCTAGTGAATCTCCCTTCTCTCTCCTTGGAGTTGGAAGAGGGGAGAGCAACTAGGGTTCGATCGCGATTTTTCGCTTTACAGAGCTAAGTACCATTATTTTTTAAATTATCATTTAATATTTTACTACTCTTAATATCACCCCACTACTCTATTATCTAGATTAATTTGTGTGCTAATTATTTATATTAATTAATTAATTTAGAACACATTTAAGAAAGCTTTACTTTTCTATACACTACAAAAATAATCCTTCTATTTTAAGGTTAATCCCATGCTGTGATGTTTAAGTGATGGTGTTGTTGTGGCCATTAAGGTTCAAACCCCAACCACGCCATTGGGATCATAGACTTGTACCTTCATTGATCAAACTTGCTTGTGGGTTAGAAACTCAATGTTAATGCTACTAGCGCTCATACCTAAATGGGCATTCATTATGGGCCCGGGTAAAATTCCTAGTCACCTATCACAAAAAATAAAAATAATAACCCTTCTATTTTGATGAAACACTTTTAAAAAAACATTGTATTTTCTTATCTTTTTCATGTTCACTTTTTAATCATGTGGATGTGGTTGAAATGAAGTAGAAAATTTCTACAGAGTACCCTAAAGTGCCATACAAAAAATAAAAATAATAACCCTTCTATTTTGATGAAACACTTTTTTTAAAAATCTTCTTATTTTCTTGTCTTTTTCATGTTCACTTTTTAATCATGTGGATGTGGTTGAAATGATGTAGAGTTGTTTTACATCTTGTAGGGGAGAGGGCTCTAAAGAGCCACACATACACCAATAATCAATATGATGTTACACAAGTAAAAATATTCTTCTTTTTAATTTTGTTCTATTATTTGTAAAGTTAATCATTAGTACTCATTATGTTTGTATCTAAAAAATTAAAGATGTTACACGAGAAATTCTTCTCTTTTTAGTTTTGTTCTATTATTTGTAGAGTTAATCATTAGTATTCATTATATTTGTATCTAAAAAATTAAAAATATCTATCATAAATCACATCAAAGAAATAATCAATCATAATGTTAAATAAAGCAAATGTGAATAAATGCCATTATGTATAGGTTTCCCTTTAACTTTTTTATATATTTTACAACAACTTAACAAAGATGTGGCTAATATGACTGCATCATTAATATCCAAAACATTGCTTCTAATCCACCTAGAAACATTTCTCAAATAAATTTAACTTTACAATTTTAATAATTTGACAAAGATTTAAAAAATGAAAGGCTCGTAAAATTTAGAAGTTGCACAAATAACCGGTATAGGATCGAAAACCATTAATTTTGCAACTTTAGTAATTCAACCTCGTGCCAAAAAATGGAGCCGAGATTCTGTATTTTTGCACACGACTCTTCAGAGTGGCGTGGACAACGTGGATTTTAAGAAAAATTCAGCAGAGGGCTACCTAATTGTATAAACAAGAATCAAAAGATAAATCTACAGATTTGAAGGAGGCAGAAAATTGAAGAATAAATAGTAATAATGGCATGGGAGAAGGGAACAAGTTCGGCTCGCGAGAACACTCCGCTATTACCAAACCAGTTAAAGTCGGAGCCTCTGTCTTCTTCTTCTAAATCTTTTGGCAATATATTGATCGCGATTGTTGGCGCAGGCGTTCTTGGATTGCCCTATACTTTCATGAAAACTGGATGGCTTGCAGGAATCATCATTTTGGGTATTGTTGCAGGCCTTACATATTACTGCATGATGCTACTGGTATGGACCAAAAGAAAGCTCGAGAAAGAGGGCTTTGTAAAAATCGGCAGCTTTGGCGATGTGGGTTTCATCGTAAGTGGGCCAATTGGGAAGGGCATGGTAGATTCCATGATTGTTCTTAGCCAGGCAGGGTTCTGCGTAAGTTATTTCATTTTTGTTGCCAATACTTTGTCTTCCCTCTTCTTCAGGAATGAGGAGAACGAGCATTATTTGTATGGGTCTAAGATACTGGGTTTGGAGGCAAGCAAGCTCTTCATTTGGGCTGTTTTACCTTTTCAATTGGGCCTCAATGCGATTCGAACGCTGACCCACTTGGCTCCTTTCAGCATTTTTGCGGATGTTGTGGAGATTTTGGCAATGGTGGTTTTAATGATTGAGGATGTGGTGACCTATGTGAGGAATATGCCCTATTTGGAGGCTTTTACTAATTTCAGCATAATCCCTTATGGAGTTGGAGTGGCGGTTTATGCTTTTGAAGGGATTGGAATGGTTTTGCCACTTGAGACTGTGACAGATCAGAAGCACAGGTTCGGTGGTATACTTGGTCTTGCTTTGATTTTTATTACTGCTGTCTATGGGGCTTTTGGGCTGTTGGGTTACCTTGCATTTGGGAGTGAGACCAAGGACATCATTACGTTGAATTTTGGAAAGAATTTGCTGACTGATTTAGTTCAGGTTGCATTATCCATCAATCTTTTCTTTTCATTACCTTTGATGATGAATCCTGTCCATGAGATTGTAGAAAGCAGGTTGAATGGAGGCCAGTATTCTTTTCCTCTGAGGGCTCTGTCAGTGTCCTTGACAAGTCTAGTAGCTTTTTTCGTGCCGAATTTTTCAGATTTCCTGTCACTTGTAGGCAGCAGCGTCTGTTCTGTTCTAGGCTTTGTATTGCCTGCTATCTTTCACTTGCTTGCTTGTAGGAGGGATTGCTCTTTGGTTCAGATCTGCGTGGACATCTTAATTATCTTTTTCGGCGTTGTTTTTGGTGTTGCTGGAACGATTTCATCTGTCAAACAAATTTTCTTTGCAGATGTGGTATAAACCCTTCAATATGGGTACTTGTATTCTGTGCTTAGGCTTTCACAATCAGTTTATGTAGGATATAGATCAACTTCATTATCAGCAGCTGTACTATATGTGTTGTATGTATCATCCAATTCTTTCATTTGCAATCAATCATCTTATTGGCAAGTAATAGGCAAGGAAGAAATATGGAAAGCTTTCAGGTCTTTTCTCAGTGGCAAGTAACAGGCAAGGAAGAAATCTGGGAAGTTCTCAGGTCTTTTCCTAGTGCTGTATCTTGATATTCATCAAGATTGCAGTAATAGCAATGGAAAAATTATGTATATCCATGGAACCATGGAATCAATTGTGTTTATCCCAAAATAACATAAAAAAAATTTAGTGAATGCATCATTTTGATTTATACGGTTGTTTTTAATTTAGAATGAAGTTTCTTAAAAATTTAAAACTTGCTTGCAATAGTGGGAATTGGCTTGTACCTTTTTCTCTGAGAATTTAGTTTGTTGGATGGAATGCAGCACAGTTAAAAAACACATTCTTCGGAAAAATAGTAGACTAGTTAATAACTGATGGAAAGTAGAATTCATCTGGGAATTTACATGGAACTTACATTATATTTCCATTGCCCAATTGGTTAAAGAATATGGTTAAAAAAGACACAATATTTTATACATAACAGTGGACTGATTTAATTGTTGTAACAGAACATTAAATTTGCATTTTTTTTGAACTCTTACAGCAGGACATCGAGTCGTAAAAGTGTTGTTGAGGTATAACATAAATATTCTCTTGGGAATTTTGAGGCCATTTGAAATTTCCTGGCTGCATTGGAGGGGTTAACAGCCAATTTGATTTTCCTTTTTGAAGTCACTTATTGTTTTGTAATTTTACTAATACTGTGTACCGCTGCATAAAGCAACGGGGCTCTTCTGATCTTGCAGCAGTAATGAAATGCAAGACTGGTGTGACAGGACAAAAACAATTGATATTTAGTTAAATTTTAAGTCTCTATTACAAAAACATAGTACACCAAAACTTCAGTAGCAAACCCTTATAATCTTTGGTAGAAATCAGTGTAGACAAGAAATTGAGGGTAGTTATATCTTTGTCAATATCATGTTTCTGGATTTGATTGTGTATGGATTTTTGTAAACCATCAATGTTTCAGGTCATACTACGTGATCCATCATCAGGAAGAAAGAGAGTTCAAGGAGTTGTGACCCAAAATGTTAATATTCTGATGATAGAACACTTAGAATGACGCAAAATGTGATGTTCTAAAAATTTCCTTACACAATCAAATCCAAAAACATAATATTGACATTTACATGAATTGTAAAAATCTTTTAACATTAAAAGCTATATCTTTTCTGTCAATTTATGGACTTTGCCTGTATATTCTCAGATTGTTTCCTTCATTTGCAAATTGAGCTGATTTGAACATTGGATTTGTTCATGAGTGTAGCAGTAAAATGTTCTTATTATATATGACAAGCCAACTGAACAAACATTGCAAGGAACAATGAAATTTTTTAAGCAAAGCACTTTGTTGGATGCTTGATAATCGATCCAGATTTGTCTAATTTCCTTGCCATTCAAGACTCTTTTCTAAAATTCGTATTAAACACACTTAACAGGCTGATGAAAGAATCTCTGAGAGTATCTAAAACACTTATTAAAATATTCTCCAAGCTAAAAAAAATTAAAATGAACACAGCATGATGAAAAGGTATAACTGAAGATAATACTCATAACACAGATTATGTTATATTTGTATCATAAAGGAATGTTTACAAACAGTCTACTCTATCCCATTTTAGATCAGACCGTGATTATTCCCAAATCTCTCTGATCTTCCAAAAACTTTTACAAAGATTCCCAAAAGCTTCCTCTTTTCCCAGCAACGCACCACACAAACAAATGACAAGCCCACACCAAAAATGGGCAAACCCCCACTAGAGCCCTACTTCAGTTAGAGATTCAATAGATGGCAATGATGTAGACCAGGAACAGGTACCCAATGAAGACAGCTAATCCTAGCAGCCTTACACTTAACCCACTTACAGCTAATTCACAAATCAAACAAGAACTAAAAGTCGTTTCATAAACACACTAAGGAGGCAATACAATATTTTCACATTGTTCAAAATTCAGATTACAGGTCGTCTTACAGGAAGTTAATCCAGTAGGAGGGACCTTAATATCAATCTTCATACCTACACAATACTGGAAGTATCCCTCCAGATAACGCTATAACATTTATACTATTTCCTAGTTTAGAGTTGACAAAGAGACAATGCTAAAAAAATTGTCAACAAGTGAGTTGGTCCAAAAGTATATATGTGGTGGACCCATCAATAGTAAATGACCACACCAAGTAGGTGCTTGAAGTCTGATTCCTATGGGTCCCAACAGAATGAGGAGGAGATTAGCAATAGTATAACTCCACATAAGCCAAGAAAGAGCCTAAGGTGGATCCCATCTAGACAACCAATAAGAAAAGAGAGCCTAGGAAGAGCGTGGACTCCAACAAGACAAAACAGTACGAGGAAAAGTTGACCAAACACAAACTAATATAGGAGCAGCAAACAAGACTTAAAACACAACCAACAAGATCATATAAAATATCTACATGACTTGAAACTAATGAGAGGTGGGACATAGTCATTGAGAGGGTAGTTACATCATTGTCCTCATTTAAAAAAAAAAAATTGAATCTCTTGATTCAAATAATTGAAGAACATGAGTGCGATGATCATGTATTTCCACCATGTCTGGGCACATAATTTTTTCCTTTACTTCTAGTCTCTTGTTGGACCATAAATTGTCTTCCTCAACCAATGTGTTCTCTCTTCCCAACTTTTTGTAAGATTAGTCATGTATAGTGGTCTCCATCCACCAAAAGCCATTATGGCTCTTTGCTAGTAGGGAAAACAACAACAACAGAGCACGAATATAGAGTAGGAAAACTTAGATCAAACCATCACAAGAAGGTTGCAGAGCTCTTGGTTGATAAGTCATTCATCAGAAAAGTCATAGATTGAAAAGGACACGTCTCATCAGGAAAAAATATATAGAATATAATAAAATGTAACAACTGTAGAAAGAAAGATAGAGATAGAAGAAGGAAGTCGTGTAATAGTAGAAAGTTTAAGAAGAATAAGAGACATATCCAAATAATTGCATATAATAGAATGATGGGAATATAATGAGTTATATCAATATATGAATTTCACCAATGGGTATATGATATGCCATGATTGCTATTTATATTATGTTTATAAGTTATTATGTCAACTTGTATGATTTCATGTTGTAAATTAACCTATGATCTCTCTTTTACTACTAAGTTTGGGGTATAAATACAACTTATAGGTAATACCTAGGGCACAAAACTCAAGTTTGTGATCCCCCACTTTTCTTGCTAACATTTTTTCCATTGTTGAGAACTTATTTGGGTAGTACAAAGTAGATTAGGAAGCAAAAATTAATTTTTGATTTAAGTAGGAATACTAGAGAGGAAGATGAAATTTTTCTTATAGTTTGCAACATCGTCTCCTTGGTGTTAGCCTTGTGAGAGTGGGTTAGGCATCTAGGGGATGGAGAATGGAAAGGGAGGGATCTCCAAATTGAATCCCTAAAAAGATGTGAAATGTCAAAATAGATACAAAATAAGTACCATGAGATGAAATAAATGAGTAATGTATCATCGAATCATAAACACCTATAGTAAAAAGGGATAACAAGAAAACTAGAGAAATTAGAGAAGAAATCAAGTTGACAAGGAGAATAAACATGACAAAAAAAACCACAATAGAATAAAGGAGAAAAAGGAAGAATATTGAAAGAGAGGAAAGATGTCACAAAAGAATGAAGAATGTGAAGAAGAAAAAGGGTGAATGCATCGATATGGGTGGTGTTTAGTGCGGCAATGTGGGTGAGTTGTCGAAAAGAGGAAAGAAAAAGTAATTGGAGAAGAATAGTGGAAGACTCCAAAACACATGACCTCTCATCTAAAGAGAGTAGGTGGGATGTTGACAGATTTGGGAAGAAGCATAGAAGATTATGGGGTATCTAGGAAGTTATTGGTAGATGGCTATGGAAGTAATGAGATTCCAAGGTTGTCACATTTAACCAAACTCTGCTAATGAAATCAAACTTATCAAACATCACAATAAAATTGGATGAAATATTTCTAGAGTTCCTAAAAACTCAAAGGAAATATTATGTGTTAAAGAAGAGTATTTGGAACAATTGGTTAATAGAAGTGTAAGGAAGTTAAGAAAAGAAGAGATAAAAGAAAATTAAGTCATGTTTAATTTGGAAAGGACTAGTCAACTATAACTAATTAAATATCACTCACAAATAAAAGGGCATCACAAAATATGAAACAATATTACAAAGATACGCAACCTTCGGACAAAGAACTATCCCTATGTCGTATAAAATAAGAAGAATTTACATTCAAGAAGCATCACAAGAAGAGAGTAAGAGTCCACAAGAGCAATTTATAGTAAATTGTGAAGAGGTTTTAGGTAAAGAATACTTTGAGACAAAGTTAACAAGAGATTGATGTAGAGAAAATAAGCATGTAGTGGTAAGAAGCATTAAGAAAGAAAGGAAAGTAACAAAATCCAACCACAAACTAAAAGAAGCAATCAAAACACTATGGAGCCTTCAATTACACTCCCAATATTCGAAAAAGATACTACAAAATCTACATAGCATATCTTCATACTAGAATCCCTATGGCAGAGACAAGGAGTTGATGAAGATATGTCTAAGTTATTTAACTTTGTCAGATCTTTGAGAAAAGATACACTAGACCATTATAGGAAGGCATATCCAAAACATGCAAATGATTGGGAAGATGTTAAAAAAGTATTTTTTGGGGGCATATTTTGATACTCCAAAAGTACCATTTGAGAGTGTAAGTAAAATGCAAGACTTGGTACAATAGAAGGGAGAAACAATTTCAAGGACTATGAAAAAAAAACCAAAGAAGTCTCCCACAAGTTACAAAAACCCATGATTGAAAAGCAAAAAGTTGAATGGTTTATTTTTGGCCTTGATAAAGAAATCAGGGAAACAATGGATGAAAGAATATTTGACACTTACTTAGATGCGATAACCCTGGCCTACCACATTGAGGCACAACCCTGGAGAAGAGCAAATAAAGAGAAATAAAGTGGTGCATTAGAGAAGATGTAGTTGACAATTTAATAGTTAACATTGTGCTAGGAGATACTGGCAAAAGAAGAAACAAATAAAGGAAAACAAAAATATGGTGTTCATACTACTCAAGGGAGGACCACATGAGAAATGATTGTCCAAAAGCATAAAGCAAAAAGAGGGCCACCACCTTGAAAGTAGACCTTCAAAAAGTACCATTAAACCTTCAATTAGCATTTTTTGGATTATACAATGAATATGATGATCATTAAATATACAATTGTCCATCAAGGAGGTTTCAAGTTAGAAATTGGGAAACACACCATGAACCTAATTTCCCTATAAACCATGGACATGACAAAGAAATTGATGAATACTAAGAGGGGGGGGATGAATTAGTATGCCTAACAATTTAACCAGACTCTTAAACAATTTTACTGCAGACCAGTGTAGTAGTTTAAACAACAAACCGGTTAAAATATAAACAAGCCAAATAGCAAATAGAACATTCACCCACATAAGCACAATCACCATAACACAAGATATTTTGATGTGGAAACCCAAATGGGAAAAACCACGGTGAGTAAAACTCACAAGTCAACTATCTACAGAATAGTAACTAGTCCGGTTAAGGCCTTACAATGTTCTTCACCAGAATAGATCCTATTAGGAATCCAGATCTCTGTTAGGAGATAAGTCCTGTTAAAGACTGCCTAGTTAAAGGATTTCAGATCCACAACTGTGAACCACCTTGTTAGAGGATTTACAATAGGCTTGGCTGGGCCTACCCAGTTAAGGGTTTCTGACTTGTCGAAGAGATTAGTAATCAACAAGTGAATGATCTAGAAAATAGCACAGAGTGCTTGATTAGATCCTTGACAGTTCTCTATTAATGCATTGTAGCATTACTTCAATCTTCTAACCTTTGTACTCACAATCTTTGTAGTGAGATACCTTTTTCGCACAGACCTAATCTTCTCTACAATACTCGCACACATCAACTCTAAAAAACCCTAGACATGATGTCCTCATATAGGAATCTAATTTCATGTCGGTCCAATAAGATTAGACTACAATTTCCTAGGTACAATGCATCTAGACACATTTGGTAACACGACACACAAACACCGCCAAAGCGTCGGTGGATGATAACTCATCACACTTTATAATTATACCGGTTTAACAAAATATACTGATTACCGGTTAACAAAGACTGGTAAACTGGAACATAGTGTTCCGATCAAAAAGATTAACTATCGCTCGAGGTCTTCATATCACTTGGGGTCTTCAGTCATGCTATGACCAGTAAGCATCTTCTGCAAAACACCAATAGCCTTTAACAAACAAAGACTATACATATAATGACATACATTACCGGTTGGAACAACTACCGGTTGAGAATAACTCATACATCAAATAAGTGTGTGTCCATCAATGACAAGCACAACTAAACATCATCAAAATACCAACAGTCTCCCCCTTTGGCATTGATGGCAACACTTAGGAAAAATTTGACATCTAAGTGCTTACAAAACAAAAACAGATGCCATAATCAAAATTACTCCCCCTAAGCATATACACTACTCCCTTTGGAAAAATTACAAGTATGTGCATGAAATTTTTTAATACTACTCCCCATAAAATTTTATATTACTCCCCCTTTGCCAACAATGACAAAGTAATGCAAAATTTTCCCTTTTTGCATAATGTAAAAACAGAGTATATGTTCATGACAATAAAGAGTAAAACTTCTCAAAAAGAGATTTAAAGTTTTGCATAAAATTCTTCATGTCTGAAGACCATGAATCAAGAAGTGAGGTAGCAATTTCACTCTTGGTCTTCATCTGGAAGGCTAATTCCTCCATTGCATCGATAGTTCTCATCTCCTGTGTGACAGTAATAGCCTCCAAGTTCAGGAAGCACTTCTGAAGAACCTGCAATTTTGGTAATAGAAGCAATTGGAGCTCCTGCAGATCTAGAGTCCAATTGCAGATCTTTGAGTCAAGCTTTGCAATCTGATGCTAGTGAGTATTAACAGTCTGTCCATATATTGTGAACAAATTATAGGGCAGTTTGAAGTTGCCGATATTTTCTGTAACTCCGATTGGAGTTGACTCTTCTATTTCAGAGCATCTTCACAAAATAGGTGAGGTTGGCAGATTTTGCTCAAGAGGAGGTTACCTTCACCCATAGATGAACTTATATCATCCTTTTGCTTAAGCAGTTTTGCTCTGTCTTCATCCATTTGCTTTACTAATGAAACTTTCAGAGCTTTTTCATGCTTCTTCTCTACAGAAATCTGGGCAACATCTTCTAAAGATTGCACTTGATCATCTACTACTGTGCAAAGAAGTTTTAGCTTAGCCAATGAGGAATCGGTACTAGGAAGGTTAGTACCGAGGATTAGATTGGAAAGAGTGTCAACAACAAACTGAATGACATCATGTTCTTTTTTTTTTCCTCTGTTCTTCCAATCTGACCTGCGCTAGTTGAATGCTCCTCAGTAGCTCACTTTCATCAACTGATTGAGTCAGATAGGCAAGAGTCAAATCGGTGGGACCGACGGGATCAACCTGCTTGGCTTGATCTCTGGTTTCCTTAGGAGTCTGTCCTCCTTCCTTTGCCTTGATCTCCTCTTGTCTTTTCTTCTCCTCTTCTTCTTTTTCCTGGGCTACTTTGGTGGCCTTCTCTTTCTCCTCTTCCACTCTCCTCTTCTCTTCTTCTTTCTTCTGCTCTTCTTCCCTCTTTTTCTCCTCTTCCTTTTTCTTCTCTGCTTCCTCCTTCTTCTTCTCTTCTTCCTTCCTCTTCTTCTCTTCTTCTCTTCTTCTCTTCATCCTTCTTCTTCTCCTCTTCCTTCCTCTTCTTCTCCTTCTTCTTCTCATCTTCTTTCTTCTTCTTCTCTTCTTCCACTCTCTTCTTCTCTGCTTCCTTCTCTTCTCTCTCTCTCTCTCGTCTCGCTTTCTCTACTTGCTCTTTCTCTTGTTTTTCTTTCTTCGCTTTCTCTTTTTCCCGTTTCTCTTTTTCCTCTTTCTCATCCTTTTCTTTCTCTACTCTCTCCTTTTCAACTTTCTCCTTATCTGGAGTGGTATCCTCAATATCTAGTGCATCAACATCAATGGGGTCATTTTGTTCTACTATTCTTTCACCTAGACTGTCAAAGATTTCATTCGGTTTGGTTGTGGATAGGTCAGGCTTTTGCTCAGCCTGTCGATTAGCTTCAGATATTTTTTGCATTTTGGCAGCTGCCTTAACCTGCAGATGGTTGTCTTTTTCCACTTCAGAAGTTTTGCCTCCGAGTAGCTGAAGTCTTCTTCTTCGCACGAAGAAGATGCCTTTGTACTTATCAATAATCTCAAACAATTCTGAATTTGAGGCATCTGGAAAATATCGAGCAAAAAATTTCTCCCTGATGTCTTGTTCCTTTTCAATGGCAATGCACCATTTATTGTCCAAAGAATCATACAAAGATTTAGAAGTAATTGATTTAATATCGGTAGGTGACCGATCATTAATACATAAATATTTAATAAGTTCTTCTTCAACATCCTCCTTTTCACTATCATTGAAATCATCAAAATATTCTTTTAAATCATCAAGAACTTTCCTTCTAATATTCTTTATGGTCCTTTGACAATGTGTCATAGGCTTGTAAGAGGAAATATCTATATTTACCGGTGCAGAGGTTGCTGGTACATTACCGGTTGACTTCATCTTATTGCTTGATTGCCTTGTCTTCTTCATTTCTACCTCCAGTTCATTGCCTTATGAATCCGGTGAGTTATTCCTGGTTTTCCTCTTCCTTTCGAATACCTTTGGCAGAATAGCCTCCGATTTATTTTTGGCAGACCTCTTGGTCACTTTAGGGCTGGTAGCAAATGTAACCAATGTCGATGTCGATGGCACTGCTTTACTCTTTTTCTGCTTTGGTACTTCGACAGATTTGATCCTCTCAGAGTAAGTAACGGTCCTCTTCTTCTTGGGATCCAATGGTGAAGCAAGTAGGGTAGAGGCATACCCTGTCAATATATCATTTACCACTTCATAGCCCATAGGCTCAACTTCATCTTCTCTGGGCTCAACCGCTTGCATTATGCAATGATCTGTTTTGATTGTAAAACAGATGTCATTTTCATATTTTTTTACTAGATCACCAGATATTCTCATTCTCTGGTTCATCTTTAGTTTGAACTCATCAAAATATTTGTTCAAAGTCTCTGGATACGCAGATCCCACTATTTGAAGACTCTTCTTTATTTGTTTGGAAATTGATAGGTCACTTGACCATTGAACATCACCAACTCCAAGAAAATATCCTTGAAAATAGAAAAATAAACCGACAAGCAGTTGTCCGAACTTAAACCTCAGAGTTTTGTCCACTTTGATGGACTTTAGGTTCTCCATGAGTTGTTTCTGCATGCAGGTACATAAGTCACATTTTGCATTCTCCTTGATCATTCTATAAGCGGCATGCACCGCAGCTGTAGGAACAAAATTCATTCTTCTAGCATAGAATACTCTATAGCCGATTACCATGCATGCATACTTCACCAAGTCATCTTATATGGTGTTAACATGCGTTGCCCGTTGGTCGCTTACAGAACCAGTGAGCTCTGTCACTTTGGTTTTGGTGATCTTTAGAAGAACGGGGACTTCCCCAATATTGCAGAAACCGATCACGACATGAATTGCCTCTGGTGTAATATCATGGGTTCACTCAAGGTACATCTTATCACCATGAAACCTACTTAGAATAATCCTAATGTGTTCTTATGTAAATTCTTCGAGAAAATATACTGCATTGTGTAATTTCTTCTTCTCGATTATGTTGTATTTAGGTTTAATCTTCTTATCGTCTCCACATAACAAACTCAGCTGGGAGTGAATCACTAGAGACCATAGGTCTTCTAGTTTGCAATCAATATATCTTGAAACATCCCCTTCGACAATGACTCCGACGGGAATTTGAGATAGGGTATTATATTTCATCCTTTTTAAGAAAGTCGGATGATTCCTCAGGTTCAGTAGAACTAGAAGGGATTTTAGATGCATAAGCCATATCTAGAAGATTCCAAATGACAAGAATGTTTCAACGAGAAATACCTTCACACTCCGAACTAGGGTTTGCCAATGTCGAGCACAACACACTTCTTCAAAAGTTTGTTTACCACTCTAACTTCCACACTGATAGCTTGAAGTGGTTGCAAAATCTTGTGCAAGATTCCTTTCTGAATTCTTTCAAATGCAAGATGAATCGCTCTGGTTGTGCTACTCAAGCTAGAAAAATTCTTCTCTGAAAATAGGTAAGTAAAAATGACGACAAAAGTCACTTTTAAACATGCTCCCACCTACCATAATAAATGCATCACCATTAGGGCTCAAACCCTAATTTTATCTTTTACTGCTTCATTTCTTCTGTCAGTTGATAGGTAACACATACCGATAAAGGCACTTTACCGATATACTCTGGGGGTTTGAAACAATGTTACCGATATGTTCCCCCTAAGCTTTTTCAAGTCTCAGTTTGCTGGTTCAGGGATCTCCACACTGGGTGCGGAAACTGGTACACCTTGTGGCTTCTCTTTAGATTTCTTTTTCCAAGTTTTATCCATATCCGCCTGAACGGTTTCAACATCAATCTTCCCTTCTGGGTTGACCGATATGTCTCCCAATGGATTCTTTCTCAATCTGCATGCTCTGGCAGTGTGTCCCGGTTTGTTGCAATGATAGCATACCATTCCAAGTGTTATCCATGGTCCGGTGTTCACATTTCCATTCTTCCTTTTGCATCTTGCAGCAGTGTGACCGCTACCACGACAGTGTAGCGTCCTAAAATTGTGACACTTGCAATTTCGACCGCATTTGGGTCTTCACGATGGCGACGCAACACTGAACCTGAATGGAGACCCCGAAACTTGTTCATGACATCAAAAACTACATTTTTCCAGCACCCTGGCCTGATCCTCCTTGCACCCTGCTGTCCCGGGAGGTGGGACCAGAGCGCCCAGCGCCCTGGTCCTTCAGGACTAGGGCGCCCAGCGCCCTGGTCCCCCAGGACCATGGCGCCCAACGCCCTGGTCCCTGGCCCTATTTTGGGCCCGGTCTCCTATGGGACTTCGGGTCTTTTTGTTTGCAAATTGGAAAATAACATTTCCTGGTCGGCCTAAGGTCGGGAAAATCAGTCTATTAACCCTAATTGACAAGTATATAAACTACTTTTCCTCTCTCATTTTGGGAATGAGGCGAAAAAGGTGGAAACGATACTCAAACATTCAAGCATTCAAGCATTCAAGCATTCAAACATTCCTTCAAGCAATTGATCATGCTAAGTCTCCATTCAAGGCTAAGTGTTGCATTCAAGACAAGGATTCAACCATTGAAAAGGAGATCACATGCTACAACATACAACATACAACAAACAACAACATCTATACCTTCGCATATAAGGATACAAACATCCTTACAACAAGGTACTAGTACTTGTTTTACATTACAGTCATTTACATTTACAGCATTTCTCATTTCTTGGTTAATTCCAAAACCGGGGTTTGACCTAAAGGCAAACCCCTCATCCCTAACCCCCCAATCGTCTTCGCTTTTCTGTGTGTAGGTTGCAGGTACGCGGCTGAAATTGAAGATCTGGAATCCTTGTGCAGAGACGAACAGATCCCCCTTCGTTTCGCGTATTTTTCGGAGGACCGTGTGCACGCCGGGCGCCATCGTCCCGTCAACTTTTGCTCAAATTTGCAGGACAACGCTGTCTCGACATTTTACTGCTAATTCCAGGTCCGCAGCTTCATATCATATCCCTATCTCTGTTTATAAGCGAATATTTCCCACTTTACATGCATCCCTAGTTCAATCTTTCTATCTACATTCTTTACAAAAGAGGGTATCCTTGCTATCACAACCCTTGAAACTCATATAGAATCCAATCTTGCATTGCGTGGGATTGGATCTTGTGGGTTTCAACCCCTCTTTTGAATGTAAAGTCTCTCCTAAGTGAAAACCATCAACCCTAGTGACTCTCCCTTCTCTCTCCTCGGAGTTGGGGAGGGGAGAACGACTAGGGTTCGATTTTTCCGCTTTACAGACAGATCAAACAAGTTGCTCTCCAACTGTTTTCCGCTCCATAACCATTTGACCAGTGGTCATAGGTTCTATACCGGTTTGGGTTTCGGTTCATAGGAGGTTCTGGGACAACTCCTTTAGATCTTGGTGCATAACTTCCAAAGTTGTTCATAACCGTCCTGCACTCAAAATCTCTATGCCCAAACTTGTTGCATGCATAACATTGACCATTAAATATACTAGTTCTAGCCACATTGTTTTGCATGTAAGGAAAGTTATTGTAAGCCTTGCTCCTACATACATTGACAGTATGCCCTTCCTTAAGACAATTAAAGCAAATAGGTTTAAATTTTTGCTTACCTTTACTCTTGATGTTGTTCTTAGGTGTCGATTGCTCCTTTTGTGCATCACTCTTGGTTCCAGAGGTTTCACCTTCCTCGTATCCAGAGAAACCAAGTCCAGTGGTATCCTTTGATGGCTTCACCAATTCCAGCTTTTGTTCCAACTTAGCAGCACTCCAGTTGAACTTTGCAAGTATCTCTTTTGATTCAGCAAGTTCCTTAGAAATAGCATCACTGGTTTTCATCAAGGTTTCATTCTGAGAGATAGCAGCATTTAGGTCTTCTTGTATTTCTTCTTTCTCTTCATTACCCTCTTGCAAATGAGAGGTGATGGTACCAATCTCTTGTTTCAGCATAGAGATCTCACCCTCCTTGTCCTTCACTAAATCTTAAGCTTTTCTTCTGTTTTCTAGCTCCTGACTCATCCTGATAGTCAGTCCTTCCAACTCCCTCCTTAGGTTAGTTTTGGATTCATTTAGTTTCTCCACTTCTCCAACTAGGGCTTCCATGTCTGCTTCATCGAAAGAGTTGTTTTCAGTAAATTCCATCAATTGCTCAACAAGTTCTCTTCTCTTGGCTAAAGAGGTTTTATACTTGATCTTGAGTTCATCATAGGCTATCTCAGACTCAGTAATATGGTGAGTGAGTTCCCTCATGCTGTATTCCCCCATATCTCTTTCCAAGTGGTTAGACTTATAGAAAGGTAGGCTCTGATACCAATTGATGAATACTAAGAGGGGGGGGTGAATGAGTATGCCTAGCAATTTAACTAGACTCTTAAACAATTTTATTGCAGACCGGTGTAGTAGTTTAAACAACAAACTGGTTAAAACATAAACAAGCCAAATAGCAAATAGAGCATTCACCCATAGAAGCACAATCACCATAACACAAGATATTTTGATGTGGAAACCCCAATGGGAAAACCACGGTGAGTAAAACTCACAAGTCAACTATCTGTAGAATAGTAACCAGACCGTTTTAGGTTAGACCGGTTAAGGCCTTACAATGTTCTTCACTAGAACATATACTGTTAGGAATCCAGATCTCTGTTAGAAGATAAGTCCTGTTAAAGACTACCCTGTTAAAGGATTTCATATCCACAATTGTGAACCACTTTGTTAGAGGATTTACAATGGGCTTGGCTGGGCCTACCCGGTTAAGGGTTTTTGACTTGTCGAAGAGATTAGTAATCAACAAGTGAATGATCTAGAAAGTAGCACAGAGTGCTTGATTAGATCCTTGACAATTCTCTGTTAATGCATTGCAACATTACTTCAGTCTTCTAACCTTTGTACTCACAATCTCTGTAGTGAGATACCTTTTTCGTACAGACCTAATCTTCTCTGCAATAATCACACACATCAACTCTAAAAAACCCTAGACATGATGTCCTCATATAGGAATCTGATTTCATGTCGGTCCAATAAGATTAGATTACAATTTCCTAGGTACAATGCATCTAGACGTGCATTTGGTAACACGACACACAAACACCGCCAAAGTGTTGGTGGATGATAACTCATCACACTTTACAATTATACCGTTTTAACACAATATATCGATTACCGATTAACAAAGACTGGTAAATTGGAACATAGTGTTCTGATCAAAAAGATTAACTATCGCTCAGGGTCTTCATACCGCTTGGGGTCTTCATACCGCTTGGTGTCTTCAGTCATGCTATGACCAGTAAGCATCTTCTTGAAAACACCGAATAGCCTTTAACAAACAAAGACTATACATATAATGACATACAATACCTGTTGGAACAACTACCGGTTGAGAATAACTCATACATCAAATAAGTGTGTGTCCATCAATGACAATCACAACTAAACATCATCAAAATACCAACAGAAATAGATAAGACTATAACATATGTTAAGGGTCTTGCGAAATCCTTTGAATACAAGATCATGGAGCTATAGAGTACCTCCTTAGAGAGACAAGATGGACACCAATGCATTGGAGAACTACTACACAAAACTACAATGAGGATAATAAATCATTCAATTACAAAGGAGGAAAATCACGTGAAAAGAGATGATGCAGACTACTTTAAATGCAAAAAAACAAGACATTATGCAACAAAATTTTGGTCAAATAGGAAGAAGAATTGTACATTCTGTGAAATTCTAGACCATGACCTCTTCGCCTATGAGAGGGCTCAACAATAATTTTATAATGTCCCACCAAAATCAAAGAGTGATGAACTACAAGGGACAAATAGAGGGGCCATAGTAAGGGGAAAAGTACCAATAAATCTACCAAAGGGAGCAATAAGATGTAAAAAATAGGCAAGTTGCTCATTTGATAGAAACAACAAGTTTGGGGGCTTTTGGTCCAAGATGAGGCATTTTTCTTTGTAAAAAAAAATAATGTAGTGGTGTTTAGTATAATGTGATCCCATTCATTTTTTTTTTCTCATTTGCCCACTATTTTGACCCCCAATTTGATTCACTTTCCCTTCTTTTTTTGTTAATGTACATATATATTATATAAAAAATTAAACTATTTTAGTCTATTCTCAGTAATAAGTAATTTTAGGCCCTATTATTTAAACCATTTAATCCATGAATACATATTATATATGTGTTTATATTTCAATAAGGTTGTGAAGGTGTACCTAATGTCAAACAAATGTCATATGTTTCCATGAGTCCTACAATACGTCTCAGAATACAAAATATCTTAACTATATCGCCATATAAATTTCATCTATGTGATATAAGAATATAATAGAATGTCATATAAGCATACAAAATGATCTCACATACACCAAGGACTAAACCTAAAACATTCAACCTCTCCATCTCTAACTAGGTAGTCAAGCTTGAATCTTAGAGTCTTGCATGCCAATCTAATCTTCAATGGTTGAGGCTAGATGGAAGACAAAAACATATATAAATTATATACTGTCATGTTTTGTAACTAACAATGATATTAAAAATTATAGAAAAATAATACACACACTTAAAGAAAGATGGTAGTCTAACTTGATTTCCCTCTTGTACACTTATGATTATCAAAAGAGGCATGTCCTCAAATTAAAGTGCTTGCATCAGTCTATAGTAAAACAAAAATAGTATACAATATTAAATGATAATCATTTGTGAATACTTAATTATATCAATTGAGACAAAACATTCGTAATAAAACAAATGCATTATATATTCACACCTATGTCAGAGACATAAAAGATGAAATTATGGAAAGAACACTAATATCTTATCTTTCATATATATCAAAAGGTATCTGAACTCATCAGTTAATAACATGATAATTAATAAAATTAAGTACACTTAATATAAATTTTACATTTTAAATTTTAAAATAAGTTACTATAGACTTTAGGATATATTATGTTTTTTATTAATACAACAACAAAACAAGGGTGTTGACCCTATACAAAGACAAGCTAAAAGGGCTACATACAATCGATCAAGAACATACATCTGGCAGCAAAGGCCAAAACAACTCATTTACAATACACTAGCAGAGTAGCTAGTAACCCACATAAGGGTGGGTAGAAATTTCACCCATAACTCAAGGAAGAGTTTGGGAAGAAGAGGAATAATGATCTTCCCTTCATTGATGAACAACAATCCATGCAACACTTTCATTTGGAACACACACACAAGGAGGCGGAATCCCCTTATTGGGACTGCTAGCACTAGGAGTGGGAAGTTGACTAGGAAACAAATCCACCACTAAAGGTTGGAGTAGAATAGGAGCAATAGGAAAATAAGGTTCCACAGATCTAGACAGGAACATACCAACAACACGAGGCGAAGGAGGATCCATGGGGCTTGAGGAGGCCACATGCTAGTAGCAAGAAGATCATCTTGTGAGGAATCATTACCATCCTATGAAGAGTCATTAGAGAAAGAATCAAAAGTCAGGACAGTTAAGTGATCACCATGAGTGTCCTTCAAACAAGTGGAAGCGTCTTTATGGTGTGAAAGAGAACAATATGTGGCCAAGTGGTCAATAGAGAAGCAACAACAACAACGGAAAGGTATGCCCTCATAATCTAGTGATTGAGTCCATGACCTATCCCCAACCATAAGAACCACATCCCTAGGAAGAGGTATGGAGATGTCAATATCGATTAGAGTGGTTTAGTAAGAGGGTTGAAGGAGGTTGTCCACAGTTTGGTTGAGCGAGAATGAACACCCCAAGCCCACAACTTGCTCAGAACCAAATCAAAGTCATCAGAAGAAACAAAGGAAGCAACAAAAAAAATCTTTAGCACAAGGGAAAATCTCAATGTTATCAGCAACTAAAGGCTTCCAAGCCAGTCACCCATCGATGAAGATCTTGGAAAGAAGGAAAAAACCCAACAAATCTACACACCAACCCTTAATATTGGTAGAAATCCATATTTTCCACCACATCTTGGCCACAAACCAGAACAAGGAAGGACTTGGCACAAGAAAAAGGATAAGGTTTCCTCTTGAAAAGAAGGGCAACAAAAAATCTAGTAACACGTGCAAAGCTTCATCCACCAACAATAGTAGAAGGCATTGGACGAGGAGGGATCCCAACACTAGAGGGCAAAACACCCTCATAAGTAACAGTGTCACCCACCACCAAACATGTAGAAGTTGTAGTGGGACCAAGTAAAATCGCAACAGTAGCACTAAAGGGCGCAAAAACCCCAGCACAAGAGGTTGAGTACACATAGGGCACCAAACCAAACATCTCCAAGCCATAAAACATCGTTGTAGGTGAAGTATCTGTTGCAAAATTTGTCATTTTCAAAGCCGATGCATGGGTAGGAGCCAGGTTCAAAATAGTCTCATGAGTGTGAGTGGATTTCATCTGAGTGGGAGTTTTCATCGTGGAAGAGAATTTTTATAAATCTTCAATCTTGTTCTTCGTATATAAGCTACTATTTTTTTGATTAAAAAAGTAGTGAGAACTAGGGCACTAACCCTTTACATAGCATGAACTATTAACAACACCCTAACAACACTTTAACATCACAAAAATAGTTAAAAGCCAAAGTCATTTAGAACCAAAAAACACCAAGAGTTCAAACCAACAAAACAAGGGACACCAACCCCAACCAAAACCAACAGAAAAAGACCTGAGGGGTCGACTTGCGAACTCCATTCATATCTACACCCATGTTCCATTAATTGAAGAGGAACTTATACAGTTCCCTGGCCTCCTCCTTATCAACATCAGTATTTGTAGTATTCTCTCTCATGAGGGAGAGAGTCAAAGCCAAGTTGTGAAGAACCTGCAGGCAAAATTTGTTAACACTGATGATCTGGGCATCACGGACATCCATCCTTCGTTTCAACTCTTTTACCTCATCAATAATGGCCTTCATATCAAGGAGTAGCACCGAGCTTTCAATCTAGTTCAGGATCATCTTGACCTCAGTGTTGATGCGCTGGAATTGCTCTATAGTGGGGATCCCTTGTGGGAATTCAGTATTAGAAGCACTGCCCACCTTGTTCTGCTCAAGATTGTGCCCCATCTCCACTTCCAGGTCCACTTTGTCCTCCTTGGTAGTTTCGGTCATCTTCAGCGCATCCTCAGCAGGGACAGTAACCGCCTGGGTTCCCATATCCTCCAGGCCCACAATATTCATGACCTCCTCCGGGTCCACCAGGTTGATAGGGTCCATAGGTTCCCCTTCTAGCTCATCATTTCCAGCATCCATAGGGGGCCCAGAAGTGTCCACATCCTTAAGATCTTCCCCCTCCTTGTCATCAATATAATCCTCATCAGCCTCATAGACATGTTGAGTTTTCACTTTTTTCGCCAAGGATCCCTTAGACGCAAGTCTGTGGGATCTCCTCCTTCCTTCCATGTCTAAAGAGGGGTTTTCCTCCTCTGCATCATCTGACGAAGAGTCATCATCTATGACAATTCTCTTGCGCTTTTCTAGAGATTTCTCTTTGCCCTTGGGGGGGGTAAGAAACTTTTCCTTGCCAGTGGAGGGAGAGGGCACAAAGTGGGTAATTTCAGTGATAGAAACAAAGGGGGGAATGAGTGGTTGCAAGGGCATTATGCGCAAATTAGAGAAACCTAGGCAAATCCAGGCCAAAAGAGAAGGTCGTGAAATTGTTCGAAGCCGAAGCAGAGGGATGAACCAACATTAAATTCCTAGGAGGGCAAAGAGACCTATGGTAATCATAGAGCTTGTAAATAAGGCCTCGGTGAAACGGAATTGGCAGCTTGTCCCCATTCTTGGGGTCCAGGGCTTCTTTAATAGAAGCTTCCAGAGAATACAATAAGAAAAAAGGTAAACAAAGTAGGTCATTATTGCAAAAGTGATTGAGCAAAGGGATGTGGTAGTAATAAAATACCTTGAAGTAGCCTTCCAGAGTAAAGTATTTCATGATTAACAGGCAGATTTGGTTCCAAGGGTGCTTCAACTCTTCACGGGCAAAACTCCCTTGCAATTTCACCGGCTCCTCCTTGTTTCTGAAGAAGCGTTTCATACCTTCACTATTAGACACATGGGTGGTCCTCTTCCATTTTCTCCCTTCCAGTGAGAGACCCGTCGCTTGAGAAATAGAATCCTCTAAAACCTCAAAAGAGACACCCCCAATCATGACCCTTTTGCCAAACCAAGAGGTCACAAATTGGACTGAGAGCTGCTCATCATGGCCAGTAAGGCACTCCATGAAATCCGCAATCCCGCCTTCCACACAGTAACTCTAGACTAGGGTATCCTTCTTAAAATCATTAGGATTATCAGGTTCGTAGCGCACTCTATCACCCCCCCATGGCCAAGTCCGAGAGCTCTAGCTTAGCAGAGGATATAAGAAAAACCATGCAAAGAATGTTAAGGATGTGGGTTTTGGAGAAAATATAGTTAACAAATCCGCATGGGTCAGATAAATTAAGCCTGAGGCCACTAACAAGGCACCAAAAAGTGAAATTATCGCCATTAATGACCTTGGAAATAGGGAACTTGTGAGAGTCATTAATCGTAACAAAAGATAGGACGTTAGGCACATATGAAATTATCAAGTAATCGAATCTAGTTCGATTAATGATATAAGTGGTATGTGGAATTTGCATATGGATAGCCTTGAGAACAATCTAGTGAGGTCTACAACCAGACATTTCATCACCCTTCCAGATCATCATGAGGAGGTGACCGCAAAGATTGTACCCAAACATGATTTCCGCACACACATACCCTTTGGTGGACATGCTGGAAGTACTCGACATATTCCCTTGTTGATTAATCCACCTCATCTAGAAGTTGGCAGTAGTCATCAACATATTCCCCATATTCAAATTCAAAAAATAAATCCTCTCGAGAGTCCAGAGCATCAATAGGAAGTACCAAAAGAGGCTAAACCAAAGCAATATCATAGGAGTTGATTTCAGTAACTTCACCCTTCAGGAGGAGTTAACATGAGGAGGCAAGGAATTGTGGTTCCTCCACCATCTTAGGCTAGTGTTCAATAATCCAAGGGCTGCCATAGCATCAACAACCCTATTGCCTTCCCTATACACATGCATTATACAGAAGGAGTCAAGCCCAACTATAAGACTAAGAATATCCCTAATGATACTTTCAATAGTCCAGTTAAGTCTGTTCCTCCCTCTAACAACATCCACAATGAGCTTAGAGTCCCCTTCAATGTCAAGATTCGTTATGTCCATGGAGAGGGACAACCGTATTCCCCAAGCCAAGGCCACAGCTTCCGCTTGATTGCTAGAGTAGCCATTCAGGTTCCCAGCATAGGCAACAACTAGGGTCCCACTGTGATTTCTGATAACATCGCCCCCAACCGCAAGGGCTAGACGAGCTGCTCCATCAAATTTGGGTTTGAAGTAGCCAAGAAGAGGGGGGGACCAAATGATATTTTGCCTTAATAGAAATTTAGAGCCATCAAAGTGAGAAAAGGAGCTAGGGAGGTTCCAGCTACTAGCGATCTCCCAATCCCGTTTTGAGGGAGGATTGGGGGGCAATTTAATCCTAGCAACAAAGATTTTTTCCAGGATGAGTTTAAGAAAACCAGCAAAGATAGAATCCAGCGAGTCCACCTTGTCCCTGAAAATCATGTTATTCCTTTCCCTCCAGATACTCCAACAAAGGTGAGGGGGAATTTGCTTCCAAAGTTGACAGACCATAGGGTTGGAGGAGGGGCCCCCAAACTCATGCATCAACTGCAATATATTTTCATTCATGGTCCAGGAAATGTTAATCTTGTGGCAGACCATCCCTTAAAGGTTTCTGGCAAAGGAGCAGTGAAGGAAAAGATGGGGGGAGCTTTCAACATCAATTTTACAAAGGACACATTTGTTGGGGAACTGAAATCCTCTTTTGGCCAAGTTGTCATGAGTCAAAATTTTGTTGTGCAAAATAGTCCACTAGAAGAAATTGATCTTAGGGATGAGTTGAGGATTCCAGATCTCTTTCCAATTAACAAGCAAGATAGGTTCCCACAACAAGCTATTGTAGGCAGTCTTGACAGAAAAATCCCCAGAGGGTCCCATTTCCAAATAAATTTGTCCTCCCTAGGAAAGAGAGGGAGGAGGGTCCCAACCAGAAGCTTTTGTAGCTCATTAGCAACAAGAAGCAAAAGAGATTGATCTAGATAGCAGTCCACCATATCCTTCCAGGTGTTGTTGAGGAAGAAGTCAGACACTCTTTCTCCAAAGAATCTTCTAGTGATATTCTCAAACCTTTTGAGGGAAGGTGAGGCAATGAGGGGTTTTTCCCCAAGCCAACAATCCTCCCAGAAGAGAATCTTTATGTCATTGCCAATAAGCCATTTCATACCTTGGGAGATGGTGCCCTTACAGCTGATAATGTTATTCCAAATTCTAGACCCTCTGGGGAGTCCATCTTCACTTAAAGCAGAGAGAAAACTGTCACCCCCAATCAAATTCCTTGTGTAGTAGTTTCCAGGCCATTTTAGACATGAGAGCCCTATTGAAATGGGTAATTTTACAAATACCTAAACACCCCATCTGTTTTGTGTAGCAGACTTTATCCCAACCCACAAGAGCAAGCCTTTTCTTTTCTTCCATCCTAGTCCAAAGGAAAGTTCTTTGGATATTTTCAAGTTTGTCAGCCATGGCAGCAGAAATTTTGAAGAGGGAAAGGAAGTAGATAGGGATGCCTTGTAGGGCAAAGGCCAACAGCTGAAGCTTCCCCGCACTACTGAGGAGCCTTCCCTTCCACCCAACCAACTTTCTTTGCATTCTTTCAAGGATAGTCGCCCAGAAGGAGTTAGAAACATCCTTGATAGTTAGAGGTAACCCAAGGTAAATACCTGGGAGGGAGGCCATTTGACAACTCAGGATCCTTCAAATTTTATCTTGAAGACTGGCAATAGTGTGGATGAAGTAGATATTGCTTTTATCATAATTAATGAGCTGACCAAAAGCATCTGCATACTAGTTGAGAAGGGATTTCCATCCCCTGGCCTCCACCACGGAAGAGATTCCAAAGAGAAAGGTGTCATCCACAAACTACTGCAAAATGGTAGGAGGAATAGTGGAAGCAGGTTTGATTCCACGGGGGACCCCACTGCCAACCAAAGAGTTGAACTTTTTTGCCAAAACTTCAGCAAGGATAATAAAAAGGTAAGGTGAAAGAGGGTCACCTTGTCTCAGCCCCCTAGAAGCCCCAAAGGTCTCTAGAGGGCTCCCATTGAAAAGGACGAAGTAGTTAACCGTAGGTATGCATTCCTTGATAAGGTTGAACAGTTTTCCCCCAACACCAAGCTTTTGCAAGACCTTGAAAAGAAAGCTCGATTTAACTCTGTCGTAGGCCTTCGAAATATCTAACTTTAACACCATACTTGGATTACAACATTTGTCCATAGAATGAATGATCTCATGAGTGGAGATGGCCGCATCAAGAATTTGTCTGCCAGGGACAAACCCCTTTTAACTCAAACTGATAAGGGAGTCTAGAAAGGGTTTGAGTCTATTGACTAGGACTTTGGTGAAGATCTTGTAGACAATATTGCAGAGGCTGATTGGGCAAAAGTCTTTCAGAGAAGACGACTCCTGAATTTTGGGGACCAAAGCAATGAAGGTGTTGTTTAACTTTTTGAGGAGCTTTCCAGATTTGAAGAGATTATTAGTAGCAAGAGCCACACCAAGGCTACTATGTTGTATCTTCCACTACCATCACATATATTAGATGATGGTCCATTACCCACCTACTGAAGTAGAAATTATGTTTTTATAAATTTAGCATTATTGTGAATAATTTCTAATTAATTTTTAGAGATCTATTAGAAATTTACCCCTAAAACAAATGGAACTATGACATTCATTGGCGTTATGGTCAATGATGTATTTATGATGGTGGACCCTAAAATGTATAGTAAATATATATTAATTCAATTCTAGAATTAATGTTCAGTTTACATTTCAAAATCTCAAATATAAAATATAAAATATAATATAAATTCATATAAAAATATCTCTGCATGACCACCAAGAAAATTATGTGCTAGCTCATTAGCGATGAAAATAAAATCCAATCTTTAATATTGTGGTGTTAGACCAAGACACAATGAGTACACTTGCAAAGGGTGACAAAATGTGCACCATGTGGATCATGATGTCCTCCAATCTAGATAGAATAACACCTTAACAGAAGTAGGAGTGATAATATTAGGATTAGAATAGTTTTCTGATAAGATCATCATTTGAACTATGAGATTGAGACATATGGGCAATATTGTATGAATGAGAGTATCAATTGCATTGGAGGGTCTAAACCTTCATAGTGTTGATGACTAGTGACACTATCACATGATGAATTGGGTTTTGGGCTAGTGGTCTTTTTGGATGGTTTGGTGTATGGCGAGACCCATCTCTATCTTGGATAGAAGTTTGTCCTCTACCCTAGAAAAATAAATTATTTAATTATGATTGTACCAATAGATAGGAAATCTCTTACAATTTAGTGTAAGGGATTAGTAATTTTTGGATATGTTAAAAATGCACAAATCCGTGTTCTATTATCTCTTTTATTTTGACTTCATCATAGGATAACTTCATCACATAAAATTGGTGGCATGACTCCCTATGTGTTTTACATTGATGAAATCAAATTATCACAAAGTCTACTTGATTCATCATTGCTTCTAATATATTTGATGGTTTATACATGGTGGGTGTTGGATGTCAATGTTTCAACTAATTTTACAATTCAAATTTTATTTTTCCTCAAATTTCCTAAAACTTATTGGCTTTGTGAAGGGTTTATAAGAAGCATAAGAGTAGATTTATATCACTTGCCTCTCTTCAACACCAAAATGCCTCTCTTCAACACAACATTTGTGAAGGGTTTATAAGAAGTGTAAGAGTAGATTTATAAGAAGGGTTTATATCACTTGCCTCTCTTCAACACAACATTGTTAAAAATGTAGAGGGGGTTTGCAAATGGTTCAGTTCACCAAAATGCACTCATGGAATAACATAGTTTGCATTCTTGAGGGCTTTTGAGGTCAAGGGTTATGGCAATGACATAACCAATTTTTTATATTTTTGTTTCGATAGCAAAACACATAAATGCTAAGCCTCATTCATGTTTTTAAAATATGTACATGTTTAGTAAAAAATGACACTTTTTGCCACTTCTTTTCCTCTCAACTCAATGTACTCACCCACTAGCCAATGCAACTCCTAGAATGTCATCAAGAACTACTATTGTGCCCTCTTCTTAGGTCGCTTGGCAACATGAGAAGGTGACTCTAGAGGAACAATTGTCATTGTGCAAGGGGCATTACTCTAATGATCAAGAAGTACTTGCAATGCACAACTTTCAATGCCACTTTATTAGCCTAAACTTGGATATGCAAAGGAACATTGCAAATGATAACCACTTTTGCATACAAGGAAAGATGTTGATCAATAGAACATTAAAATAAAGTGGAACTTCAAATTTTCCAAATAGAAAAGAAGACTTCCATTCAAAAAGCATTCTTGATCTAGGTGAATTGGCCAATCTCCCAGGAGCACAATGCACCATGACAAAGTTTTGGATTGAAAGGATTTCAATAAGTCCATGTTAAGCTTTATGACAAAATCAAAATAAATTATTAATAGAAATGGGGGCAAAAATTCTACTTAGGTTTTGAAGCCCTGAGATAGACCAATCAAATCCCCAATTGTAAGCATTGTTCAAGGATATACCAAACAAAATGAGCAAAATTGAGTTACCAAGATTTTTGAAACCTAACTTGAAGTGTGTGAATAGGATTGGAGAGATCATCTCTTATTGAACTACTATGCCATAGTTAAGTTTGGAGAAAGCCTTAGAGTATAACCCTTGTGAGTGTAATTACAAAAATAAGTGGTCAAGTACTACTACTAATCTTTCCAACATACCTGTATGATTTATATTGCAAACTTTTGTTTTATGTGAGGATGGAACGCTTCCAAGATTTCCTAAAAGAAACTTGGTCTTAATTGCTTAATTTACACTTAGCCAGTAGTCTTTAACCATAAATCTATACCACCTTAACCTTTAACCATAGATCTAAACGCATATGGCTTTGAAAAAGAGGTCAAATTGATTTTTAAGCCCCTTTAAAAAAACTTAAGAATATGAATTTAAGGCACTTTTACAAATCAAACATTATGATAATTGTTTACTAAATATCTTCAAAAAGATTTTATTACCTCCTTGAAAACACGAGACATTGAAGACCACCAAAGAAAATATTAAATGCCCATCCCAAAAACTATAACCCTTACATAAAAGCTAAAGTTTGACAACCTCCCACACTCTCCATATATGTTTAGACAAAAGAAGTCACTTGAATCTTAACCAGCACCTTAATGGTCACAATATGTTGGCACTTCAAATAAACATATAACTTCATCATTAAGAAATTATCCACCAAAATATATTGAAAATTAAAAATGAATTTTGTTAGAAAACAAAGAGTTGGGAGATTGAGGAGTTTTCAATCTAAGCTAAGATTTCTTAGTTAATGAGGCCTTTCCCCTCATTTTCAATTATTTTTTAACGCCTAATTTAACCAGGGTCGTGCCCAAGTTCAGCACCTTTAAACACCCAAGGAAGTCCAGTCTGCCTTCATGTCCTTGAAAAACTGGAAGAAAATTCTGCTGATATGAATTGAATTTACAATATGGAGATTACCAGAGCATACAATTGAATGGTGCCACTGCCAATATCAACATCAATGCTGAGGAGCAGAGGAAAAGAAGATGTTCTTGGCAGACAAGAGGGTCCCCATGACTGCAAACAGAGCACCAACACAGATGATGAGAACATCAGCAATCACATGAAGCCATGGACCTTCCTTCCTGCAAGCAATCAAGTGAAAAGATGCAGGCAATACAAAACCCAGAGCACAGCACACACTGCTGCCCACCAGAGACAGAAAATCTGCAAAATTGGGCACAAACACAGCAACAATGGTGGTCACAAGGACACACAGAGACCTCAACAAAAAGGAGTATTGGGCTCCATTGAATCTGCTCTCCACCACCTCATGCACAGGATTCATCATCAGAGGAAAGGTGAAGAACAAGTTGAGGCAGAGGGCCAGCTGCACCAGATCTGTAATCAAATTCTTCCCCAAATTCAGAGTAACGATCTCCCTGGTCTCTGCCCCAAAGGCCATGTAGCCAAGGACCCCGAAACACCCATAGACCAGAGTGGAGAGAAACAGAGCAAGAGCCAAAATTCCCCCAAATCTGTGCTTCTTATCAGCAACAACCTCAAGCGGCACCACCATGCCCATGCCTTCATAGCAATAGATGGCCACTCCAATGCCGTAAGGAACCATACCCAATTTAGTAAATGCTTCTAAATTGGGCGTTTTTCTGTTCCAATAAGTGACAAAATCATCCACCATGACTGCCCCCATTCCCAAAATCTCCACCCCATCGGCGAAAATACTGAGCGGTGCCAAATGGGTCAGAGCCCGAATCGCATTCAGCCCTACTTGAAATGGGAAAACGGCCCATATAAACACCGTTTTTGCAGCAATTCCGGCCAATTTGTACTCCCTGAGTGCATTCCCATTTCCAGAGGGGAACACCAGGTAAGGATTAGGGTTCCTTATGGGCTCCCTTTCCGGGCCAGATAATACAGAGGACAAACTGTTGCCGATGAAAATGAGGTAACTGACACAGAATCCCGCCTGGCTGAGCACTATCATGCAATCCACCATCAATTTCCCAGTGGGTCCGCTGACAGTAAAAGCGACATCGCCATAGCTTTTGATTTTCACATACCCATCGTTCTCAAGCTTTCTTTTGGTCCACAGCAGCAGCAACATGCAGTAATATGTAAGGCCTGCAACAGTGCCCAGAATTAGAATCCCTGCAAGCCACCCTGTTTTCATGAAGGTGTAGGGCAATCCAAGAACACCTGCCCCAACAATGGCGATCAGAATGTTTCCGAACGATTTCCACACAGACGACAGCGCTGCGTTTTCGGATTGGGAAGATTTGGGTAGCAGCGCTGCTGATGAGGAGGAAGCTCCTCTTTCATCCGCCATTTCTGTGCAGGGTAAAGAGTTATGCGATTGATAGGTAAGAACAATCAGAAGAGATCATGGAATTGTGAGATTTGTGTAGGGGTTTTTAAAGCGTTTTCTGTGATCTGTTAGTTTACTCAGTTTTAGCGTTAGCTAAAATTAGACAGGGAAAACTTTTGTCCATGTGTTGCGGCCTGGGTTGACTTGAACAGATTTGTTGGGGAATGACGTCGATTTCTACAGATCAGAATGGGGAAGATGTAAATCACAGTAAAATTGGGTATCGCGCCATTTTGCAATTTAAGATCATCTCGATGACACGAGGCACTCGTTGAAATTATTAGATTTTTTGAAAATAGGGGAAGTTATTTTTGTTGTCAATTGTTGGGAAGCGAGGCATCTTGCGATGATAGTTGCAAGAAGTTAGGGTATGTTCTCATGCGGCTGTTTAGCTTGGCTGCTCAATATTTTTAGGGATTATTTGTGAAGCAGCTGACCCCATGAATATTTATCTTTGCTGCTTATTTTTAAGCAGAACATTTTAACTTTGTATTAATAGCATTAATACTAATTTGTGTATTTAAAATTTGGAAAAAAAAAAGAAATAAATTCTTAAAAAAAAAGGGAAAAAAAATTGTGGAGCCATGTGGCATTTTTCTTAAATTTAAGTAGAAAATAGAGTTACGTAGCCACATGGGAACATGAGGTTAGCCACAAGCTTAGATTATGGAGGGAGTGAATTGATATAGTGATGAGTGGGGAGAGTTATAATAAGTTGTGGTGCATATATAGGGGAAGGGGTTTAGTAGTCAATCGTGTTGTAATTATCATTTATTTTTTGGTCACTTAATTTTTTTAATTATTAATTTAAAAATGAAAAAATAATAATAATTAAAAGTTCATTAATAAATTTCACATATACTAATAGTCATTCACTTGTACTTCCAGTAGTTAAAATTTTTGAGGTGGTTGTAATGCACGATTATTGGGACATCTTTAAGTAAGTATCGGGCAACACTTCTAAATGCTCCATTTTTTACCCTTGTGTGTATAACAGACCCCACAACATTTGTCTTTACTCCCGAGAAACCAGAACCATAGCTATAAACAAATAAGTCACATATGAAGACAACAACAAAAAATTCGTCGGAATCTAATGTACCGTTTAAGATAAGTGGGTGGACAAACTTAGTTATAATGGCTACTAGTGCTTCCCTAATGGTGATAGGTTCTTGTTCATATTGTTTTATTATTTTTTGTTATTTTTTTATATTGTTATTTCAAGTACGAAATCTTTTCATTTATTGCAAGTTCTCTTATTTCTTTTGGGGTGGGTTTTTTTTACCTTTCTTTAAAATGGTTTTCAATTATTTTAGTCTTGTGCATGACATTGCGATTGTTAGTTTAGATGCTTAGGAAAATTGTTCACAAACACCATCACAAATCCATATTGAAGATGGTTTAAAGGGTAATTATTTTGCCCTCAATGTTATTTTGCTTGTTCATGATATTGAGAATGCTTGTTGATGGCTTGAAAACTAAACTATTGTCAATTATTTTTGGTTAAGAATTCCCTCTAAAAGCATCCACCTATGCTAAGCCAATTTTTTTAGGTCCTACATGGGATCACATAGGGGACATTCAAAATCTTACTAAATACCTTTTTTTGCTTGCTAATGTCGAGTTTGGCCCTTGGTACATTCAATTCTCTTTTATTGTGTTTCCCTTAGGACTCAAGACTTTATTATCTCTTAAAAGTGTCCACTTTGAGTTTTAGTCTGGGTTTAGTTCCCTAGTCTTCCCCTACCACTTTGGTTCTTCTTAGACTACATCATAGTATCTCTAGGCCAAGTCATTCATGTAGAACGAGTATTCCTTTTTTGGCACACTCTCAAAAAGGGGTATGTGTCCAAGTTAATCTCTCTAAGCACCTTAAAGACTCCATTGAATAAAAGTTAGCACTGAGACATTTTACTTAATAGGTCATGTAACGTAATCTATCAAATACTTGCTCATTACCAATCCTTGAACCCCGAAATTTGAGATTGTCCCTTAGTTGTTCAACAACCCAAGCCTTAATTCAAACAACCATCTTAGGAGTCTACCCCTCAAAGAAAGAGGGTGGATGGATCATAATGAGCAATTAAAAATGCATGTACTTTATGTGTTAAAGGATTTGGTCCACAATTATAATACATTGAGTTGTAGATATCAAGGCCAATCAAGACAATGATGGCTAGTTATTCTCAACCCAAAGGGGAGTTGTCAAAAGTAGCTAGTGGATGGGTCTTGTTTTAATAGGATTTAAACCATGGCTAGTTTATCTCATCTTAATTAGATTATAAGGCACCCTTGTTGTCCGCTTCTCATCTATCTTGTAGTCTATTCTGTGAGATAAAAGAGATTTTGTGCCTAAGAATAAAAGGGCTTCTAAGATGTTTTGTTCAATTATTTAAGTGAGATAAAAGAGAGTTTGTGCCTAAGAATAAAAGGGTTTCTAGGGGGTTTTGTTCCATTATTATGATAATTATAAGAACCATTCAATATATCGTATCGCTAAGGATAAGTATAAATTCCCTGATACCATAGAGAATCAAGACCAACAAGTTTTAATAAAGTGTTTAATTCAAGGACATCAAAAGATAGAACCAAGAGTTTTTCAATCGCAAATTCACAATGTTGGCTACATTGAGGGATATGCAAGAGAGACTCAATAGTGGCCACGACATTGACAACTTTGTTGTTCAACTTAGATATTTGTTCAAAAGATATCTTTGAGAAGTATTGTTTGAATTTGTCAACCATCCTATTGTAAGGGAAAAAAATTTCATCTGTTGTTTGATACTCATCATTTATATCTTATTGACCAACTATGAGTCTCCATAGACTTGAACTTCCTTTATGTGCTATCAAAAACCTATTATGAGTCTTATAATCAAAGGTTCATATTCAACAATATTGTTTGTATGAGGACAAGCTAGCCGGTATACTTTGGGAATACAATCTCCTAAAGTGGGTGACAAAAATGATTCCTGCTCCTAAATTTTGTTGGGTGTAAAAGCCATCAAAGTATAATTTCCACAAGTATAATGAAATGATAGTGAACATTGCTTCATCTAGATATTATGAAATAATAGGATGATTTGTATTGGTTGCTACATCTACTAGATTGACCCTTAATAGCCTCGTGATCCACATATTTAATATTAAATTCTTTAAATGTCATGAATCATTTCACCATTTGACCCATGGGTGTGACCTTACATTAGAGGTATTTTAATGAAAATGCAAAGAGAGATCCACTATTGACATAATTATGGACTTAAAAAGTAGTCATAAAATTCTTTCCATAATGGATGGTTTCCTAGGATACAACCAAATACCATGGATCACCACTAAAGATCAACACAAGACAAATCTATAAAAATGCATGAAGCATTAGACAAAGCTAATTTCAAAGGTTGATGTAGGAAATATATTTACTAGATAGGAGATATTGGGAACAACTTCAACCCAAAAAATCTTATCAAGGCCAACTCCACTCAACATATCCCTAGCCCTCTCCATTAATATCATGTTCATACTCTCTACAACTCCATTCTACTAAGGGATTTATGGAGTTATATTATGTCTCTCAATCTTATGTTCTTTAATTAAACTTGTTGAATTCTTCAAAAAAACACTCATCACCATTATGATTATTCCTTTAACAATTAATCTTTTTGCTAGTTTGGTTTTAAACAAAGGCTTTAAACTCCTTAAACCTACTAAATAATTTAGATTTACTTTGGAGGAAATAAGCAAATGTCCTTCTATAGTCATCAATAAATGATGCAAATACGTAGGTCTAGAAATCGAAGGAACATTATATGGACTAAAAAACATCAAAATATATTAAATCCCATACCCCAAAAGATTTATAAGAGCTAGCATAAAATTTAACATGGTTTTTCTTTTCATGATCATAATAAGATGAAGCCCTAGTGAAAAGTGCAATGTGGAACTATCATATTAGAAAAAAAAAAAAAAAAAAGTAAAAAGAAAAGACATATCCAAAGGTGGTTTAACCTCTTCAAGGTGCTTAAGGATGGAGGATTTGACCTTCCCACCTTTTCCAAATATCAAGGGAGATCTTTAGAATTGGTGGAGGAACCATAGGAATTAAATATTTGTGTAGCACATAATCCCAAGGTTGCATTTTTTGTAGCATCACTATCACCTTAGGAAAAAGAAAAATTCATGCTATTTTTCTAAAATTAGAGAATAAAAATTTCTTGGCCTTATACAGACATACCTAGGCTTGATCCTTTTTGGGTAGCTAATCACTTAGCGATTTTTCTAGATGCAAGATAGATAAAGCAAATCAACAAAACAAAAAATTCACAAGATGCATCTCCACATAGAATTGTTGGTCAAGGCTAAGCTACAAAAGTTGTTAGATGTTGGATTCATCCAACTTTTTGATCATCCAAAATGGGTATCTAATATTGTCTATATTCTAAATCTACTAGAGGAATTCAAATATATATTGACTTCAAAGATTTGAAAAACCCTTATCTAAAATAGGACTTCCCATTACCCAATATTGACATCATTACAACTTAACAACTAGTCAGAAAATTCTTTACATAATGAATGGATTCTTAGGATACAACCAAATATGCATCACCCTTGAAGATCAACACAAGAAAACCATCACATGTAAATGGGGAACATACTATCGAAATATAATACCTTTTGTTCTAAGAGATTTAGGAGCCACATACCAAAGAGAAGTGATAAAAATATTGCATGACCTATTTTGTAGCATCATGGAAGCATATGTATTTGAATGGATAGGAAAATTAATCATAAGAGAAGGTCACTTTATTATGCTTGAAAAAATCTTTGATAGGCTATAAAAATATCAAGTGAGTCTCAATCATAAAAGTGTGTTTTTGGTGTGACTTCAAGGTAGTTGGGATACATTATTTCTTGTAGAGGCATTCAAATGGACCTTTCCAAAGTGTAAGAAATAGTTTAAATGGCTCCTCCTTCTAATCTAAAATAGTTTCATAGTCTCCAAGGTAAAATCTAATCAATTTGGCATTTCATCACCCAACTAAAAGATGAGTGTCATCTCTTCACACGTCTCCTACACAAGTACATCACATTTTTAGTATGTGGCAACTGATTATGCTACTAGGCTTAAATTTTTGTGACTTTGTCAGCCACATTTTCTCCCCAAATCCATTATTTGATAAGGGAGTCATCTATTATTTTGGTGTGTAAATCAACCTTTGTAAATATTCAAAAGGGCTTGATAGATAAGTGGCTATGGAATTGTGAAAATCATCAAATTATAATTTTCTCTTTGTTGGATACTAAAAATAAAGTGCACAATTGTTTCTCTATGGATGTCGCCTACATTGGGTAAACCACATTAAAACTCTGTTATTGTGAATTGTTGTTTTTGTTTACTTTATTCTACATTTTATTTATTATTGTTTATTGCTTCAGTCTACCTAAGCCATAACACATTTAAATAGGATAATAAATGTCAACAAGCATTCCAATAGTTGAAAGAATATCTTGCTTCACCTCTAATATTGTTTTTTCCAATTAAAGAAATCCATTTATATTATATATACCACCACAACTACATTAATTGCTCTTCTTACACAACAAGATGACATAGGGAAAGAACCAAAAATATATTTTATCAACTATACATTGGTAGGATAAGAACTTAACTAAACCCCAATAGAATGAGCACAAAATGAGGATATTGAACAAGAACAAGGGAATAAAACCATAGAATAACTTAGTCCTTCAAATTTTGTAGAAATAAATTTCCTAAGATTTTATCATCATGTGAAAAATCCATGCATGCAACCATAAAGGATTGTATGTGGATCTCCTTTCCCATTATATAATTCAAATATAGGGGTCACAAATCCCACAAGTGATAGATATGTAACCTTCTCAATTTCTATGATGTGCAATGTGGTTAATTATAAACAATGGAATCAATCTTATTATTATTGATATATTTCTTAAGAATGGACACCTCTTGTAATAGTGCATCCAAGTTAGAGGTAGAAAAAGGGTGTGTTGGGCATAGGTGAAATAATAGAGGTATTGTGTGGTTCTTAAGTAAGGAGTAAAGAAATAGCTATGGATGGATGGATTACATTATGGCAAGGATTATTCATGGGATGAGACAAGAAGATAAAAGAAGGATGAATTGAGAAGGAGGAATAGTATGGGACACTTCAATGGAGAATTTAGCACTAGTGGTTATGTCAGTTGAAGGATGGTATGTGAATGGAATGATAGAGGGGATGGATGCACTAGAGGAAGACCTATGATATTTAGGGTACAGTTATGAGATACTCCATATTAAGTGAAAAAGCCAATAAGAATGTTGGAGGGGTAATGGTAGTGAAAGATACACTAGGGTAATAATCATGCTCAAGGGATTGGTGGATTTTGGGGTGAGACAAGCAGAAGAAGATGGATTGTAAGATACATTATTAGCAAAGGTAAATAATAAGTCAAGATCATGTAAAGTATATGTATTGAAGGAGCATCCTTCTAATGTCCCATAAAAGATATTTACTAATTGATGAGGGGATTTGGCTTAAGTAAATACATAAATGAGTGATAGATCTTGCTTACCCAAGTGAGCATTATGATCATAGCCTTGTGGATCATCCATTTGGTTCTCAACATGGGCTTAAAATTTGTTGTTAAAATGGGTGGCTATAGTGGGGTTTAAGAGAATTCTCTTTAATAGAATAATAGGACTATGAGTAGCTTGTGGCATAAATAATGCACAATGACAAGGAAAGATAAAAAGATAAGGCATTATTGACTACTTTCATAATTGAAAAAAATTGATGGTATTTTGAATCTAAAAAGTGAAACCCTAATCATGAGTATTTGAGAGTGGAAAAGGTGCATAAAAGTACAAGGCACAATAAAGCACAATCCTAAGTAGAAAATATACATTGCATATGAATGCACAACCTTAGTAAGATGTAGAAAAATGATAAGATTATAAAAAAATAGAAATCTAAAACCATAAAGATTAGTGAAGTTAAAAACTCTAAGGGTCAAAAGATTGAACACGGTCACTTAAAGTAAAGAAGAAAAAAATACATTTTTTAAAGGTTACCTAGGTTAATTAATTAATTGCACTCAAAAAACATAAATTAACCTAGATAAATCAAATTTGGGCAGAAAAACCAAATTAATTGATCAACAATCCAATTAATTTAATGCAAAATGATATTTATACATAGCTTATGGAACTATGATGAAGAACTAAGCCTAATGTTGAATAAAACTCAAACTTCTGATTTATATAAAATAGATGATCTCAATGCATAAACTATTTGGAAATCTATGTAGACTTAAAATTCCATAGGTATTGGTTATATGAGTCTAGATCAATTATGTGCTATGTAAATTATACAATTTGTGACATGAGGATCTAATTTTGTGCATTGTGTACTTCTACCACTTAGTTCAATATATTTGCTCTTTTTATATGATAAGAATTGATGTTTTTTGAAGACACATTGGGGAAGTCATTAAAAAGAAAAGGGCTAAGTTCTTCTATGTCAACCCTTTTACATGATGACTTTATAATCATGACAAATTTGATAAAACAACAAACAAGTGTGCAAGATATCTAAATATTGTTTCTAATGCAAGTATCGTTCCTTTTAGCTCTCTAAACAAAGTGTTCCTAAGGATGTTCTTTGTAATTGCAAAGGAAATTTGATGATTGTTTGGTGATCTTTAAATTCTCAAATAAATGTCTTTGAATACCAAGACATAACAAATTGTCACACAAATATGTACCAAGTTAGCACCCAACAACTATGAGAGAAGGGCAAGAGCCAGTCCTTTAAATTTTGGATCAAATTCACATTGTTCAAGATAACTCCCACATGCTACAAGAATGACTCAAAATAAGAAATAAACAATCTTAAAATCATAAGTACATACGTAGAATAATGGGTTAATAATTTGAGAGGAATGTGCAAGAATACATACATATAGGAGAGAGAGATTATTAAATGCATGAAAAATGTATAAATAAAAGTAAGGAAAAATGGATAAGAATACAAAAATGATCTTTAACATAAAAGTGTACTACATATCACTATATAGTAAGGGGTGGAATGTAATAGTAACATCAATATGAGCGTTGATGCACATGAAAGGGGACAAGAAAACAAGAGCCCAAAGAGTTTTGTGTTGCTAGTCTCAACAAAAAACCAAATAAGCACAACAAACTCTAAAAACCTTCAAATGCATATCAAAGAAGATGAAAAGAAAACAAAAGAAGCATAAACAAGTGAAAGAAGAGTAAGAAGACTCCCTAAAATGCTCCCATTGTGCTCTTGATAGCTCTCCCTTTGTTCTTCTCCTCTCCAAGATCCAAATGCTTACTTGAGTGTAGCTCTCAATTTTAGCATGTAGCCATGGATGCCAAATGAAGGATTGAATGGTTGAAAATGAACTCATATTGCTATGCAAATGCACAAATGTAATTGCTATGAGAAATCTAAAATATGAGTATCTATGCCAACATAATAACAATGCTTGAAAATGCCTTTTTTCTTGCTTGAGGATGAGGATTCCTTTTATAGGAAAAATGGATAATTGGATGGCTAGGATTGATCTGTCTTAGCAAGGGCTGGGATTGCATGAGGAGGGCATGATCCTCAATCCATGTTTGCAACTTCCACTTATGAAATGGTGACAAGTGGCATCATGAGAAGGCTTGAGAGGAGAGGGAAGAAGCATTTAATGTTTGAGAGGACATGAGGGTAACCTCATGTGGTTGGGTTATTGGGTAAAGCTATTATCCAATGGATAAACTCTTGTGTAAGGTTTACCCATGGTTAGGTCTTGTTCAAAGGGACAAGACCCATGTGGGTTAGTGTGTTTGAAGAAGGGAAGCATTTAAGTCTTTGTAAGAGTTCTAAATGGGTGAGATGATGGGTTGAGGGTTAGTTTGGATTTAAGATTGTACAAGTGATTAGAAATGGGTTTAGGTTAATTTAGAAGGGATTAGAGGAATCTAGAAGAAGGGTTAGTGAGCAAGTGGAATTTGTAGGAGAATGCAAGTGGGTGAGGGTAAATAGGATTTTAATTAAAATAAAATTTAATTATTTCAATTAAATGTGCAACTTGCATCAGATGAGTATTTTAAATAAATATTTATTTATTTAAATATGGATTTTGATTGAGGGATTTTAAATAAATGTTTAATTTATTTAAATGAGAGGAAAGGGGGAAATTAAATATATTGATAGATTTATTTAATAGTTGGACTATAGTTAGTGATCTTAATTTAAATAAATTTATGAAATTTATTTAATTAAAATAGTAGAATAAGGTTGGAATGAATTAATTAAATGTAAATTTAATTAATAGAAGAACATTAATGTATTAAAAAAATATTAAATATTTATTTAATTTAGTGGACAGATTTATGTGTCTACATTTGCCCCTCTTTGATACAATGCCATTTACCGTGCCATTTCAAAGAAAAATAGATAGGCATGAGAAAAATGCCCTAGGGATGTTAGTTTAGTGGGTGGTATGCCCCCTTGAGAGATGGGCCAAATTTTTTGAAAAATCAAGCGATCTCTTGAGAAATAAAAAGAATTGGGGAAATAATAGATTAGAAGAGTTTGGATGAAAAGGTAAAAGAACGGAGGAAAACGGGGTTAATACAAAGAAATGGCAAGTCTTGGAAGTTCCCGAGGTCCACAACGGTGGGTAGAGCGAAGAAGGGTTAGGGCTGGGCAGGGTATATTTAGGTGAGAAGGGTTAATTTGGCTTCATTTTTACACTCCTCCATAGTGATTTTGAGCTCTGCCAGAGACCTTTTATGATCAGCCTGCAACAGAAATCATGGTGATTTTGATAGAAGATCATCGATTTGAGTGGATCCAGAGGTACCAACGACCATCCAACTACGGTCCCCCGATAAGTCCAGTTCTAAGTTTTTCATTTTGAGCTTTTTTTATGCATGTTTTAGCTAGGCAAAGGAAAACTAAGACACATGCGCTAAAACTTTGTTTTAGTGCTTTTGTCATTTGTTCTAGTGTTATTACACCATAATGATGCAATTGTATAGTAGTTTCAGCGCTATTGTAACTCTAGCGCATTTGCATAGTTAGGGTAGCGCTTTTGTTTTTGCAGTTTTAGCGTTTTTGTTTTTGATGTTGTAGTGCTTTTGTTTAGTAAAATAGTGTGTTTGTTTTTGAGGGTGTAGTGTCATAAAATTGTGACCCTAACAATTTTAACCACATTTGAGGTCCTCACCTTGGCGACAACATCTTCCTTCCCAACTGGGACTTCTCTTTGCATTTTCACCTTGAACCTCTCCTTGTTTAAGCCCTGAGATGGCCTAAGGACCTTATCTGGACCCCAAGATAGGGCAAGATAGGGGTGTGGCACCCTTATCCCCCCTAGGATAGGGGCACCACACCCCTGTCCTAAAATGTAATGGTGAAAAAAGGTGAATGATGGAGAGATCAAGAGGAAAGCTTTTCTTCCCTTCGAGGAGAGATGAAAGTTTCACTGCAGATTTCCCTTCAAACACTTTATCCACATTACATTTAAAAGAGGGGGAAATTCACTAGATCCAATCTCTTAGAGAAGAGATTGGATACTAAATGAATTGATAATGGGATAGAAATGACAAGTTAACCCCTCTTTTAGAATGTAAAATGATTGAATTATGTGTTATAAGACTAAGTGTAAAAGTAGCAAAGAATTGATTATAACTTGAGATAGAAGCGTGAGATGAAGCTGTACACTTGGATCTGGCTATAATATGTTGAGACGAAGCTGCCCTAAGAATTTGAGGAAACGTTGTCGGGACCATGCTGAAAGTGTCCATGGTCCTCCGAAAAATCCCCGAAACGAAAAGGGTTTTTCTGCCTTTGCAAATGGAGTCTGAATCTACAAACACAGGTGCACACTTGCAACCTACACACAAAAAAGAGAGGAAAAGGGGTTGGGATTTGGGGTTTACCTTTAGGTCAAACCCGAGTTCTAGAATTAACCAAATGATGAAATAAAGTACTTGCAAGTAAATGTAAATGAAAGACTGAAATGTAAGTCACCTCAAGGGAGGTTGTAGATAGAATGTAGGTATATTTGCTTGTATTGAATTAAATGTTGAAAGGGATCTCCTCTTTAATGGTTAAATCCTTGACTTGAATACAACACCTAGTCTTGAAGGAAGACTTGAGAATGCTCAATGCTAGAAAGGAATGCTTGAATGCTTAAACTTATGCTCGCCTTATCGCTATCCAATTTTTTCGCTTGTTGAACTTCGTGCAAATGAGAGATAAAATGCGACTTATATACTTGTCAATTACGGTTAATTGACTGATTTTTCGTCATAGTCCGACACAAGGAGATTTTTTCTCCCTTTATGCAAAGTCCAATGCAAGAATAGGACACAGAGGACCCCAAAATAGGGCAAGGACAAGGGTGCCATGCCCCTGTCCTGCCCTTGTCTTAGGACATGAAGCAGGTTCAAGCAGTGCGGAGGGCAGAACAAGTGTGGTTTTTGGGGGCTGAGCCAGTCTCGGGTCTTCGATCAGGCTTGGGGATTCAAATTGCCAATGTGAAGACCCTAATGTGGTCGCAAATTGCAAGGGTCACAATTTTATGACACTACATTTAGCCCCCACTTTAGCAGGAGTATAAGTGTACGCCAATATTGCCAGTAAAGTACAAGGAAACAAGATTGAAAGACTTGCACCATGTCAAGGAGGCAAGATGCACCAAGCCCCCAGTGGACTAAGGATCTTATGACATTGATTGACAAAGTAAAAGGGAAGATCAAGAAGGGAAAACCACGAATGCAAGTAGCAAGGTTCCCCTCACTATGAGGCATGAAAAAGATATCAAAATTATAAAGCCAAGTTCACTAAATAATTTTAAGTATCAAAAAGGAAAATATGCGTAGAGTGTATGCCCCCACGTTAAAGCGATCACGCATGCCTTATCAGAAGCCATTGCTTAAAGGTAGGATACACTCAAGAGAGAGAGAAGAGAGGGAGCATGTTATCACATGGATTTAGCCCCCAGTCGAGGAATGAACCCAAGGATAATGAATATAAAACACAAGGTAGTTTTGCTTTCCTCGGGGTTAGTATGATGTATGATAACTCATGTATATCATATATGTATATATAATAATCGTCATTCCCCAAAGAAATGACACTACCTTGGAAGAAAGGGAATAGAGGATGTCTTTTTAGTCAACATGAAAAGAGACCAAAGGAGATCTCAATGCTTTGTATCGTCCTCAAGTAGACATTCAGGGAAGAATAGAAGAACAGGGATACACATAGAAGAATAGTCACAAAGAGTAAGAGAGGAGAGAGGGAGAAGATCTATAGTGCTAATATTGTTAATTTAGCACAACATTCACCTCTCGATCTTTCTTATCACTATTTCGGGAAGGTGAGAAACATACTAGAGGAGTGACATCGAGCATAATAGATGGAGCTAAAACAAGATCCAAACAAGGACTATGCTCATGGGCTAAATCACTTTGTTCGATTCCAGGAGCTAGGATTAGGGTTTGTGAAAATTCAGTTGATAAATGCTTGTCCACATCAACATATTCATAATCACTATCAGAAGCATTAGGAGTTGTATTTCCATCATGAATAACATTTTCACTCATTTCTTCATCAAGATTTATAGAAAGAGGAGCACGAACACGAATAGGAGTAAAACCATTACATGTTTTGTGAAACTTATGATTTGGAGATGTAGGTTCAACATCTTGCTTAGGAGAAAATAGAATTATATCAATTGTTGGAGTCCTTGGAGATTGAATGGTTTGAGGAGAAACTTCATGAGCTCGAGCACAATGCCTTCATCGACGGTCTCTCTCACAACAATTTCATCGAGTCTTAGCGGAAGAATGAGAAGGAGGAGGAATATTTATGAAAGGAGGAACAATCTCCTCTTTGATAGTTGGAGGTTTAGGTTGAGGTCTTTTAGGTTGGACAAGAGGAGAGGCGGGCCTCTACTCTCTGTAAGAGAAAGGAGGTGGAACTACGCCATATAAAGGAGGAATATTAGGTGTAGGAAGGAGATCGGGTCCATCATGGGGAAGTGGTACAGGTCTAACCTTAGGAGGAATATTGTTGTTCTTCTTAGGAGAAGGCATACTCACATCCGTAGGAATAGGTTGAGGATTTTGCTTAGGAGTAAATGATGCTCCTCTTTCTATAGATGAACTCCTTAGGCTCCAAAATTTTGAAAATTATCTTAAAAGACAACAAATCAAAATAACCCGCAAGAATGCTTCTTCTTCAAAATGTCCTTTTTGTTCATTTCATCAAACCCATGACCATAATGCTGATGATTGCCCTGATTTTCAAAAATCTATTCAAGATGGCATAGACAGTGGCAAAATTAGAATTGTGGATGATAAACCTCCTTCTTCTACTAATTCTTCTCCTTTATGTCAAGACAATATCTATCATCCTAAAAGATTGGCTATAAGAATCTATTGGAAATTGAAATATGATAAGAACATTTCCTTCCCTACTCAAAATAAAAACAAGAATCTTAAGCCAGTGAAAGGTATTGAATATTACATTTTTCATGATTCACATTCACATTTTCTTGGGAAATGTTATACATTTAAGAAATTTGTTCAAAAGCAATATGATCTTGCATGGATTTCTCTTACAATAGATTTAGCTGTCTTCCTTGACATAAAAATAGTGCCTTAGCACTTCTTTTCTCTTCCTATTGCTCCTCACCCTTATCACATAAATAGTCCACTTAGTTGTGGAGTTTTTGTCATTTGTGGAGGTGTTGTTTCAACTTTGCATACTTTGGGGCAGCAACATGAAATTCATTTCTCTTTATATTCATCTCTATCTTGGTGCATTATACATTATTAGATCTCTTTTCTAGCATAAGAATCATTCCTATGTGAGCATATAATTGTTCTTGGGTTTTTGTCTTTACTGAAGAGAAGTTTCTTTAATGAGTAGTGCTCTTTTTCTCTTTCCTTCATTCTCTTGGAAACTTACCTCTTCTATGGTCTCAATTATTTGCAAGTTGGATATGCCCCTTGGCATGGAAGGATCTCTTGCGCAGTATGTGTCCCTTCCTTGCGAGGTTTTTTTCCACTAGGAAGGCATATCACTTGCCAATACTCACCATTAGAAGAAGTGCAATGTTTCTCTTTGTCTTCCTCACTTGGGGGGCAAGGATTTTTCACTCCTTTCTCTTTCTTTATTTTTATCTCACGTATCACTGTTTCCTTTAGGGGCTGTATTTTTCATATATGATTATCATTTCTTACAATGGTAGGTTTTTATGATTAATCCCCCTTGGGGAATATGCAATGCTTTTTCTCTCTTCCCATTCGAATATTATCACTTCTTGAGACATGTATTTTACATATACTAATTTCTTTCCTTCCATGCATTCATGAAAGTACATTGTGCATTTGATTATGCTTAATCTCTCTCTAGAAGATTATGTAACCTCTTCTCATTATCCTTTAGCTTGGGGGGAAATGATCCCACTCTCTCTCCATCTCTAAGGATCCACTCTTTCCTATGTTGTGGATAGTGTGAGTTTTATTACTTGATGTCATTCCTTGTGTGGAATTGTTGTTGTTCACTCAAGGGTTCTCTCTTATACAAGAGGTGTAAGTCCTTTACTACAATCTCTTTCACACTTGGTGATGTACATCTATAATAAATTCACCTATCCCCATTGGGATAAAAGTGATTCATCCTTCATCAAGAATCCCTTTCACCTAGCAATAGGAGGAAGGATTGAATTCTTGTTCTCTTATGCGCTCCGTTCTAGAAGATGTTATATTTGTCTAAGACAACTCCTCTTGGGGGTAGATGTCCTTTGAACAAAGATATCTTTTCTTCCAAGGGTCTCCTTTACACTTACAACAAGATATCTCTTTTCAACTATTTTATCCTTTCTTGAAGAGTATTCCCTCTCTTGCATATATCTATGCCATTGCTGCATAATGGATATCTTCTTTGTGTTGAAGGTAGGTATCCTTGTTCTACTTTTCTTAAGATATCAACACCAACCTATGTTGACAAATTAAGTGGGGGGAACCCACACTTCTCCTTTGTACCATAATTCTCTCATGTATTGTACAATGGGTCATTCTCGGAACTAGAGCACAGACTCTTAGAGCGAGGTGTCTTCACTTTTTCCTTGTACAATGGGTCATTCTCAAAACAGAAAGCACAGACTCTTAGAGCGAAATGACACCACTTTTCTCTTATGCAGGGTGATTATTTTTGGAACCAGAGAGAAGACTCTTAGAGCGAGATATCATGCCTTTCTTGACACTTGTACTATACATTCTACATAGGTTGTAGCGTACTCGGGCATATAATCCTATGAGGCGCTTCAAACTTCACTTGCACACACATGCACTCGAGGTTAGGTGGAACTAACAGTGTTCTCACTCTCCTCCCTTACATGGATCACCTAGACAGACTCTAGGGGCTAGATTTCCATGTCCTTCTCTCCATGGATCACCTAGTTTTAGGGGTGAGATGTCCATGGTTTATCTCTCGTTCGCCTTTCTTCTCATGGATCACCAAAGTGTGTATTCATGTCCTCTCTCTCCTTCCTCTCATGAACCCAGTTTTTCTTTTGATGGTTCATGGATGATGTTAGCTTTTCTCTTTTATGTGATTGCTCGTGTTTATGTGATGGAATTGGTCTTTGTGTCCTAATTAGCTGTTGAGACATCTGAGTATGGAGGTCTCTTCGGCTAGTTGGTTTGTCATTTTGTGTCTTGTTTTTGTCTTGTGTCTTTTGTGGTTTGTCTTTGTTTTTGTGTGTCTTGTTCCTTTTTTGTCTTGTGTGCTCTTGCATATGTTTGAGTGAGTTAAGATCCTAAGATTGGGGGATTTTTTCCTCAAGATTAGTGATGTCTTATACTCCTTGTGGTATTTCTTTGCATCTCTCATCTTCATCTATATTTCTTCTACTTTATCGACAGTACTGGCGTAAGCCACATTCCCGCTAAAGTGGGTTTAAATGTAGTGTCATAAAATTGCGACCCTAGAAATTTTAACCAAATTTGAGGTCCTCACCTTGGCGACAACATCTTCCTTCACAACTGGGACTTCTCTCTGCATTTTCACCTCAAACCTCTCCTTTTTTAAGCCCCGAGATGGCCTCCAGACCCCAAGATAGGGTAGGATAGGGGCGTAGTGCCCTTTTCCCCCTAGGATAGGGGCATGGAACCCTTGTCCCCCCTCAGAGGGTGGCCCCAAGATAGGTCCCTCCAATCCTATCTGCATTTCAAGATTCCAAATATCCCCAATATCGGCCTTTGGTGAGATGAATTAATTCTCTAAGGCATGTATAAAAGGGAGTTAGTCTTCTCATTTTCATATAGAGAATAGATAGAGGAGGAAATATACATGAAATATATAATAGGTGAAGTTAAAGTATTCAAGTCTTCAAGAATCCATCAAGTCTTCTTCTTCATGTGTCTTCTTCATTCATCCATTGGAGCAACATTTACAACATTAATTTGCAAGAATATGTGTGTGTTAGGGTTTTGTCATGTTACATGTCATTTCATGCAACATTTGTGATTACATTCTAGAAGCAAAGCAACCATCATCAACAAATTGCAGATCTACAAGGTATAAATTTCCAATGTTTACATTCAATCATTTGCAATTACTTTCTTTCAAGGTTAATTCCTCAATCGGGGTTTGACTGAGGCAAACCCCTATCCACAAACCATCTTCCCTTCTTTTCTGTGTGTAGGTTATAGGTGCCCAACTATATTTTCAGATCTTGACTTCATTTACAGAGGTGGAAGAACCGTTTTCATTTTGAGGATTTTTTGGAGGACCATGGACACTTTTAGCACGACCTCGACAACTTTTCCTCAAATTCATAGGGAAAATCTGTATTAGGCTAAATATCTCGGATCTAAAGTTACAACAGGATCCTGAATTGCTAGCTCCTCATTTCACTCATTTTATCTCTCTTTTCTACACAACAAGTAAACTTTCTCATTTACAAAAGAGGGTAAATCACACTTCAACCCTTGCAATCCACTTAGAATTCACATCCTTGTTTCCCTTGGATTTGGATCTACTAGATTCAAGCCCCTCTTTTGAATGTAAAGTTCCTCTAAGCGAAAATCATCCTAGTGGCTTCCTTTCTCTCTCCTAGGTGGGGGAGTCACTAGGATCCAATTTTCTACTTTACAGGGGACCCAATTGAAGTTTATCTATGATAGTTGATGTCAGTTTGTGTTGTTTAGGCTATTTGTTGAGGTTTTGCAAGACTCATTGTACCTATCGAGACTAGGTAATTGATGTAAATGTCTATTGTATTCTAGGTGTGCATGAGTCAATTTACCTGTTGAGACTTGAGATACTTGATCAAAAAGTATCTCGTGAAGTCTAGGTATTAGCTAATTATGCTACAAGAGAGGTTGACATTTTCACTTCATTGTCTCTGTAGGAGGACCTAGGGGTATTGCAAGCCTGAGAGAGGCATCCCACCACTCAGTAGCTGCAGGACCAGTTGTCCATGCTGGAGATCGATTGCATTGATTCGATCAATTTATATGACATGATGCACTTACCCGTGATTTAGACGAATCATGAACTTTTGACTACACTGGCCAAGAGATGGTACAATGAGACCTACTCCTTCCATTTGTAGATGGGAGAGATGTCGATTACATTGAAGGACATATGGAGGATTCTACATATTCCTATCATAGGTGAGCTAGTGACCTATGACATACCAATGGGTGATATGACACTACGGCGTATCTTCCTGACTCATGATCTAGAGGTGCATGACGGTTCAGTGCGATGGGAGGATATCATAGAGCTATACAAGCCACTTCTTGTTGTGCTTGTTGGTATTGTCGGTAGTCTACTATGTTTGGACTAGAGATTGCATGGACCGTCTGTCTGTTGGGGATAGGTGATATAGCAGATGACGAGCAAGGGGACCCGATATGCCTGGGGTCCATGTGTCCTAGCCCACTTGTGTAGTTACTTGCATGGCATTATTTATCATGAGATTACCTCATTGGGAGTTGGGATCACACTACTGCATATTTCGCCATGTAAGCACTTGCTGGTGTGCAGACCCATATGTATGAGGTTTAGGGCGATTGACCAACCCTATGTATATATGTATGGAGTTATGATGACTCATCCCCAACTGGGTAAGGTTGAGTATTGGCAACAAGCATTGGATGACAAATTTAGTGATTCGACGACAGTACCTAGACTGCAAGCCTTGGGAGGATGATGTTGAGGCTATACTGTATGTATATTCTACTCGTTTGTTGACTGGGAGGACATTATACATCATTGAGAGACACCTACTAGGCTAGGTGATGAGACAATTTGGGCACATACAGGGTATGTCGAGAGGATCAGGGGAGTATTCTCATGTGGTCCAGGAGAGGTATTAGTGGGGGCTAGTTTTACCATATGATTAGGCCATAGCAGAGTTTTGTAGCCTGCAACCGAGGCCATGGGCATATAAGGCTGACATTGTAGATGTCAGAGTGACATATGAGTATGCATAGTTCTTGTTCATGCACCCATTTCCACACATTTCAGATCCGATAGATCTTGTACCATCTTTTGAGGATGAACAAGCTCCATGACAGGGTAGGAGGAGGAGGAGACTATATGGAGGAGATGATGGGAGTGGAGGAGGCAACAGAGGTGGGGGAGATGGAGGAGGTGGGAGAGCTAGGGTTTCTCATCCATTATGACTTTTACAGGCTCCACCAGTACAAGGAGCAACACCAACACCGATAGAGGTGGCAGGTATGATAGAGGGAGAGACAATCAGGATAGTAGGGCTAGCAGGATAGAGGGACCTCAGGGATATTGTTTTGGTTTGGTTACAGGCCCACCTTACTATTGCTAAGGATTGGATCTGCACCTTAGAGGCATATCTTGATGATAGTGATGCAAAGATAGCTGCCCAGGATGTTCAGTTGTTTGCTCGAGGGGCCGAGGTCACTGCCATTTTGAGAGAGCACGGTGATTCTATGAACCGACTGGCACAGTCTTAAGAGAGGATTCAGGTCCTAGAGTAGGTACATGGTCATGGTCCTACTATTGAGTCCATGAGGGAGATTCGATGAGATGGTGTAGATATTGACTACTAGTGGGGTTTATATAAGTAGGCGAGGTTTATATGAGCAAGCAGTGCCCAACAGTGAACGAACCATGAGCTATTCCCAAATGCGAGCAACTAGATCCGAGCGATCTCAGAGAGCACAAAGCAACAAGGGTGTCATGGGTCGTCCCCCTCATCCACCACCTCCAATTGTTGGTGCCCCTTCTAGATCTGGTGAGAGTGCCACTTGGTTTTTTATCGCCCCTTGTATTTTGTTATTCTGATATATGGTCACACATTGACACTTAGATGGCTCTTGGTAGCTAATATTTTTGACATCATTGTACTTTTATACACATTTATTCTTTTGATGAGAGATATATGATGAGATCTCCTTTTTGGTGGTGATGATATGATGTGTATATGATGATTTATGGCTTATGTGGGATGTATGTTGTTGAGTTGATATGCATGAGACATGATGGATCCTATTTATGATGATGCATTTTATTTTTGATGATGTATAGATGCAACTGGTATTGATTTATGCTATGATGCTTATGTTGATGTATGAAATGCAAATGATTTTGATTTATGCTATGATGCTTATGTTGATTTATGAAATGTAGATGATTTTGATTTATACTATGATGCTTAGGTTGCAGATGATTTATTCTGATGCTGACTATACATGTTGTGGATGCACATGTCTATATTTTTTGATGATGCATGACTTGATTTGATATGATGAATGATGTGATTAATGTTATGTGTTGATATAATGAATGATATGGGATAAACACAATGTTTGATTTTGATAAAATGATAAAATATAATGCGTTGGTGTATGATATTAATGATGTATGTAATGAATGATATGAATGACGCAAATGCAATGATGATATAAATGATGTCATAATGATATAAACGATGTCATAATGATATAAATGATTTATGTAATAATAATATAATGTAAACGTATGCAATGATGATATAAATGATGATATAATATAAATGAATGCAATGATGGTATAATGAATGATATCTAATGCAAATGATCCTAAAATATTAACGATGATGCATTTATGAATGGATTTGAATCTGCACCTAACGAAATGGTTAATGTTCCTAAAAATGCAGATGCTAGATGCAGATGTAAGTAAGGTGATGTATATCATAGGACTCTGTCATGATTTTAAGAATGGTCCCTTTCACTTAGCTTCCTCATAGAAACTCTATTCCTTGCATATGCATGCATAAAAAAATATTTACAATGTATGAATGAATAGATGTATGGGCGATATGCAATATATATAGAGGAGATGAAATGGGCGATCCATGGCTTATTCATAATGCCTTATTTCCTCATCGAGCATGGTAGTACTGATCTTGGCCAAGGTATAAAAACCAAGTTTGAGCGCTCTACCTATAAACAAACATCGAAGACAAGGAAGGTTCCCCTCCATTCTAGTGCATATACACATGGTCGAGGTATACACTGTAGTCAGTAAGCCATAGTCATCCATGAATTTGTATTTTTGCATATGATCTCATAGCTTACTGAACTTCCCACGTAGACACCATGAGTATTTTCCCCATAACTTCATTGGAAGAATCTGGAGATAGAAAACAAAGAAAAATATATCATGAACCATCCTAGCCACTCTAATCACTTGTGGATATCTTGGAGTAGCATAGGAACCTAAAATATAAAAAGCAGTAATTTGACCACGTGCCTATCAACCAAACAAAATGTTCTTGTCAAAGAGATATGTCATCATGTCTTGTTTGTAAGGAAAGATGGTTTCGTGTATGTTTTTCTCAGATGTTTGATTATTGGTTGATATGATAGTTGGTCATCTTTTAGGTAGCTCAAATGTTGTTTTGCATCTAGATTGATTTTTATGTACAAGGAACAATTTTATTGCAATGTTTTTGATTGATTTTGATGTTTTTTCATTTTTTTTGGTCTTTTCGAGATTTTACAATTTTTTTTGGTCTTATTTTAGGCATTTTTGAATGAGTAACTCAACGATTCACCAGTTATTGAGAACCCACTCCCATCATTAGGTTAAAAAAGTCACCCCCTGTTGGATATTGTTGGTCATTGCTGCTACTAGGATATGTTATTGTCATTGATGTCAACATATTCTGGTGATTGCTCCGGTGATTGTAGTTTCAGAAGATTTTTTGATCCAGTTTGTAGTGTTGGTTTGTTGATCACTGTTTTGCAGAGTCGGGTATATCCTCCGGTATATTTCAGTGTGATTAGATTTGGTGTTGAGCTTTTGGGATATTGCTTGGGATAGTCTTGTGTATGTTCATTTTAGTTGGAATGTGATTTGGTGCTCTGCAAGTTATCTTTCTTCGTGACAGTTGTTGATTGGTTGTGTTCTTTAGATTTTAGACGTTGACCAATGAAGATTTGAAAAGTGGTGTTGATGCAACTGTTCTGGATGATTCTAACATGCTTGCTAGTGTTTCTTAGTCATGTCCTATTTGTTTTGGCAATCTGCATTGAGTTTTGTGTGAATTTTTTGGTGGTTTCTATCAACCGGTGATGGTTTGCGTGTTATGCGGTTTTTTTGGTGTTGTAGCGTGTTGCGGTTGATCTTGGCATGATTTTCGGTGGAGTTGTGAGTTTGGGAATTTGATTTAGGACCATGTTATGCTATGTAAACCATTATATTGGTCTGATGGTCGATCTTTGTATCATGTGATGTAATTTTATAATTGAGGGTTGAGGGTTTAGCCGACCTTGTTATCAAGGTTGATGAATGGTATATATAGGTGATATAGTCATGTAATTTGGGTGTCGACATTGTTTCTACATTATTAGAGAGAGGTTTATGTGCAAACAAGTGATTTATCCTTTGGTGTTGAGTTTGTGGTGAGATTGGTGTTGCAGGGCAGACATCTGTGCTTAACTAGAACTGTAATCAGGCATTTGGAGATGCTATTATGTCATTTAATTTCCTTTGGATTGTAGTCCGAATCTTATTGTAAGTCAGTGAGACTTCCCTGAGGGTTGTAGCCTTCCGGGCCATTATATTTGAGCAAAGATCTCTAGGCAGTGTGCTTGAATGCGTGTGCATTTTCCATTGTAATATTTTCACATACTACTTCAGAGTATCATCTTATTGTGGGTAGGTTCCCACCATGGTTTTTCCCTTAACTGGGTTTTCCACATCAAAATCTTGGTGTTGTGTGTTGTGCTATTAATTTGCTTATCTGTCTTATTGCTGCAGTTTATCAGATTTGTGTTTTGTGGTTAATTTTGATATTCCAGTGAAGATTGATTCACCCCCCTCCTCATTCTCCCCTCTTGGTTGTTTCTAACAATTGGTATCAGAGCTAGATCCTTCGGTAGAAGCTTAACCGCTTGAGGAGATCTGGGACAGAAGCTCACGGTGTAATCTTTAAGGACAATCTAAGATTTGATTGAAGTAACTATGCTATATGGAAGGATCGAATGGAAGTGCACTTGAAATGTCTTTGTGAAGATTATTGGAAGATTACAAAGAATGTTTATGTTGTTCCTCATAATGGACCATCTAATCCTGATGAAGTTTAGGAAGGAGAACATAATATTAGAGTGAATGAAGCATTGCTTAGTGCCTTGACTGATTCTGAGATGACAAATTTAATGGGACTTCAAACTGCATATGAGATCTGGGTGAAGCTTTAGGTGTTGTATAAAGGTGATAAACAAGTGAAGGTTGCTAAGTTGCTAAGTTGTAGAGTTTGAAATCAAAGTATGAGACATTAAAGATGGGAGATGATGAGAACATACACTCTTTTATGGATAAAGTGAATGACCTTGTCCTAGGCATCAGATGTGCTGGTGGAACCATTGAGGAAGATGAAATTGCTGCTAAGGTGCTGAGATCTTTGCCTTCTTCCTATAAACATAAGGTTGCTGCTATTGATGAGATCCAGAGTGTGACTACTATGACAAGAGATATGTTGGTTGGAAAGCTTGCTACATTTGAGCTGAGTGAATTTGGAAAATTACATGGAAAGTCTGAGACAACATTTAGAGCATCTGCATCTGTATCCAGGAAGCAAAAATATAATCTCGATGAGTTCAAAATATCTAGATATGAAAGAGAGAGAAGAGATATAGAAGAGGAAGAAAGGGAGGTGGATGAACTATATAGAAGAGGAAGAAAGGGAGGTGGATGAACTTGAAGCACTGATTGCCAAGAGATTGCCTAAAGGTGCTGGTAAGTATGATGGAAAGATGCCTTTGAAATGTTTCTCTTTTAACAAGATAGGACATTTTGCTTCTAGATGCCCAGAGAGAATGGCTAAGTATGACAAACATGATAAGTTTGACAAGCATGATAGGAATGATAGATATGACAAGCATGAGAAGTATGAAAAACCTTAAGAGCCTAACTAGAAGTATAGGAATCAAAAGAACTATTATTATGCTGTTGATGAAGGTATTAGAGATGAAGAATTTGAAGGAGATGAAGTTCAATTCCTTGCCATTAAGGAAGATGGACCTATACCTATTGATTCCACTAGCTGTATTGTTGAGGAGGAAGCTTTAGCTGCTAAAGTTGAAGAGAAAGATGAATGGGTGATTGACAGTGGTTGTTCATATCATATGATCGGTGATAAAAGAAAATTTGTAAGCATGGAAAGATATGATGGTGGAACAATCAGGTTTGGAGATGACAAAGCCTATGTGATCCGTGGGAGAGGTTCTATTTCTTTTGATGGTAAGAATAGCACTAATGATATCTTGTATGTTGAAGGTTTGAAGCATAATCTTTTAAGTGTTGGATAGATGGTTGATAAGGGTTATGATCTACAATTCAAGGATGGTAAATGCAAGATCTTAAACACCTTCGATATAGAGATTGCATTTGGAACTAAGACCGAAGGTAACATTTTTTATTTGAATGTTGGTGAGAAAAGTTGTTTGATTGCTCAGATTGATGAGAGTTGGTTATGGCATAGAAGAATGTGTCATGTAAACTTTGATTCAATGATTAATATCTGTTCTACACATGTTGTTAGAGATCTTCCTAAGATTGTTAAGCCTGCTAATCCGGTATGTAAGGAATGCCAGTTAGGTAAGAAAACAAGAATTTCTTTCAAAAGAAAACAATATACATATAATGGATTGCTAGATCTTGTTCATATTGACCTATGTGGACCTACAAATTTTATAAGTGTGTAGGGTGATATATATTTTATTCTTCTAATTTATGATTATTCTAGGATTATGTGGGTTGTCTTTTTGAAGGAGAAATCATAAGCATTTGATAAATTCAAGATATTCAAAGCTAAGGTTGAGACTGAGTGTGGATTGAAGGTGAAGTGTCTGGGATTTGATAGAGGCGGAGAATTCTATTCTGGTGAGTTCAATTCATTCTATGAGAAGCATGGGATTAGAAGACAATTATCTGCTCATAGAACCCCTCAAAAAAATGGAGTTGTTGAGAGGAAGAACAAAACTGTTTTGGATGCCGCAAGGACTATGTTGATTGAAGGGAATGTTCCGAAGATCTACTGGAGAGAAGCTATTAGTACTATTGTTTAAAAATTCAATAGAGATCACATCAAACGAGATACCGGTAAGACCCTTTATGAGCTTTGGTTTGGTCATGTTCCTACTATGATATATTTCAAAGTATTTGGTCGCACATGTTATATCAAAAGAGATTAGGATATTGGAAAGTTTGATGCTAGAAGTGATGAACGTATTTTATTGGGATATTCAACAAAGAGCAAGGCCTACTGGTGCTACAATAAGAGACTGAGAAAGATAGTAGAAAGTGAAAATGTGAAGGTGGATGAGAACCTTGGGAAAGAGATCAGAGCATGTGGTCATGATGATGGTCAACATATTGTTTTAGCCCCTATTCAGCCTGAAGAGCCTAAGTAGAATGATCTGGTAGAGATTGTGAATCTAGATTTTGGTGGTGAAGGAGTGCAAGGACCTAAAAATTAGAACAATTAGAATACTTTGAGGTATATAAGATTGAATCATTTTGAAAAATCAGATTGTTAGTGATAAAAATAAAGGTGTGATGACTAGAAGAAGGTTAGCTGCTGAAGAAGTATGTTTAATTTCCAAAGTTGAACCTAAAGATGTTGTTGAAGCTTGTACAAATGAAAGTTGGATGAGAGCTATGGAAGAAGAACTAGATCAGATTGAAAAGAATAACGCTTGGGAACTTGTGACTTGACCTAAAGATAAGAATGTTATTGGTACTAAATGGGTTTTCAAAAACAAATTGAATGAAAGTGGTGAAGTTGTCTGAAATAAATCTAGACTGTTCTGTAAAGGGTATTCATGGCAAGAAGGGATTGGTTATGAGGAGACTTTTTCTCTGGTTGCCAGACTTGAAGCTATTAGACTGTTGCTTGCTTATGTTGCTTATAAAGATTTCAAGGTATATCAGATGAATGTCAAATCTACCTTTTTGAATGGTGATCTTGAGGAAGAAGTTTACATTGAACAACCTGATGGATTTTCTCTATCAAATGATGGAGGCATGGTATGTAAGTTGAAGAAAACTCTTTATGGACTGAAACAAGCTCTTAGAGCTTGGTATGCTAGATTAGATAAATACTTATTGAAATTGGGATTTAGTAAAGGTGTTGTTGACAATAATCTGTACTTTAAGATAGAAAATGATAACATCCTAATTGTTCAGGTCTTTGTTGATGATATAATCTTTGGTGGTGATGCTAACTTGAGCATGAAGTTTTCCAGTGATATGCAGAAGGAATTTGAGATGTCTATGATTGGTGAAATGAAATTTTTCTTAGGTTTGCAGATTGCACAGATTGGAAAAGATATATTCATATCTCAAACTAAGTATATGAAGGAATTATTGAAGAAGTTTGGATTAGATGACTCCAAACTGGTTGGAACTCCTATGATGACTGGTTATAAATTGTCTAAGAATGATGAATATCCTAAAGCTAATTAGAGTTTGTATAGATCTATGGTTGATGGACTGTTGTATCTTACTCAGAATAGGCCAGACATTATCTATGCTATGTGCATGGCTATTAGATATAAAGTTGATCCAAAAGAGAGTCATGTCATTATTGTGAAGAGGATATTCAGATACCTAAAGGGAATTGTGGACTATGGATTATGGTATCCTAGGAATGATGATTTCATGCTATGTGCCTATACTGATGCTGATTGGGTTGGTGATGTTGATGACTAGAAGAGCACTATCGACAAAGAATTATTTTTGGGTAAGAAGTTGGTTTCATGGGCTAGCAAGAAACAAGGTTCGATGTCCTTGTCTATTACTGAAGCCGAGTACATTGTTGCTGCTAGTAATTGCACTTAGGTAGTTTGGATGAAGCAAATGTTGAAGGATATCAAAGTTATTTATGATGAGCCTACTGTTATACACTATGATAATTCTAGTGCTATCAACATGTCAAAGAATCCAGTGCAACATTGAAAGACTAAACATGTGCCAATCAAATATCATTACTTGAGAGAGAAAGTCAGTGAAGAGAAGGTGAAGCTGGAGTATGTATCTATAAAGGAACAAATAGCTGATATTTTCACTAAACCTTTGCTTGCAGATACATTTGTCTACTTGAGAGACAAGCTAGGGGTCCACCCCTCCTAATGAGAACTAGATATATTAAGTTGCATCAAACCGGTGGATTTAAGAGCCTTATCTTCTTATCGGGATTGGTGAGTTGGTGCTGCTCCTCTCGTGGAGTAGTTTGTTGATCTGGTTATATAGTTATAGGGGAGAGAGATTCATGTTTCTATTTTTGGGGAGAGAGTTTGGCTTTCTATTTTGTGAGCTTTGGCATTGTTGTCAAAGGGGGAGAGAGATCAGGTGAAAAACTTCTTTCTAAGTCTTGATCTTAGGGGGAGTTTGCTGGAGATATCTTGTTTTCTTTGCATTGATTGTTTTTCACATTCATATGTTGCCATCAATGCCAAAGGGGGAGATTGTTGGATATTTTTGGTTATTACTTCTACTAGGATATTTTGTTGTCATTGATGTCAACATATTCCAGTGATTGCTCTGGTGATTGCAGTTTGGGAAGATTTTTTGATCTAGTTTGTAGTGTTGGTTTGCTGATCACTGTTTTGTAGAGTCCGGTATATCCTTCGGTATATTCCAGTGTGATCGGATCTAGTGTTGAGCTTTTGGGATATTTCTTGGTATAGTCTTGTGTATCTTTATTTTAGTTGGATCATGATTTGGTTCTTTGCAAGTTATCTTTCTTCGTGATAGTTGTTGATTGGTTGTGTTTGTGAGCTCTTAGACGTTGACTGATGAAGATTTGAAAAGTGGTGTTGATGCAGCTGTTCTGGATGATTCTAACATGCTTTCTGGTGTTTCTTAGTCACGTCTTATTTGTTTTGGCAATCCACATTGATCATTGTGCAAGTTTTTGGTGGTTTCTATCAACCGGTGATGATTTGTGTTTTATGCATATTTCTGGTGGTGTAGCATGTTGCAGTTGATCTTGGTGTGATTTTCAGTGGAGTTGTGAGTTTGGGAATTTGATTTAGGACCATGTTATGATATGTAAACCATTATATTGGTCTAGTGGTTGATATTTATATGATGTGATGTAATTTTATAATTGAGGGTTGAGGGTTTAGCTGAACTTGTTATCAAGGTTGATGAATTGTATATATAGGTGATATAGTCATGTAGTTTAGGTGTCGATGTTGTGGATGTGATCGAAAAAAATCTAAAAGATAATGGAGGCACAAAATTTACCAATGGAACCTATTTTGATAGGTTTTCACCATCATACTTATCCAAGGCACCACCGAAGTGGTTTTCATCATTTGGATGAATGATTTTTCTTTACTATTTTCTTGCTTTTTTTAGGACCATTTTTTAATGTTTTTGGTCTTTTTGAGATTTTTGTGATCCTAATGCTCTGCATAGCTTATGTATGGAAATTTTTGAGATGCATGCTTTTTATTGGATCTGCCAGTGGTTCCTCTTCTGAAGTTGCTAAATGATATGCCCCAGACTTGAAGACGACAATGATGACATATGGACCCAACCAATTGGATTCAAATTTGCCCCGATGTTCTTTGTTTGGTTGATTGTGAGGATTTTCTCTGAGAACAAGATCTCCTTCCTCAAATGTGCAAGGTATGACCCTATGATTATATCTTATTCTCATGCATTGTTGATATGCCTTAAGGTGATTGTAGGCAGCTTGTCACTTCTCATCAAGTAGCTTCAAGTCCTGAAGATGGGAGACTTGATACTCTTCATCATTAATTAGATTGTGCAAGGAGACCCGTAGGGATGGTAATTCAACCTCAATAGTAAAGATAAATTCTTCTCCATAAACAAGTGAGTATGGGGTTGCACTTGTAGGGGTTTGAATGCTAGTTTGATATGCCCATAGTGCAGGATTCAGATGAATGTGCCAATCACGACTGACATCATTGGTTGTCTTCTTTAAGATCCTCAATATGTTCTTGTTTGAGGCATCTACTTGACCATTTCCTTGTGGGTAATATGGTGTGGAGAAATGGTGTTGGATATGAAACTTCTCACAGAGTTCTCAGACATCCTGATTTTTTAAGGGAAGCCCATTATCTGTGATGATGGACATGGGTGGTACACCATACCGATAGATGATGCAATTTAAGATGAATGAGGTGATCTACTTGCTAGTGACTTGGAGAGTGGAACGACTTCGATCCACTTTGTGAAATACTTAGTGGCAATAATGATGAATTTATGACCACCGGATGAAGATGGATGGATTTTACCCATAAGGTCAAGTCTCCACTAACAAAAGGGCCATGGTGTTGCAATGGGTTATAGTCTTGCATAGGTGCATGTATCAAATCTCTGTGTACTTGGCACTTCTTGCATTTCCGACAAAGTAATAGGATTCTTTGTCCATGGAGGGCCAATAGTATCCTATTCTCACGAGTCTCTTAGCCAATGAAGGGCCTCTTGAGTGGGCCCCACAGATACCTTCATGTAATTATTCTAAAGTTGTGGTCACCTCACATTTCTCTAAACACCAGAGGAGAGTACCATCAAGACTTTGTCAGTATAGGGTTTCCACAATAATTATGTATCAGGCGGATTGACATATGAAGATTTTTCGTTGATTCTTTGATTGGTTTGGTGGAAGGATTTGATCATGTAGGTAAGCGTAAAATTCACCATACTATGGAGAAATGGGACCAATGAGTTGACACACCATCTTTGATTCTGGGATATCATAAGAGGGGATCCAAAGCTGTTCAATTAAGAACTTGTAGCGTGTTGAGTTCTATGGAAGATTGAGAAGAGAAACTATTGAAGCCATTGCATCTGCAGCTCTGTTTTTCTCTATGTTGGCATTATGGATGAATTGATTATGTGTTGCATTGATGTTTTGTCATTGATGTCAACACTAGTTGTTATGGTTGGTTACTGACAAACAAGTTTTGGTTACCGGTAGAAGATCTAGTGTTACCGACAAAAGAGACTATCTATTGGACACTTCTGACATGTTTGGATTGGTGAAGTATATTTGATTTCATGTGTTATATGCTCCATGAGCATGTTTTGGTTAGTTGGTATTGGCTTGGTAATCAGATGCTATCATACACTTTGGTAAACCCTTACCAGCACTGGTTTAAGGCTTTACCGGTAGAGATTTCATTGAGGAATCATGTTAGGATGCATAGTTGGTGTTGGTGCAGCTTCTTCATGGATTTTAGGATGCTGAAGATGTTCTTTGATTGTGCTTCAACTGTTTGAAGACATTGCTTTGGCATGGTGGACCTAGAATAGGTCTAGTACCTATCTAGGTTATGGACCAGTATCATGCTAACGTGTACTCTACACATTACCAGGATGTTTCGAGATGATTTATGGATTTATTATTATTGTTTTGGTCTTAAGCTGACATGGCATATCATTGTAATATGAAATTATGTTATGATCTTATTGTAATATCTTTAGGTGGCTGACCTAATCAATTTAGGCCTTAGGGTTTGTGTAAATAAGAGGTAGAAACTCTTTGTAAAGTATCATGGTTATTGAAAGGTCATGGTCAAGGAATGTAATGTGCAAATATTGTAATATCATTCAGGCGTAGGTGTTGGTAGATCATTGGTGATCGAATTGGATTCAGAAGAGGATTTAGTCCTCCAACATTGAGCTTAATCGGGACTGTAATCATGCATGGTAGATGCTATTTCTGGTAGTCACTCTATTGGATTGTTGTCCATTTATCTTGAGATGGTTCGAGCCTCTCTGTAGTCAGTGAGCCTCTTTTGTAATGAGTAGTAAGCTCTAGGCAGTGTGCCTTCCTGCAAGTGCAGGCCCCTCATTGTAACACATACTTTCTATAGAAGTATCATCTAACTGTGGGTAGGCTTCCCAATGTAGTTTTTCCCTGTCCATGTTTTCCATGTATAAATCATGGTGTTATGTGGTAAGGTTGCTTTGCATTGATTATATGGTTAATTGTTAAGTTGTATTGTTTACCGATATCTATTCCTACTGACATCTGTGTATGCTTTATCAGTACTTGATTTATTTAAGGCTGTATTGTGGATTAAAAGTTATAATTTGTTAACAACTAATTCACCCCCCCTCTCAGTTGTTCATTGGTTGTCCTAACACTCTCGAGGAATCTGATTGAAGGTGATAGCTATGAATAATTCCTTGAAACTATCAACTATTTTCTTGTTAAGCATGAGCTTATCATCCTTAGTTTGGTAATCATCATTAACCCGTCGAATGATGAATTGTGAATCATCGTATACTTGTAGCTCCTTCAAGTTCCATTGTATGGTCATTCTTAATCTAGTGATCAAGGCCTCATATTCTTCTATGTTGTTTGTGCATGGGAATGTGAGCTTGTATGATTTTGGAATGCTACCACCTTGAGGTGTGATAAAAAGAATGCTAGCTCCTGAATTATGTCTATTGTATGATCCATCAAAATATAGCTTGCATTGTTGTGCTGGCACAACTGTAAAGATCTCCTCATCAAGAAAATTTGAGATGAGAGGATGGTCTCCTATGAGTGGCGCTTCAGCCAATTGATCTGCAATGACTTACCCTTTGATATCTTTACAGTCCACATACTCTATGTCAAACTCACTGAGGATCATAGCCCACTTTGCCAAGTAGACTATTAGTGTTGCTTTATTGAGTAAATACATGAGTGGATCTATCTTGGTGATGAGTTGCATCTTATGCATCAACACGTAGTGCCTTAGTTTGGTTGCTGCAAAAATTACTGTGAGACAAGCTCATTCAATAGGTGTATAATTGAGTTTATACCCTACTAGTGTCCTAGAGATGTAGCATACTGCACATTCTTTTCCTTCTACATTATGTTGTGCTAGTAATACTCCTAAGGCCACAGTCATAGCTAATATGTATAATAACAAGGGCCTATATGGAGTTGGTGGTGTCATTAGGTAGTCCTTAAGCTATTGGAATGATTGTTGGCATTTCTCATCCCATTTAAAGCATACATTATTATGTAGCAAATGTGTGAATGGATGACATTTATCGTCCAATTATGAAATAAACCAACAAATTGACTGTAACCTACCTTGTAATGTTCTCAATTGGTTGATGTTTTTAGGAGGTAGAATCTCCATGATTGCCTTTACTTGTGCAGGATCAACCTCAATTCTTGTGTTCGAGACAATGTATCTTAGGAGCTTCCCGGAAGTCACTCCAAAGATACACTTCTTTGGATTGAGTTGAACATTATACTGTTCCAGTCCGGTGAAGATTTTGTCCAACGCCAAGCTAGGTGATCCTCTCTTGTTAATTATTTATCTAGTAAATCATCCACATATTCTTCCATTAGTGTATGCATCATGTCGTGGAAGATGGTTGTTGTAGACACATAGATGTGTCCACTTAATTAAATGAATACTTAGTATTTATTTGATTATTTAACCATCGATCAACAATTAATTAAATTAATTGTTAATTAATTCATCTATCCCTCTTCTTGTATTAATTAAATAAATTATTCAATTTATTTGATTTAATTCACTTAACCAAATCCAGACAATTAATTAAATAAATAAAACATATTTATTTATTTAATCCCTCCCTGCATTTTTAAATAAATAAATATTTATTGAAATCCCCTTTATCCTTCACCCACTTGCATTTTCCTAAAAGGGCGAGTTGCACTAAATCCCCATCCACTTGCATTCTTCTACAAATACAAGTTGCACCACTATTTTAAATTAATAAATTATTTATTTAAAATCTTATTTATCCTCACCCACTTGAAGCCTTTAATGGATTCCTTTAAAGTCTTCAGGACTTTAATACCGGACATAGAACTACTTTTGTAACCTCAAGGAAAAAATTTAGGCTTGTAAGCCAACCATGTGCACTAACTTTTTGACTATTTTAGTTAGGTTTTCTAACTCTTTGTGGAGGTTTTGGAAGGAGTTAGTTAAAAAATATAATTTTTTTTTGCTTTCTTTTATTTAAAACAAATCTTTCTTGTTTTTTACAAAGGGACTAAAAATAACTTCACAATTCCATTTGATGCACCTAAAAAAAACCTCATTTTTCATTTTGGTGCATAAAAAGAACTTAATCTTTTTTGTTTTCAGAAAGGGATTAAAACAAACATCATTTTCATTTGGTGCAACTAAAACAAACTTCATTTTTCATTTAAGTGCATAAAAAGAACTTCAACTTTGTTGTTTTTCACAAAGGGAGTAAAAAGAACTTCACATTTCCATTTGGTGCACCTAAATCAAACCTCATTTTTCATTTTGGTACATAAAAAGAACTTAATCTTTCTTGTTTTTCACAAAGGGATTAAAACAAACATCATTTTCATTTGGTGCATAAAACAAACCTCATTTTTCATTTGGTGCATAACAAAGAACTTCACATTTACTTTTTGACTCCAAAAGGCTACACGACTTTGTTTTGTTGATCATGATTTTATTTTGTTGACCAGGTTTTCATTCCAAGTTTTCCTCAAAATAGTTCAAATCATTGCTATCTTGGATAAAATAAACACCATGTCTTTTGGAACAAAATTTCCAAGTAGTGTTTAGACAACATTGCGATATTGGTTAAAAAGAAAGAGTGTCTTTTCTGAATTGAAGGTGATAGGTATATGCTCTCCCCTTAATTGGGTGATCAAAAATTTAAACTCACCATTTTACTTTCTTTCTTTCATTTTTGCAATAGGATAAAACCTTTAGCAGGCCTGCCCTCTCGAGGAACCTCTTAGGTTCAATCTATTAAGGTCGGTGAGAGGGGAATGACCTAAGTGGGGAATGACAAATGCCAAGTATTCCAACCCACTATAATCAAATGTGGATATGATGAAAATAATGTTCAAGGATTTTTCTCAATCATTAGCCTTCCCCTAGTATCCTTGAGATACATAAAGCCTTTGTTCTAAAGGCTGGGAAGCCTCCCATGGGAGTTTATCACTGAAGACTAAACAAAAGGCTGATTAAAAAATTTAGAAGGAGAAACCTCACTGAGTCAGTTAGCCAAACATTTGTAATATCATAGTGCAAGGGTGGGGAAGAATCCACCCCCAAGACACTCACCATATATCTCCCAAGAAAATGATCCAATTGAGGAGCACTTCTCTTTGGTTCACATTCTATACAAAGGCAAAACAATGGGTGCACCTTAGGGTGTGACAAAACTATTTGAGCTGACAGAGTATCAAGTGTGGGCTATTGATATTAGGAGCAACCTTTTTGACAATAGTAGAGTCTATCTGATTTGTCTTTTATTTGTTCAAAACCTCTGAAAACAAAAGGGGATTTGAAAATATCCTTGATCAGATTTGAAAAGATCCTAAATATACATCAACTATTATCAAGAGAAAAGAAGTGTTTCTATGTGCTTCCGTGCTTGCCATGTCTTCTTGTCAAAGAAAACAACAACCATTTGAAACAAGTTACATCCCCATAAAGATCTAAAAACAAACAAAACAAACATTCTTGAAAAAGCCATCAATGCTTCGTGTTTGGAAATCTCTCAAATACGCCAAGAAGTCAATTTATCAAAAAACCAAAAAGAAGCGAAGTGAAAAGAAAAAATAAAAGAGAAGAAGTTTTTTGTACAAAAACCATAAGTTGTTGTTAAAACACCACACCTTCATCCATCGATATCACGATTTTCGTCAGGGTTTTATCAATGACTTTGAATTAGAACCACTTGCATCCCAAGTTTTTCTTCAAAGAAGAGCTTTGTCATATCATCACAATCATGGTCAATGCATTCATCCATCATAAATTCCACAACTTGCAATCACCTATTAGGCTTTTAAAAATCACCAACTCATTTTTATCTTTCAAATCATTTCCAAATTTCATACATTTCATTTTCTTAACTCAATCAATCTTCCATATCTTTTCATCTCATCCTTTCCATAAATCATTTCCCAGCTCCAAAATCAAGTCATCCAAATATCTTCCATAATCACATTTTCAAATTCACATACCTTCCAAAAATCATTTCCATAATCATATTTCAAAATTCACCATCTTTCATAAGTCATTCATTTCCCATAAATTATTTCCATAATCATACTTCAAATTCATCATCTTTCATAAATCATTTCCAAAAATTTCCAAAATCAAACATCATAATCATTTATTTCATCCTCCTTCAAAAAAATTATTTCCAAAATCAATCATCAAATTCATAACCCCTTAGTAGAAATTCAAAGGTTCACATTCATTCCAAAGTTCGCATTCCAAACACATAAAAAATCCATTCCTCTCGACATACAAAGGTTTTTGTCTCATCACATCAACAAAATTACTCTCTAGTATGTCTCTACATCTGGGGTAAATCATCCTAAAAGGACATTACTAAGCATCTAGGTAGGTAAAAACATCCTCTCAAAGCTAGGTAGCTTTTGAGTGCATCCTCTCAAAGCTAGGTAGCTTGTGATTTGTAAACATACACCTTGCTACACCTCATCTCTCAATTGTTGAAACACCAAACAAGCAATTATAAAGATAACTTTGTTGATACCTAAGCTTTCGTGAAAAAGATCAAACATCCAAAAAATACTTCAAAATCGTCATCATTATCATATCGTCTTAGAACTAAAAATAGGAGATCAACCACCCACTTTGCACCCATATCACTTCTACTTTCACAAATAGGCTCTTCAAACATGGATAGGACTAGGTCCCAAACTTTGAGACGAACTCAAAATGAAATATGGGAAGAAGAGGAAAAGGATGTTAACCCCTTTTCCGGAAGAGGATACCCAGACACCCCTACACAAGCACAAATAGAAAAGGCAACTAGCAATCCCAGATTTAACACTCTTTGAGGAAATTCTCAAGGGAAATGCTGAGGCCTATTTTCTAAGACTTTCTTAAGAAGGAGCAAAAATTCCACTAGACTTTGACGTGTCACAACTTAGGGACATACCAAAACAAGCCCAACATAGCTATCAACAAGAACAAAATCAAGATGATAGAAGGGCACAAAATACCCACAACTATGACAATAACTATCAACAAGGTAATATTCCACCTCCTCCCATAGAAATAGATATGTTGAGACAAAAGATGCAAGACCTCGCCCAACAAGTATACTCAGGAAGGTCACAAAAGCAATATGCTCTCAAAGATATCTATCCATATCCATTTGATAGGAACATGATCATGCCTCCTTTCCCACACAATTTCAAAACACCAAAATTTGACAAATATAAATGGAAAGGAGATTCAAGGGACCATGTAAGAGAATTTTACTCTGCATGCTTAGAGGTGGCATATGACAAAACATATCTAATGCACCTCTTCCCTCAAAGTTTAGGTGGATCGCTCATGCAATGGTTTTCACGTTTGCTAGGCGGAATATGAACATTTGAGGACCTAGTACAAAAATTTGTCACTTGTCATGCACATAACATAGAACAAGATTTGTCCATGGCTGATCTATGCAACACAAAACAAAAGAATGGCGAGTTATTCTCGAAATTCTTACAAAGATGGAGACACCTTTCTAGTAGACATTCTTTTCCCATTCTAGAGGTACAATTAGTTGAAATTTTTATTTCAAACTTAAATGAGGAAATGGAATTCTACTTAGACATGAAATGTTTGGACACTTTCAAAGACATGATAGACCAAGGGATTAAAATTGAGAAATCCCTTATCAAAAAGGGACTTGTCAAAATATACAAGGACAACAAGGATAGTCCAAGACCAACCTACAATAGTGACAAACAAAAGTTTTGGGCTAAGAACAAAAACATTGTTAATGATGGTGTTGTAGATGCAAGAACTGTCAAAATCACCCAACCCATAGTCAAAATTGCAGGGCAAGTAGATAATCACAACAACCCCATTACCAACCAAGGTAATCCCCCAAAAAATCAAGGAAATCAAAATCCTAACACACAACAAGAGGCACCTAAAAATAGGTACCCCACCTACAAACCCAATCACACATACTCACCCTTGGGAGAACCTCTTGAAAAGATATTATGACAACTCATCTTTCGATCTCATCACATTGCCTAAGGCATCAAACTATGAACCATAGATTAAACCTTCATGGTGGAGAGATAATGAGTATTGTGAATTTCATAAGGTAAAAGTACACAAAACAAACAACTGCCATCGGTTAAAAGATATCATTCAAGACCTCGTTGATCGAGGTGACATAGAAGTGGATAGTCATAATGCAAAAACTTCCAATATTGATCATACCATGTTCAAAAATATACTCCCATTATATGAGAAAGGAGGTCCCTCCCATCAAGCTAAGAATAAAGATAACACGTCGAACTATACACGTGCACTATATACATATTGTCAACAACCTTTATGATGCCAATGAACACTTTGCAACCTTTACAATCAAAGGTAAAGATCCTGCATGCAATCTTGTTACTTGTCATAGCAAGATTACTGTAGAAGGAGCGCCTTCTAGAGAAGCATACATTCCCAAACAATATAGCCTTGTGGATCAATTGGATAAGACACCATCGCACATTTCCATACTAGAGCTTTTGCGCCTATCACCCTCACATAAAACCATATTGGACCAAGCTCTAAAAGAAGTGTCAATTCCATCCAACCTCAATACAGATCAATTTCAAGCCATGGTTGGAAGTCTTAAATCACACCATGTCTCACTTTTGCTGAGAATGATGATGCGTCCTTTCAACAACCGCATAACACCCCTCTCCACATTAAGGGATTCATACATAAACAAAAAATCAAGCGAGTCTTGATTGACAATGGAGCTAGCCTTAAAATTTGTACCTTATAGTTAATCACAACATTGGGATATGCAGAGGATGATAGAAAGTGGATCACCATCAAGGCCTACGATGATGCAAAATTCTCCTCTAAAGGGTGTGTTACTCTACCAGTCAGGATAGGACCTATGGTGAAGAATGTGGTTTGCCAAGTCCTAGACCTCCCTCTTCCATACAATCTCCTAATAGGTAGACCATTAGTTTCATGCCATGCAAGAAGCACCATCCACTTACCATCAATGCATAAAGTTTCCACATAATGGAGTAGAGATTACTATCATCGGTGATGCCAACCCATTTTCCTTTTGCAACAATATAACGCATCAACCTAATATCACAATTCCTAGCAACAAAGAAGACATTGCCTCTGTAGCGTCCTAAAATTGCGACACTTGCAATTTCGACCGCATTTGGGTCTTCACGATGGCGACGCAACACTGAACCTGAATGGAGACCCCGAAACTTGTTCACGACACCCAAAACAACCTTTTTCCAGCACCCTGGCTTGATCCTCCTTGCACCCTGCTGTCTCAGGAGGTGGGACCAGAGCGCCCAGCGCCCTGGTCCTTCAGGACCATGGCGCCCAGCACCCTGGTCCCCCAGGACCATGGCGCCCAGCGCCCTGGTCCCTGGCCCTATTTTGGGCCCGGTCTCCTATGGGACTTCGGGCCTTTTTGTTTGCAATTTGGAAAATAACATTTCCTGGTCGGCCTAAGGTCGGGAAAATCAGTCTATCAACCCTAATTGGCAAGTATATAAACTACATTTCCTCTCCCATTTTGGGGAGGAAGGACATATATGTAAAAGACGTGGAAACGATACTCAAACATTCAAGCATTCAAGCATTCAAGCATTCAAACATTCCTTCAAGCAATTGATCATTCTAAGTCTCCATTCAAGGCTAAGTGTTGCATTCAAGACAAGGATTCAACCATTGAAGAGGAGATCACATACTACAACATACAACATACAACAAACAACAACATCTATACCTTCGCATATAAGGATACAAACATCCTTACAACAAGGTACTAGTACTTGTTTTACATTACAGTCATTTACATTTACAGCATTTCTCATTTCTTGGTTAATTCCAAAACCGGGGTTTGACCTAAGGGCAAACCCCTAATCCCTAACCCCCCAATCGTCTTCGCTTTTCTGTGTGTAGGTTGCAGGTACGCGGCTGAAATTGAAGATCTGGAATCCTTGTGCAGAGACGAACAGATCCCCCTTCGTTTCGCGGATTTTTCAGAGGACCGTGTGCACGCCGGGCGCCATCGTCCCGTCAACTTTTGCTCAAATTTGCAGGACAGCGCCGTCTCGACATTTTACTACTAATTCCAGGTCCGCAGCTTCATATCATATCCCTATCTCTGTTTATAAGCGAATATTTCCCACTTTACATGCATTCCTAGTTCAATCTTTCCATCTACATTCTTTACAAAAGAGGGTATCCTTGCTATCACAACCCTTGAAACTCATTTAGAATCCAATCTTGCCTTGTGTGGGATTGGATCTTGTGGGTTTCAACCCCTCTTTTGAATGTAAAGTCTCCCCTAAGTGAAAACCATCAACCCTAGTGACTCTCCCTTCTCTCTCCTTGGAGTTGGGGAGGGGAGAACAACTAGGGTTCGATTTTTCCGCTTTACAGCCTCATCATCTTACATCCACCCATAAAATCTCACCAGTCCACCAATTCTTACACCCAAACAAGAGAAGCTAGAAATGAAAGTAAAGGATGAAGGCCCATGAGAGTATAATATTAGTTAGCTTTTCTGTGCTAGCCAACTACCCCTTTCACCTAGGACTCATGGAAAACCATGAATGTCACTCAAGCCATTTGTGGTAGCCAACACTACTACACTTGGTGGATTCATCCTAGACAGATCACAAGAACATGGAACTATTGATGAAGACTTGGCAGGATGGATCTACAGAGTCCCTTCTAATACCACTAGACAACAAATCAATATCCCTATAGAGAGGTATGGTAAAGGTTTTACCCTAATGCAAAAGATGGGCTATGATGGCCATAGTACATTAGGATCCCACAAACAAGGTGTACAAGAGCCATTGCAATTGTTGTTACAACGAAGAGATAAAAATAGACTTAGATTCAATCCTGGTTATGGAGGCTCTTCTAAGCTCAGGATTCCAAGCAAGTAAAATCAAACCACTTGCAAGTTCACCCCTTCTAGAAGCATGACAGTGTTCATTGTGTTGGTAAACAGATTTGTCCTTCTTAAATACCTTTCAACAATGACTCCCGAATGCCCAAATTGAAAGACAAAAACTAGAACCAACAATTGAGTCACTTGCAATGGTGAGTGCAAGTGCTCTCTGAATTTTGATATGAAGGTACAACTCCCTTCGTTGGATAAAAATGTATATTTTTTGAATATGCTTTTAACCGGAAAGCAATAAAGGCAGCTAACATTTGCTCATAGCCATAACACAAATGCGGATAGCAGATTTATAATGAAGTGAATGAAGACAATTAAAACACAGTTTAATTATCCACACCTAGGAAAATAGCCTTTCCAATAAGTAAAAATGCTCTGGACTCTGATCGATTCTCTCTCATGTCTCAAAGGACAAGGGGGATCAGAATACCCAGACAAAGAGTTAACATCAAATTTCTTTTCAAATACAAATTATTTCTGAAATCAAAGTTTCAGAATCAAATGCATATACACAGTTTGATGTAACAGAAAAGACAATGAAAGGAAATTACGAGAGAGACAAAGCTCATTGTAATCAAAAGAAAATATTGACAAATCCACAGATCAACAAAATCTTCTTTATTCTATCAATGCCAAAAAATGTGAGCTCACAGACTCAACACTTCTAAGAAACAAAACTGTGCAGTCCAGAGAATAATGCTGCCTCTTCCCTTTTTACAGCAGAAAGAAAAAGAAAATAAAAGAAGAACCCTCTCTCCTTTCTTTCATTACATATATATAACTGAGAATTTCAGTTAGCAATACCTAATTCTTGAAAAGATTATTAATTAATCTTTTCTTTTATGTTTCATCTTCTTTTTCTGTTTCGAATCTCTTATCTCAGAATTTTTAATAGACCCGTACTCAGAGATTAATAACTTTTGAATGGAATATTATTTGTTCAATCTCTCCAGTGAGGATTTAGAAAACTAGGTTTTCTAAAAGATGTCAAAATTTTAGCCCGATCCAATGGTTTAATTAAAAGTTATGCCCCCTGCACCGAGACTGATTTTTCTATCTCAAAAAATTCGTGGTTCTAGATTACATTAAAAATTACAAACATTAGACATGCCAATGTTAATGGATTATTGAAATTGCTAAAATTTTGAACTTGCATACTCTTAACTTACATCTGATGAATCTTTGAATTCTGAATTTGAACCTCTGAAATTGAACCTTGAACTTTTAACCTCGAACTTTGAACCTTGAACCTGCGAGGTTCAAGCAAATGGTTCAAAAACACAAACTGCACCCATAGTATAATGCATTGAATTTTCTCTTTCCATTTTCCTGCATGTTGAACCTTGAAGCTGAACCAAAAAGGTTCAATGGTTCAAGTTCAATGAACAAAAATTACAAAGCCTACTCCAGTTAAATTTGAACTTTGAACTTGAACCCGAACTTTGAACTTTGAAAAGGTTCAAGGTTCAAGTTCAATGACAGTTGTTCTTTTGGGCTTCCATAGAAAAACTTGTATAACTTTTTATTGAGAGCTCCGTTTTTTATGAAATTTTAATTGTAGAATAAATGGGCCTAGTAGAGCATAACCCAGAAATAATTTTTGCATAGGAGACATAAGACTTGAGATTTAATTGTTTGAGTATATGGGTAAGCCAAAAATAAAACAATTAAAATCTCTCAGCCAACATGGAGTTTGGCCATAAAAACTTCAGCATTAAAACATTAACAATAACTGATTTTAGCTGATTATGAGACTTTAGGCATGAGAAAAAATATGGGGGTAAAATTGGCTCTGATTGGGGACCAGGACTGTAAAGGACTAGGAGAATCCAGAATGTCTCTAGGAGAGAAGAAGAATAGTGCCTAACCATTGGGTAACATAGTCAAAGAGAAACAGAGCATGGGGATCTTATTGTAGGCGAGGGAAGAGGCAAAAAAACAAAACTAACAAGCCAAAACTCACACTAAAACAAGACTGAAAACTAAGACAAGCTACACCTAAATCACACCAAAAATTTATTTACAATAGATCAGGCAAGCAACCCATGTCTCTAAGAATGCAACTGGTTGTTCATGTAAAGCCATCAACTAGTTGTGAGAAGTATGTGCCGGTGCAGAAAAGTGGTCGATAAGAAAGAAGCTTCATTCCCAACTGCCATTCTGCAACCACCATGAAAAGAGACCCAACAACAATGTATTGTAAAATATTTTCAAATAAAATATTGGGTCCAAAAAGCCACTCTGCATTATGAATTTCTGAATCAAACTGAGATATCTTGACATTATGTTGTACATGCTTATTTGAATTTGCATCAGAATATTGTGCTAGATTGTCTAAATAATTAACCAGACTCTGAATTGGGTAGCCCCTATAAAGATTTTCAAAGCAACACTCATCCTCATGTGTTGGTTCCTGAGACAGAGTTGATATGATATCATTTTCAAAATAAAAAGACTCCAGCATTGGGTAATTGCATGACTCTTCTAAGCACAATTTATTTTCAAAACTCTCATCACCAAATCTGAATGTTTCAAGGTCTGGCTGCATATTAGATATTGTAGTAGCAATAAATAATGCATTACCTTCCACTTGTTTTCTGACACCCTCATAATTTCTCAAAGACTCAGTCTACAAGTGTCCTTCACCATAGCTGCAAGTGAATTGAAAAGAATCATAATCCATTGGCATAACCTCTAGCTATCCATAATTATCTATTTCTTTCTCATGCTGGCCCTTTATGCTTGTTTGATCATTTGCTGAAACTGCATCAAACGTTTTAAATGTGAAAGATTCAAAATCAGAAGAAGAAAATTTTTCTTGAGAGATTTTGCATAATTCCTCATTATTCATACCATCAAAAGTTGGTTTAATAACAGATATGGCTGGGTAAACTGCCAACTCTTTTGGTTGAATAACATGATCATCTGCATCTCCAGAAAAATCAAATCCATTGGTCTGAAAATAATAAACTCTTGCAATGTTAGAAGTGTCATTCTTGGTTTCAGAAGATGCTCGAAAATCCTTTCCATTAAAAACTATCAAGTTTTGACAACAAGAAATAGATGATGTTGGGTTTGTTTCTTTCATGACAATATTCTTTTGTAAAGGCTGCTTTCTTGGGTAAAAATTTTGATTATGAAAGTAAATTTCAGATTCTGAAACTTTCACAACACATTTACTCATGCATTTCATCCCACTCAAAATCATATCATCCTCTATCTCAACAACCTCTTTATGTGCATCTTCTAGATTTCGCACCTTCTTACGTTTCAACAAAAACTGAATCTCAGGATGCAATGCAACAATAAATACACATAATTGATTATTTTCAGTCGGTTGACACCCATGAGGAATCTTTCCAACATATCGGTTAAATTTTTCAATGAAACTTCTAATGGGCTCATCTTCTTTCTTTTGTATTTGAAAAAAATTAAGCAGCAAATCATATGTATCAATCACAATTTTGAATCTTTCAAGAAATTTTACCTTTAAATCATTCCAGCAGGTAATGCATCCATATTCTAAATTTTGAAACCATTATGCAGCATTTCCAACAAGGTTGTCCACAAACAGTCTCACAAAGACATTCTCTTCTTGCACTCCAAGAATCCCACAAGTAACCATGACTGCTTTTATGTGATCATTGGGATCTTGATTCTTATTTCTAGCAAACTTTGGAAAGCATTCCCTTGATCCTTTAGGAAGGGCTGAATATTGGGGCAAAGCAAATGGACCAAAATGAGTCCCCCGTGGCTGAGCTGTAACTAAAGCCATAATTTCAGACTGGAATTCTTCAACCAGACTTAAACAGAGTCGCCAATCTTCTTTCACACAAAGATGTCTTTAAAACTTGGGGAAAAAACAAAAATGACTGATCTTTTGATTTCGAATCCCCAGCAGAGTCGCCAAATTTTTTTTGGTAAATAGATTTGTCCTTCTTAAATACCTTTCAACAATGACTCCCGAATGCCTAAATTGAAAGACAAAAAATAGAACCAACAGTTGAGCCACTTGCAATGGTAAGTGCAAGTGCTCTCTGAATTTTGATATGAAGGTACAGCTCCCTTCGTTGGATAAAAATGTATATTTTCTGAATATGCTTTTAACCGGAAAGCAATAAAGGCAGCTAACATCTGCTCATAGCCATGACACAAATGCAGATAGCAGATTTATAATGAAGTGAATGAAGACAATTAAAACACAGTTTAATTATCCACACCCAGGAAAATACCCTTTCCAATAAGTAAAAATGCTCTAGACTCTGATCAATTCTCTCTCATGTCTCAAAAGACAAGGGGGATCAGAATACCCAGACAAAGAGTTAACAACAGATTTCTTTTCAAATACAAATTATTTCTGAAATCAAAGTTTCAGAATCAAATGCATATACACAGTTTGATGTAACAAAAAAGACAATAAAAGGAAATTATAAGAGAGACAAAGCTCATTGTAATCAAAAGAAAATATTGACAAATCCACAGATCAACAAAATATTCTTTATTTTATCAATGCCAAAAAATGTGAGCTCACAGACTCAACACTTCTGAGAAACAAAACTGTGCAGTCCAGAAAATAATGCTGCCTCTTCCCTTTTTACAACAGAAAGAGAAAGAAAATAAAAGAAGAACCCTCTCTCCTTTCTTTCATTACATATACATAACTAAGAATTTCAGTTGTCAATAACTAATTCTTGAAAAGATTATTAATTAATCTTTTCTTTTATGTTTCATCTTCTTTTTTCTATTTCGAATCTTTTATCTCAAAATTTTTAATAGACTCGTACTCAGAGATTAATAACTTTTGAATAAAATATTATTTGTTCAATCACTCTGGTGAGGATTTAGAAAACTAGGTTTTCTAAAAGATGTCAAAATTTCAGCCCAATCTAATGGTTTAATTAAAAGTTATGCCCCCCGCACCAAGACTGATTTTTCTGTCTCAGAAAATTCGTGGTTCTAGATTACATTAAAAATTACAAACATTAGACATGCCAATGTTAATGGATTTTTGAAATTGCTGAAATTTTGAACTCACACACTCTGAACTTGCATCTGATGAATCTCTGAATTCTGAATTTGAACCTCTGAAATCAAACTTTGAACTTGAACCCGAACTTTGAACTTTGAAAAGGTTCAAGGTTCAAGTTCAATGACAGTTGTTCTTTTGGGCTGCCATAGAAAAACTTGCATAACTTTTTAGTGAGAGCTCTATTTTTTATGAAATTTTAACTGTAGAATAAATGGCCCTAGTAGAGCATAACCCAGAAATAATTTTTGCATAAGAGACATAAGACTTGAGATTTAATTGTTTGAGTATATGGGTAAGCCAAAAATAAAACAATTAAAATCTCTCAGCCAACATGGAGTTTGGCTATAAAAACTTCAGCATTAAAACATTAACAATAACTGATTTTAGCTAATTATGAGACTTTAGGCATGAGAAAAAATATGGGGGTAACACATTGCAAATCAACCTACAAGATCAAAAAATTCCAATCACAAAATCACTTCTCAATTACAGTCTCTACATATAACAAGTAAGCCAAAGAGTTATGTTGCCTGCCAAACTGTCACTCCCGAGATAAAATCATGTCCACTTCAGACACCCAAGCCATATAAACAACCCCATCAGATAAAACACCTGCAACAGTCGTCAACAAACCTTTCACATTATCTGACATCCCTATAACATACAACAACAGAGTTCTACCAAGTGATTCTGAGATGGATTCACATGAATACGAATGGGGTTATTTGGCTTCACATGAATGTGAAGAGGATTCTCCTGGTCCTCTTGTAGACAAAAGCATTGAAGGAGAAGCATGGATCAAAACCTTTTGGGATTCTGATACTGAAGATACTTCAAGAATAGATAGGTCACCTCCTGAGCTTGATTATGAAGAGGATAGTATTGATGACGACCTTAATTCCTCCATACTTACCCTAACCAACACATCCTATGAACTTAACCTAATCGATGAAGCAATGCCAATTATTTACCCCAAACTCATTGATTGAGACCAACAAGATCCCCCACACCTTGACACCTTCCAAAATAATGATGTGATCATAGACTTTCTTGAATTATGAGATGACATACCAAGTGGGGATCACAAAGTTGGATTCACTATTGAACTTAATATTGCAACTTACTTTGGAGAGAATGCCAAACCTTTGAATCGCAAAAATATTACAATCAAAATAGGATCCTCAAGTGAAAACCACACTGTGGTACTTTTGGAGACCAAAAGAGTAAAAACAAAGGATGCATCCAAAGGTGAAAACCTCTCTGACGCGCTTGACGATGGAAGGTTTTACATTCTCCCCTTTAGCACAAATAAAGAGATATCATCTATTCTCATTGAAGAATCAAAGGAAGTCAATTTGGGGGCACTTGAAATTCCACATATAATACATCTGGCAGAATCATTGACTCCAACCGAAGATCCTGATTTTATAGAGTTTTTTCAAAAGAGACAAATCAATTTTGCATGGTCCTATGCAGATATGCTAGGACTAGATCTAGAGATAGTAATGCATCATTTGATAGTAGAAGAAGGAGACAAACCAGTAAAACAAAATCTCAGAAAGATGCACCCCCAGATCGCATTGTTAGTAAAAGCAGAACTCAAAAAGCTATTAGATGTGGGTTTCATAAGACCCATTGATTATGCAGAATGGATCTCCAACATTGTACCAATGGCAAAACCAACTAGGGGCATCCTCTCATTATTGTGTTGTCGTTGATGTCAACCGGTATGCAAGTTGATGTTACCGGTATACAAGTAGGAGTATTGCAGATTGCTGGCATGTTGATGTCAACTGGTAAGTATGTCAACCAGTAAGAAAGAAAAGAGGCAAATTGAAGGACCTAGATAAGAATATGAAAGGATGTGAAGTGTTTGCCACTTTGGCAAAATAGTTGAAGACTATCATCGGTAAATGATAACATGTCCTAACCGACAAGACAAAGAAGTGCATGATATGAAGGTTAACCGATTGGTGTATATCCGTAGTATGTTTGGTCGGTGATCGAGTTTGAACCAACACAATCAAGTTAGCTGGATGTTGATAGAGATGTCACATGGACTCTAGGTGGCGAACATGCAATGGTAGGTGAATAGTGCATCGACAAGGTAGTTGTCGATTAGGTCGATATTAAATGAAGACTGTAGCAATCACAGATCGATTGCAGCTCAAAGTAGATCGAAAGGCAGGTATTTTTTGGTGTTATGATCAAAGAATGACATCTGATCATCTTGTTGATCTGGAGAAGGAAACAACTAGATCATTTATTATAATCAACAAAATCAAGGTCGATGAACAAGATCCAGCTTGCTAAATATAGTGAACGTGTATTGGAAGGATAAAAAATGGCGGTGATGTTTGATTTGTTGTAGGTTGTAAATCCAAGAAATAATATTTGATTTGATTTGATATAGATGGAGTCAGTGAAGAAAACCCTAGGCGCATAAAGTTTGAACTTTGTTTTTGGTGGGAAAGCATGTGTATAAATATGCAGATCAAAGACTTAAGGAGAGTGGATGATTGATAAGAAAAGAGGGTCAGATTATACTAGAGGAGAGTTGATCAGTCTGAGTGTTGATAGCAAAATATTGAAGTGACTGAGTGTTAGAAGAAGAACTAGCAAGAAGGGTTTAACTGACAAGGTTTAAGGTAACCTGTAAACTGTTATAGAGCATAACAGTCTATCAAACTGATAGAGATTGAACCGGTAAGGTAACCACTGAGAGTGAAGGAGATTAGTGAGAGTGTGAGAGGAGATCCAGTTAGGTAGAAGCTAAGTTAAAGAGGATTCAAATAGAGAGAACTGAGATCCGATAGAGAAGAAGCAATGTGACAAAAAATAGTTCATCCGACAGAGTGAATTGTTTGCAGGGGTTACAAAACTCATTTGTAATAGTGTTTATCATTGCATTGTTTTTAGATCTCATTGTATTTCACTGAGTGGGTGCTCAATGTAGGGGTTGGTGCTCCTTGAGTTGGTGCTCATAATATATTAGGGGTTGGTGCTTCTTTGGGTAGGGGCCCATAAATTGTTAGGGGTTGGTGCTCCCTAGGTTGGTGCCCTAAATAATGTAAAACTGTTATTTTATTGTGAAACTGGATTGGAGTAGCAGATCTCCATCAACATTTCTCATTGAGTTTTTTCCCACATTGGGTTTTCTTTGTATATCCAGTGTTATGTGATGTGTTCTTATGTGTGATTGCTTGTTAGTATTTTCATTATTCTACCAGTTGCACACATTATTTGAAATTGTTTATAATCACCGATTCACCCCCCTCTTAGTGATATCTTATATTCTACAATTGGTATAAGAGCATTAGGTTCCCTATTGGTCAAATATTTCTCTAGCTAGGGTAGATTCTTGTTTAAGAACACAATGGCAAGGAATGAATCTTCCTCCAAAGCTCCCATGTTTGATGGTGCCAACTATGCCTTCTAGAGCAGAAGAATGGAAACCTATCTATCTTTCCTAGGTTTTGATGTTTGGATGTCTATGAAGAATGGGTATACTGTCCCTAATGCCCCCCTATAGATCCAAATGCTAAAGAGTATGAAAACAATGCCAAGGCTAAGCATGCTATTCTCAGCGAATTGTATGATAATGAGTTTGTTAAGGTTATGCACTGCTCATCCACCAAGGAAACTTGGGATAAGTTGAAGAGATTATTTGAAGGATATGTCAAGGTCAAGGAGGCTAAATTGCAAATACTGAGAGCTCATCTTGAAGGCTTGAAAAATGAAAGATGAAGAAAAGATAGCCGATTATCTTCAAAGAATTGATGAAATGGTGAATACTATTAGAGGACTTGGAGAGGATGATGAGCCAAACTAATGGCTCCATTTTCTCAAATCTTGTCATAAAAATATTGTTTTGATAATATGTTTGGGTCATAAGAATTTCCTTGTTGATGTCTTTTTCTAGTATTTCTGGACCTGATTTATTTTATACCTAAGGTTGTTGACTAATGTTCTTTATACCATTAATCTATGCAAATTATCTAAATTGATATGGTTTAATTTATGCTATGCTAACATCAATAGATACACATGTTTTTGTGCATGTTAATTCCATGATGCAGGGTCAGATAAGATGAAAAGGTGATTAAGCTCGCGGTTTAAAGACATGCCAATATGTCGCTGGATGTCGACTCAATCAAAGTGGAGAAGCATTGAAGAAGGTCCTAACAAATTGACCACTTCCTAAGAGGAGTGATCTGTGGAGCATTCATGATTGTTCTTGATGGAACATCAATCCAGGAAGGAGGTTATGCTATATTTTCTCAGTAGCAGAACAATTGTTATTGTTCTACATTTATGCGTTGACTTCTTCTTCTAGTATAATTAATCCTATTCACCCATTCCTTTGGGACATGGGTTGATCAATTAGGAATTTTTTATAAGTTTTCCTATAAATAAAAGGTCTCTATCTTCTCATGGGAGTAAGAAGAGAGAACAACCATAGAGTTACAAATATTCAATTTTCAGACTTATGTATGTGTAGTCAGTTTGAAGTAAATAAAAATAATGGTATTCTGAGTTTATCAGTTGTTGTTTGAGTTCTGGATATACTCATTCAAGGGGGCCCACTTGGTGAGTAGTTCTTGTGTGTTCTTTACTTAATTTCCATTTTTTTATAGTTGTTGTTTTGGTATTCGACTGTTCTTGCAGCCACTAGAAACAGTTCTCGTGTTTGTTACTGCAACCAAAGCAGGCATAGTAGTTCATATCCGCCATCTAGATCATTGTCATTAGCAGTATTTTCTTAAGTTATTTTCAATTGTGAATTTTAATAAGTATCAAGTTATCATATTTTTGCATATTTGTTTCAAAGAATTTTCTTTTTCAGCAGTAGAGTAAAATGGATGCAATTTGAGCTTTAGTGCATACACAGTGCCAACCCATTTCAAGTTTATGTCCCTGGTCGATAAAGTAAATGAAACTTTGCTACATGAAAGGTAGTTGTTCAGTAAGGATATTTTATCTTTGAGCCGAGTCTTTGGACCTTAGTTGCTATACCAATTGCAAGGACCAACATTTTTGGCACCATAGTCGGGGATGGTGCCAAACTAAGAACCTGTTGTAGCCATTAGTTTTAAAATCTTTCAGTTTGTTTAGATTTAATCTTTAGCATTCATTTATAAAATCTGCATGCATAGAAGAAGAAGAGATGCATTAGGAAGATTTCTTCCCTCGTATCCTGTACTTGAAATAAACTCAAATCAGGACCTAGATATAAATCCTTTTGTTGAAGCCTTTGTGCGAGCTATAAATCAAGGTGTTTTTTAATTTATCTGAAGGAGACCTTGATTTCTTGAACAAACTCTCTGAAGAGAATATTTTAGCTTTGGTTCTTTATCAAGGACCAATGCTAGGAAATCCCCTAGGAGGTGGAGGAGGGCCTCCACCTCCACCTGTGAATCCAACATTTGAATTCCCTATTCCAGACCTGCATGATAATGAAAATTTAAAGAATATACCAGCCTCCTCCCTTCCAAAGTTCTATGGCTTGGTCATAGAAGACCTAGATACCTTTTTTTTTGAATTTGATATTCTCTGGAAAAGTTATGATTATACCACTGATGGCCATAAACTCAAGGTATTTCCTGCTACTTTGAAAGAAGTTGCTCTTAGGTGGTTTATGAGTTTAGGTAGAGATGTAATAACTACCTGGGATGAAATGAAGGAAAAGTTATTGGAAAATTATAAAGATTACTATAGAGGAATTGATAGACATGGTGATGATATCTTCTAGATGACACAAAAAAAAGATGAAAGTCTGGAAGATTATCTTGAGAGGTTTTTGTTCAGTGTCAAGAAATCTAAGCACAATACCTTAAGTGAAGAATCCTTGAAATTAATTTTTCTAAGGGGAATCAATGAGGAATGTGTTGAATCATTAGACCTCATGGGAGGAGGAGATATTACACAAACTCAATGGGATGACATCAGGAAGATCTGTCAAAAATACTCCAGGGCTTTCGCCAAGAAAGGTAGATATTATAGGCCTGGATCTTCAGTAGAAAAAGCATCTACAATAATTTCAAGGATGGAGATAACTCATCTGCTAAAGGATTTTAAGGAGGATGTTATTAATAACATGGCGACCACTCAGCTGGATACACTTCAAGGAAAGAAGAAGCATGAAGAAGCAGAGGCAATGATTTTTGAATTTTGTCCTCATTGTAGGCAAAAGAAGGACTACAAATGTAAGCTTCTTACTAAAATTGATAGTTAGCCGACTCCTCCAGATTTCAAGCTAGTTTATGAAGATGATGATCAACTCTTCTATATTGCACAATGAAGGCCATGGCCTCCAAGACAAGGTATGCCACAAGATCCATTTTCTTTTTCTGGTTCTTATGGGAATGCACAAAAGAATCAGTGGCAACCTCCATATTCCCATAATTTTGAGAATTATACTCCTCAGTCTTGGAATAACTCCCAAAATCCTTAGCCCAATTATCAAAACCCTTCTTTTTAGTGGCAACAACCAGAAGGGAATTGGTCACAACCTCAGGGTAACTGGAAACAGTCACCTCAATGGAGGGGAGGTCAGCAATGGTCAAACCAATCCTCTAGTTTCCTATAGCCACCACAACAGTCCCGACAACTAGCTTTAATGCCACTGGCTACTAATGCTACTCCACCCAAATCAACTCAAGTACCAACACTACTTGTGCCAAATCCTAATAATAAACTTCAGCAACAACAACAAGTTTATTCAACTGATCCTAATAAATATCCTGCATATTCTCTTAGTATAAGTGATATTCACTTACGGTGAGGAACAACCTTACCTGCCCCATCTCCTCCATTTATAACTAAATTACCATTTGAGGAGATTGCAGATGATACTACACTTGACCATCCTACATATCCTAAACATATACCTCAATTTGAAACTTTAGACACTGTCAGAACACCACCATTTCCACAAAGATTGCAGGTAGAAGGGACTAGGCAATAGGATGACATAGATTTTGATCTTATTGATCAGTAAAACATATATGTGTAAAGATTCCATTGTTCCAAGATATTAAGAATATTCCCATATATGGTAAAGCTATTAAAGAGGCATGTTTAAAGAAACCTGGATGGAAGAAAAAGGACCTGCAAATAGTCCATGTAATGGGACAATTGACAGATATTATGTTGGAAAAAGTTATAGTCCCTAAGTATTCTGACCCAGGTAGTCCTATTGTGAAAGTAGTCATCAATGGAACTCAAATTAGGAATGCCCTGGTAGATTTAGGAGCAACTTTAAATGTCATGACCAAGGATGTCATGCAACAACTTAGTATTACTAGTCTTCGATCTACTCCAACAGTTTTGTAGCATGCAGATAGCTCAACTATTCAGCATGATGGGATAGTTGAGGATGTTGTTGTTACATTAGATTCTTGGGAATATCCAACTGATTTTATGGTACTCTCTCCTAAGGCAACATTGGGTGGATATCCAATCATTTTGGGAAGACCTTGGCTTGCTACAACTGATGCATATATAGGGTGTAGATTAGGGGATATGACCATTTCAGATGGTACCACAACTAAAACTCTTGCATTTTATTCTCCTCCACATTTGCAACTTGATCAAGAGCAAGTAGTATGGCTAGATGTAGGAGAAGAAGCAAAAGAACTCAATTTTGTTCAGTATCTTATGATGTTGGCTAGGGAATCCTTCATGGAACTCCAGGAAGATGATAAGGTACTCTCTAATATCATAGAAAATCGTTATGGTACAAGTTAGCAGTTATATGGTTTTCCAACATGTCCTTTGCATACTCTCCTTCCATCTACTAGTTCTTTGGATTGTCCCACAGCCACAGAAGTATTTCATACCTTGCTACCGCAGAAAATCCATACCCCTTGTTTACCTGAAGTATCTCAAAATGAATCAACTACTCAAGTAGAGGTTTCTTCAGGAAAATATCTAAATATCAATAGTCAGCTTACAACAGACCAAAGATTGTCCTTGACATAACTACTCAAGACCGATAAACAAGCCTTTGCATGTGACTATCATGATATGAAGGGATTAGATCCTAAATTGTGTACTCATAGGATTTATATTAGAGAAGATTGTAAGCCAGTTAGACAACCTTAGTGAAGTTTATCCTACATTAAGAGAAATAGTCAAGGAAGAATTACAAAATTTACTTAATGCAGGGTTCATTTACCCTATATCAGACAGTTTATGGGTATCTCCTCTGGTTATAGTCCCTAAAAAAGGAGGTAAATGGAGAGTTTGTGTGGACTATAGGGACCTCAACACTACTACTAAGAAAGATCATTTCCCACTTCCTTTCATTGATGAGGTATTGGATTCTTTAGCAGGAAAATAATATTTTTTGTTTTTGGATGGGTTTAGTGGTTACAATAAAATTAGGATTACTCCAGAAGACTAGGAAAATACAACCTTTACCTGCCCTTGGGGAACGTATTCCTATTCAGTTCTTCCATTTGGTCTGTGCAATGCTCCTGCAACCTTTCAAAGATTTGTCCTCAGTGTTTTCTCAGATATTTCTCACGATTGCATTGAAAATTATATGGATGATTTCACTGCTTATGGGGTTACTTTTGAGGAAGCATTGCAAAATCTTGGCAAAGTGTTGCAGCGGTGTGAGGATCATAATTTGTCCCTAAATAGTAAAAAATGCTTCATGATAATGGAAGAAGGGATAGTGTTGTGACATTGTATTTCTCAGGAGGGTATTCAAGTTGACCCTGCCAAAATTGAGGTGATAATTAACCTCCCTGACCTTGCAAAACAAAAGTATGTGAGAAGTTTCTTAGGCCATGTAGGGTACTGCATAATATTTATAAAGGACTTTAGTAAGATGGTAGGACCTCTATATTCTCTCTTGACAAAAGAGGTTGAGTTTGAATGGACACTAGCATGTGAAGAGGCATTTTCCAAACTCAAGGGAGCTCTAACTCAAGCTCCTGTGCTCAAAGGACCTGATTGGTCTTTCCCTTTTCACATTCACATAGATGCATCATATCTTACAATTGGAGTAGTCTTGGGACATAAACAAGGAGTTTTAGAGAATGCAATTTATTATATCAAAAAAAATCTGCAAGGACCTGAATTAAATTATATTGTCACATAAAAGGAAATGTTAGCTCTTATCTATGCCCTCAAGAAGTTCAGACACTACATCACTAGCTATCAGATATTTGTGCATATTGATCATGCAACCATCAAATGCCTTATGAATAAAAGTTCTATTACTGGCAGATTGGTACTATGGTTATTGTTGATGCAGGATTTCGACATCACTATCATTGACAAGCTCGATAAGGAAATGTTGTAGCATACTTTCTATCCAAAATTCAAACAAAGGATGATCCTGTAGCCATTCATGATTCCTTCCTAGATGAGCATTTGTTTTCAATTAATGTGCATACCCCATGGTATGTAGGCATGGCTAATTACCTTGCAGCTAACAAAATTCCTCCTTATTTCTTACCTAAAGAAATAAGGTTACTTGTAGAAAAGAGTTTCAATTTTTCATGGATAGCAAATTGCTTATTCTATATAGGGCCAGATCAAGTTATAATGCGGGGTGTTCGAGATGATGAAACTTATGATATACTTCATTCCTGTTATGATGAGCCTTGTGGAGGACACTTTGTTGCCAAGAGAACAACAATAAAGATCCTGAATACAAGTTATTATTGTCCGACTTTGCATAAAGATGGAGTCAAGTATACCAGAAAGTGTGATAGAGATCAGAGGATGGGCATACCTACTCGGTCTGATGAGATTCCTTTTCACCCATAGGTAGTTGTTACACCATTTGACGAATGGGGATTAGACTTTGTTGGGCCAATTGATCCACCCTCAAATGATAGATCATACATTCTGGTGTATACTAACTATGTTACAAAATGGGTAGAGGTAAAAGCATTCAAGAATGTCAGAGATAACAAGGTAGCATAATTTTTGTATGAGGAAATATTTACAAGATATGGAGTTCTAAGGGAGATAGTGACTGATCAAGGGGCACAATTTAATTCCACTTTGATTACAATCTTGGTCAGTGAATATAATATAAGGCATAGAAAGTCAACTCCCTACCATCCCCAAGCCAATGGATAAGATGAAATCACCAATAGGGAGATTGAATCTATACTGACCAAAATAGTAGCCCTTCATCACAAGGATTGGTCTAGTAGGTTACTTGAAGCAGTTTGGGCATATAGGACCACGTGGAAAACAACAAGTTTTACACCCTTTGAGATGGTGTATGGGAAATTAGATATGATGCCTGTGGAATTTGAGCATAAAACACTTAGAATAGCCATAGCCTTGGCTATGACTCTATCTGCAACTCAATAGGATAGGATCTTGCAGTTTAATGCCTTAGATGAATACAAGAAATCCACCCCACAACACACAAAAATAGTTTAGAATCAGCGCATAAAATGGCATAATAATTATATCAAAGACAAAACATTCAACCCAAGAGATTGGGCCCTTCTGTATGACTCCAGGTATAAAGACAACTTGGGCAAATTGCAGATGTGCTGGTTAGGGCCTTATGAGGTGATTTAAACATTTCCAAATGGTGTAGTAAGATTGGCCACTATTGATCCTGTAAAATTTAAATTGTTGGTAAATGGTCATCGTTTGCGCCTCTATCATAAGCCACTTTGCAAAGAGGAGTTCCTGCAACAATTTACTATTTTGGAAGGTTCCGGTATTCCTGCAGCAAAAGAAGGCAGCCTTGCCATCCCACCTTCTTTCTAATTTTCTTGCCATGCAAGATCATAATAAATACTTCCATATCTTATGGAAGTACCCTTCTTCACAATAAATATTTCATCACTGTACTCGCCAATCACTCTTCCATATCATACAATGTCATTCATTTTGCCACTTCACATGTCGTATATAATGGATCTACTTCATGCATGATGGATTTTCCTCAAATGTTGTCATTATGGCATGATAAAAGGTACGCTCGTGTGTATTTATTTTTTGTTGCATACATTTATTAAACCATATTTTGTGCAATAATGAAATTTGCATAGTATTCTTTTTAGTCATGTTCCGCATGTGGGGACACTTGTTACACCTTAGGTTGTGGGGGTGGGAAGTACGATAATTCTTATTTCATTTCAAATAAAGTTTAAATTTCAAATTATTTCCCTTTGATGTGACATTATGTACTCTGATTTTATTGCTATACCTTCCGCCCCTGTCCTTTCTCTTCGCTTGCCTTTCATTATTTTAAATTTGTGGTTGAGTATTTGCAAGCAGAGCATATTTTCTTGTGAGAATTTGCAAAGTTTAAACTTGGGTATATTTTTGCAAGTGGCAAGTTTTGAATATCAGAGTTGCAATGGGTGGTCCACCAGTTTGTCATGACCCTATGGTACATGATGTCCTCATGCAAGATCAGATTTGTGAACCTGAATTCTGAAATAGCAACTGGCTAGATTATTTCTTGAAGCTAATAGAGTTTAATGAAGATATTGCAAGAGAGTTCACCTGCACATTCTCTGATGGGGAAGCTCGGGTAAAAGGGTTCAGAGTTGTTGCTACAGAAGAAAGGATTGCAGAAATAACAAGGTTTCCAGTAAATGGGGAAAAATACCCTGAAACAAAGGATGCACGAAGTGCGAGGGCAGAGTTTACATGACTAGTTGACCCACCTTTGGGAGCAAACAAGCAGGGGACCAGATGAGAATTTCTTCCCCCCCAAATGGAGAAAAATAGCATTATATATTATGAAATAATTGACTTGCGAAGGAAGATTCTCATGCCTACATTCTCACCATTTTAAGCTCCCGAGTCATCTACGCTATGGGAGGAGAATGAATGTTCCTAATGTATTTGTGTAGGGAAAAAAGTGACACTAAGCAAACATGCCCTAATCTCACTTTCAATCACACACTTGTGGAATACGAAAGAGCCTAGAGGTATCACACAATTGGCTACTTCTTTTTGTGGAAGAGAGAGCCACGGGCTACCTATTAGGATTTCTATTCCTTTGTTGCAAATGATAGATAGAATGATGCAAGTTCAATTCTTAACCCCAAAGTGCAAGTATGAACTAATACCAAGATTGCAGAATTGAGATTAAACAATGGAAAGCTGTAAACATAAGGACAAGACAAGAATGCAAATGCGTACCTGGATTTAAAATTTGAGTGAAAATGTTCGAGATGGGGGCGGGGGCGCCACTGTCCTGATTCTGCCCCTGCAACTGCTATTTTGCAACCTGAAAAGCTGTCGAAAATGCTGAACTTGCTGTTTGACAGAAGGACCAGGGCACCCAGCACCCCTGTCCTGGTCTTTTGCTCTGCAATTTGGTGTGAAGTTCAGTCTCCATCTGCTTCAGTCGGATCTGCAACTTGCGGCGTTGTCCGAATTCCGAAACCTACACTTATATCTGAAAAGGTATGGTGGGCGGCTATATAGGGTTTTGCCTTAGTCAAACCCCTGCTTTGGTGATTTCCACCTCCACGAATAGCCAAGTTGTATTGTAAAAATAGTGTGTGCAGACCTTGTGTGTGTGCAAGATCCTAAAATGCAAGTAAGCAAACTAGAGCAACCTAGAAAGTAAACCCTAATTGCTTGTACATGATAATGTAAGTGCTCTAAATCAAGATGCAAAGTGATCTAAAGCATGAATACAAATGATATAATGAAGCTTATGCAAAGACATGAAAACAACATGAAATCATACCCAACCCCAAGGGAGGGGTACAAGCCAATCTTCAGTCGGTGATCCCCTATTGCTCTTCAATGTCTTCAAAGCCCTAAATGGATGAATGAAATTGATGAATGCTTGATGGATGGATGTTGAATGTTGTTGAAGTCTTCAAAGATCTGCTCTTTCGCTGCATAGAAGGTCCTTGAAACCCAAAAATTCTTGGATCCTTTCAAATGAAGAAAGAGAGCTCTTATATATGAAACCCTAGGTCTTAATTTCAACTTTTGGCTGACCTAGAGATTGAATCTCCCGCCAATTTCTTGGGGTTAAGCTTTATTTTATGATTGGATCGCGCTCCTAAAATTTTGAGAAAAATGTCCGGGACCATGTGCACTCCGGGGGCCATGGTCCTCTCCGGGCACCATGGTCCCGACAACTTTTCACCAAATTTTTAGGGCCGTCGGATATGATGATTTTAGAGAGAATCCCAAAGTTACAGCTGATTTCAAGATGTTTTGACCCCCGAAATCAGGCCTTAAAGTTCAAAATAGGACCTAATTAGGGTTTTAGATTAAATGATGTATTGGAAGAATAAAATGAAAGGGGCACACTTTAATGAAAAGGGCCCAACTTTATGATATAGGAGATGATAAAATAGAACCTTAGACCTAATTAATTTAATTAATTAAGTGCTAAAGGGGAAATGCAATGCAAAATGCAAAATGCGCCAAGGCGGGTGCTAAACTAGGTGTGAAATTGTACCACTTTAGCAAGTGCGTACAATTTACGACGCTACATTTAGCCCCCACTTTAGCGGTCATATGAGTACTACGTGCATATGCAAGCTAAAGTACAGAAAAGTAAACATTATTTGAAAAAGGATATATCCATAAGTCTGTCGAACAAAGCCCCCAGCGGTATCTGCAGTACTCAGTTAGGAACCACAACCTACAAAACCACATGTTAGATCACAAAATCACCTAATGCTTACTAAGGAAGGTGATGAAAATTTGAGGGTAGCTATATGCCCCCCCCTATTTCGGCTTGCTAATTTTAGTGAGTTGAAACAGGGTATCATGTTTACCACTTTGAATTGTTAAAGAATATTGATGACAAATGCTCACGAGAAGATTTGATATGAGATCAAAAACTAATGGAGAATCATTTGGTAAGAAAGAGGACTAAATCTCAATTCCAACACAACAAAGAGTGTGAGGATTTGAGAGTTCTCTAACACAAGATGAAGGATGTAAATGGAAACAAAATGCCAAGAGAAAGAAAGGAAAAAAGCATGAATACACACATTGGTAATCCATGAGAAGAATAGTGAGAGAGAAAACATGGACTTCTCACCCCTAGATCTTGTCTAGGTGATCCATGGGAAAAAGGACATGGAAAACTAGCCCCTAGAGTCTGTCTAGGTGATCCATGTAAGGGAGGAGAGTGAGAAAGTCTAGCCTTATGCCGCTAGTTCCACTCAACCTCGTGCATGTGTGTGTAAGGAAGGTTAGAAGCACCTCATAGGAGTCTATTCCTAAGTATGCTACAACCTGTATATGTATACTACAAAAGCGTGACATCTCTCTCTAAGAGTTTGTGCTCTGGTTCCGAGAGTAATCACCTTGCATAAAAGAAAAAATGGAGACATCTCGTTCGAAGAGTCTGTGCTCTGGTTCCGAGAATGACCCATTGCTCAAAAAGTGTAATGTTTATGTCGTAAGCAAAGTAGAACAAGGATACCTACCTTCATCACAAAAGAAGATACCCCAAAAATGCAACAATGTCATAGATCCAAGCAAGAGACTTTTGCACTCTTTAAGCATGGATAAGATAGTTGAAAAAGGGATATCTTGTAGTATGTGTAAAGGAGATCCTTAGAGGAGAAGAGATCTTTGTACAAAAGACACCTATCCCCGAGAGGAATTGTCTTAGACAAATATAACATCTTCTAGAATAAGACAAAGAAGAGAATAAGAATGCAATACTTCCTTCTTTTGCGAGGTGAAAGTGATTCTTAATGAAGGATGATGCTCTTTTTAACCCAATTGAGAGAGTGAATTCATTATGGATGTATTTTACCAAGTGAAAAAGAGGTTGTAGTCAAGGACTTACACCTCTTGTAAGAGAGAATCCTTGAACAAACAACAACAAATGCATACAATGAATAACATCAAGTAATAAAGTTCACACCATCCACAAAATAGGAAAAAGTGGATCCTTAGATAAAAATAAGAAAAGATCATTGCCTCCCAAGGATAAGGTCAATGAGAAGGACTTACACAATCTTCCAGGGAGAGATTTAGACATAAACAAAATGTACTACATACTCACATGAGTTCATGCAAGCAAGACATTAGTGCATGTAAAATTCTCCTCACAAGAAGTGGGTAGGATAAGAAAGAGAATACACATCTTCTCCCATATCTAGGAAAAGAGAATTCTAAAGAAAAGATGATCAATATTTCCAGACTATTACCCCATAGGAACAAGAGATAACATGGAAAAATTAGGCTATTATGTTGCTTCAAAAATATGATTGCACTTGAAATTGTACCATCATGAATGACAATGAGCCCCCAGTAAATGAGCTACTAATGTCACATAATGATGAGCAACATAATAGCCATTAATGTTATTTAAAGACATGATAGATTGAATGAGGTATTTGAATATGACATGCTGAATGCTCAACTATAAGTGAGATAAAAAAACATGTATAAAGTGATAAAAATTGAAGAAGGAAAGTTACGAGAAATCTTAGAAGAAAGATGAGTGTAATTTATTAGAGCCTTATCCCTGGAGGAAAGGACTTTATGATGAACAAGAGATAAAGATTCATAAGTGGATTTAGAAATTTGAGGGGAGTCATAAAGAGATTTGTTCATCGCCAAGATTTCCTTATGAGTGGAATGAGAGTTGATAAAAGTAGAAGATGATTTAGTTGAAGTGAGATCATCATCACTACTAAATATAGCATTCACATTGAGAGATGGTCTTTTAGATGCTTTGGTGGGCTTAGAAAGATTATACCCAAGTCCAAATGAATATTCATGCATGTTATGTTCTAAAGGAACTTTAATTCCTTGTTCATTTGCGCCACAACCATTTCCACTATAGCCACTCTTAGCCAAAATATGAAAACCACGACCATAACGATTAGCCATTTCAGAAAGAAAAGGTGTTTTTTCATAAGACAAAGAATCAAATTCTTCAAGAATTAGAGGTGTGAGGAGAAGAAGTTTGAGAAGCGGCCATGAAATTATTGCTCATAGGTTCAGGTAAGACTGATTGATCTCTAGTTTCTTCCTTCTTTTTAACTTTAAGCTCTCTAGGAGGAACCCTATACTCACCTACAAAGGTGGGATTGAAATCAAGAGATCCCCAATCATCTTCTGCGAGAACCTTCTCAGGATCAAAAACCTTTTCATGTGTAGATTCAAGTTGAGAAGAATCTTCTTCAGGAACTTCAGACTCATCCAAAGAATTTTGATTATCAGAGGGTGATGATTCATCCATAGGTATCTTGTTTAACAAGTCATCACTAGAAGAGGAAGGCTTAGAAGAACTCCCTTTGGAAGTAAATGTTTGCAAACAAGCTTGAAAATTAGTATCACCTATCAAGGTATATGTCTTATTGTTATAAATAAATTTAACTTGTCTATGCAATGTAGAGGGGACAACTTGCATACTGTGAATCCAAGGTCTCCCTAATAACAAGTTGTATGTAAGATTTACCGACATAACATGGATAGGAGTAGGCAAAGTAACAGGTCCCACTGTGATGGGTAAGGTGATAATACCTAATGAAGACTTAGCCACATTATCAAAGCCTCGAATGGGATGAGAGTCAGGCTCAATAAGGGATGTATCCACATTCATCTTATGCAATAGATTAATGCTACACACATTAAGGCTAGAACCATTATCTACCAGTGTTCGTCTTATAGCAGTGTCATTTATGATAACCACAATCATGAAGGGATCATATTGATGTTGAATTTCACTAGTAGGCAACTCATCTTGAGTAAACACAATTTGAGCTTTAGGATTCATCACAGAGTTAACCAAAGACACTATATTACTAGATGTATTAGGTGGAGGAACATTCAAATCTTTCAAGGCATCTTGTAACATTCCATAATGAGCGGAAGAAGTTTGAATCAAATCCCAAAGGGATATCTTAGTAGGAGTAGTTTTAAGTTGTTCTATGAGATCATATTCCTTACCAAGAACTTGTGAAATACATGGAGCTTGTGGAAGAATTGGTTGAGGATTAAGAAGAGAAACTGGAGTAACAGGAGGAGGATTAGGCTGCCTATTATTTCTAGTATGATAAGTATGGGCAACTGCATTATAACTCTCTCTAGTTAGTTGCTTAGCATACTCATAAGGGCTCTTAGTAGAATAACCTCCTTGCATAGTAATAATAGGTTTCTTAGGAGTGCAAAAAGAATCATTAGCATAACCACCTTGAACCACTAAGATAGGCTTATTTAAAGGTTGAGAATTTTGAGAAGGACAAGCACCTTGGACAGTGAAAAGAGGTTTGTTAAGTGTTTCATTCACATGTATCAAATTGACTGAGGATGGTTTAGAGGATTGAACAAAAGTGTTGGAAAAATTATTGATAGTCTTCTCTTGCACTAAAATCTTATCACGGATTAAATCAATTTTAGGAGAGAGACCAGGGGTAGGCATTGATGTTCTAGTAGGCAGAGTAATACTAGGAAAGGTCATATCATCCTTTATCATCAAAGGATCTACATGGGGAATAAAATCTCTAGGAGAAGGATCAACATTACTCTCTAAAGTCTCACTTTTGAGAGGGAGATCTTTGAAAGAGATGTTAACCATCTTGCTTTGAACTAGGGTTTCCTTATGAGTAGAACCAAGTTGAGGAAAGGGAGAATAATTGAGATTCAAGGTAGGTGAGAAACTATCAAGGGAGTTTTCAATCTTGATTTCATCCCCTTTGGCTAGGGTTCTCTCATGGGGTAGAGAATAATCTACACCTTCTTCTAATGGTTCATCCCAAATAGTGAGTTTGTTGAAAGGAATGTTTGAAGTATTGTCAATTTCGAGAGAGGAGATAACATTGTTTATTAATTCCTCATCCTTAGGAGGGAGAGCATCAATAGATGTGTTAAACTCATCCTCTTTCCTCAAAATATGTTCAATATGATCTTTAGGGGAGAGAGAATTAAGGAAATTGCTTATTATTTTATCTTCTTTCTCTAAGGGATGCTTATGGGTAAGACAAACTTTAGGAGAAGGGTAAGCATTTATCATTAATTCATCATCTCTAGTGGGAATTTTGTTGGAAAAGGAAATGCCATCACTAGGAAATGTAGGGATAATGTCATCTTCTTGCACAAAAGGATCCTCATGAAGGGAGTGTTTTTTAGGAGGAACATGAACATATTTCTCCAAAAATTCATGCTTAGGAAGGAGATCTTTGAAAGAAGTGTTCATAACCTCTTGTTGCACTAACATGCCCCCATTGGAAGGACCAAATTTAGGAGAAAATAAGTCAATGTCCATCAATACCTTTTCACTTAGAGAGGAATCATGTAGGGAAGGTGAAGTAACATTAAGAAAGGTGTTTATGATATCATTCTCTTCCTCTAGGATAGCTAAATAGGAAGGGCGCATTTTAGGAGAATTGTCAAGATCACTCTTAAAGTTTTCATCCTTAGAGCATGGGAGAGTCTCAAAGGGATTGGTAGAAACTCTTTTAGGCACTAAAATGTTGTTATAGATGGGGGGAGGTTCTTTAGGAGAAGGAAAAATTGAAACAAGGGAAGCTAACCCATTATCACATCTATGAAATGAATGCATCATGACAACAATTTTCCTCTTTCAAATGATAACACATGCAAAATAGAAGGAAATGTTTAATTTTAACCAATGCAAGCACTTAGAATGTAGATTTAGAAAATGAAATTTATGATTCAAATGAGTTCCTAAATCAGATTTGAAATTAGTTAAGCTATCCACAAGTTCAACTTTGAATTTTAACAAAAATTTCCTCTAAATTTTTGAATTTTGCAAGAAATTAAAACTTCTAAATACAAATTTGAATTTGAAATAGCATAAACACTCAAATTTGAAAACATAAATAAGAATTAGAGAAGATTGGAATTCACGTCGGGTTCACCAAAATGTGTGGGGGAAAAAGTGACACTAAGCAAACATGCCCTAATCTCACTTTCAATCACACACTTGTGGAATACGAAAGAGCCTAGAGGTATCACACAATTGGCTACTTCTTTTTGTGGAAGAGAGAGCCATGGGCTACCTATTAGGATTTCTATTCCTTTGTTGCAAATGATAGATAGAATGATGCAAGTTCAATTCTTAACCCCAAAGTGCAAGTATGAACTAATAACAAGATTGCAGAATTGAGATTAAACAATGGAAAGCTGTAAACACAAGGACAAGACAAGAATGCAAATGCATACCTGGAGTTAAAATTTGAGTGAAAATGTTCAGGATGGGGGCGTGGGCACCACTGTCCTGATTCTGCCCCTGAAACTACTCCTGAAACTGCTGTTTTGCAACCTGAAAAGCTGTCGGAAATGCTGAACTTGTTGTCTGACAGAAGGACCAGGGTGCCCAGCGCCCCTGTCCTGGCAGGACCAGGGCACCCCACGCCCCTATCCTGGTCTTTTTCTCTGCAATTTGGTGTGAAGTTCAGTCTCCGTCTGCTTCAGTTGGATCTACAACTTGCGGCGTCATCCAAATCCCGAAACCTGCACTTATATCTGAAACGGTATGGTGGGCGGCTATATAGGGTTTTGCCTTAGTCAAACCCCCTCTTTGGTGATTTCCACCTCCACGAATAGCCAAGTTGTATTGTAAAAGTAGTGTGTGCAGACCTTGTGTGTGTGCAAGATCCTAAAATGCAAGTAAGCAAACTAGAGCAACCTAGAAAGTAAACCCTAATTGCTTGTACATGATAATGTAAGTGCTCTAAATCAAGATGCAAAGTGATCTAAAGCATGAATACAAATGATATAATGAAGCTTATGCAAAGACATGAAAACAACATGAAATCATACCCAACCCCAAGGGAGGGGTACAAGCCAATCTTCAGTCGGTGATCCCCTATTGCTCTTCAATGTCTTCAAAGCCCTAAATGGATGAATAAAATTGATGAATGCTTGATGGATGGATGTTGAATGTTGTTGAAGTCTTCAAAGATCTGCTCTTTCGCTGCATAGAAGGTCCTTGAAACCCAAAAATTCTTGGATCCTTTCAAATGAAGAAAGAGAGCTCTTATATATGAAACCCTAGGTCTTAATTTCAACTTTTGGCTGACCTAGAGATTGAATCTCCCGCCAATTTCTTAGGGTTAAGCTTTATTTTATGATTGGATCGCGCTCCTAAAATTTCGGGAAAAATGTCCGGGACCATGTGCACTCCGGGCGCCATGGTCCTCTCTGGGCGCCATGGTCCCGACAACTTTTCACCAAATTTTCAGGGCCATCGGATATGATGATTTTAGAGAGAATCCCGAAGTTACAGCTGATTTCAAGATGTTTTGACCCCCGAAATTAGGCCTTAAAGTTCAAAATAGGACCTAATTAGGGTTTTAGATTAAATGATGTATTGGAAGAATAAAATGAAAGGGGCACACTTTAATGAAAAGGGCCCAACTTTATGATATAGGAGATGATAAAATAGAACCTTAGACCTAATTAATTTAATTAATTAAGTGCTAAAGGGGAAATACAATGCAAAATGCAAAATGCGCCAAGGCGGGTGCTAAACTAGGTGTGAAATTGTACCACTTTAGCAAGTGCGTACAATTTACGACGCTACAGTATTGTATAATATTATGTCCATCAGTGCAACAAAGACACAAAAAGGTAGGTCTCACTCTATCACTCCTCATTGTTTAATTTAATTGTTGGTACAAAGGTCTCTGAGAGATGTTTCCTAGATGACCTAGGATGGATTTACAAGGTTTAGGGTAAATAATATGGGTGCAGAAGAGCAACCCTTGGCTAAGGAAGGGGAAAATTTTGAAGAACTTGGTCCTGCCCTTGAACCCTCATCCTCCAGGCTATCACCGGTTGAGGATGTTCCTACAATAGAGGAACCCTCGTTGGAAGAAACCTTGTCAAAAGCCGCAAAAATATTGACAGGGGCTCCATTACAAACCCCAATAAGAACTAGGGCTGCTGCACGAAAGGAGAAAGATAAAGAGAAATAATTTGACAAGGAGAAGAAGAAGGAAAAAGGAAAAAGGAAAAAGTGTAGATTCCACCCTTCCTGTCACAAGGAAAAGGAAAATTACAAAAGAATATTCTTCTACAGCCACTAAGGAAGCTGCAGAAACACTCGAAGAGCCTACAGAAAATCATCCTGCAACCACCAAAGAAACGCCTTTGAGAAGAAGTGGCAGGATCTGAAGGAAATCTAAAAATAAAAAACAATCAAAGCAACTGAGTGCCAACATTCTTGTTGATTCCCCATCAGAGTAGGAGTTGAATAGTCCTTTCCAGGATGTTATTTCTCCAACCTTGCCTATGGAGCCACAGGAGGCTCAGGAGCCTAAGGAATTGAGAAAAGAAGGAGAGAAAGAGGAATAAAGCCCTCATGAACAACCACAAGAAGGTATGGGATTGGTAGGGTTTGATAATCTGGCCTCTGTAGCATTGCCAATTGTTGAAGTAGAAGGTGAAGCTGGGAAGTCAAAACCTAGAGCACCAATTCATAGACCACCCTCTTTTCTTACCAGTCATGCTGCTTCTCTTGCCTTTTATAGAAAATAGGAGTTATAAAAAGTATAAATACATAAACAAATTTATTAGCATAAGAAAATAATTGAATGTAAAGATGAGGAAATTGCTGAACTCAAAAATAAGGTGGATACGGTAGTCACTATGATACCACAACTCATGCAATGCAGGGTGCCACCACGAATCTACTCCCTATATCTAAAAGAGAAACATATCTATTTTCAGTTAATGAGAATTGTCAGAGATCTAAGTCCTTTGGAAATGCCACAAGAGTTTTATCATGTTTATGAAACGTCTCCTACAACCATTAAAAATTTGCTTTGTGAGTTTTACTTACATAATTATGATATTCCTAATGATGTTGACTGGAAACCTCTGCATTATATTGGAGATATTCAACTCTAAGCTCTCTTGTCATGGATCCAAAATGAAATTACAAGGGGAGAACAATTTTGGATGTACAGGAAGGATGAACTTGATTTCCCACTACCATTAAGAGCTGAATCAAGGCATCCAAGATGCCTTTATTATGATTGACATAAAATTCTATATAGACTAGACTATACGAATGATATTCTACCCATGAGAGAAGAAGTATTTAGAGAATATGAATAGATGGCTATAGTTGAGGGTTAGGTAGCAATTGGACATTTAGTTCAACGTTGGAATAGTCTGCCTGATGAGTTGAAACAATTTGAGCTGCATTCATGGCCAAACTATCAAGCAACACTCAGATGGGCACCCAAATCTATACATTTGGGCATAACAAAAGAAAAACATTGGTTGCCCCTTAGTTTTCAGCCACCTATCCTTCTATGGCCATTAATGGGATGCAGGGATAATGACCCACCTTATAATGAAGAATCAAAGCATACCAGGTGGACACGGTTGGAGAAGATGAAAGGATTTTATTGGAGCTTGGGTATAGGAGGATCTGGACAGGTTACCCCCGACAATTTCAGAATTAATGCAAGGATTAGGAACTTTCCTATTGCTAGAGGACCATCAAGAAGCTAGGTTGGGGGGTAATGATGAGCCAAAATAATGGCTCCATTTTGTCAGATCTTGTCATAAAACTCTATTTTTGATAATATGTTTGGGTCATAGGACTTTCCTTGTTGATGTCTTTTTCTAGTATTTCTGGACCTAATTTATCCTATACCTAAGGTTGTTGACTAATGATATTTATACTATTAATCTATGCAAATTATCTAAATTGATATGGTTTAATTTATGCTATGTTAACTTCAATAGATACACATGTTTTTGTACACGTTAATGCCATGATGTAGGGTCAGATAAGATGAAAAGGTGATTAAACTCGCAGTTTAAAGACACGTGAATAGGTCGATGGATGCCGAACCAATCAAAGTGGAACAACATTGAAGAAGGTCATAACCAATTGACTAGTTCCTAAGAAGAGCGATCTGTGGAGCATTCATGATTGTTCTTGATGGAATATAAATCTAGGAAGGGGGTTATGCTATATTTTCTCAGTAGCAGAACAATTGTTATTGTTCTGCATTTATGTGTTCACTTCTTCTTCTAGTGTAATTAATCTTGTTCGCCTATTCCTCTGGGATGTGGGTTGATCAGTTAGGAGTTTTTTTTATAAGTTTTCCTATAAATAAAAGGTCTCTATCTTCTCACGGGAGTAAGACGAGAGAATGGCCATAGAGTTAGAAATATTCAGTTTTCAGACTTATGTATGTGCAGTCAATTTGAAGTAAATAAAAATAATGGTATTATGAGTTTATCAGTTGTTATCTAAGTTTTGGATATACTCATTCAAGGGGGGGCACTTGTGAGTAGTTCCTGTGTGTTCTCTACTTAATTTTTCATTTTGTTATAGTTGTTGTTTTGGTATTCGACTACTCTTATAGCCACTGGAAATAGTTCCTGTGTCTATTCCTGCAACCAAAGTAGACAGAGTAGTTCCCGTCCACCATCCAGAACACTGTCATTAGTAGTATTTTCTTAAGTTATTTTCAATTGTGTATTTTAATAAGTATTAAGTTATTATGTTTCTGCATATTTGTTTCAGAGAATTTCCTTTTTTAGCAGTAGAGTAAAATGGCTGCAATTTGAGCTTTAGTGCACATACAGTACTGACCCATTTTCCTGGTCGATAAAGTAAATGAACCTTTGCTATAGGAAAGGTAGCTATTTAGCAAGGATGTTTTATCTCTGAGCTGAATTTTTAGACCATAGATGCTATTCCACTTTCAAGGACCAACAAAGGATATATCTGATGAAGTTATTGTCAAAAAGGTACTTAGATCACTCACATCTAAATATGATACAAATGTCTCTATAATAGAAGAAGCCAAGATCTAAAAAACATTTTCAATGGATGAGTTATTTGGGTCCCTAACTGCTTATGAGATGAGAACAACTGGTGAAGAAACTTCAAGAAAAGAAGTTGCTTTCAACTCCATCAAAATGGGTAAGGAAGAAATTTCTCATGGAGAAATTAGTGAAGACTTGGATACAGTGGTATAATTTTTTTTAATGAAGCTTAAAAGAGGATCCGACAAGTACAAAGGAAAGCTGACTTTCAAATGTTTTAACTCTGGTAAAATAGGACACTTTTCTTAAAAATGTCCCTATAGTGAGAATGGTGGAGAGGAGCAACAAAAGACCAGCAAACCTTCGGGTAAGGATAAAAAGAAGAAAGCCTATCGACAAGAAAGAAGAAGCTACTAGAAGCAGAACAACCTGTATACTTTTAAAGATGATGCTACCGATGAAGAAAGTGCCTTAGAAGATGACTGTTGTGAGGATGAAAGAGATTTTAATTTTTTTATGGCACAAGATGAACCGGTTGATAGAACTAATAAAGATGAAGACATTGAAGCTGAAGTAGACTTGGAAGGTGAGCTTATAAGTTCTCTTGAGGAGTTGAGAGAAACAAGAAGGGAACTCAAGAAGTTTAAGTATGTTGTTGTAGAAGAACAAGATAGTTTAGAGAAATCTCTGGAGGAGTCCAAGAAAACAATTTCTGATCTGAAACTCTAGTTGGAAGAAGCTAAACATATATGTGAAGTTACATGCTCTGATTTAATAAAGAAGGAAAAGGAGAATCAAAATTTGGAAGAAGAAATTGTAAGGCTTAGAAAGGAGCTTGAAAAGAAAAAGAATGAATTGAAGATGAGGAGAAAATATGAGAGCAACATTGAAGCCTTGGACAAGATGTTGAGTAATTAGAAGCACTCAAAAGATATCGAAGGTATATTATTTGAAGAGGGACAAAGTTTCAACAACAAAGAATCATCCTGCAAGGAGATACAATTTACTTCTTCAAGTGAAAGTAAAGAAAAACAAACCTTTACAGTCAACAAAGCTACTGAGAAGAAGACCTATGCTGAAGCTACAAGAAATCAGCTTGTGAACCGGAATGCTCAAACCTTGAACTGGAAGGCTCACTCATTGTACCAGAATGCAGAACCTAAAGGCAAGGCCAAAGTTGATAATGAAGGGTTCACTAAAGTCAATAACATGAGAAAAAGACACTCGATGAGACCAGGGTTTGCTGGTCCAAAGAGACAAGAGTGGTATGTACCCAAATTCCATGGTTACTATTAACGGTATAATAAGTTTGGACATAGAATTTCTGATTGTAGTTTGATGCATAAGCCCCCTACTAGTTTTGAAAATAGAAATCTGTTTGCTACCCTTCGGGAAATGAATGTTATTTGTTATCAGTGTAATGGGTTTGGTCATAGGAGTTATGACTATAGAAGTCTGTCGGTGTCCTACATTTTTCAAATTCATCATTTAATGCAAATATAAAATGCTATCATTGTAAAAGTTTTAGTCACATTGCAAAACATTGCAAGCTCAACATATCTAAGTAAAAGAAGGCAGAAACGGGTCATAAATCGGAAGCAAAACCGAAGCAGTAAGGTATTGTAGGAAAGGAGAAGGAAGCCACACAGTTTTGGGTAGAAAAGGATAAGAATAAGGCTAAGTCAATTTTGATTGTCCAAACTACCCTACATGTAGAAAGAAGAAATTTATGGGTAGTTGATAGTGGTTGTTCCAATCATATGACCAGAGACAAAAAGAAGTTCATCAAGTTTGAATATTGGAATAGAGGTTCGATGAGGTTTGGAAACAACTCTTCCATCAAGATAAAAGGCAAAGGTACTCTGAACATAGATGGCAAATTAAAAGCACATGATGTATACTGTGTGGAAGGTATAAGGCATAATTTGCTAAGTGTGAGTTAGATGTGTGATAAAGGATACAAATTCACTTTTGACTCTACCGATTGTCAAATAAGGAAGGAAAGTACCAGACATATTGTTGGCAAAGGAAAAAGGATGGATGGAAATGTGAAAAATTTGATGGAATGCTTTGAGTCCCAATGCATGATGGGACAAGTAGATGAGAGCTGGTTGTGGCATAGAAGATTAGGCCATATAAACTTTAATAATTTGGTTGAGGTAAGAAAAAAGGCTATGTGAGACATATAACACAAATCACCAAACCAACAAGAACCTTTTTTGATGAATGTCTAAGAGGTAAGAAGACTAAGGTGACTTTCAAGACCAAAGAACATAATACCTCAAGGCCCTTAGAACTTGTGCATACCGATCTGTGTGGACCAACCAGAACAAGAGCTTTAGCTAGTGAAATATACTTCATGCTATTCATTGATGATTTTTCAAGAATGACATGGGTCACCTTTCTACATGACAAATCACAAGTATGTGAGAGGTTTAAAATCTTTTGGAGGATGGTTGAGAAGGAAAGTGGATGCAAGCTGAAGTGTCTGAGATTTGACCGGGGTGGTGAGTTCACATCAAATGAGTTTGAAGACTATTGTGAGAGACATGGAATCAGAAGATAGTATTCAGTCCCTAGGACACCACAACAAAATGGAGTTGTAGAAAGGAAAAACCAGACTGACAAGGAGATTGTGAGAATAATGTTAAATGAGGCAAACATACCAGATATATCCTGGAAGGAAGCAGTTCATACTGATGTATATACATTGAACCAAGTTTAGCTGAGAGTAAATAGAAGAATGACTCCTTATGAATTGTGGTATGACCGAAATCCATTAGTTAAGAACTTCAAAGTGTTTGGAAGTAAATGCATGGTCTAGGTGGTTTTTATTCTAGGAGTGATGAAGGTATTTTCTTGGGTTACTCAAAACACAACAAGGCCTACAAATGCTACAACAAAAGACTGAGAAGAGTCATTGAGAGCTTGCATGTAAGAGTTGATGAAGACTTGCATAAAGGCAGAAAAACACAAGTAAACTGGTATGATAACTCCTGTGATGAAGATGAAGTGTAGTAAAAAAGTTAACAGGAAGAGGCACCCAACAAGACCCCTAATAGATATGTGCAGAAAAATCACCTAGAAGAGTAGATTATATGAAATAAAAATGACAACGTGCAAGCTAGAAGAAGACTTGCACGAAACAATGAACACATGTATTTTTTCCTCATGACCAAAATGGAACCCAAAACATTTAATGAGGCCAGAAAAAGTAAGAAATGGATGGATGCAATGGAAGAAGAGATGCAATAGATTGAAAAGAACAATACTTGGGAGTTAGTTCCTAGACCAGTAGATAAGAATGTCATTGGTACCAAATGGGTCTACCTGAACAAGATGAATAAAGAAGGTAAGATTGTCAGGCATAAAGCAAGTTTAGTGTGCAAAGGGTATTCTCAAGTAGAAGGAATTGATTTTGAAGAAAAATATGCACTGGTTGCAAGATTCAAGGCTATTAGAATGTTCTTAGCATTCTTTGCCTACAAAGGATACAAGGTATATCAAATGGATGTTAAATTTGTCATCTTGAATGGTAATTTGGAAGAAGAAGTCTACATAGAACAACTAGAAGGTTTTCTGCTGCATGATTATGAAACTTTTGTGTGCCGATTAAAGAAGACATTGTATGGTTTGAAGCAGGCTCCAAGAGCATGGTATTCAAGGTTAGATAACTATCTTTGGGAGAAAGGTTTAAGAAAGGGAAATGCATATTGTAATTTGTAAATCAAAGAAGATGGACATCACATGATTATTTTTGTTGTGTATGTGGATGATATAATATTTGGAGGCAATAAGGATACATTGTGTAAAGAGTTTGCTGATCAGATGCTATCAGAGTTTGAGATGTCAATATGCACCGGTTGCAAGACTTGAGGCTATTATAACATTCTTAGCATTCTCTGCCTACAAATGATACAAGGTATATCAAATGGTTGTTAACTTTGCCTTCTTGAATGGTGATTTGGAAGAAGAAGTCTACATAGAACAACTTGAAGGTTTTCTGCTGCATGATGATGAAACTTTTGTGTGCCGATTGAAGAAGGCTCCAAGAGCATGGTATTCAAGGCTAGATAAGTATCTTTGGGAGAAAAGTTTTAGAAAGGGAAATGTAGACAGTAATTTTTACATCAAAGCAGATGGATATCACATGATTATTGTTGTTGTGTATGTGGATGATATAATATTTGGAGGAAATAAGGATACCTTGTGTAAACAGTTTGCTGATCAAATGTAGTCAAAATTTGAGATGTCAATGCTTGGAGAACTGCCATATTTTATTGGTTTGTAGATTTCACAACAAGATAAAGGAATATTTATCTCTCAAATCAAGTATGCCAGAGATATGTTGAAGAGTTTTCAAATGGAGGACAACAAACTAGTTAGTACCCCCATGGTGATTGGATGGAAGTTGAGAAAAGTTAATGAGTCACTGGAAGTGGATCAGACCCTGTATAGATCCATGATTGGTAGTTTGTTATATCTTACTACCTCAAGACTGGATATAGTTCAATCAGTATGTATGGTGGCAATATTTCAAGATGCACCTAAATAGTCACATGCAAATGCAGTTAGAAGGATCTTCAACTACCTACAAGGAACACTTAATTATGGCTTATGGTATCCAAAGAAAGGAGATTTCATTTTATAGGCCTACACTAATGTTGATTGGGTAGACTTCATTGATGACCGGAAGAGCACAAGTGGTGGAACATTCTTTTTGGGTAACTGGTTGGTTTGATGACACAACAAGATGCAAGATTTAATATCCTTATCTACTACTCAGGCAAAGTATATTGTTGCTGCTACATGTTGTTCTCAAGTATTATGGATGAAGCAAACCCTCAAGGACATTCAGGTTGAAATATCTGACCCAGTTCCTATCCGGTGTGATAACTCAAGTGTAATCAACATTTCAAAGAATTCGGTTATGCACTAAAGGACAAAACACATTGTCATCAAATACCATTTTCTCAGGGAGAAGGTTGTAGAGAAAGAAGTAAAGGTAGAATATGTCCCTATAAGTGAGAAAGTTGCTGATATCTTCACAAAACCTCTTTTGGAAAACACATTTGTGTATCTAAGACACAACTTAGGAGTTGTCCCACTAGCTTTCTGCACTTAAATGTGTATCGAGATCTGTGGTTTAGGGGTACTTCACAGCTATACATCTTTTGACTCTTGGACCTGATAGTTCTGATACTTAATATAAGTACAGATCCAATAGCCAACAAGATGAGAGGGGGGGGGGGGGGGTGAATCATACAAACTTAATCATCCATAAAAACATCAGATTCAACCTCAGTAACATATATATCAGTAATATAACCAAAACTGTTAAACATGCAAACTCAAAAGAATATGAACAATATAAACCTCATAACACCAGATTTAACGTGGAAGCCCAAATAGGGAAAAACCATTGTGGGATTTCGGACCCACTAAGAAATATACTCTTCTAGAGTATGCTCGGTTAAAAGCAAATCCTGTTAAAGATTACAAACACACTGCTAGATGTGACCCGATTAAGGGATTTCCCTCAGATCTGTTAGGATCTTCACTTTGTTAGAAGTGACCTTGTTAAAGGATTTCAAACACTCAATTATAATGTCACCTTGCTAGAGGGTTTACATATAAGACTGTTAAGTCCACTCGGTTAAGAGATTTTCTATCACTTTCACAAAATAACAGTAATAAAATCTATTTGCAACTTCACATCTAAAATGCTAAAGCAGATTCTTATTTGTTCAATACAATCTAGACATAGAACTAATCTTGTCTATCTGTTGGGCTTCTATACTCTGTTATTCAAACAGGTCTTCAAGCTTATGTGCTCGATAATCACTATGTAGCATCCCTGTGCATACACTTTCCCACATTCATTATTTATGAACAGTTTCCTATTTATAAACAATTATGTAACTGCTTAATATCCTTGATCACATTTCCCATGATCAATCATAGCCATCAGATCTTCAATCTTGTCCAAGTTCAATGCATCTTTCGATCTGAAAATGTTTTGCCCCGCCTTGGAACTTGCATACTAGTCTTGGAACTTGTGCCAGGGTATTGCGGTTCAATCTGAGCTGTAGATCTTCATGTTGACTTTTCATTGCCTTAGATTTGTTAACAAACTTCTTCCATGGCTTACCAATCATTTAATCCGTTCCAACTCATCAGCTTCCTTCATTAAATACCGCATGTAAACATTTAATGCATTCTATTATAGCTCGGTTACAACTCGGTAACAACTTGGTGAATACTAAACTTCAGTCGGTAGACATTCTGCCTTTATTAATCGATAGCGATAACCTTAGGGTTTACCGACTAGGTTCTTTGCTTGATAACATTGTATAGTATTAACCTTTTACAATTTACAACATATGTATGATGTTAAAACAATCTAAAACATCATGATCTCATCATTGTCTGACTCGGTAGTAGTTGCCCATTGAATACCTTATTCATCCCCTTATTCACCATATTCTTTCCTGTGTCTTTTACCGACATCTTTATAATCTTCATATCATACTTCTCAAGATATGGCAACATCATACTGAATTAGAAAATTAATTTCTTGACATCAATGACAAAATTATTAAATATCAAGACAGTAAAACATCTTTAATCAGTTATATCCATAATCATCAACAACCTTCTCAATATCCTTATGAAATGCCAACAATCTTTTATTGTCTGTTATAATGCAATATTGCCAACATGACCATATGTTGTACATAGAGGGAGAGTGTGCACCACCAACAAGTTTGAAATTTGGAGAAGTTGTCCATTAAATTTGTCTATCTACAAAGGTCGCAATCCACTTGAGGGGGAGAGTGTATTGATGTTAGGAAAGGAGAGTGAACCGGAGTGAAGTTGATGTCTAAGCCCTTTGTCATTGTTGTCAAAGGGGGAGAAAGACTGGTACAATTGTGAATAAAATGTGAGTTGACATCAATGCCAAAGGGGGAGATTGTTGGCATTTTTTTGTCATTGATGTCAATCGGTATGCAAGTTGATGTTACTGGTATGCAAGTAGGAGTATTGCATATTGTTAGCATGTTGATGTCAACTAGTAAGCAAGAAATGAGACAAATTGAAGGAACCAGATAAGAAGATGAAAGGATGTGAGTGTTTGCCACTTTGACAAAATGGTTGAGGACTGCCACCGATAAATGATAACATGTCCTAACCGACAGAACAAAGAAGTACACGATATGAAGGTTAACTGGTTGGTGTATACCATTGAGTTTGAACTGACACAATCAAGTGAGTTGGATGATGACAGAGATGTCACATGCACTCCAGGTGGTGAACATGTTGTGGTAGGTGAATAGTGCATCGACAAGGTAGTTGCCGATTTGGTCGATATTAAATGAAGACTATGGAAATCACGGATTGATTGCAGAGGATTGCAGGTCAAAGCAGATCGAAAGACAAAGATTTTTTGGTGTTATGATCAAAGAAGGACATCTGATCGTCTTGTTGATCTAGAGAAGGAAACAACTAGATCATTTATTGTAATCAACAAAATCAAGGTCGATGAACATGATCCAGTTTGCTAAATATAGTGAATGTGTATTGGAAGGATAAAAAATGATGGTGATGTTTGATTTGTTGTAGGTTGTCAATCCAAGAAATAAGATCTGATTTGATTTGATACAGACTGAGTCAGTGAAGAAAACCCTAGGTGCATAAAGTTTGAACTTTGTTTTTGGCGGAAAAGAATGTGGATAAATATGCAGATCAAAGACTTAAGTAGAGTGGATGATTGATGAGAAAAGAGCATCATATTATACTAGAGGATTGTTGATCAGTCTGAGCGTTGATCAAAAAATATTGAAGTGTTAGAAGAAGAACCAACAAGGTTTAAGGTAACAAGTAAACTGTTATAGAGCATAACAGTCTATCAAATTGGTAGAGATTGAACTGGTAAGGTAACCGTTGAGAGTGGAGGAGAGTAGAGAGAGTGTGAGAGGAGATCTAGCTAGACAGAAGCTAAGTTAAAGAGGATTCAGATAGAGAGAACTGATATCTGGTAGAAAAGAAGCAGTGTGACAAAAAATAGTTCAACTGACAGAGTGAATTGTTTGTAGGGGTTACAAAACTCATTTGTAATAAAGTGTTTATCATTGTAATGTTTTTATATCTCATTGTATTTCACTGAGTGGGTTCTCAGTGTAGGGGTTGGTGCTCCTTGAGTTGGTGCTCAAAATATATTAGGGGTTGGTTCTCCTTTGGGTAGGTGCCCATAAATTGTTAGGGGTTGGTGATGCTTCGGTTGGTTCCCTAAACACTGTAAAACTATTATTTCATTGTGAGGCTGGTTTGGAGCAGTAGATCTCTAGTAGAATTTATCACTGAGGTTTTTTCCACATTGGTTTTCCTCGTATATCTAGTGTTATGTGAATTAATCTTGTGTGTGATTGATTGTTAATGTTTTCATTATTCTATCGGTTGCACACATTGTTTGAAATTGTTTAGAATCATTGATGCACCCCCCTCTCAGTGATATCTTGTGTTCTACACATCTGTATTTGTACAGATTTTAGAGATCTAAACAAGGCATGTCCTAAGGATGACTTCCATCTTTTAAACATTCATATGATCGTGGACCTTATAGCAAGACCTGCAATGCTAGCACTCATGGATGGCTTTTCAGGATACAACTAGATCAAGATTGCTCCAGAGGACCAACACAAAACAACTTTTACATGCCCATGGGGGACATACTATTGGAATGTAATGCCATTCGGTCTCAAGAATGCAAGCACCACATATCAAAGAGAAATGACTACCATATTCCACGACATGATGCATATACTTGTGGAAGACTATGTGGATGATTTACTAGCTAAATCATTAACAAGAGAGGGTCACCTCATTGTTCTGGACAAAATTTTCACCAGACTAGAACAATATAATGTCCGACTCAATCCAAAGAAGTATATTTTTGGAGTAACCTATGGGAAGCTCCTAGGATACATTGTTTCCAACAAAGGCATTGAGGTTGACCCTACAAAAGTCAAAGAAATCATGGAAATGCCACCTCCTAAGAACATCAATCAATTGAGGACATTACAAGGAAGACTACAGTCTATATGACGGTTCATCACACAATTGGCCAATAAGTGTCATCCCTTCACACATCTACTACATAAGAATGTCCATTTCAAATGAGAAGACATGCCATTATTGTTATACATATTAGCTACAACTATGTCCTTAGGAGTATTACTAGCACAACATAATATTGAAGGAAAATAAAGTGCAGTATACTACATCTCTAGGACACTAGTAGGGTATGAACTCAATTATACCCCTATTGAATGAGCTTGCCTTGCTATGATTTTAGTAGAAACCAAATTGAGGCATTACCTGCTAACACATAAGATACAACTCATTGCCAAGATTGACCCACTCAAGTACCTACTCAGTAAAGCAACATTAACAGGCCGTTTGGTAAAGTGGGTTATGCTCCTCAGTGAATTTAACATAGTATGTGGACTGAAAAGAAATCAAAGGGTATGTCATTGTAGATTAGTTGGCCAAAGCACTACTCATAGGATACCATCCTCTTATCTCAAATTTTATAGATGAGGAAATCTTCACGGTTATGCCGACACAACAATGAAAGTTATATTTTTATGGGTCCTACACTAGGCATTATTTTTATCACTCCTCAAGGTTATAGAATTCCCAAATCATATAGGATCACATTCTCATGCATGAATAACATAGTAGAGTATGAAGCCTTGATCATAGGACTAATAATGGTCATACAATGGAACTTGAAGGAGCTACAAGTCTATGATGATTCACAACTGGTAATTCGATAGGTTAATGCTGACTATCAAACTAAGGATGATAAGCTCACGCCTTACAAGAAAGTGGTTGATAGTTTCAAAGAATTGTTCACATCTATCACTTTTGAGAAGATTCCTCAAGATTAAAACTGAGCTGCAGATGCAATGGATACCATAGCCTCTCTCCTTGATCTTCCACAGAACTCAACACGCTATGAGTTCTTAGTTGAATAAATTTGGATCCCCGCTTATGATATCCCAGAATATGAGATGGTATGTTAACTCATTGGTCCTGATTCTCCATGGTATGGTGAGTTCTAGGCTTACCTACATGATCAAATCCTTCCACCATACCACTCAAACAACCAACAAAAAACCTTCATATGCCAATCTGCCTGATACACCATCATTATCAAAACCCTATACCGACGAGGTGTCGATGGTACTCTCCTTCAATGTTTAGAGAAAGGTGAGGTGATCACAACTTTAGAAGAAGTACATGAAGGTATCTGTGGGGCTCATTTGAATGGCCCTTCATTAGCTAAAAAGATCATGCGGACATGATACTATTGGCCCTCCATGGAAAAAGACTCCTATTACTTTGTCATAAAGTACAAAAAGTGCCAAGTTCACAAAGATTTGATGCATGAACCAATAAAAGAACTACAACCATCACAACACCATGGCCCTTTTGTCAGTGGGGACTAGACCTTGTGGGTAAAATCCATCCATCTTCATCCAACATTCACAACTTCATCATTACCGCCACATAATACTTCACCAAATGGATCAAAGACATTCCACTTACCCAGGTAACCGACAAGAAAATTGCTTCATTTATTTTAAACTACATCATCTGTCGGTATGGTGTACCCATGTCCATCATCATAGATAACAGGCTTCCTTTCAAAAATCAGGTTGTCTGTGAACTCTGTGAGAAGTTTCACATCCAACACTATTTCTCCACCCCATATTACCCACAAGGAAATGGTCAATAATAAGCCTCAAACAAGAACATATTGAGGATCCTAAAGAAGACAATCAGTGATGTCGGTCATGATTGGCACATTCATTTGAATCCAACACTATGGACATATTGAACTACCATTCAAACCTCTACAAGCGCAACCCCATACTAACTTGTATATGGAGAAGAGGCCATCCTACCTATTGAGGTTTAATTACCATCCCTATGGGTTTCCTTGCATAATCTAATAAATGATGAAGAGTGTCGAGTCTTACATCTTCAGGATTTGGAAATTCTTGATAAAAAGTGACAAATTGCTTACAATCACCTAAAAGCATATAAAAAATGCATGAACAAAAGCTACAATCATAGGGTCAAACCTCACACATTTGAGGTAGGGAATCTTGTTCTTAGAGAGAATCCTTGTAATCAATGAAACAAAGAACACTAGGGCAAATTTGAATCCAATTGGTTGGGTCCATATGTCATCACTGCAGTCTTTGGGTCTAGGGCATAACGGTTAGCAACTTCAAAAGGAGAACCACTGGCTGATACAATCAACAACATGCATCTTAAAAAGTTTCATACATAAGCTATATAGAGCATCAGACTCATCAAATATCATAAAATACTAAAAACATTCATAAAAAGTCCTGAAATAAGTACCAAAAAAATATGAAAAAATCAAGAAAATAGTAAAGAAAAGTCATTCATCCAAACATTGAAAACCACTTCGGTGGCACCGTGGACAAGTAAGGTGGTGAAAACCTGGCAAACAAGTACCATTTGTAAATGTTGTAGCTCCATTGTCTTTCAAACTTGTTGTGATCACATCCATTGCATCCGCTCATACATTAGAGATCTACCATGACTTGTTATTGATCTGCAATTAAGTTTATTGCCACATATATCCCACATCATACTTTCACATTGACACCTAACTAGGGCCAACTTTTTACTATATGACGGGAATTGATTCTCAATACTGGTGATTCATCAAGTTAAAATATTCAAAAATACCAAAAACATTTGGACAATGTCCTAAAATAATCCAAAAACATTAAAAAACAATCCAAAAATATTTGAAAAATATCAAAAAATACCAAAAACATTCATAAAACATCAAAATCAATCAAAAAAACATTGCAATTAACTTCTTCATTGTACATAAACATTGATCTAGACGCAAAACAACATTTGAGTTACCTACAAGATAACCAACTATCAGATCAACAAACAAACAAACAAACAAACAAACAAACATCTGAGCAACACATACACAAAACCATCTTAAACAAGGATGCATCCTTCCTTCAAAACAAGACACGGTGATATATCTCTTTGACAAGAAGATTTTGCTTGGCTGATAGGCATTTGGTCATATTATTACTTTATGTATCAGGTTCCTATGCTACTCCAAGATATCCACAAGTGATTAGAGTAGCCAAGATGGTTCCTGATATATTTTCTTTGTTTTCTATCTATGGATTTGTTCCAATGAATTTCTGGGGCACATACTAATGGTGTCTACCTGGGAAGTTCACTAAGCTACAAGATCCTATGCAAAATAACAAGTCATGGATCACTATGGCTTATTGACTACAACGTATACCTCAACCATGTGTATATGACCTAGAATGGAGGGGACCTTTTTTCGTCTATTGTGTTTGTTTACAGGTGCAATGTTCAAACTTGGTTTCTAATACCTCGACCAAGATTGGTACTACCATGCTCGATGAGGAAAATTAAGCATTATAAATAAGCCATGGATCACCATTTCATCTCACTATATATATTGCATTCCATTGCATATCACCCATTCATTTTTTCATTCATATATTGTAAATATTTGGTGTGCATGCATATGCAAGGAATAGGGTTGCTATGAGAAAGCTAAGTGTGAAGGACTATCCCTAAAATCATGACTGAGTACAATGATACACACCCCATTCATGTCAATGGATAACTCTATTTTGATCCTCTTCCACATGAATGAGTACTAGGTCCTCCATACCTTCTATCTAAAATTGACTTCCCCACCTCACCCTCTCAATCTCGATCATCAACACCACCTATCCTATATCGTGTCCCATCAAACCAATCAAGCCACGTTCATCACAATCCATCTATAAAAGGAGGGGCTACGTAACCTATGTTACCTAGGTCATCCTATAAGCAAAGAAAGTTACTATGTCTGCACAAGTATATCGACTCATGCACACCTAGACTACAACAGGCATTTACATCAATTGCATAGTCTCAATAGGTACGTCGAGTCCAACAAACGTAACAAACAACCTAAAACGCAAAAATGGTCAATTGATCAACTAATCAAACATAATCAAAACAAACAATTACATCAATTGTCTAAGTCTTAATGGGTATTTTGCTTCAGATACCTTGACTTCATCGGGAAATTACATCAATTGTCTAAGTCTCATCAGGTCACTTTGACTCACTTACTCAGACTTTATCCTATCCAAGCGATCATTTGACATCAACTGTCACGCTTTGACTAAACCAAGGCAATTCAATCAATTACACTAGACTCTCCAACCAATTTTGATCAATTGTACAACATTAATCAAAAGCACAGTACTACATTTACACTAATCTCCTGCATGACCTAAGGATACTTACCGACGTATCCTTCTCCTCCATACTTCATTCCCACCTCCTCCATTTTATCTATGCCTACTTTTCTTAAAATTTTTGAGAGATCGCCCAAAATTTTCAAATTTTGTCCCATCTCTTGAGGGGGAATACCTAACCACCAACTTGGCCCATGTACCATGCTTACTTATTTTTCTTTGAAATGATGTGATAAACCACACCGCCTCAAATAGGCGCAAATGTAGACACATAAATATGTCCACTTAATTAAATGAATACTTAGTATTTATTTGATTATTTAACCATCGATCAACAATTAATTCACCCTAGCCCTCTTCTTCTATTAATTAAATAAATTATTTAATTTATTTGATTTAATTCACTTAACCAAATTCAGATAATTAATTAAATAAATAAAATATTTATTTAATTAATCCCTCCCTATACTTTTAAATAAATAAATATTTATTTATATCCCCTTTATCCTTCACCCACTTGCATTTTCCTAAAAAGTCAAGTTGCACACACATTTAATTTAAATCCCCATCCACTTGCATTCTCCTACAAATGCAAGTTGCACCACTATTTTAAATAAATAAATAATTTATTTAAAATCCTATTCATCCTCACACACTTGAAACCTTTAATGACTTCCTTTAAAGTCTTCAAGCCTTTAATGGTTTCCTTCTAGAGCCTTCTTAAGCCTTTAATGGTTTCTCTCAAAGTCTTGAAGCCTTTAATGGTTTCTCTCAAGGTCTTCAAGCCTTTAATGGCTTCCTTCTTAAGCCTATTTATTTAATTAAACCCCCTTTCAAATTTAATTTAATTCACATTTAATTAAATCCCTCTCACATTTAAATAAATGAATATTTATTTAAATATATATCCAAATGTATAGTGTCCACCCTTGACTTGACTTATTTTGACTAGAGTTGACTTTTATTTCATGCTTGATAGACTTATCTAGACTATTTATGATGATATGGATGATGATTATTTATGTGTTTTAGTTACTTATTATAATGCTATATTGGACATATGCTATTTGGATGATTTATATGATGATGGCTCTATGACTACTGATCATATGATTTGATGGATACATGTGCTTGATGGATTTTATATGCTTACTATGTGATGGATTATTGATAGATTAGATTTATCATGGTTTTGATTATGGCTACACTAACCCTATTTCGTGATTACATATGATGATATGTCTATGAGATGTGTTTGATTATTATATGAGTGTCTTCGTGAGAGCGACAATGTCACATCACTCATCGTGAGCGGGAGGTGTTGTCACAATTCCCTATCACTTATCTGTTATGAGATATATGCATATGTTGTATTGTTGTTTTGTGGTTGTAGGGTTTGCAGGTACCAGACATCGACTCCACCTGGCTTCACAAGTCTGAGCGTGTCTTTAATTCCAATGGTTTATGTGGTTTGGAGATGACATGAGTTCCCTTCACATACTCTAGTTCTAAGTTGTTCACCATGAGTTGTTAGCGTCTTGGCGTAATTCTCCATGCCAGTTAGTAAGCTTGATCTTCTTGGTGTTGTGAGTATATTAGTGATTGTTGATTTATTTAATTAATTGATGCGCGATTTTATATGGTTCTTAATTGATTAACTTCATGATTGGTTTAATATAGTTTATTTGAGTATTTAATTATATGTGAATTTATGTCCTTTTATTTATTATTGATTTATTGATGCTTTAATTATTTATATATTTATTGTTGAATAATATTTTATTTTATATTTATTGTTTAATTTATAATTATGGTTTATTTATTTATTTAATTATTTATTGTTTCTTTAGAATTTAATGTTTAAATATTTATTTATCTACTTATGGTTTATTTAATGTTTATTGTTTATTAATGCCGTGAGCTTTAATGTGGAATAATATTTTAATAAGGAAATTTAATTGTTTTATAACCTTGGGTTATTTATTATTTACTCATGATTATTTTATTACAGCCTATGGTTATTTTTATAGTTCATTATTTAATATATATACGTGGGGTAGAAAAGCACTTTATTATATATCTCCTTTTACATCCCACTTGTACTTATAATATGTTTTTAATATTTTCCCTTAACTACCCTCTATTTTTATTGGTTGATTTTGAGGCTAGGGTAAGGCTTGGAGGCTAGGGTTTTGGTTTGGTTTTTCTTTTATTCGACAACTTGAGCTTGTTGTCGGGTTACAATTCTTGAAGCTTTTCTGCAACTTTTGAATTTTGAGCTTGGCTTTGGCTTTTGATTTTTGTTGGATTTTGTGGGCACTTCTTCAACCTTCTTCCATCACTTCTAATTCCAGGTTGGAGGTCTACTATTTTATATTATTTTTATTTTCCCTTGTATTCTTCGTGTCTACAGAAAATTGTTTTTTGTGCGTTTTATTTGGGGAAAATGATTTAGTAAATATTTTATGCTATAGTTTATGGAAAATATTTATGTGCATATATTTTGTTATATAGTTTTACCTTAGGCTTGGGAAAAATACTTTGTTCCCATTGACTGGTAATGTAGCCATGAATGCATGACTCTGTGCAATTTTTGTTGTTCAAATCTTTGTGTAGAAATCTCTTCTAGTGTTTGGATTGGTCGATTTGTGGAGGAATTTGTTGTGCTTTGAAGTTTTGGATTCATTTGGTGTATTGGGTATTTCCTGCGAGTCTTCCTGGACAGGTAGTGTCGTGAAAGGAACTTGCAGAGAACCTCTCTTGTGTCTTTGTTGGTATTTGATTTTCCTTGGTATCTTGCTGGTTTTAGAAGTTTTTATTGTCTAGAGATTGTGTATTAATTTTGGGACTGGGCTCTCTGTAAATAGTTTTCTGTATAAACTGAGTTGGAAACTCTTGGGTTTTGAAATCCATTTTCTCCTTCATTGATTTATGGTTTTGTATTCTATTTGTCACTGTTATTGCATCTTTTCAAGGCATCTTTGAGCCATTTGGTTTTAGGACTTAATTATTTTTCCCATATTTTTAATTTAATTTCGTAACTTAGCCATTTTCCATACTTTTTGTATTATGTGTCATATGCGCTAAAAGACTAATTATATGAGCTAATTATTTTGGTAAATGTGTCATTTAATTTAGTATATGCGCTAGACTATTTGATGTATGCACTAAAATAGTTGACTAATGCGCCAAAACAACAAATGAAAGCGCTTCAGGATTTGATAAATGCGCCTCAAGAATGAGCATATGCGCCATTCTGTTAAACATATGCCCTAATCTGGTCTTTTTAGTATTTTTTTATTCTGTTAGTTTGAGATGACATTTTCAGTTGTAATTTCATACCAGAGGCATTTTTGGATGTTTTATGATGAATTCTAGATTCTGCATTTATTCTGTTTGATGAACCTTTTTATTGGATTTTGCTTCTGTGTTGTGTAAAAATATCTATATTAATTTTATGTCTCTATCATGTTGAGAAGCCATGGTAGAGAGATTTAATTTATTTTGTTCAGTCCAACAAGTTGATGTGCCTTGCTATTGATACTTATTCTTTGGTTGAGCAGATTTGATCTCGATGAATTATTATGCTAAGAGGCTCATTGATGTTGTTTGGATGTCCATATATGCGTGTGGCTACATGGTGTTGGTTTTCAGATTTATATGATTTTTTTTGGGCCTCTTGTTGCATTTATTGTTTGGGCCATGTTGGGGGGAGTGGGCTTCCTTGTGATGACCGAGGTCACGAGAGATAGGCTTGCTTGAGGTTCCTTGTAAGGATGCAAGAAGTATAGACTGCCAGGGCACATTGGGAGTTTATGTTGATGTTAAATAAGTGATAACCCAATAATTAATGGGTTGGGTAGTTAGATTCATTAATTAAGATAAAATTGATGTGAGCCTCATGAATTGATCCTAGGGAGGATGTTTTAGGATAAGCATGAGAGGGCCATTGCGATGGAAAGTCAATCTCCCTTGATCTCTCACAAGTTGAGATGGCTCCACATGTCCATCAGGCTAGTGCCTTATGTTGTTATACTTGTTAAGTTTTGAGGATGACATGTGATGACACTCCATCCCTACATGTGTTCCCTTGATGATTTATGTTTATGCCTTATTGGTTGTATTTATACCTTGTTGAGTTTTGCACCTCTGGGAGTTTATTCTTGTATGATGTGGTTGGTCCTTGCATGAGAGTCATTGTGTGGTTAGTCTCTTTGGTTATAGGTGCCAGCTTAGGTCTAGAGTGTGTGTTGGGACCTTGTGTCATCTCCTAGCACGGGGGGTGGTTCCTTTGGTTCCACATGGTCAGGTGGTTGGTGTTTTTTATCCATTGGAATGTTCTCTTGGATTTCTTCTTGCATGGATGTGGATTCTTCTTCTTAATGGAATTATGGATGCACCTTGTAGCAAATTTATGTAATGGATATGATGAATGCATGAAATGTATAATCTTGTATGTAGCAGATGAAATCGTGTATTAGGGAGAGCTATGCTCTTGATGTATTTGATGTAATTGAGAAAGTTGTAGATGGAATTTAGGATTATGTTATAATTTGTAATGAGACTATATAATTTATCACGATGTACTTATAGAATAGAAAGAAATGACTTTATGATCTTGGAGTTGTAGTGGTTTATATTTAAAATAGAAATAGATCACATTCTGGCGTAATTGTCTTAGATGAAATAAGAGAATTCTATGGTTATGGTTTGAATGTAAATAAATGTGTATGGCGGAATCTTAAGAATGGAATGATTCAGTTGTAAGAGATGAAAATGTTGGGTAATGTAAATTAGGTTTAGTTAATGATAAAATGGATTCATGTAGATGCATTGAAAGGTAAGAAGCATGTATGGTATGTATGTTGATTATTAAGAAAGAGAGCATTTGGATAACTGCATTATGCATTGGAATTAATGATAAAGGAAATGATCATGTTAGGAAATTAGATGCATTTGAAAATGGAATATACCTATGCATTAGGATTGCAATATCATGGAAAAAAAGGATAAAGAAAATGTAGATAGGAATTGCTGGGTTAAGGCACATTTGGATTTGGTACATAAAATGAATGTAGATAAAGGGGTTAGTCTTGCATTAGAGAAGATTAAATGTATCATGCTAGAAGGGTGCTAGATTAGTATGCATATCATATTGCTAAATAATTAGTAGGTTGCATATCTCATTGAAGAAAATGATTATGATGTAATAGATTATAGATTGATTAAATATTGAATGTGAGTGGAATGTCACTATGGTAGTTAATTAAGTGATTATGTTAAAGTACCCTAGGGAAGATTAATGTTGTTTATGTATTTTCTACTTGCGTAAATTAATGTGATGTACAATGATGTATGTTCATTATGGTTAATTGTTTAATGAGTGTAATTGAAAAAATGGAGTTATATGTTGCATTAGTTGATATTAGGAATAAATATTTAAATTTATCTCCACTAATGTGTTAGTAGTTTAATTTCTCTAGGGTATTTTGGCGGGCATTACAAAATGAAAGTTGCACACATTTAAATAAATTTCTATTTATTTAAAATCTTAAAAACCCCTCCCACTTGCATTCTCCTGCAAAATCCACTTGCACACTAACCCTTCTTCTAGAATATTCTAATCCATTCTAATTATCCTAATTCCCTCCTAATCATTTGCACATTCCTTAAGAAGGAATAACTTCTCCAAAACATGCAAAGTCTTCATAAAACATTAAAGGCTTTATTTATTCAACAAGATAACCTCCAAAGTCTTCCAAAACTTGTAAGGCTCTTACATAACCATTAATGGTTAACTCAACCTTGACCCTTGGTTAGAGACTTTCTCTCTAGCTTAACCATCCTTTTAACTCATGGGTCTCTTCAAGAATTCATTTCTTTGACCATGGTTATCCCTTTAACTCTTGCACAAGAGTTTATCCTTTGGATAAAAGCTTTATCCACTAACTCAACCCTAACCCAACTCCCTAGGGTATGTTGGTATTTTGAGTTTATTGGCATTTTGCATAGAGATTGCATTAATGATATGTTGTCATTGATGTCAATTGAATCGATAAAAGGTATTCATGTTATTGCTGATATTGTTGTTTTTTGATATTGGCTAGTAACAAGTAAGAAGAGAGTTGTAGATGATATTGTAACCGGTATGTAAAGTTTGTGAGTTGAACCAGTGAACCGGTGTAAAGGGTCAAACCCTTCTATGTAATGTAATCAGTAAACCCTACCAGCTATTAAACCCTAACCGATCAAGTTTGTTGGTTTATTATCTGATGAGTGATAATGATGGAGACACGTGTGATCATTGTATGAGGATAAATTCAAATTGGTTTGGCATGTTTGCTTATTGTCTAGGGAAGGAGCAAATTGGATTGCATTTAATGCACAACATGTGATGAGTTACAAAGTCCAATGGAGCGGTGGAATTGTCTTGAAGAATGTGAAGAGATTGTCATGATTTCTAACGGTCAAGATTGAACCGACTTGTTTGTAATCTCAATGATGAGAATTAGGTTTTTGTTGTGTTATTGACCTAATTGATTTGTATTTAAGGTTGATGAAGTTGTTTGTAAAGGTTGTTGGAAAGATTGGTAGAAAACCTATTGAGTGTGTGGTTGCCCAACCAGTGAATGGATTTTCACTTTGAGTGAAGGCAGATTGAAGCTTAGAAGGATCTAATCAAACAAATGTAGTGCTACTCGGACTGATCAAGAAACCTGTTGTTTTCTAACAATTATAACATAAGTAAAATCCCTTAATTAGGTAAGATCTAACAAGCTTGGTTACCCATTAAATCCTCTACCAAGGTGGTCCATTAGCTTGGATTCTTAAATCCTCTAGCGAGGTTACTCCTAACATGGTATTGTGCTTCTAACAAGGCATATTTGTAAATCCCTTAACCAGGTGACTCCTAACCGGAATTAGTTCTTAATAGGACTTATTGTAAAGCTCTAACAGGCTTTGGCTCCTAACAGGGCAAACTTCAAAAGAGTTCAGATAGCTATCCTTGTGAGTCCCATCTCACCATGGTTTTTACCTATTTGGGTTTTCCATGTATAAACATTTGTGTCAAGTTGGTGAATGCTTTTGTGGCTGTGATCTTATTTGTTGATTTGGTTAACTTTTGATAAGGCATGTTAAGTAGAAGCATTGAGAGATGAATACGTTGAGTTAAGATTAAGCATTATTGATACTTACAAGATTGAAGGTGTTTACTATTAAAAGTTGTCATAACAGTTAAACCGGTTAATGTCAAGTATTCCTAAGAATATTGATCTTGATTGAGATATGTTTACTTTGTTTGGCTGAGTTTGAGCTTGGGAACTTTGTATCAGTTTTTCAATATACTGATTCACCCCCCCTCTCATTATTCTACCAGATACTTATTATTTCATCATACCATTAGGGTAACCATCATGTCCCTTCAGGAATTTAATGCCTCTTATATCTCCTCTCAAGCCTTCTCATGGTGACACTTGTCAACCTGAGATAGGGTTGAAAGTATCACATGGATTAAGGGTCATTCAATCCTATCCCTTGTTAATATAATTGAATGTTAACCATCCAATTGCCCATTTCTTCTATAAATAGAACCTCATTCCTCAAGCAAAGGAGGAAACATTTTTTAGCATTGTTATTATACTTACATTATCATAGAGATTTTCTCAGAGCAATCCTATTTCTAGCATTTGCATAGCAATAGGAAGTATCATTTGTCAACTATTTTTAATCTCCATTTGGCATCCATGGTTAATGCTAAGAACTGAGAGCTACAGTCATTTGGATCTTGGAGAGGAGAATAATAAGGGAGAAGAAAAAAGGGCATAATGGGAGAATCTTAGGGAGTCTCTTCTCCCTTCTTTTCATTTGATATTGCTTCATATGTATGCTTTTTTTTAATCTCTTTTGGTATGTATTGTAAGGTTTTTAGAATTTGTTGTGTTTATTCGGTTTTTGGTTGAGACTAACAACACTAACTCTTTGGTTATTTGGCTTGTCCCCTTTTCAGTGCATCGGTTGTCATTGCCCTTTGATATGTGGCTCTTGCATTTTTGAGACTGAATGACATCACATTCCAATAGTGTGCTCCCCATGGGCATATAAAAGTGGTTTTGTGTTGATCTTTAAGGGCGATCTTAATCTGATTGTATCTTGAGAACCCATCCATGAGAGATATCATTGCATGCTCTATTGTTAGGTCCATGATCATATCAATGTTGGGTAGATGGAAGTCATATTTAGGACATGTTTTATTTAGATCTCTAAAATCTGTACAGATATGGATGCCCCAAGTTGTTTTTGCCACTGGTACGATGTTATGTATCCATTCCACATATTCAATTAGTCTTATGAAACTAACATTTACCAACTTTTTGAGTTTAGTTTTCACTAAGAGTGCGATTCGAATGTATTTTCCTGAGCTTTTCTTTCACTAGTTTTGCTCCTTCTGCTACGATAAAGTGATGGATCACTAGATTTGGATCTAGTCCTGGTATGTCTGCATAGGACCATGCAAAGTTGATCTGTCTCTTTTGAAAGAATTCTGCAAGGCTAGGATCTTCTTCTGGAGTCAATGATTCTTCCAGGTGTATCATATGAGGATTTTCTGGTGTTGCTAGATTTATTTCTTATGTATCCTCCACAAGTATAGATGATCATTCCTAATTTGTGCTAAAGGGGATAATGTCAAACCTTTCATCATCAGGCGCATCAAAGAGGTTTTCACCTTCAGATGCGTCCTTTGTTTTTACTTTTTGGGGATCTAAAAGTGTTGCAGTATGGTTTTCACTAGAAGATCCATTCTTTATTGTTATATTTTTGCAACTGAAAGGTTGGAGTTCGATCTGAAGTAAGCTACGTTGTTGAGTTCAATAGAAAATCCATCCTTGTGATACCTTCTTGGTATATTATCCCGTAATTCGATAGTCTATAATTGCCTCATTGTTTTGGAAGGTGTCAAGGCATGGGGGATTTTTTTGGTCCCAGTTAATGAGTTCGGGGTGGATGATTGGCATTTCTTCATCAAGTAGGTTGAGTTCATAGCATTCATCAGTTATGGTTAGGATGGAGGCATTGAGGTCATTGTCAGTACTCTCCTCATCATAATCAAACTCGGGAGGTGACATATCTCTCATAGAAGTATCCTCATCATTTGGATCCCAATTTTTTTTAATCCATGCATCTCCTTCATCTTTCTTAAACTCAAAAGAATCCCCTTCAAATGATTGTGAAGCTAAAGAATCCCATTCGTATTCATATGAATCTGTCCCAAAATCACTTTGTAACACTCTATCATTGTTGCTTGTAGAGATTTCTTTAGAACACTCTTTTAATTTTGTTAGTGGTCTTGATGAGGATCTTGGTGATGGATTTTCTGATGTAGTAGGTTTGTCAGTAATGGACATTAGCCTGATTCTAGGAGTGATGGGCTTATAAGTTGGTTGTTTTTAATTGCTTGTAAACTTGAGCTTAGAAGAACCCCCTAAACTAGGATTAAATCCGAGTCCTATTTTATCTCTTGGTTTTAACAAGGGTTGTAATGGCTCTTGTACACCTTTCTTGTGGGATCCCAATGCATTATGGCCATCATTGCCCATCTTTTGCATCATGGTAAAACCTTTGCCATACTTCTTGATAGGGATCTTTAATTGTTGTTTACCTTTGTTTGAAGGGTCCTTGTAAATCCATCCTACCAAGTCTTCATCAATAGTTTCATGTTCTTGTGATCTTTCTGGGGTGAATCTATCAAGTGCATAGGTATTTGCTGCAATGGGTGGCTTGAGAGAAATTTGTGGTTTTCCATGAATCCTAGGTGAGAGAGGCAGTTGATCGACACAAAAAAGTTGGCTAATGTTATACTCTCCTTGGCCTTCATCCATTACTTTCATTTTAAGCTTGTCCCATTTTGGGTGTAGGGATCAATGCACTGGTGAGAGAAGATGCATGGACGTACGATGATGAGGCGGTGACTTCTTTGTTGCTAGGTACTGTGTTATCCCGATGGTGACTAATGTTATTACATAAGGCAAATGGATTGGCATCACCAAGGATACTGTAGTGCCATAAAATTGCGACCCTTGCAATTTGTGACCATATTAGGGTCTTCACATTGGCGATTTGAATCCCCAATCCTGATCAGAGACCTAAGACTTGCTCATCCCTGGAAACTGCACTTTTTATGCTCTTCGCACTACCTGAACCTACTTCATGTCCTGAGACAAGGGCTGGATGGGGGAGTGGTACCCTTTTCCTCCTAGAAAAGGGGTGTGGCGGCATTGTCCTTACCCTATTTTGGGGCCCCCTCTATTCTTTCTTTGTATTGGACTTTGCATAAAGTGAGAAAACTTTCCCTGTGTTAGCCTATGATGAAAAATCAGTCAATTAACCCTAATTGATAAGTATATAAGTCGCATTTGTCCTCTCATTTGCATAGGTTCAACAAGTGATAAGTTGGATAAGAGAAGAGTTGGCATAAGTTCAAGCAATCAAGCAATCGAGCATTCCTTTCTAGCATTGAGCACTCTCAAGTCTCCCTTCAAGGCTAGGTGTTGCATTCAAGTCAAGAATTCAACCATTGAAGAGGAGACCCCTTTCAACATTCAATATCTACCTACATTCTATCTATAACCTCCCTTGAGGTGAATTACATTTTAGTCTTTCATTTACATTTACTTGCAAGTACTTTGTTTCATCATTTGGTTAATTCCAAAACTGGGGTTTGTCCTGAAGGAAAACCCCCAATCCCAACCCCTTTTCATCTCTTTTCTATGTGTAGGTTTTAGGTGCACAATTGTGTTTGCAGATTCGAACTCCATTTGCAAAGGCAAAAAACCCCTTTTTGTTTCGCAGATTTTTCGGAGGACCATGTGCACTTTCAGCACTGTCCTGACAAATTTTCCTCAAATTCACAGGGTGGCTTCATCTTGACATATTATAGCCAGATCTGGGTGCATAGCTTCATCTCATGCTTCTATCTTGAGTTATAATCAGTTCTTTGCTACTTTTACACTTAGTCTTACAACACATAATTCAATCATTTTCCATTCTAAAAGAGGATTTAGATTGTCATTTCTATCTCATTATCAATTCATTTAGTAATCAATCTCTTTTCCAAGATATTGGATCTATTAAATTTCCCCCCTCTTTTAAATGTAATGGGAATATAGTGTTTGAAGGGAAATCCACAATGAAACTTTCATCTCTCCTCGGAGGGAAGAAAAGATTTCCTCTTGATCTCTCTATCACTCACCTTTTTCACCATTACATTTTGGTGAACCTGATGTCTTACATGCTTTATTCTAAAAATCATTGCATTTTTCATTTACAAGTTTAATTTTTCTGCAAACTTAGTGGTTAATTCATTCAAAACCCTAGTTTTTAAAATTGAAATTGAACTCGTGTTGTGTAAAAATTGCTTGTTATTGTCTTAGATCTGAAAAATTGCTTTGTTTGTCAAATTCAATTTCTTCATTGTTCAAATTAATTTGCAAATCAAATTCACAAAATTAAGAGGGTAATTGTCAAAATCTTAATTTTCAAAAATTATCTTGAAATTGTGTAAAAATTGAATTCCAATTTAATTTTCAGATTTGTGACTGTTTTCAGACTTATCTTCTGTCCTACAATTCAAATTTTCAATTTCCCTCCCTTTTCAAATTCAAAATTTCAAAAATTAAGTGGTTAGGTCCTAAAACCTTAATTTTCAAATGTAATTGGATTTTGTGCAAATTTCAATCAACTTCAGTTTTATAAACATTTTTTAAGGTGTCCCTATCCATTAGGTTTGACCCTTTTCAAATTTTCAATTCAATGCCTCTTTTTTTCTCAAAACCCTAATAGGGTTCTATTTTTACATTCAAACCTTCATTTCACCTATCTAGAGATTGTAAAATCCACCAATTTTGGGGGGTTTGCTTTAAAATCATCGTAACTTTCATCCCTAAAAATTTCGAAGAAGTTGATCGGACCATGTGCACTTTCAACATGGTCCTTGGCTTTTTTCCCAAAATTTTAGGAGATTGTTATGACTGTATTTAATAACTTAAATCTAGAAAATTGGCTGATTTTGTCGATTTTTGATCCCTCTAAAATAAAAAATACCTTCACAATTCAACATTTCAAATTTCAAGATTTTTTTAAAAATTAAGTGGTTAATTATAATCTGCCCTAAATTTAAAATTTCTGGTTTTGTCAATTTTAAAATTAAGAGGTATCCCATTGGCCCTAATTTTAAATTCCAATTTCCTTTCATTTATCATAAAATTATCTTTGGAAATTGTGTCATTTTATTCTTTCAACAAAGTAAAAATTGTTTAATCATTATTTTTCCAAATTTTGCATTATTCAATTTTTGTACACTTTGTTCCTATTTTTCAAAATTCAAATTCAAAATTTCAAATTTTCCCTCTAGTGCACGAGTTTCACCACTATTAGTCCTACCTACACTATCCCCATTAGACGAAGCATTGGAATTAAGGCTTCCCAAAGTTTAATTACCGAGGAGATGGAGCATAATTTGGGTGACTTCTTTAATGAGGATAATGTTGATTCTTCCCATCCTAATCATGTCCCTATCTATCCAATTGATGAATCCCATGATGAACACGAAGAAGCTTTGACTAGAGTTTCCATAGATCAACTTTCAAAATTGGACAATCAATTTGATAACTTTCAGTAATGGATGTCCCAAGAATACCTTAATAGTGAAGCTCTTCCATTAATTGAAGGCCTTAAACGCATGATTCAAAGTGATAAGAATGGAATTGATATATTGAGTGGCATTTCTCATATTGTTGATTCCAATGTTGTGCCTATAAAGAGTTGTGTTGAGAACTTAGGTTATTCACAACCTTCAAATCAAGTCAATTCTTTCAATTATTCCATTCCTTTGACCACTCCAATGGCTAGTATTCCTACTTTTACCTCAAACATCATGCCTATATCAACTCAAAATGTCATTCCTACAATGATTGGTCATGGGAGAAATCCCTCTTCTTCATTTAATCCTCCATCTTTACCTATGTCTTCCATAAGTACTCCTATTATCCCTCAACCAATCAATGTGACACAAGAGGGCAATTCATTCAACAATTTTATTCCTCCTTTAAGTGTCCCTTTTCCTACTCAATCATCACCTATGCCTACTTATCATAATGTACCACCACCTTATTCTCAATTAATTCCTTCCTTCAATAACATCACACCACCTTCTCAATCAACCATGTCTCATATCAATTCTTCTACCGAAGCGACCATTAACAATCTTGCTCAAACTGTGTCTTCCTTACAACAACAAATTTCTTCCATGAGTCAATCCAAGTTTAGTGTGCCCACATTTGATGTTGTGAGCCCACTTTCTCTTGATATTGTTAAATCCGTCTAACCTAAGCATGTTGAGGTCCCTCAATTTGAACTCTATAATGGAAAAGGTGACCCTCTTACACACGTCAAAACATTTCAAACCTTATGTATTGATTTTTCTTATGAGCAAAGATTGTTTGCAAATTTTTTTACAAGAACACTAAAAGATAAGGCTTTACAATGGTATTGCTCTTTGCCTTCTTATTCTATCACTTCTTTTCAACAATTAGCAAATGCTTTCATTCAACAAGTTCAAACAACATTGGTCCTACAATCACTTTGACTGATTTAATGCATTGTAAACAAGGTGTGAAAGAAAAAGTGACTGATTTCATTGGTAGATATAAGCATTTGTGTGCTCAAATTTCTTTTTCTATATCTGAAAATGATATTCAAAGAATTTTCATTTCTAATTTGCAAAAAGATATCAAGGAAAAGCTACTTTTGTCTGAGTTTACTTCCTTTCCACAGTTGTGCACAACACTCCACAATTATCAACTGGTTGTGCGTCACATGGAGTAATCTACTCCTATGGCTCCGAGTGATAAGGGGGAGAGTGTTCAACAACCATTGGCAAAGTTCAAACCAACAAAAAGCTTCATCAGGTTCAATGATACAATCAACAACAAGAATGTGAATTCTACAAAAGGTGTGCCTCCTATTTCTAATTTCTTTAAAAGAGAAAGACAATTTACTGCTTTGAATTAATCTTTACATAGTATATGTCTCAGTTGTTACAAAGACATGTTATAAATTTTCCTCCTATCAAACCAGTTGACCCATCTAAGCTTGCATCCCCTTATTTTGATAGAAATTCCTTTTGTCAATTTCATCGTCAGCCTGGTCATGATACTGAGAAATGTTTTGCATTGAGAAGTAAGATTCAAGATTTGATTGATAATAATATAATATCTGTGGCAAGTGTGAATGATAACAGAAACAAATTAGTAGCTCCTCTTAATCAAAATCTTAAGATTTTTATTGATCCTTTGTCTTCTCATACCTCTAACGTGATTGAGACTGAACATACCTCTTTCTCTCCTTCTGATCTTACTACCACAGCTCTAAATTTGGTGAACATGGTAGAGAAACAAGACATACCTAAGGATCCTTGTATTATATTTGATCCTAGTGAGTCCATTAGAGAACCCGATGGCCCTTCATACGTAGTTATGAAGGTTAAGGACATACCTTGCCATGGTTCTCTTGTTGATCGCTCTTGCATGGTTAATATCATCACTGAGGAATATCTTTTCACCTTATGATTACATAAACTGATCTATGATGATAATAATATGGTTGTGAATTTATTTGATGGATTCTCTTGTCCTACCATTAGTTCTATCACCCTTCTTGTTGAAGTTCACATTAAATATGTGGATGTCAACTTTGTTATCATTACTTCTTCTGAGAAATTCCATGTGAAGTTGGGATACCCTTGGCTATCTTCCATGAAGGCTATTGATTGTCCAATTCATAAGTTCTTGAAATTTTCCCACAATGGAGAAATCATAACTGTTAACCACAACTTATTTTGCCCATCTAAAAGAAGCCCAAGTGTTCCTATTGATCTCTTTTGGCCTAAGCAATTTCAATCTCTTCCACAAAGGAGCGATGCTCTTTTCCAATCTTATAAAAAATGGAAGAAAGATATGATTTTATCCTTGAGTCAACCTAGATCCCCAACACTTGACATTCCTATCATTTTTGAAGATGTAGTTCTTCCCCTAATGGATAGAACTAATCTTCCTCCTAAGGAAGATCCTCAACCTATTCCTATGGATGTATCTATGCCTTCTCCTAACAAGACCAACATCCCTCTTAAGGTTAGACTTGTACCACCTCCTCATGATGGACCTGGTCTCCTTCCTACACCTAATATTCCTCCTTTATATGGCACAATTCCACCTCCTTTCTCTTATAGAGAGAAGAGGTCTGCCTCTCCTGTTGTCTAACCTAAAAGACCTCAACCTAAACCTTCAACTATCAAAGAGGAGACTGTTCCTCCTTTCATAAATATTCCTCCTCCTTCTTAGTCTTCCACTAAGACTTGATGAAATCATTGTGTGAGAGACCACCAACGAAGGCATCATGCTCAGGCTCGTGAAGTTGTTCCTCAAACCATTCAATCTCCCAAGACTACAATAGTTGATATGATTCCCTTTTTTCCTAAGCAAGATGTTGAAACTACATCTTCAAGTCATAAGTTGCACAAAATATGTGATAGTTTTACTCCTATTCGTGTTCCTGCTCCTCTTTCTATAAATCTTGATGAAGAAATGAGTGAAAATGTTATTCATGATGGAAATACAACTCCTAAAGCTTCTAGTAGTGACTGTGAATATGTTGATGTGGACAAACATTTATCAACTGAATTTTCAAAAACCCTAATCCTAGCTTCTAGAATCGAACAAAGTGATTTAGCCCATGAGCATAGTCCTTGTTTGGATCTTGTGTTAGCTCCATCTGCTGTGCTCAATGTCGCTCCTCTAGCATGTTGCTCACCTTCCTGAAATAGTGATCAACAAGATCGGGAGGCAGATGTTGTGCTAGATTAGCCATATTAGCACTATAGATCTTCTCCCTCTCTCCTCTCTTTCACTTTGTGACTATTATTCTATGTGTATCTTTGTTCTTCTATTTTTCCCTTAAGGTTTACTTGAGGATGATGCAAAGCATTGAGATCACCTTTGGTCTCTTTTCATGTTGACTCAAAATACATCCTCTATTCCCTTTCTTCCAAGTTAGTGTCCTTTCTTTGGGGAATGACGATTATTATATGCACATACATATATGATATACATGAGTTATCATACATCATACTGATCCCAAGGAAAGTGAAACTACCTCATGTTTTTTATTTATTATCCTTGGGTTTATTTCTCACCTAGGGGCTAAATCCTTGCGATAACATGCTCCCTCTCTTCTATCTCTCTTGAGTGTATCCTACCTTAAAGCAACCTCACCCGATAAGTCATGCACGATCACTTTAACATGTGGGCATACGCTCCACTCATATTTTCCTTCTTGATACTTAAATTTGTTTAGTGAACTCAGCTTTGCTTCATAATTTTGATATCTTTGCTTTTCATGACTCATAGTGGGGGGAAACTTGCTACTTGTAGTCATGTTTTTCCTTTCTTGATCTTCCCTTTTACTTTGTCAATCGATGTCGTAAGATCCTTATTCCACTAGGGGCTTGGTGCATCTTGCCTCCTTGACATGGTAGATGTCTTTCAATCTTGTTTCCTTGTACTTTACCAGCATTATTGGCATACACTTATACTCCCACTAAAGTGAGGGATAAATGTAATGTCATAAAATTGCGACCCTTGCAATTTGCGCCCACATTAGGGTCTTCATGTTGGCGATTTGAATGCCCAAGCCTGATCGGAGACCCGATACTTTCTTATCCACAGAAACTACACTTTTTCTACTCTCAGCACTACCTCAACCTACTTCTTGTCCTGCTACAAGGGCAGGAAAGGGGCGTGACTCCCTTGTCCTTGCCCTATTTTGGGGCCCCCTCTATCCTATCTTTACATTGGACTTTGCATAAAGTAGGAAAACTTTCCCTATGTCGGCCTGTGAAAAAAAATCAATCAATTAATCCTAATTGACGAGTATATGTCTCATTTTTCCTCTCATTTGTATAGGTTCAACAAGTGATAAGTTGGATAAGCGAAGAGTGGGCATAAGTTCAAACAATCAAGCAATCAAGCATTCCTTTTCAACATTGAGCATTCTCAAGTCTCCCTTCAAGGCTAGGTGTTGCATCCGAGTCAAGGATTCAACCATTGAAGAGGGGATCCCTTTCAGCATTTGATTCCATACAAGAAAATCTACCTAAATTCTATCTACAACCTCTCTTGAGGTGAATTACATTTCAATCTTTCATTTACATTTACTTGCAAGTACTTTCTTTCATCATTTGGTTAATTCCAAAATTGGGGTTTGACCTAAAGGCAAACCCCCAATCCCAACCCCTTTTCCTCTCTTTTCTAAGTGTAGGTTGTAGGTGCACAGCCGTGTTTGCAGATTCAGACTTCATTTGCAGAGGCAGAAAAACCTTTTCATTTCGCAGATTTTTTGGAGGACCGTGTGCACTTTCAACATAGTCCCGACAACTTTTCCTCAAATTCATAGGGTGATGTCATCTCGACATATTATAGCCAGATCCAAGTGCACAACTTCATCTCACACTTCTATCTCAAGTTATAATCAGTTCTTTGCTACTTTTACACTTAATCTTACAACACACAATTCAATCAGTTTCCATTCTAAAAGAGGGGTTAGCTTGTCATTTCTATCTCATTATCAGTTCATTCAGTATTCAATCTCTTTTCCAAGAGATTGGATCTATTAAATTTCCTCCCTCTGTTAAATGTAATGGGGATAAAGTGTTTGAAGGGAAATACACAATGAAACTTTCATCTCTCCTCGGAGGGAAGAAAAGCTTTCCTCTTGATCTCTCCATCATTTACCTTTTTTACCATTACAGATAGTAATCTCCACTTTGTTATGTGGAAATTTGATGCACTAATGGTAAGTGGATGGTATTGCTTGCATGGCATGAATCCATGGTCTTCCTAGTAGGAGATTGTATGGAAGAGGGAAGTCTAGGACTTGACAAACCACATCCTTCACCACAAGTCCTACCCTTACTGGTAAAGTAACGCACCCTTTAGACAAGCATTCTACATTATCATAGGACTTGATTGTGATCCTCTTTCTTGCATCAACTGCTTCTTCTTCATACCCCAATGTCATTATTAATTGTAAGGTGCAAATGTTAAGGCCAACTCCATTGTCAATCAAGACTCTCTTGATTTTTTGTTTATGTATGAATCTCTCAATATGGAGAGGGGAATTATGTGGTTGTTGAATGGATGCATCGTCACTCTCAGTGAAAGTGAGACATGGTGATGATTTGAAATTTCTAACCATGGATTTAAATTGATCTATGTTTAGGTTGGATGGAACTGACGCTTCTTGGAGAGCTTGGTCCAAGATAGTTTTGTGTGAGGGTGATAGGCGCAAAATCTCTAGTATGGAAATGAGTGTTGGTGTCTTATCTAATTGGTCCACAAAGTTATATTGTTTGGGCACATATGTCACTCTTGATGGTGCTCCTTGTATGGTAATCTTTCTACGACAAGTAAAAATGTTGCATTCAAGATCTTTTCCTTTGACTGTAATAGTTGCAACTTGTTTAGTAGCATCATAAAGGTTATTGACAGTATAGTCAAATGATGCACATGTATAGTTTGTCATGCTATCTTGGTTCTTACCATGATGGGAGGGATCCCGTTTCTCTTATGATGGGAGTGGATTCTTGAACATGGTGTGATATGTATTAGAAGTTTTTGTAGGGTGGCCATCCACTTCGATGTCACCCCAATCAACAAGGTCTTGAATGATATCTTTTAATCTATGATAATTGTTCATTTTGTGTCCTTTTCCCTTGTGGAATTCAAATTATTTGTTCTCTCTCCACCATAGAAGTTTAACTTATGGTTTGTAGTTTGATTTTTTAGGCAATGTGATAATACTCGAGGATATGAGCTATAAAAATATCGTTTAAAGAGGTTCTCCCAAGGGTGTATATGTTTGATTTGGTTTGTAGGTAGAGTACCTACTCTTAGGTGCCTCTAGCTATGTGTTGGGAGCTTGATTTCCTTGATTGTTTGGGGGATTACCTTGGTTGATATTATTGGTTTTATGATTATGAACTTGCCTAGCTATTTTGACCATAGGTTGGGCAATCTTGATAGTCCTAGCATCTAGAATTCCATCGTTAACTATTTTTTGGTTCTTGGACCAAAACTTGGGTTTGTTGTTGTTGTAGGTCGGTCGAGGGCCATCCTTGTTGTCCTTGTAGATTTTGACAAGTCCCTTCTTGATAAGGGCTTTCTCGATTTTGAGTCCTTGAGCTATCACATCCTTAAAAGAGTTCGAACATTTTGACTTCCAAGTAAAATTCCATCTCCTCATTTAAGTTTGAAATGAAGATTTGAACTAATTGTTCCTCAAGAATGTGGAAGGAATGTCTACTAGAAAGGTGTCTCCATCTTTGAAACAATATTGAGAATAACTATCCATTCTTTTGTTTAGTGTTGCATAAATTAGATATGGAGACATCATGTTCTATGTTGTGTGCATGATGAGTAACAAATTCTTACACTAAGTCCTCAAATGTCCCAATTCCACCAAGCAACCATGAAAACCACTGCATAAAAAATCCCCCTAGACTTTGAGGAAAGAGGCACATTAAGTACATTTCATCATACGCAACCTCTAAGCACGCGGAGGAGAATTCTCTTGCATGGTCACTTGGATCTCCCTTTGTATTTGTCAAATTTTGGAGTCTCAAAATTATGTGGGAAAGGAGGCATGGCCATGCTCCTATCAAATGGATAGGGACAAATATCTTCAAGAGAATGTCTCTTTTGTGCCCTCCCTGAATTTATTGTTGAGCGAGGTCTTGTACTTGTTGTCTCAACATATCCATTTCTGTGGGAGGAGGTTGAATGTTCCCTTGTTGATACCGGTTGTCATCATAATTATGGTTATTCCTTGACCTTCTCTCATTTCTCTCTTTCCAATGACTATGTTGGGCTTGTTCTGGTGTTTCTCCCAGTTGTGATTCGTCAAATTATATAGGGATTTTTGCACCCTCTTGAGAAAGTCTTAGGAAATGGGCATCAATGTTCCCCTTGAGAATCTAATCAAAGTGTTTGTTAAATCTTGAGTCATGTGTTTCTTGTTCAATTTCCTCTTGTGTGGGAGTATCTGGGTCTTCTCCCCCTACAAATTATCTATGATGAAAGGGGTTGAGGTCTTCTTCCTCGTCCGATTTTGGATGTATTTCATTTTTCCCGTGTCTCAGACTCTGAGACCTTGTCTCAGCCATGTTGAAGTTCATGTTTTGGAAATGAAATGAATAAAAAGTGGGTGGTCGATCCCCTCTTATAATTATAATATTTGGTGATGGTGATTATTGAGTTGAAATATTTGTGGATGAGTGATCTCTTTCACTAAAAAGTTGGATGTTAACAAAATCTTCTTTCGGATTGGTCGCTTGCTATTTCAATAAATTGTGAGATGAGGTGTAGCAAGGTTTGTGATTTATAAATCACAAGCCACCTAACTATGATAGGATGCACTCAAAAGCTAGTTTTAAACTATCTACGATTCTTAGTAATGCCCCTTAGGATGATGGATCCTAAAATGTAGGCACACACTTAGAGAGTATTTTTTGTTGGTGTGATGAGCAATATCCGAAAGATCTAAGGACAAGACTCCTTTGTGTTGAGAGTTGAATGGAATTTTGATGTTTTGATTATGAGTTTTTAAATGAGTATAAACCTTGGAATTATGAGTTTTATGATTGATTTTGAATGTTTTGAGTGGAAAATGTGGAAGATGTGTGTTTAGAATGATGCAAGAAAATGATGAAGAAGAGGAAATGTGGAACCTTGGAATCTCTAATAGGTGATTGTGGGTTGCGGGATGGATGCTGTAGGAATGTGTTGACTATGATTGTGAATATATGATAAATCCCTCCTTTGAAAGAAATCTTGTGATGTGAGGGGTTCTAGTTCAAAATAGTAGGTGAAACCATGGTTAAAATCATGATAGCGATGGAGGAAGGTGCGATATTTTAACAAAAGTTTGTGATTCTTGGATAAGAAATTTCTTTTCTTTTGGATTTTCTTTTCACTTTGCTTCTTTTTGGTCTATCTATAAATTGATTTTTTGGCATATTTGAGAGATTTCCAAACATGAAGCTTTTTTGGCTTTTGCAAGAATGTTAATTTATTTATTTAGATAATTGTTGGGGTGTAACTTGTTTCAAATGTTTGATTTTGACAAGAAGACACATCAAGCGCATAAACACTTCTTTTCTTGGTAACTTTGAATTGAATTTGATGAAATGTGTATGTTTTAGGATCTTTTCAAATCCCCTTTTTTCACGAGTTTGGAACGATCGAATACAAATTAGTCAGACTCTTCTATTATCAAAAAGGACATTAATAATATCAGAGCTCGCATCCTGATACTCGGTGAACTCAAATAGTCTTGTCACACTCGAGGGTGCACCCATCTTTTTACCTTTTACCAGAAGTTGAACCAAAAGAGTCAATTCTCATTTGGATCATTTTCTTGGGAGATATATGGTGAGTGTCTTGGGGTGGTTTCTTCCCCACCATTGTACTATGATATTACAATGTTTGGTTACCAACTTGGTTGGTTTCTACAATTAAGGTTCGTAATAAGGGCTTTGTTTGGTGCATCAATGATAAAATCCCTTGAGAGGCTTCCCAAACTTTAGAAAAAAGGCTTTAAGTATCTCAAGGATATTGGGGGAAGGCTATCAATGAACATTTTTGTTGGATGTGATTTTCATCACAATCCACATTTGAATATAGTGGGTTCAAATACTTGGCATTAGTCATTCCCCACTTAGGTTGTTCCCCTCTCACCACCCTTATGGGCTTCTTGGGAGGGCAAACCTGCTAATGGATTTAGCCTAATTGCAATAAGTAAAAGTGAGTGGCATTTTGGTCACCCAATTAAGGGGAGAGCATAGGCCTATCACAAGACAAAGCAGATATGTGTGTTCTTTTTTATCCCATCATTGACATGTGATCTAATTGCTACTTGGAGATGTTGCTCCAACAAACATGGTGTTCTTTTTAACCAAGATACCAATATTTGAACTTTGGAAAACTTTGAAAAAAACCTTGAAAGAAAAGAACTTGAATTTTGAAAAAGATGGCTTGTTCTTTTTACCTTGCAAAATGAAGTGTGGTTTGTCCTTTTTACCCTTTGTAACATGAAAATGAAAATTTACTTTCTTTTTAATTTGTACCAAAGGACAATGCGATCTATTTGCAAAAATAAAGGTTCTTTTTTTGTTCTTTTTAACCTTTTTGCAAGAAAGAAAAAGTGAAGTTCTTTTTGTAGCACTAAAGAAAAAATGAAGTTCTTTTATCTAGCACCAAAAAGAAATGTGAAGTTCTTTTTAAGCCTTGCAAGAAATGAAGTGTGAATTATTTTTATCCTTTTGTAACAAGAAAAATGGAATTTACTTGAAACAAAGGTAAAATAAAACTGATCTAACTTCTTAGAAACCTACAAGAAAAGTTAGAACCTGCAAAACCCTTGAAAGATTAACAAATATTGTGGGCTTACAAACCTAAAATCTTCATTTGTGTTACAATATTTGGCTCTCTACTTGTTACAAATGTGCTACTCTGGTAAAAATAGAAGCGTTGAAACAAATATCAACAACGCTAAAACAGAGAAAAAATGCTAAAAGAATTGACAAAAGTGCTAAAGTACTACAATTGCACTAAAAGAACTAACATAAGTGCTAAAACCTACAGAATAGGAATTTACAAAAGTGCCAAAATGCGGAAAAAAGTGCTAAACTGCATGACAAAAGCACTAAAACGCAACCTGTGCGTGGAAGATCTTAATTTCAATAAATTTATGAATTTTATTTAATTAAAATAGTTGGACTATAGTTAGTGATCTTAATTTAAATAAATTTATGAATTTTATTTAATTAAAATAGTAGAATAAGGTTGGAATGAATGAATTAAATGTAAATTTAATTAATAGAAGAACATTAATGTATTAAACAAATTAAATATTTATTTAATTTAGTGGACAAATTTATGTGTCTACAAGTGTGTTAATAAAAACTATTAAAAATCTCACATACATGTTGGGAATCTTAAATTTCTTAGTGAAATATACTCATGTTGTATTTTTACCCTAGGTTTTCTCGCCAAATTTGAAAAGGTTGGATATTCATCATAAAATTATGAAAAAACTAAATATTCTATGTTCTTGGTGCTGAAAAGTTTCCCTTTGTATTTTGGAGCTATGATCAAGTTTTGAAACTCCCTCAGGTTGTCAACAAAGATGTTGGATTTTGTAAAAGGGGCTTGTATTTTAAAAGACAAATGTTTTAGTAATTTTTTCAAATGTAAGTTCCCACAAAGAGACCGATAAGTGTGACAATTGATTTAATATTTCCAAATATTCAAAACACCAAATAAAGGAATGCAACAAAAAATTTTCTCCCATCACTTATGTTGTGCATTTGTCATGAATGCAAGTGTTTGTTAGTATCAACCATGTACCCAAATTAATCTGATGTGTCCATTTTGAGTGGATTTTGAGTGAGATTTAATTGAGATTGTTAATTTTGATCTACTGCAATGTTGTAACTTGGGCTTACACCCTGGGAGTATTTGGAAACATTTTATGTTCAATTTTTTGGAGTAGAAACATTTGATCTACTGCAAGTGCTAGAGTTGTGAAAGGTCATCAAAAATGCCAATCTAAACTATTTTGAGCAATTTGTTCATGATTCTCCATGGATTTGTAATTTTTTTATATAAAATATGTATTTGTATGTCTCAATGAATACATCTAGTTGTTTAGTGAACTATTTTCAACTAGGTTTTTCTTAGCATTGATATGATTCTAATGTAAACTTGGTAAATGTAATAGTATTCTAATTCATTAAAATCTTTATAATAGCCTCATGTGCATTTCAAATAGATTTATGCAATGTGTTGATGGATAACTAATCATATTCTATATTTGGATGTTATTATTTTAGTAAGTGTAAATGCATAGTTTTAATCCCTTATTTTTCTAATCTATTGTTCATTATGATAATTGTGACTCTATACCCAATAGACGGATACCAGTATTAGAAGCACTTGACCAATCTCACACTTTTAAAATCATTTAAACTTTTTAATCAATAGTTAAGATTAGAATTAGTTTTTTTGTGCATTCATGACTTAGTTTTTTTCTATGAACATTACCAACATAAATACTTTGTGAATCATATCCATGTGTCATCATTGTGTATATTCTACAATTATGTTATTATTAGCTCTATAAGAGGTACATGTGTGGTTGTCTCTAGTCTTTAACCGAGTGATAGATTTTGGAGTCAAACTTTCTATGGACAAAACTACAAAAAAAAAAAAATCTTTTTGCACATTCAATAGAGCTTATCCACTCTTGTTCATTGTCTTTTAACCCTCTAGAATATATGGATGAGCCTTAGTTATACTTTCATGATGACAACCCTTGGCCTTGAAAGTTAGCTGTGTTCTAAGATTTTGGAGTAGTGGTTCTAAGACAAAACGATACAAAAATAAGAAAAACTAAAACACAACTGACAAAATTATATCTAATAATAAAATATTAATATTAATATTAACTCTAAACATTGTTTATGATAGAGAATTTTGATAACTAGTTATGTTTTTTTGCTCATGTTCACTTACTTGTGCTTCTAGTTTACCTTTATGCTTCTAGTTTAGCTCGAGTTGGGATTTTTTTGAGCTCCTGATGCATTCACTTTAGTTCTCCTAATTTTGGCTCAGGGAATCTTTGTGCTTTCTTAATAAACACATCATTGTACAACTATAATTAAATTTTTTATAGATAATCATCATGATTCATCTTTCTAGATCAATCATGTTTTGGCCTCCATAGCTACTAGTTTTATCTTTGTGTGTGACAAGTGTTTGATTGCAGATGATCTTTGGGAGCTATGGGGTTGAATCATCAACTCTATCATGGTATTAGAGCTCAATATTTAATTCAACATGGTATTACAACATGGATTCAACAAACCTCTTTCTCAAGATTTGAGGGTTTCTATTCTCAAAAGTGTTGCAGGGTCAAAATTTTGTTTGTGTGGATTTAGATTTGGGTGATTTTTATTAGCTTTTGGAGAAAAATGGGCATCTATTTTTTTTTGAATTTTTTTCATTGGAAACTTCCTATTTCTGGAAACCATTTCAAGCCTCCAATCTCATTTTGACATGTAGTTGATTTTTTTACCATAATTTGCCCATACAACATTTGTTTTTTTACTTCCGCATATCGCTGGAAAGCTGATTCAGAGGGCTATCTGAATCTATAGGTGCTTTTTCTGATTTTTCACTTGGTGACTACTACAAGCTGTTGAAGTCAAACTATTTTTTTGCACTTTTGAGACCATAACTTAGGCAAATGAATTTTGTTTTTTGACTTTCACATATCATCGAAATCCTCTATTTGGATCTATTGTTGTTTTTTCCAAATTTTCCCCCAAGTAAATTTTATTCAGTCTTTTGTGTTTTTCACTTAATGGTTGATTACTTGGTCTTTTTGATTCCTAGAAACTTTTTGTTTGCATTGGATGGCTTATTTTGAGGTGTCCTACATGTATTTCCAGCACTTTACCCTATTCAAGCATTTTGAGCATCATTTTCATACACTTATTTGTTTGTAGATGCATTGAAATAAAGTGCAACTCTTGTGTAAGGTTTTTGGGGATTTTGCATATTTTGTTGTGCCTTCTTTTTTACATGAACTCGTAATGGTAAATGATGCACATGAAAGGGGACACACAAAAAGAAAATCTAAAATGTCAATAAGTTAGTCTTAGCCAAAACTAAAAACCAAATGAACTAAAACTCTCAAATGCATACCAAAGGAGATAAAGTACAAACAAAAGAAGCATAGCATATAAATAAGAGTTAGAAACTCCCTAAGATTCTCCCATTATGATCTTTGATGTCTCTCCTTTGTTCTTATCCTCTCCAAAGTCCAAAATGTAATTCTTGAGTGTAGCTCTCAGTTTTAGCACATAGCCCTAGATGCCAAATGAAGCATTGAATGTTGAAAATGAACTTCTATTGCTATGCAAATACAAAAAATAGAATTGCTATGAGAAAGCTAAATATGAATGTCTATGCCAATATAGTAACAATGCTTAAAAATGCTTCCTCTCTTTCTTGAGGATGAGGGTTCCTCTTATAGGAAAAATGGATAATTGGCTGGCTAGGATTGCATGAGAGAGCCATGATCCTATATCCATGTTTGCAACTTTCACCAATGCAATGGTGACAAGTGGAATCATGAGAGGGCTTGAGAGGAGAGGAAAGAAACATTAAATGCCTAAAGATATATGAGGGTAACCTCATATGGTTAAGTTATTGGATAAAAAATTTGTCCAATGGTAAAGCTATTATCCAATGGGTAAATTCTTGTGCAAGGGTTAAAGGGTAACCATGGTCAGAGAATTAAATGCTTGAAGAGACTTGAGGGTTAGATGGATGGTTGAGTAAGAGGAAAAGTCTCTAACTAAGGGTCAAAGGTGAGTTAGTTAGATTAAAGCCTTTAAGGCTTAAGAAGACTTTGGGTGTTAACTTGTGGAAGGGAGAAAGATTTTAATGCTTTTAAGAAGTGACTCCTTACTAATCCCTTAGTTAGATGTGCAAATGTTTAGAAGGGGATTAGACTAAATTAGAAAGGATTAGAAGAATTTAGAAGACAGGTTAGTATGGAAGTGGGTTTTGAAAGAGAATGCAAGTGGGATAGAATTTAGGATTTTAATTAAAATAAAATTCATTTATTTCAATCAATTGTGCAATTTGCATTTTTAGGTAAATGCAAGTGGGTGAAAGATAAAGGGGATTTAAATATATGTTTATTTATTTAAAATAGTGGTGCAACTTGCATTTGTAGGAGAATGCAAGTGGATGGAGATTTAAATAAATATTCATTTATTTAAATGTCTGCAACTTGCCTTTTTAAGAAAATGCAAGTGGGTGAAGGATAAATGTGATTTAAATAAATGTTTATTTATTTAAAATAGTGGTGCAACTTGCCTTTTTAGGAAAATGCAAGTGGGTGAAGGATAAAGGGGATTTGAATAAATATTTATTTATTTAAATTAGTGGTGCAACTTGCATTTGTAGGAGAATGCAAGTGGATGGGGGTTTAAATAAATATAATTTATTTATTTAATTAATTGTCTAAATTTGGTTAAGTGAATTAAATCAAATAAATTCAATAATTTATTTAATCAATAGGAGAAGAGAGTTAAGATTAATTAATTAAATATTAATTTAATTAATTATTGATCGATGGTTAAATAATCAAATAAATACTAATTATTCATTTAATTAAGTGGATAGATTTGGGTGTCTACATTTGCCCTTCTTTGAAACAAGCATGGTACATTCCCCAACATGCACTAGGTTGGTGGTTAGGTATGCCCCCTCGAGAGATTGGATGAAATTTCAGAAAAATTCAGATGCTCTCAAAATTTTGGAGAAAATTAGGTATGGTAGAATGGTGGATTTTGGAATGAATGGGAGAGGAGAAGGGTAAGATGGTAAGTACCCTTACCCTAGGTCATGTAGGAGATACGGTACAAATGTAGTGTTGTGGTGCATTTGATTGGTGTTTTATAATTGATCAATATTGTCTGGATAGTCTGGTGCAATTGGTTGAATTGCCCCGGTTTTAGTCAAATCATGATAGTTGATGTTAGTTTTCCCTCAGACAGGATAAAGTATAAGTAATTGAGTCAAAGTGACCTATTGCGACTTAGACAACTGATGTAATTGCCTAATGAAGCCAAGGTATTTGAGTCAAATTACATGTTGAGACTTAGAAAATTGATGTAAATATCTATTTAGACTATGGTTGATATGTGGACCAATTGATATTTGGGTTAAAATGGCTAACACAATAACTTGCTTTGAGCTTACAAGATGACCTAGGTGAGGCAACCCCTCCAATTAGAGATGGACAATGACATACTAGGCTTGATTATCTTGGTGGGACATGATATAGGGTATGTGATGGTGATGATCTAGATGGGGGGCGCAGGGGGGATTAGTTGTAGAGAGAAGGTTTGGAGACCTAGTACCTAGTCCTTTAGCTTGAAGCTACCTTTGCAGAGGATCAAATAGAGTATCGATTGACATGAATGGGGTGTATATCATTGTACTCAATCATGATTTTAGGGATAGGCTTCTCATTAGAAATCCCATAGTCAATTATATTCTTTGTGTATGCATTCACACATGATATTTATAATGTATGAATGATCAGATGTATGGGAGATATGCAACAAAATGCAATATATACAGATGAGATGAAAAGGGTGATCCATGGGCTATTCGTAATGCTTTTATTTCGTCATTGAGCATTGTAGTATTGATCTTAGCCGAGGTATTAGAAACTAAGGTTGAGAGCTCCACCTATAAACAAATATCACATAAAAGGAAGGCTCCCCTCCATTTTGGTTCATATACACATGGTCGAGGTATATGTTGTAGTCAGTAAGCCATAGTGATCCATAACACTGTATTTTTGCATAGGATCTCATATCTTGGTGAACTTCACACATAGACACCATTAGTATTTGCCCCATAACTTCATTAGAACAATCCATAGATAGAAAACAAAGAAAAAGATATCATGAACCATCCTAGCCACTCTAATCACTTGTGGATATCCTGGAGTAGCATAGGAACCTGATATAAAAAGTAGTAATTTGACCAAGTGCCTATCAACCAAACAAGATATTCTTGTCAAAGAAATATGTCACCATTTCTTTTTGTAAGGAAAGATGCATCCTTGTTAAGATGGTCCCGCGTATGTTTTGCTCAGATGTTTGATTGATTGTTTGTTGATAAGATAGTTGGTCATCGTTTTAGGTAGCTCAAATGATGTTTTGTGTCTGGCTCGATGTTTATGTACAAGAATAAATTTTATTACAGTGATTTTTATTGATTTTGATGTTTTCTCAATGTTTTTGGATTTATTTGGGACATTTTCTAAATGTTTTTGTTCTTTTTGAGGTTTTTTACAAATGTTTTTGGATTATTTCAGGACATTTTCCAAATGTTTTTGGTCTTTTTGAGGTTTTTACGAATGTTTTTGAATTATTTTAGGATATTTTCTGAATGAGTAACTCAGGGAACCACTAGTGTTGAGAATCCACTCCCATCATTAGGTTAAAAACAAAAATTTGCCCTGAGTTAGGTGTTAGTGTGAAAGCATGATGTAGGACACATGAGGCAATAACCCTGATTGCAGATCAATAACAAGCCATGGTAGATATGATGTATGAGTGAATGCATGGATATGAGTGCAACAAGTCTGAAAGACAATGGAGCCACAAACTTTACGAATGGTGTTTGTTTGCTAGGTTTTCACCACCGTACTTATCCAAGGCACAACCGAAGTGGTTTTCACATTTGGATGACTGATTTTTTAAAACTTTTTTTTTCTTTTTTTTCAAGACCTTTTCTAAATGTTTTTGGTATTTTGGGGATTTTACGAGCCTCATGCTCTCAATAGCTTATGTATGGAACTTTTTGAGATGCTTCTTGTTTATTGGATGTGATAGTGGTTCCTCTTTTGAAGTTGCTAACTGATATGGCCCAAACTCGAAGACGACAGTGATGACATATGGACCCAGCCAATTGGATTCAAATTTGCCTCAATGTTCTCTATTTGGTTGATTATGAGGATTCTCTCTGAGAACAAGATCTCCTACCTAAGATGTGCAAGGTTTGACCCTATGATTATAGCTTTTGCTCATGTGTTGCTAATATGTCTTAAGGTGATTGTAGGTAGCTTGTTGCTTCTCATCCAATAGTTCCAAGTCCTAAAGATGGGAGGATTGGTACTCTTCATCATTAATCAAATTGTGCAAGGAGACCTATAGAGATGGTAATTCAACCTCAATATAAAAGATAGCTTCTGCTCCATAAACAAGTATGGGGTTGCGCCTGTAGGAGTTTTAATGCTAGTGTGATATGCCCATAGTGTGGGATTCAGACGAATGTGCCAATCACAACCGACATCATTGACTATCCTCTTTAAGATCCTTAATATGTTCTTGTTTGAGGATTTTGCTTGACCGTTTCCTTGTGGGTAATATGGGGTAGGGAAGCAGTGCTAGATACAAAACTTCTCACAGAGTTCTTAGACATCCTAATTTTTGAAGGGAAGTCCATTATCTGTGATGATGGAAATGGGAATACCATACCAATAGATGATGTAATTTAGGATGAATGAGGTGATCTTCTTGCCGATGAATTAGGTGAGTGGAATGACTTTGATCCACTTTGTGAAGTACTCAGTGGCAGTAATGATGAATTTATGACCAGCGGATGGAGATGGATGGATTTTACCCACAAGGTCAAGTCCCCACTGACAAAAGGGCCATGGTGTTGCGATGGGTTGCAGTTCTTACATAGGTGCATGTATCAAATCTTTATGCACTTGGCACTTCTTTCACTTTCTGACAAAGTAATAGGAGTCTTTTTCCATGGAGGGCCAATAATACCATGTTCTCATGAGTCTCTTAGCCAATGAAGGACCACTTGAGTGGGCCTCATAGATACCTTCATGTACTTCTTCTAAAGCTCTGGTCACCTCACCTTGATCTAAACATCAGAAGAGAGTACCATCAAGACTTCATCGGTATAGGGTTTCAACAATGATTTTGTATTGGGTGTATTGGCATATGAAGGTTTTTCATTGATTATTCAATTGGTTTGGCGGAAGGATTTGATCATGTAGGTAAGCGTAAAACTCACCATACCATGGGGAATTGGCACAGATGAGTTAACATACCATCTCATATTTTGGGATATCATAAGAGGGGATCCAAATCTTTTCAACTAAGAACTCATAGTGTGTTGAGTTTTGTGGAAGATCGAGAAGAGAGGCTATTGTAGCCATTGCATCTACAGCTCTGTTCTGCTCTCGAGGAATCTGATCGAAGGTGATAACTATGAATAATTCCTTGAAACTATCAACCATCTTCTTGTAAGGCATGAGCTTATCGTCCTTAGTTTGGTAATCATTATTAACATGTAAGATGACCAGCTGTGAATCGCCATATACTTGTAGCTCCTTCAAGTTCAATTATATGACCATTCTTAGTCCTGTGATCAAGGCCTCATATTCTTGTATGTTGTTTGTGCATGGGAATGTGAGCCTATATGATTTTGTAATACTATCACCTTGAGGTGTGATAAAAAGAATGCGAGCTCCTTGTTATCCTCATTTTTAGTGTTAGCGAAAATGAGGGTATCCCACAAAATTTTACTCGTTTGTGGTTTTTACCTACTCCATGGTTCACTTTTTGAGATGTTTTGTGTAGTCAAAAGCATGTTTTTCCTTGTTTTACCCCTTTTTATTAATTGTAAAAGTTTCACAATTTAGGTGTAATTTGGGTCCGTAAACCCGATTTACACCAAGTTTCATCTTTTAGGTGTAATTCGGGTCTATAGACCCGATTTTCACCTCTTTTGGCTAATTTCACCTTTTAGGTGTAATTCGGGTCTATAGACCCGAATTTCACCTCTTAGGTGCAAATTGGCTTCATAGACCCGAATTGCACTTATTTAATACACTTTGAGTTATTTGTGGAATTTTTAAAGTGTTGTATTAGGAGTCTATTTTCCTCTTTTAAAGACTAAATTATCTCCTTAATCTTCATATTAATCCTTTCAAGATTGAATTTGTGGCTGGAAGGAGAAGGATTCTCAACTTCCATTTTTTGGGTATGAATTTCTTCCCTTCGATTTAGTGTTTTTATAGCCCTTTTCATTTTACTTTGTTATGAATTCATATGTTATAAAATCATTCTTCATAAATTTTTACCCAATCAGATCTTTGATCCGAGTCGGGTTTTATTTGATTCATCGATTTATAATATAGTGTTGTCGTGATGGGGCCATAGGCCTGCCACACACCATTTATTTGTTCGTGGTGAGTCTGCGACCTCGCCATGGCACCAATTTTTACTTATCCATTATATTTGGATCACTGAGGATTTGTGGAGGGCCGACGTCCCAACACACACCATAATGTGGTGTGTGGCAGGTCATCGAACTGCCACATTGTTTCTATCTGGCATTCTTTTGTGGTGTTGGCAGGGCCTTCGGCCTACCATACACCACGATGTGGTGTATGGTAGGTTGGCGACCCTACCAATACCCCGTTGTGCCCTAGTTTTCTTGTAATACTTTCATTGTGCTTGGTGGGGCCCTAGGCTCACTATACACCATGAAATGGTGTATGTCAGATCTACTACCCCGACTGACACCATTTCAAAATATTTTTAAGTGCAGCGCAGGCTATAAACCCACCCTGTGTTATATGGTTTTCATGCAATTTTTAAGTGTATGATGGGTCTATAGACCCAACCAACACTTTGGTGCTTTTTCTTTAATATGTGTATTTCGGATCTATAGGTCGGAATTACACTTGTTTTTGGGGATTTTTCTAAGTGTAATTAGATTATTTTTAAATAAATTCTAATTACATTTTTTATTCTACACTTTTATAAATAGATTTTTTTAATTTTTTTAATTTGAAATTCATTTATTTACACACATGCAAATGGTAATTTTTCATTCCATTTACTTTGGAAATATTAAGTTGGTTTTTGGAAAACCTAATTATCTCAAATATACTATTGTCAGAGTGTGTTCAAATCATATGAACAAAAATGAATTGATAAGATGTATCATGTTGATACTAAAGAATATATCTTTATCTCAATATTGTTATAATGATAGAGGTATCTCCAAACAAAAGAGGGATGCAATTCAAGAAGCAAGACCTGCATTCGGTTTTTCCTTCTTCTTTGGTTACTTCTAATATTTATCATATTAGAGACACGGAGATGGGTCATGTTGACCTAGAAGAATTTCTCAAAAGAATCAAGAAACCACCTTCATATTGGGATATGGAAGGAGTTATCAATGGTGGTATACACTTAGTTGCAACTTTTCCCATGTCAGCACAAGATCCTGAGTTTGTGATGGCAGTGGCGAAGCATTTTGATCCTGAAAGCAAAAGCATGAAATATAATTCTGGAAAGAAATTAATTAGGTTTGATGAAGAGTTCTTTTATTTAGTGTTCAAATGTCCAAGTATTGAGAGATATTCAGATATCACTATGCAGTCAGCTATAGCCTACTTTGACAGGAATTATGACAAGTGTAGGCATAATATTAATGATAGTTGGCTTAAAACTCCAAGGCCAACTATTGCCAGATGGCTAGAAACTCTTCCCAGGTGCAACTTCATTGAAGAAGTAAATGACTTGATAACTCTTTTGAGTAGAGTTAAAGGACTTCCCACTTCTAATACTTTCTACAAGTGGATGTATCAATACATTCAAGTGATCAGACATAATAAAGAGAAGATATTTTGGGGAAAGCAAATCAGTGATGCCATCTATGAGCATCTTGCCAAGGTTCCTACTAATCCTAAGTTATATATGACTTCTTGCTTAGTGTATGTTGTGGCTTCAATGAGACACTTTCATGGCTTAACTACTACTGGTGACAAAAGGCAAGTTGAGGTACATGAATACTATACCCAGTTGGTCTTGAAAGAAAGTTATAGTCATTTTTGAAGAGTCAATGGTGCCTTCTCTAGTTATTATATGGTCATGATGGATAAAAATCTATATAATAAGAGGGCATCTGATCATGCATGGGAAGTTTTTAATCAATATGGATGCATGTTTCTTCAGTTTACAACTTTTACCTATATTAGGGCTAGATGTTTCAATGGTGAGCCCTTCATGCTCCCTAGATATCCTTTTGACAATATTGTGCTAATGAAGTTTGCTCATCAGATGAATGTAGTACATGAATCCCAATCTAGTTCTCATAAGACAGGTTTGAAATTCTCTATTTCTATTAGGAGATATTCTATCAATTCTATTTTCAAGGCAAGAGCCATGGAGGATGAGATTAGAAGAGTCACTATGAGATTCTTCAAAGCCAAGAAGGATTTTGACTATAGGGGTATGAGAAACAAACCAAATTTAAGGCCTATGTGCATGGTCATCATATTGAAGATGTTTGGGATGATTGTAGATCCAAACATGATATAAGGAAACTTGATTATTGTCGCTAGACAATTGAGCAAATTGAGAATTTTGGTATTGTTGATGTTCCTAATGATCAGGAAGAGGATGGTTATATCTTGGATCCTTTCTATGAAAAGAACAAGGTTTCTTCTACTCCTTTGCCTCTTATTCAATGGTCGTAGAAGGAGTATATTTCCATCAGAGCATGTTTTTAGAGTATTCTCACAAATACTAATATTTGGTTATCTTTGCATGGTCTTCTCCTAAAACCTTTCTCCTCTATTTCTAATGATGACAATGTTGGCCCAATGGGAAAGAGATTTGAGATAAGAACCAACAACAAATAGGATGTTGTGGTTCCAACAAAATCTCCTAAATTGAAATTTACAATTGGATCCAAGAAAGGTAAATCTCAGGGAGAGCCTTCAAGTTCTAATGTACAGGAGATAACAAAATTGGATGCACCAAATGATCAGCAAGAGGGTGAACTTCCTGATGAAGAGTTAGTTAATGAACATGAGGGTGATAAAGAACAAGATGAGTTGAATATAGAAGAGTTGCCACAAACAGATGAACCTTTACTCTAGGTATCTTCTCCTACATCTACATTGCAAGTTCCTGTCTCTACTTCTGATCCCGAGTCTCTGATATTTGCAAGTGATGTTTCATCAAGTATTATTCATGTATCTTTCACAAGTGCTAGTGATAGCCCTAGACACACCTCGTGATAATATTGAGAATGTTTTCTTGGCTTTTCCCACATTTTCCAGATTGTCTACTTCTATATTAGATGATTTTGATAAGTTTATTAATGAGCTGACTCCTAGGTCAAATGAATCTTCATTAGAAAATCCCACCAATGTGATCACCATAGCCTCTCCTTTTGTGACTACAATTGTTCATGATTCTATCAATCCTTCCCAGGATGTAGTGGTTGGTGGGGAAGATGATTCTACCTTGCCACCTTGGTTGTTTTCTAATTCCTTGAAAAGGAAGAAGCAAGTTGTTTCCCTTGAAGATTTTGATTTTCGTCATCTTGTTCTTGTCAAATTCAAAACTACCAAGAAAGGTAGACTCTATTAAGAGTTAAGGTCGATAAGGATAAGAATAAGTATGTTGAGGTTGTTTTTCCTCCCCAAGATGCAATTATTGGTCAAGTAAATGATACTAATTATACTATTCAGAGGGTTGAGTTGGGAAAATAGACTCATGATTCTACTTCAGGTGATGCAATATCATCTTTGGAAGCTCTTGTCTCCATATATGATGAAGAAAAGGTTAACAAAGATCAACTCAAAGCAAGGATTGAGCAACTCACTTTGATCTTGATCAAGATAAATAAGTCTTGTGAGACTGTTGAACCAATAACTTCTTCCTTGGATGAGCAGGTTGTTAAAAGAGATGAGCAAGCAACATCTCATAGTAGAACAATGGTAGAATAGATGGATCATATTTTGAGTCAAGTCACAAGACTCATAGGTTCAACTAGTACCATTGTCAATAACCTTGATACCACCAGGACAGAGATAGATACCACTATAGAGGTCTTCTCCTAGGAGATTGAAACACAAGAAAGAGACTTTGAGGCTTGGTTAAAATTTCAAGATTATGATCCTGATGAACTCATACAAAATAATGTTATTCCTTCATGACGCATGTATGTGGAGAAGCGGGAAGCCTTATAACACAAAATGAACATTCTTGAGTGTCTTGTCAAGGATATGAGGAAGGATTTAAAGGAATTTGTTGACAAGAAAGAAGAGATTGTTACAAAGGTTTGAGAAATCTCATATGTGTTCCTTGATTAGGATGGGAAAGTGCTACTAGTAGATGAGATCATTAAAGAATTCAATTTACTTGCAACTACAGAAGTTTACAGAGAGGATTTCTCTTTATCCTCAATTGATAAAGTGGTTGACCTTCAATTTTTCTTGAATTTCTTAGATACTATTCTGAGGAAGCATAATAAATGTTGAACTGATTTAGAGAATTCCATTACTAGAGTCAAGATCTGTTGGCTTGATGGTGATTTTTGTAATGGATGACTTTATGTGTTGTCATTGATGGCACATATATACACACATATGTTCGCATTGTCATAGTCATCTTAGCTAAGACAAACTGGTACTACTCCTAAGTCTTTGTATTGCAAACCAATATTATTTGCATAGAGAAGTCTAATCGGTTTTGAAGGTGCCTAACTGGTATATGTAGACAACCGGTATATGTAGAAATGACAATTGGTTTTGGTCATTTTCACTGACACCATCTTGGAGATACTGTGAAGATCATCAAATAGTCAAATGGAGGACAATCGGTCTATGAGTTGGAAGAGGTTAACTCTTAACTGGTATCAGTGTTTCAATTGATTTCACTGATTGTGTGATGAGTTATCACCGATTGTGATGAGTTATCCCTAACCGATAGATTTGGTGGCAATCTGTGATGTGTTATGAAAGATTGTCCAGATACATTGCACCTAGAAAATTGTGATGAGGTTCCTGAGCCGACATGAAATCTAATGTCTATAAAATGACATTGTGATGAACTATTTTTATTATGTGAAATACAAGTGATGAGTTGATGCGACTTGCTGAAGGAGTTTTAGAGTATGTCAGTGATGCAGTATTGAGTGAGCAGAAGAGGATCTATACAAGAAAGATGTGCTATTTCTAGATCACACCACTCGTTGTTTTCTAATCACTACAACAGTTAAATTACCTAACTGAGTAAGCTCTAACAAGCTTCATTGTACAAATCTTCTAACCAAGTGATCCATTAGTTTGGGTTTGAAATCCTCTATCGAGGTTAATTCTAATAGGGTACTACCTTTAACATGGTATAGCTCCTAACAAGGCTTTGGGATCTTTAATAGGATTCGCTCCTACCAGAGCACTTTGTAGACCTTAACCAGTCAGTTACTTATTACAACAGATAGTTAACTTGTGAGTCCCATCTCACCACGGTTTTTTCCAGTTAGGTTTTCCACGTATAAAAACTTGTGTTATGGTGGATTCTTTACTTGTTGTGGATGTTTTAATATCACTTTGAATTGCATGTATAGTTTTAAGTAAACTAGTTAACTGTCTTTACCAGACTATGTTTGAAGTGGTATTGGTTTTGTTGTCATTGATTCACCCCCCTCCACCTCTCAGTGCTTTATAAGTCTATCAAGATCATCATTAGAAATACCTAGGGAACTGATGGAGTTAAGTTGAAGCATGCTTTCTAGAAGTTTGAGGAATTTCAGAAGAAGAATTTTGCTAAGGAAAGTGACACTTAGTCATTTTCATGATTCTCCAGTGGCTTTTTGTTTTATCTAGCGACACTTCAAGTGTCTTTTTGTAATTGCTCTTGTGCACCTACTGAGTGCACAAGTCCTAAGTCAAATTGAACTCTTCTTTTAACTTAGTCATAGAATTAGTTATATTCTCCTATTTTCATGTTGCACCCCTCTTCTATATATATGAGGGTTTTTTTTGTAATAAGGATCTTTTTCCATCTTTATTTTATACAACAAAATTCTACTCAGGTGAAGAACAAAATGAAACTGTGTTCTTTTTGTGAATTTAGGATTTAATCAAGAAGGATTGAAGCTTGGCTTTCAAACTTTGTTTTGAATTTAATATTTGTGTGAGATTGATTTTCTTATGTCATTTATTATTATATGCTCTCAATTGATTAAAGTTGGTGAAAGTTATTGGTGATATATATTGAAGAACTTTGGATTTTTACAAGTAATCTTTGAGTTACTTTGAAGATTCGATAATTGGAATCTGGTTAAGATAATATTGTTTCAAGTCTTTGTGCTTTTGCAAATTATCCCTCAAGTTAAATTTTAAAGCATAGAAAGTGAAGTCTTTGTGTTGCACAGACTATCTAGTTAGAATAGAATATCTTTCAATATATCTATCAATCTTTGAGCTAACAGTATATTTGGGTTACAGTGGTTGATAGGAGTTATAATACATAAAAGGAATCTTTGAGTTCTTAAGTGTGTGAGTTCTTATCCCTAGGTCATTTTTAGAAAAAGGAAAGTAAAGGGAGACTTTGTTCTTTCATGGACACTTTACTCTCTAAAATAATTAGTTCAAGTATTACTGCAAGTTTTCAAGTTATTTAAATTATGGGAAAATTCTATTCTTAAGAGAGAATTAGATGGAACTGGTTCTGACAAAATAGAACTATGTTGTTGTTGTACCTTTCATTAGTGTAAATTGGAAGGTAGAAGAAAATAGAATAATTGCAGTAGAAAGAGGGAGCCTTCCCTTATAATTCAGAGGGAGCATATCTTGCCTTCAGAGAGATATTATCTTGAGTATCGTGAAACACTCTTTTGTGACCCTTTACAAGTTTATACAATTTTTACCCAACACTCTTGAACCATGTCTAGTGTATGATCCATCAAAATATAACTTCCATTGTTGTGCTGACATGACAATGAAGATCTCATAATCTAGAAAATTTGAGATGAGAGGATGGTCTCCTATGAGTGGTGCTTCAACTAACTGATCTATAATAACTTTCCCTTTGATTTCTTTATTGTCCACATACTCTATGTCAAACTCGTTGAGGATCATAACCCATTTTTCCAAGTGGCATGTTCGTGTTTCTTTACTGAGTAAATACTTGAGTGGGTCTATCTTGGTGATGAGTTGTATCTTATGTGCAAGTATGTAGTGCCTCAGTTTGGTTGCTACCAAAATTACTGCAAGACAAGCTCGTTCAATAGGCGTATAATTGAGTTCATACCCTACTAGTGTCCTAGAGATGTAGTATACTGCACATCATTTTCCTTCTACATTATGTTGTGCTAGTAATACCCCTAAGGTCGTAGCCATAGCTTATATGTATAATAACAAGGGCCTATTTGGAGTTGGTGGTATTAACAGAGGTGGTGTCATGAGGTAGTGTTTAAGCTTCTAGAATTATTGTTGGAATTTCTCATCCCATTTTATGTGGACATTTTTATGTAGCAGATGTGTGAATGGATGAAATTTATCGGCCAATTGTGCAATGAACCAATAGATTGACTGTAGCCTCCCTTTTAATGTTCTTAATTGGTTGATGTTCTTAGGAGGTGGCATCTCCATGATTACCTTTACTTTTGCAGCATCAACCTCAATGCCTTTATCCGAGATAATTTATCCTAGGAGCTTTCTGGAGGTCACTCCAAAGACACACTTCTTTGGATTAAGGCAGACATTATATTGTTCCAGTCTAGTGAATATTTTGTCCATCACTGCAAGATGATCCTCTCTTATAACAATTTAGCTAGTAAATCATCCACATAGTCTTCCATTAGTGTATGCATCATATCATGGAAGATGGTGTTAGGAAACTCATAGATACCGAGAGGGGGGGTGAATCAGTATCTAATCGGTAATTAGAATTTCTCAATTTAAAACATGCAGAACATATTATAACAGTGTACCGGTATGCAAGAAATAATGTAATAAATAGAATTAAAAACATCCACATGAAAAGCACACCATGACAGAAGGATTTAACAAGGAAACCCGATGTGGGAAAAACCTCGGTGGGATTTGTGACCCACAATATCCACTTACTGGCCAATAAGAGAATATTACTTACAAAAGGGGGCCTGCACATGCAAGAAGGCCAATTGCCTAGAGCTCATTGCTCAATGGGAAGTCTCACTGACTTACAATGTGGATTATACAAATCCAATATCTTGTACTGCTTTACAATAGCATCTATAATGCCTAATCTAGTACCGGTTTCTACTCTGTTCTTTACATAAAACCTTTAACCTATATTTCACATAATAGGTCTACCTAATATCTTCCTTTTTCGCTTACATCACTTACAAAATGTCTACAATGATCTCTTTTATATATAAGAGTCATTTTACAATTTTCCAAGTTGGCTTACAAGGTTTTTACAATAATAAACAAAATATAATATAGCAAAAATCTTGTCGGCCTCTGTGTCGGTATGCTTCCTTTCTCTGTGTCGATGTAGAGTGTGATCTGTTGATGCCGGTGAACTATCTTGCCGGTGTAATGCCTTGTCGGTGTAATGCCTTGCTGGTGTAATGCCTTGCCGGTGCCATAGGATTGTAAGGTTGCCATCAATGACAAAACCTTCAATCACATACAATTTCTCATTGGAGTGTGCATATGCCAACAGATGGTAGTCATTGCCCTTTGATATGTGGTTCCTGCATTTTGTAGACCAAATGGCATCACATTCCAACAATACATTATCCATGGGCATGTGAAATTGGTTTTATGTTGATCTTCTGGGGTAATCTTAATTTGGTTGTATCTTGAAAACCCATCCATGAGAGATAGCATCACATGTCATGTTGTTAGGTCCACAATCATATCAATGTTGGGTAGAGGCAAGTCATCCTTAGGACATGTTTATTTTAGATCTCAGAAATTTGTACAAATACGCATGCCCCCTGTAGACACCTAAAAATGGCTCATTGATCATGTACTAATTATTCATCTAAATTAGTTAAATAATTCTTTAATTATTTAATTAAGTTAATTAATCTTATTCTTCTAGTTTCATATTTCTTCATCATCTTACTAGTTATTCTATTTCAATTCTATCATCATTTAATCATTTAAACCATTTTCTAATGATTAATTAAATATTTGTTATTTAATTAATTATGATTATTAATCCCTCAATTTAAATAATCTTTCTCAACTTTCTCAATAATCTTTATTATTTAAATAAATTCATTCTCAACTTCTATTTATAATCAATTAATTATTAACCATTTTCTAAATATTAATTATTTAATTAATTATGATTTAATCCTTTAATTATATAATCTTTATTATTTAATTAAAGTCCATTTCTAAATAATTAAATAGTTTCTTTAAATTATTTAGTTAGCTAATTTATTCTTCAAATTCCAATTCCAAATTCCCCAAATTCTAATTTCATTTAATTTCATTAATTCTTCAAATTCAAATTCTAATTCTAATTTCTTCTAATTTCAAATACATGTGCATGATTTCAAAAATCAAATTGAAAATCAAAGTCAAGTTCTAAATATATTCAAATAACAAATTGAATTTAAAATAACTTCAATATTTGAATTAAATTCTCATGCAAATATTAAATTGAAAATCAAAGTCAAGGTCCAAGCACATGCAAAATTAATTAATTTAATCAATTAATTAATTAAATCATTATCTTTTCAATTCCTATTTCTATCTTCCACTTTGTTTTTTTTCAAAAAGCTTTCAATCAATTAACTATTCCATCTATTTTAATTGATTATTTCAATTAATTGATTAATTGCATCAGTTTCTTTAATTTCCTCCAATAATTCATTTTCTATCTTCTATTTAGCTTTTTCTAAATAAAGATTTCTTTGTCATCAATCAATTTTCCTCAAATCATTCTTTTTCATCTTTCAATCAAATTTTTTCTCAATCAGTTAACTCAATTTATCTATTCAATCAATTTTGTTCCACCTTCAAATCAACAGTTCAACTATCAATTAGCATGTGAGCTCACCTGAGTTCCACCTCTTGATCAATCTGTTCCACCTATCAGTCAATCCTCTCCAATAATCTATAAATTGAGCATTCAATCTCCATTTTCAACAATCACGAACTTTGAATCTTTGTGTCATTTGCAGGTTGCCACCATGATATCTGAGAGCCACCATACCACAAAGAAGAGAAGAACAATGGAAGCAATATGCAATCATGGGATAGGGAGTTTTTATTGATATATTTTATTTTATTTTAAAAAAGGGTAAAGATTTATTGAGAAATCGCATAATTACAAAGAACAAGCCTTAGGCTCACCAAGACAACAACAAAAACTAAAAGGAACCTAAAAGAACCACCAAAACCACCACTACAAAGTCTAGTGACCATAGCTACTTTGGAATTACACCAAAAACCAGGCTCATCCCGAGCCTCGAAGGGCGTCAAAAATGACAATGAAAATGAAACAAACATAAAAGGGAAATTGATCCTACACCACTGGGTGCTCTTGCATCATCCCATCTTCTAGCATTAACCTGTCTAAAGTTTCAAGATAATCAGGAGGTAGACCATCCCTTCCACTAAAATCCCAACCATCAACATGCTCTGAAGCCCACTTGGCCAAACAACCAACCACTCTATTCCACTCCCTGGGAATATGACAAAAGGAAACAAATTCCAATGTATTACACAGTTGTAAAACCTATCTGACCACAAAAGCTAATTGCCAACTCACATCATTCAATTTTTTTTTGTTCAACATGTCCACAACAATTTGAGAATCCAACTCACAAATAATCTTCCTCCATCCTAAAGAACAACCTCTCTTAACATCAATCTTAATAGCTAGGTCCTCCATAAGATTGTTAGAGTGTTGCCCAATATAAATAGAGAAGGAAAAAACTACACAACCATCATCACCTCTACCTATACCTCCAATACCTACATGTCAATGATTCCCACGGGAAGAGCCATCTATATTAATTTTTAACATTCCCACAGGAGGGGGAATCCACCTTCTATCTCTACTTATCCATTGCTTCGCATGTCGAGATCTATTTCCAGCAGCACAGTCCATTTTAATGTATTCCAATTGTAGATTCTTTACAATAACATAATCACCCAATAACATTTTCAGACAATCTGCACTTAGTCGAGATTGTCTCCTGAATCCTATTAACTATCTTCTGCCACAATTGAGGACTCCCTATATGTGAATCACAAAATACCCTCTGATTCCTTTCCAACCATAAATTCCAGATAATAAGGGTTGGCTGAATAGCCCAGGCCACTTGAAGAAAAGAGGTCTTTTCTGGGGGTCTGCCCAAGCTATCCCAAAAGTCAATTAAGGAGGTAGCATGAAAACAAGCATGTTGCCAAGCCTCCCACCACTTGTGCCAAATCTCCCTAGAGAAAGGGCATAGAAAAAACAAGTGGGAGCATTCTTCCTCATTATGCATACAAAGATAATAGATAGATGGTCCCTGGAAACCTTTCTTACAAATATTCTCCCACGTGAGGTATTTCCTCTGACGAACCAACCATAAGAAAAAATTGTATTTGGGCCAAGAGAAGCTATTCCAAACCTTCTTCCACCTGGGAACATCCGTTAGGCCATGTAATTGCCTATCAAACTGAGCATAACCTTCAACAACATAAAACTTGCCTTTTGGATTAGTACCCTAAGCCAAAATATCTCTCTCCTTGAGGGAACTACATAACCTACCCTCCAAGATATTAACCAACACTACACGATCTTCATTCGATCCACCCAAGGGCCATTCAAGAGGATCCTTCCAACAAGTCACCTCAACTTGTCCAATGTGTCTAACCATTTTCAAATTCTCCACCTTAACCCATCTAGCATCAGTGAAAATATTGCAAAGAGGCTGAAGTTGTTGATAACTAGACAGAATAGGGGGGTGACCATCCCAAGAGTCCTGCCAAAAAAGAGCTTCAAAGCCTCTATTACAAATCCAAAAAAGGCCATCTTTAATAAGTTGGGAACCTTTTTTAAGAGTATCCAAGATACAAGAGCCCCTACCCACTAAACTAAGATGAGGCACATCATGATCATGAGCACCAAGGAGATACTTGTGGGTTAAAATCTTGGCCCAATCCTGATCTTGACAGTTACACCACCTCCAATACAGCTTAGCCACCAATGCCTTACTAACCAAAGCAATAGATATGAGTCCAAGACCCCCAACATGTCTTGGTATACAAATAGAGTCCCATTTAACTAAACTCCACTTAGAAGAAAGAAAACTACCAAACCAAAGAAATTGATGAGAAAGAGCATCAAACTCTCTCGCAAAGATGGAGGGGGGAGCCTGCACAAAACACTTATAAATGGTAAGTGCTTGCACCACGGTCTTCAGAAGAATCACTCTTCCAGCATAGGATAACCACATGTAAGTCCAATGATTAACCTTGCAACGAAATTTTTCCAAAATTCCTTACCAAAAATCTTCGCGCTGAACCCCCAAATCTAAAGGAATCCCAAGGTACAACAAAGGAAGGGACCCCGTCTGAAACCTGAGGATCCTGTAAATCCTACTCTAAATAAGCCGAGGGGTATTAAATAAATATATGGATGATTTATCTTCATTAATTTTCTGACCTGAGGCTTTGCAATAGATATCCAAAGCTCTCCTGAAATTCATTGCCTCATTGATTATGGCCCTGTCCATCAAACCTGTGTCATCCACAAACTAAATATGAGAGTAGGGAGGTAGAGTATTACTCCAACTCCAGCCTTGAATAAGACCATGTCTCACCTGGGAAGTGAGAAATCTGTCAAGACCTTCAACCATGAGAATAATTAAATAGGGATATATGTTGGCATTATACACTCAGATGAGAATAGTTGATGTTGTCATTGATGGCAACCAACTAGTAACATGGTTCACAGGTTACACCGACAATATATATCATCTATTAGCACCAGCAGGTACAACAAGATTATTCTCACCGACATCCAATCTACACCGATAGAAGATCTTATCGGCACTCTGAGCCAACATGGAAACTATATTGTTTTGTATTGTATTTATATTGTATAGCCGACATGATGTATTGTAAAGACTCATACATGTATGAGATCTTATAGGTCATTTTAGAAGTGTGAAAAAGAAAGTGAAATGTAATTAGGTAATGAATATGAGTGGTATATGAGAGTGAATATCTATATATGCATTATGATGTAATTATTTTATAAGCGAATAAGAGCAGAGAAGAGCGAAGCAAGGTTTATGGTAGAGGTATTTGACAGAGCTTTAACTGGTACTAAATTCAGCATTGCATATGCTATTTTGAGCAGTACATTGTCATTTGATTTAATCATCCAATTTTGTAGTCAGTGTGACTCCTTTTTGTGATTGAGCAGTGAGCTCTAGGCTGTTGGCCTTCCTGCATGTGCAGGCCCCTATTGTATAAGTAATATTCATATTGGCCAGTGAGTAAATATTGCGGGTCACAAATCTCACCGAGGTTTTTCCCCTACTGGGTTTCCTCACCAAAAATATTTGTGTTATGGTGTGCATTGATGGTTATATTGATATTTCTCTTTATTGCATTATTACTTGTTTACTGATACATTAATTTGGGTTATAAAGTTGCAAACACGTTTAAATCTTTTGTTTACGAGTTAGACATTGATTCACCCCCCCCCCCCCTCTCAGTGTCTTTGGGGCTGTTCAAGTATCTAACAATATAAAGGGTGCCCTTGTCGAAGCCCTAGCGAAGTGCTAAATAATTCTGAGGGTTCCCCATTAATAAGAACTGAGAAAGAGGTAGAAGTCACACAACCAAGAACCCAATTCACCCACTCTTCTCCAAAACCAAAAGCCAAAAGGATCTTCTGTAATAAATCCCAACTCATCCTATTATAAGCTTTGGCCATGTCAAGTTTAATAAACATAGCCTTCTCCTTAGAGGAAGCCATTGAATGAATAGCCTCCATTTCTATCACAACTCCATAAAGGATCTGTCTTCCATCAATGAAACCACCTTGCTCATTAAAAACTAAAGTGCAGTGGAGAGGTTTGAGTCATTCTGCAATCAATTTAGTGATTATCTTGTAGATAACATTACATAAAGAAATAGGCCTATATTGATCCAAGCTATTGGCCCCCTCCTTCATAGAAATGAGAGCCAAGAAGGTATAATTCATAGATTTGAGCGTTTGTGTATTCCTATGAGATTCCTGAACCACATCTAGAAGATCATACTTTATAATCTCCCAAAATTCTTGAAAAAACTCAATAGGAAACTTGTCAGAGCTAGAAGCCTTGTCTTTTTTCATTTGAAACACAACCCCCTCAAGTTCAGACAAAAAAATGGGGTGCAAGAGAGCATCATTTATTTCAACAGAGACAAGAGGGGGAATACAGTTCAAAATGGCCCTCTCTTCCACCATAGCTTCAAGATCCTCTTTGGTAAACAAATTAGAAAAAAAAATGATAGCTTCCATAGTAATTTCTACTTTAGATGAAAGATGAAACCCTTCTGAATATATGAGAGAGGTAATAGAGTTACCATACCTCTGAGCCTTAACAAAATTATGAAAAAAAGCAGTGTTTCTATCACCTTCTTGGAGCCAATCCACATGAGACTTGTTTCCAGAAAATCTCCTCACGCAACTCCCACTCTTCTAAGTCCTTTAGAGCAAGGGACTCATCCATACTACTTCACAGTCATCCCGTGATCCCTAATTTGATGTGTAACCTCATCCACCTCTTCAGCCTGTATTTCACATGTTTTAATCTCTTCCCAAAGGTGTACATAGCCCACCTATGGGTAGGCACCCCTTCATACCACCAATCAACCATAAGATCCCTCAACAAATGATCACGAAGCCACATCAATTAAAATTTGAAAGAGGGATTTTTGGAGGTTCTAAAAGATGTAATAGAAAGCTTAATAGGCCAATGATCAGAACCCCTCCAATCAATAATTTCTGAACTAGTGGACCACCTATCATGCACCCAATAACAGGAAACCAAAAATCTATCAAGCCTTTCAGAGATAGCCTCAACACCACCTCTCCTATTATTCCATTTAACGACACCATTAATTGGCTTCACATAAATGAGATTCAAGAGACCAATATTATCTCTGAGTAAATTTGAGGAAGGATCAAGCCTGAATAACCCACCTCGCTTTTCCTCCAAACTAGTAATGACATTAAAATATCTAGCCAAAATTCAGGGGAGAAAAGGATCTTGAGCCCGAAAAAGATTGATGTGAGCCCAAATATGTGACTTACCCAAAACTTCAGTAGGAGCATAAATATTAGAGAAGAGGCATCTTTCTCCAATCTCAAAGCTAGAAGTGACCATAGAAATGGAAGACCTGCTAGAAAACCATCACAAAGGGGAAACTTTCCTCGAGTTCCAAAAGCAAGCAGCCCCCCCTGAACTACCATGAGAGCTCACTCCCTGCCAAAGGCCCTGGGGCTAGACACGCAAAGCACAACTGGCCAAACCATCCACTGAAAGCTTGGTTTCCTGAATAAAAACAACATTAGGAGACTCAGAGTCAATTAATTTGCGAACAACCTTTTGTATAGGGATATTGTTCAACCCCCTTACATTCCATGAGAGCACAATCATTTATGTGGTTGAGAGAAGTGGGAATCAATGGGCTTCACAGACCCTCACTCAACCAAAGTATCACCAATAAGCTTAACCTTTTCCTGATCCATTTTTCGTCCACTCCTTAAAGGTTTGTCTAAACAACACTTTTTGAGGGTCTTATGTTGCAAGCCTAAAATAGGCGAGGCTTTGTTACTCTTCATAGAACCTGAGGCCACTATAGTGGAAGGAGGAGTAGATTCCATGACCACTGCACCTTCAGGGACCTGTGACCCACTAAGATCTCTATTGTCCTGAACATGGGAGGCAAATCCATAACCATTTGAACATCCTATTGATTCTCCAAAGATAGGGCTCGAACCTCTTTCTTGGAATCCCCATCTAGCACCTCATGCTAAAATTGGGCACCCAAGGACATTTCAACTGGAACTCCTTCCTCTTGGACCAAATCCTCTATAACATCAAACCTATTTAGGGTGACATCACTTTGCCTGTCCAACCAGGTTCTCTTCTTTCCTTTGTCTTTATTCTGAGGTTTGATAGGAATGAATCCATCTTTATCAGCAGGACCATTAGGCATAGAGGCTTTCTCCTTATCTTCCTCTAGAATAGAGTGAGGAGGATTAAAAACAACCACTTTAGAAGATTTATTTCTGGGACATCTCCACTGTAAATGACCATATTCATGACAAATTCTGCATCTAAATTGCAAGGTCTCATAGTCCAATTGTTGGATCCAAGAAGATGTCCCTAAACAGATTTCCATAGAGTCTGGCAAAGGATTATTTAAATCAACTTCTACACATATACAAGCATAGGAAATTACCTTTCGATCTTGAGTTTGTGAAGCCGAACCTACAGGTTTACCAAGAAGCAGTGAGATTGAGTGAAGAATATCTTCTCTCTAGAATTTCAACAAAATCCTCAACAATCAGATCCACACGGGCACACAAGAGGAAGCTCCTCAACAAAATTAAAGCCAATATGCCAAGGTTTGATAAAGAGTCCCACCTAGTTGAAAAAATAAGGGCCACCCTCAAATGCCTTGTTCCTATCTGCCAGGTTGGAAAACATAACTAGAAAATAGTTATTGGCTGCCATAAGTAGCTCCATGTATCCTTCAGGATTCCAGACACGACATGCCCAAGACTCTAAAATAGGAATAGAGAGGCGAAGACTGACAAATTTCCATATGAGAGCATGATTACACCAATATTCAACATCCTCTGAAATTTACTCAGGTTGAATAACCAAAACTGGATGATCTTGGGATCTCTCCAAACAACCATTCACCTTTTTCATGTGAAAAGGCTCTTTCAAAGAAGAGACTCCTTCCCCTGATTGGGAATGACTAATGTGTTCCTTTCCACATGCATGCATCAAATGAGATGGATCTGCCATATCCAAATTAGAGATCTTTTGAGAAGAGGATAATCCTCTATTCTCCATGGACCCAGAGAGAATATCAAAAGAAGAAAAATAAGAGGGGTGGAAAACCCAACCCCAAAACCCCACACCCCCAAAGGCAACCCAGAGAAGAAGAAACAAAAAAGGGTTGCAAAAAAACCATGCGGCAGCCCAGAAAACCCAACCACGGGCAAGCAAAAATCGACCCCTAGCAAGCAAGAAACCCCCTAGAACAAAGAAAACAAAGTACAAGACACAGGCTAGGGCACGTTGGCCCTTTCACGACACCCATGCAAACACAAAGGCATCATTCCTCTACCAATAATAATTTTTAATTGATATATTTTATATTCCTATTGTTTGATTGTATTATTTCATTGATGTTTGTTTTGAATTCTTTGATTAGATAGGGATTCATGATTTCCCTTTTATTCCTAGTTGAATTTTAGCATACACATCCCCAGTTGATTTTTCCACCAGTATGATGTTGGATATCCATTCTACATAGTCAATAGGTCTGATAAAACCAACGTCTAACAAATTTTTGAGTTCATCTTTCACTACGAGTGCGATCTAAGGATGCATTTTCCTGAGCTTTTGTTTCATCAGTTTTTCTCCTTCTTCAACTATCAAGTTATGCATTACTAGATCTAGATCCAATCCGAGTATGTCTACATATGACCAAGAAAAGTTTATTTTCCACCTTTTGAAGAATTCCAAAAAGCTAGGATACTCTATGTGAGTTAAGGATGTTGCTAAATGGAGTTTATGATGGTTCTCCTTTGATCCCAAATTGATTTCCTTAGTCTCTTCTATGAGAATAGATGATCTCTCCTGATTTATTCTGAAGGGGAGAATGTCAAAGCTTTCATCCTCAGACGCCTCAGAGAGTTTTTCCCATTGGATGCGTCCTTTTTTTTTTTACTTTGTTGGGATCTAGAAGAGCCACACTACGGTTTTCACTAGAAGATCCATTCTTTATTGTTATATTTTGGTACTACTAAAAGGTTTGACATTCTCTCCAAAATAGGTTGCGCTGTTGAGTTTAATAGAAAAACCATCCTTTTGATCCCCACTTTGTATGTTATCTTGTAATTTGAGAAAGTCTATTATCACCACATCATTTTGGAAGGTGTTAAGGCCCGAGGGATCTTGCTAGTCCCAGTCAATGAGTTCAGGGTAGATGATTGGCATTGCTTCATCGATTAGATTGAGTTCATAGGATGTGTTAGTTATGGTTAGGATGGAGGTATTGAGGTCATCGTCAGTACTCTCCTCATTGTCGTTGGGCTTGGGAGGTGACATATCTCTCCTAAAAATATCCTCAGTATGTGGATTCCAAAAGGTTTTCATCAATGCATCTCCTTTAGCTCTTCTATCTTCAAAAGTGTCAAAAGAATCCTCTTCAGATTCATGTGAAGCTAAATAATCCCATTCGTATTCATGTGAATCTATCTTAGATTCACTTTATAGAATTTAGTCACTGTATATTATAGGGATGTCTTCAGGTGTGAAAGGTTTGTCGACAATTGCTACAGGTGTTGTATCGGATGGGGTTGCTGATTTTGCTTGGGTGTTTGAAAAGAACAAGAACTTTAACCTTGGAGTGATGGGCTTATAAGTTGGCTGCTTTTGTTTGCTTGTAAGCTTGAGCTTAGAAGAGCCCCTTGGACTAGGATTAAATATGAGTCCTATTGTATCTCTTGGTTTTAACAAGGGTTTTAATGGCTCATGTAGTTCTTGTTTGTAGGATCCTAAAGCACTATGGCCATCATAGCCCATCTTTTTCATTATGGTGAATCCTTTTCCATAATTCTCACTGGGAATCTTTACCTTTTGTTTACCTTTGTCTATAGGGTCCTTGTAGATCCATTTGGCTAAATCCTCTTCCACATTCTCCTCCTCTTGGGTTCTTTTGGGGGTGAATTGAATCAGTGTATAGGTGTTTTTTGCAATAGGTGGCTAGAGTGAAATTTATGGTTTGCCATGAGTCCTAGGTGAGAGAGGTAGTTGGCCAACATAGAAAAGTCAGCTAATGTTATATTCTTCTAGGCCTTCATCTTTTACTTTCATCTTTAGCTTGTCCTATTTGGTTGTAGGGATCAATGTACTAGTGAGATAATTTGAGTGGATGTATGATGATGAGGTGATGGCTTCTCTGTTGTTGGGCACTGTGATATTGAGATGGTGACTAATGTTATTGCAGAAGAAAAATAGATTGACATCACCAAGGATAGTAATCTCCACTCCATTATGTGGAAATTTGATGCACTGATGGTAGGTGGATGGTACTTCTTCCTTGGTATGAATCCATGGTCTACCCAGTAGGAGATTGTATGGAAGAGGGAGATATAGGACTTGACAAATCACATCCTTCATCACAAGTCCTACCCTTCCTGGTAGAGTAACACACCCTTTAGAGGAGCATTTTGCATCATCATAGGCCTTGATGGTGATCTTTTTTCTGGCATCAACTGCCCCTTTTTCATATCCCAATGTTGTTATTAATTATAAGGTACAAATGTTAATGCCAGCTCTGTCAATCAAGACTCGCTTGATTATATGTTTATCTATCAATACCTCAATATGGAGAGGGGTGTTATGGGGTTATTGAATAGATGCATCGTCACTTTAAAAGAAAGTGAGACATGATGATGATTTGACAATTCCAACCATGGCTTGAAATTGATTTGTGTTATGTTGGATGGAACTGACACTTCTCAGAGAGCTTGGTCCAAGATAGTTTTGTGTGAGGGTGATAAGCGCAAAATTTCTAGTATGGAAATGAGTGTTGGCATCTTATCTAATTGGTCCACAAGATTATATTGTTTGGGCACGTATGTCACTCTTGATGGTGCTTCCAGTAAGGTAATCTTGCTACAACGGGTAATAATGTTGCATTCTAGATATTTGCCTTTGGTTGTAATGGTCGCAATTTGTTCATTAGCATCAAAAAGGTTATTGATAGTATATTCATACGATGCACATGTATAGTTTATCATGTTATCTTGGTTCTTACCTTGATGAGAGGGAACTATGATGGGAGTGGTATCTTGAATATGGTGTGATCCATATTGGAATTTTTTGCATTGTGTCCATCCACTTCTATCTCACCCTGATAAATGAGGTCTCGAATGATGTATTTTAATCGATAGCAATTATTCATTTTGTGTCCTCTTCCTTTGTGGAATTCACAATATTGATTATCTCTCCACTACAAAGGTTTAACTTGTGGTTTGTAGTTTGATGTTTTAGGCAATGTGATAAGATTGGAAGATATGAGTTATTGTAATACCATTTCAAGAGTTTGTCCCAAGGGTGTATATGTTTCATTCGGTTTGTAGGTAGAGTACCTATTTGTAGTGTCATAAATTGTACACCCTTACTAGGGTGGTACAATTTCACACTTAGTTTAGCACCCGCCTTAGTGTGTTTTGCATCTTGCATTTCTAATCTCTTTTAAGCATTTAATTAATCAATTTAATTAAATCAAAATTCATAATTCATCACTTCAAATGTTATAAACATGGGCCCTTTACCTTAAGTGTGCCCCTTTTCATTTTATTTCTTCAACAAATCATTTAATCATAAACCCTAATTATGTCCTATTTTGACCTTTGAGGCTCGATTTTGCATGTCAAAACACCTTGAAATCAGCTGTAACTTTGGGATTTTCTCTAATATCATCATATCTAATGGCCTAAAAAATTTGGTGAAAAGATGGTCAGACCATGTTGAAAGTGTACATGGTCCTTGGCTTTTTTCCCAAAATTTCGGGAGCATAATCCTATGATATAATAATGCTTAACCCCAAAATATTGGTAGGAAATTAAAATCCTAGGTTGGCCTAAACATGATATTAAGGTCTAGGGTTTCATACTTAAGAGCTCTCTTTCTTCCTTTGAAGGGGTCTTCACCTAAAAATCTAAGAGCAGGTTTTTGGAGCATAAAGAGCCTTCTTTGCAGCAAAAGAGTAGATCTTTGAAGTCTTCAAAAAAATTAAAAATTCATCCATCAAACTTTCATCAAGCATCATTTCATCAATTGGGGGCTTTTGAAGATTCAGGAGAACAATAGGAGATCACCGACTCAAGATTGGCTTGTACCTCTCCATTGGGGTTGGGTATGGTTTCATGTTGTTTTCAAGTCTTTGTATGAAATTCATTTTTTATTCATATTTATGCTTTAGATCACTTTGAATCATGGATTTAGAGCATTTACTTTGTCAATTATAAGCAATTAGGGTTTACTCTTTAGGATTGCTCTAGATTGTTTACTTTCATTTTAGGATCTTGCACACACACAAGGCTCTAGCACACATATTTTCAGTACATTACCGACTATTTGTTGAGGTGGAAATCACAAAAATAGGGGTTTGACTAAGGCAAAACCCTACATAGCCACCCGAAAGCCTCTTTTTTAGCTATAGGTACAGGTTCAGATCCAAGTGTCACTAGAAGTTTTAAGACTGACAGAGCACATGTAGTGTCCACCCTTGACTTGACTTGTTTTGACTAGAGTTGACTTATAATTCATGCATGATAGGAATTATTGGGCATAGACTATTTCAGATGATTTATATGATGTTGACACTATCATTTTTTATCACGGGATTTATTAGACAATATATATACTTATTATGTGATTGATTATCGAAAGATTATATTGATCATGTGATTCGATGAGCATAAGTGTTGATGAATTTTACATGCCTTACTATAATCATGAACTATACTAATCATGCACTTGATGATATTTTTATGTACTGACCATATTTACTGATTATCTATGATGAGTTGATCTTATGGTGTGTTTGATTGTTGTATGACTGTCTTTGGGATAGAGACAATTCCACATCACTCATTGCGAGCAGGATGTGTCATTGTGATTCTCTAACTCTTGCCTATTATAATATATATATGCATATGTCGTATCATTGCTTTGTGGATGCAGGATTTGCAGGTACTAGACTTCGACTCCACCTGGCTCCACAGGTCTAAGCGTGTCTTTAAATCCCAATGGCATGTGGTTTGGAGTTGGCACAAGTTCCCCTCACGTACTCTAGGTCTAAGATGTTCACCTTGTCAGGTTATCTTGATGTTAGCTGATTTGTTGATATCTTATGTTATTTTTATTTTCCTTTTTGTTGGTCAAGTATTGTGGTGTATTGGTTAAGTCTCTTCATCATGAGTTGGAGGTTTGGAGATCAAATCCCTCTAGCTTCTTTTGTGTGAGTTTTGAGGTATGAATTTCTCATTGTGTATTTGGATTTCCCCTTATAAGGAATTTATTTAAGTGAATAATGTATTTAATCTAATTGGCTTGATCTTTTATTTATTTATTTAATAAAGATTTATTTATTATTTGATCTATTTAATTTAATGTTGAGTATTTGATATTTAATTTATTAGCTTTTATTTATTGGGTTCAATTGAGTTATTATTTATTGGCGTTTTATTTATTTAATTTTATTTATTGATTTCCTATTATTATTAATATTTATTTATAAATGTCTATGGTGGGAAATTATTTATTTAATGTTGAAGTGAATTTTAGTTATTGAGTAATATTATTTTACCCATTAAGTAATTTAAAGGGGGGTAATTTATATTCTTTTATTTAAAAGTCATTTTCACCCCAGGTCAATGAATTAATTTATTTTACATACCCTTGGATTTGATTGGCGGGAAGTTTATGGTAGGTAGAAAATATATTTTATTTTCTTGAACTTTGGGAAGGTAGGTATGAAATATATTATAGATTGGAATATTTTGATTGGCTGAGATTGAGGCTAGGGTTTTTGGTTAATGTTTTTCTTTTTATTTTCTTTCCCGTGAAGTTTTCGGGGGTTGATTCTTCTTGGAAAATTTTCTCCAGCAAGTTTTCTTTCTGGTTTTGGTTTTCTTCTCTCTTGGATTTTGGCTGGAGCTTAGATTTTATTTGGTTTGGCTTGTGGGATCTCTTCTTCGACTTCTCCCATAACACAGGTTGCAGGTTGGAGATGTATTCTACCCTTTTATATTTTATTTTACAGTTTTCCTGTATGCTCCGTGTCTGCGATTTAATGTATGAGCTTTGGAAAATAAATTTATAGTTGTATCAATTGGAAGGAAATATTTAGTTTGATTATAAGGCTTTATTTTAGAGTTTGTGGGAAATATTTATATTTCTGGGCGTGCTGAGAGTCTTTTGTGCCTTTCTGAGTCTGTGTCGTGAATGGAGTTTTGATGTTATGTTGGCATATTTGGTGAATGAATTTCTGAGATTAATTTAGAGATTTTTGGTGGTTGGATTTAAATTGGTTTAAAGCCTTGGACTGGTGTTTTTTTGGATTCTTCCATTTTCCAGGTTGGTGGTTTTACCGATACTTCACATTGTTTTTTTAAAAGATTGTCTAAAAGATTGTTTGGGGATTTAGAAAAGAATTTTAAATTGATTCTTATTTTCAGAAATCAGATTTGGAAGGGATTATTTTATTCTTCTTGTTTTTGAGAAATCAAGTTAGGATGTGAGAAATGGTTTCCTGTAGTCTTTCCTGTAATGTTTCCTGTAGTTTTTCCTGTAGGTCAATTTGCGAGTTGCTTGCTTGTGTGGTAATTTCCAGATTAATTTTTGTACCAGAGGCTTTAGTTGAGGGTTGTTATATTTTCCAAATTTGGCTTCTATCAGTTTCGATGTATTTGGATGGTCTTATGTATATTTGCTCCTTTGCACCATTGTGGACATTATAGACTCTCTTCCATGTGAATAGGCCATGGATGATTGAGGTGAATATATATGCTATTTTGGACCAGCAAGTGAGTAGGCCTTGTTGTGATGTTATCTTCTATTTGATGGCAGCATTTGATGGCTTGATATGCCTTTGTTTATTGCTAGCCAAGAGGCTCATTTTGTTATATTGATGTTGTTGTAGCCTTGCATATGTTGTGAGAGTATGTGTGAAAGTTATTGGCTGCATTGAGTATTATTTTAATGTATTTATGTTGGTAGAGCCTCTTGTGATTTATTGTTGGACCATGTTAGGAGGAGTGGGCTTCCTTGTGACGACCGGGGTCATGAGAGATAGACTGGCATGAGGTTCCTTCTAAGGATGCATGAAGTCTAGACCACTACGGCACATTGGAGTTTTCCATGACTTGTAAGCAAGTGATAACATTGATAATGAATTAAATGGGATGGGAAAATTATAACTCACTTAAACAAGATAATGAATACTTTTGAGCCTCATGACTTATGTCCTAGGGAGGATGTTTTAGGATAAGCAAGAGAAGGCCGTGAAAATGGTAAGCTAATCTCCCTTGGTCTCTCATAGGTTGAGATGGCTCTACATGTCCATCTGGCTAGTGCCTTGTGTTATTATGTTATGAGGATGGCATGTGATGACACTCCACTCCTACATGTGTTCCCCCTTTATGATTTATGATTATGCTTATTGGATGCATTTATGTCTTGATGAGTTTTACGCCTCTGAGAGTTTATTCTTGTGGCTCTGTGTGAGTTCTTGCTTGAGAGTCCTTGTTAGTTAGTGTCTTTGGTTTTGAGTGTCAGCCTAGATGTAGAGTGTGTGTTGGGACCTTGTGTCATCTCCTAGCACGGGGGGTGGTTCCTTTGGTTCCACATGGTTGGGTGGTTGGTGCTTTTAAACCATTGGGATGTTCCTATCTTTGGATTCTTCTTGCGTGGATGAGGATGCTTCTTCAGATTGTTCATGGATAATAATTGTGGCAAGAATGTAAATGATGATGTGATTTATGTAATGGAATTCTTATGTAACGGTTGTAAAAGAAGTCATGTATATGAGAAATGACTATGTTGTTCTAGTTATAGTGATATCTTTTGATTATGGTAGATGATTGTAATGATGAACCTTGAGTGGTATTGTAGCACATTTATATTAAATGAAATGGATGCATGAGATGTGGATAACTATTGTTGTTCAAAACTAAATGATGTATTTTGTATTCTTGATGAACCATGTTAAAAGTAAATTAGGTAAATATTATGATAATGGTATTAGAAATAGGATGTGTGAGTTTGAGTAATGTTGGAAGATATCTTGGGACATGTTTATGAGTTGTGATTAAAGAATTTGAAATTATAGTATCATACTTCGTAGACAGTGATCTAATGATTGAATTGAAATCTTATAATGATTGGGGTGTAATTGAAGGTTCCTTATGAAATATTGTATGGATCTTCTTAGTGAATGAATTGCTAATCTTATTAATAGAAATGTAGCGTCCTAAAATTGCGACACTTGCAATTTCGACTGCATTTCGGTCTTCACGATGGCGACGCAACATACAACCTGAATGGAGACCCTGAAACTTGCTCACGACACTGAAAACTGCATTTTTCAAGCACCCTGGCCTGAACCTCCTTGCACCCTGTTGTCCCAGGAGGTGGGACCAGAGCGCCCAGCGCCCTGGTCCCTCAGGACCAGGGCGCCCAGCGCCCTGGTCCCCAGGACCATGGGGCCCAGCGCCCTGGTCCCCAGGACCATGGCGCCCAGCGCCTTGGTCCCTGGGTCCTATTTTGGGCCCGGTCTCCTAAGGGGCTCGGGTCTTTTTGTTTGCAATTTGGAAATTACATTTCCTGGTCGGCCTAAGGTCGGGAAAATCAGTCTATCAGCCCTAAATGACAAGTATATAAACTACATTTTCCTCTTTCATTCGATATGATGAAAAAAGGCGTAAAAACTATACTCAAACATTCAAGCATTCAAGCATTCAAGCAATTGGTCATTTCAAGTCTCCATTCAAGGCTAAGTGTTGCATTCAAGTCAAGGATTCAACCATTGAAGAGGAGATCACATACTACATGCTACAACATACAACATACAACATACAACATCTAAACCTTCGCACATAAGGATACAAACATCCTTAGAACAAGGTATTAGTACTTGTTTTACAGTCATTTACATTTACAGCTCTTGCTCATTTCTTGGTTAATTCCAAAACCGGGGTTTGACCTAAAGGCAAATCCCTAATCCCTAACCCCCCAATCGTCTTCGCTTTTCTGTGTGTAGGTTGCAGGTACGTGGCTGAAATTGAAGATCTGGAATCCTTGTGCAGAGACGAACAGATCCCCCTTCGTTTCGTGGATTTTTCGGAGGACCGTGGCGCCGGGCGCCATCGTCTCGACAACTTTTGTTCAAATTTGCAGGACAGCGCCGTATCGACATTCTACTGCTAATTCCAGGTCCGCAGCTTCATCCTATAACCCGAACTCAGTTTATAAGCGAATCTTTATGACTTTCTATGTATTCTTAGCTTAATTTCCTTAACAACATTCTTTACAAAAGAGGGTAGCCTTGCTTTTCTAACCCTTGAAATTCATTTAGCATCCGATCTTACATTGTGTGGGATTGGATCTTATGAGTTTCAACCCCTCTTTTGAATGTAAATTCTCTCCCCTAAGTGAAAACCATCGAATCCTAGCAAACCTCCCTTCTCTCTCCTCGGAGTTGGAAGAGGGGAGAACAACTAGGGTTCGATCGCGATTTTCCGCTTTACATTTTGGTGAACCCGACGTGAACATCCTTTCTGATTTTTCATGCTTAGATCTGAAAAAATTGATTACATTTCCATGTTTGATCTTTTGCAAAATTTTAGAGGTGATTGCATAAAAACCCTAAATTTTCTTTTTGGTAATTGAACTTGCGAAATGTCTAAATGTTAATGCCTGTTTCAGATCTGCCTTTCTATTACAAATTTTCAATTCATATTTGTGCTTTAATTCTAAAAATTAAGTGGTTAAATGTCAAAACCCTAATTTTTGAAACCCTCTTAATTCAACCTTTGTCCGACAATTTGACCAATCAAAACATCTCCAAATCAGCTGTAACTTTGGATTCCGCAATAAAATCACAATATCTTTCATCCTTGAAAATTTGGAAAAAAGTTGCGAGGACCGTGTTGCACTCCGAGCGCCATTGTCCCCGACATTTTTTCCAAAATTTCGGGAGCGAGATCTTGCTGTATTTTCCTGCTAAAATCCAGAATTTTGGCTGATTTTGTCAATTATAACACTTTCAAAATTACAGTCAAAGTTGGTCTTGCGATTGCTTGGTCTAAGGCTTCTAATCATTCAAAAGTCATTAAAATTAAAATTTTGTGTCAAAATTGCATTTTTATTATCATAAATCTGAAAATTGTGTTTGCAGTCATTCGAAATTTCAGTGCTTTATTCAAATTCTTGCATTTTGTGACTTTTGAAATTAAGTGCTTAATTACAACAACTTCGATTTCCGCTTTCAAAATTGAATTTTGCGTGAAATTGAGTCAATTTTTGAATTTCAAAATTTGCATTGCTTTTGACATTCCCTCTAAAATCATAAAATTCAAAATTTCAGTTTCCCTCTCTTTTTCAAAATTCAAATTTTGCATTTTTTGACAATCTTGATAGGGTTCAATTTTGAGACTACAACTTTAATTTGGCCTATCTACAGATCGTAAAATCACTCAATTTTTTCAGATTAGCTCTAAAATCATCATACCTTTCATCCCTGCAAATTTCGAAAAAAGTTGCAGGGACCGTGTTGCACTCCGGGCGCCACGGTCCCAGACATTTTTTCCGAAATTTCGGGAGACTGTTGTGATTGCATTTAACAGCTTAAATCCAGAAAATTGGTTGATCTTACTGAAAATTGCTACCTCTAAATTCAAAATTTTCTCTCCTTCTCTAGTGCATGAGTTTTACAACAATAAGCCCTACTTACACTATTCCCGTTAGACGAAGCCGTAGAATTAAGTCTTTCCGAGGTTTAACTACTGAGGAGATGGAACCTAATTTGAATGGCCTTTTTAACGAGGACATGGGTAATTCCTCTAATCCTCCTAATGATGAAGAAGCTCTCCATGAGGTTTCTGTAGAACAACTTTCAAAATTGGATAACCAATTTGACGATTTTTGACAATGGATGTCTCAAGAATACCCTGATAGTCAAGCTCTTCCTTTAATTGAGGGTTTAAAACGTATGCTTCAAAGTGATAAGAATGGAATTGATATTTTGCGTGGTATTGCACACATTGTGGATTCGAATGTGATGCCTATGAAGAGTTGTGCCGAAACCTTAGGTTATACACAACCTCCTACACAAGACAATCATTCTATTCCTTTGACGACTCCTATTGCTAGTATACCTACCTTTACATCAAACATCATGGCTACCTCTATACAAGATATTCCCCCTGTGATCACAAGTCATGGGGGCAATCCCTCTTCTTCAATTAACCCTATTCCTTCATTCAATCCAATTTCTTCATTCGTCCCTTCAATGAGTGTTCCTATTACATCTTCACAAATGAACATGACGCAAGGGGGCAATTCATTTAATCATTCTATTCCTCCTTGTAGTGTTCCTCCTATCCAATCATCTCCTATGACTAATTATCATAGGGTCCCACCACCTTACTCTCTACCTTCTTTCAATAACATAACACCTCCATCTCAATCTAACACATCCAATATGAATTCTTCGACTGAAGCGACCATTAACAATCTAGCACAAACTGTCTCTTCTTTACAGCAACAAATTGCCTCTATGAATCAATCTAAGTTTAGTGTACCCACATTCGATGTTGCCAGCCCACTTTCTCTTGACATTGTCCGAGCTATTCCTCCTAAACATGTTGAAATCCCGCATTTGGAACTTTATAATGGTAAAGGAGATCCTCTAACACATGTTAAGACTTTTCAAACAATTTGTACCGATTTTGCTTATGACCAAAGGTTGCTTGCAAAACTATTTACTAGAACATTAAGAGATAAAGCCCTACAATGGTATTGCTCGTTGCCTTCCTACTCTATTACTTCTTTCGAACAACTTGCAAATGCTTTCATTCAACAATTTCAAAACAATATAAGTCCTAAAGTTACTTTGATTGATTTAATGCATTGTAAACAAGGTGTTAAAGAAAAAGTGACTGATTTCATTGGTAGATATAAGCATTTGTATGCTCAAATTTCTTTTCCAGTGCCTGACAATGACATTCAAAGAATCTTTATTTCTAATTTACAAAAAGATATTCGAGACAAACTTCTGTTTTCTGAGTTTACTTCTTTCCAACAGTTGTGCGCCACTCTTCACAATTATCAACTGACTGTGAGTCAAATGGAACAATCACATCCTATGGCTCCGAGTGATAAGGGTGATAGCAGTCAACAACCATTTGGGAAGTTTAAACCGAACAGAGATTCCATCAAATTCAATGAAAACATCATCAACAACAATGTGAATGCAGCATCAGGTGTGCCTCCTATTTCTAAATTTTTCAAAAAAGAAAGAAAGTATACTCCTTTGAATGAATCATTGCATAGTATTATGAATAAGTTATTGGAACAAAATGTGCTTACTCTTCCTCCTATAAGACAAATTGATCCTGCAAAGATTACTTCACCTTATTTTGATAACAAAGCCTTTTGTCAATTTCATCGTCAGCCTGGGCATGATACTGAAAAATGTTTTTCTTTAAAGGGTAAAATTCAAGATTTGATTGATAATAATACTATCTCTGTTTCTGGAGTGAATGATAAAGGCAATACATCTGTAGCTCCTCCTAATCAAAATCTTCAGATTTTCACTGATCCATTGCCTTCTCATACCTCTAATGCGATTGAGACTAATGATTCCTCTCTCTCATCTGATGGTCTTGTGTCTATGACTCCGAATGTGATTAACTTTGTAGAGCAGCAAGAAATCCCTGAAGAACCTTCCATCACATTTGATTCTAGCGAAACCATTAGGGCACCTGATGGTCCTTCATACATAGTTGCAAAAGTCAAGAATACACCTTGCCGTGGAGTGCTTATTGATCCTTCGTGCATGGTTAATGTTATTACTGAAGAATTTCTTTTTACTTTGCAATTGAATCAAGTGATCTATGACAAAACAGATGTGATTGTGAAATTATATGATGCATTTTCTTCTCCTGCAATTGGTTCTATCACATTGCCTATTGAGGTCCATAACAAATCTCTTGATGTGAACTTTGCTATTATTCCATCTTCCGAACAATTTCGTGTGAAGCTTGGCTATCCTTGGCTATCTTCCATGAAAGCTATTGCTTCTCCTATCCACAAGTGTTTGAAATTTCCCCATAATGGTGAAGTTGTTACTGTCAATCATAGTCTCTTTAAACCAGCTGAAAGAACTTCTAGCGTTCCTATTGATTATTTTTGGCCTAAACAATTCCAATCTCTTCCTCCGCGAAGTGATCATCTTTTCAAATCTTATCAAAAGTGGAAAACAGATATGATCCTATCTCTAAGTGAACCTAGAACACCTAAACTTGACATTCCTATCATTCTTGAGAAGGAAGTTCTTCCTTTGAAAGATAAAACTAATGTCTTTCCTCAAGAAGATTCCCAACCCATCCCTATGGATGTGACTATGTCTATACCTAATAAACTTCCTAAGAGTATACCTATACCTCCTCGTCATGATGGACTTGGTCTTCTCCCTAAACCAAAAATTCCTCCTTTGTATGGAGCAGTTCCTCCTCCTTCTTTTTATAGAGAGAACAGACCTTCTTCTTCTCCTATTATCCAGCCTAAGAGACCACAACCTAAACACCCAAGTGCTAAGGATGAGAACATTCCTCCTCCTCAGTCTTCGCAACTTCCTACTAAGACTAGACGAAATCGTTCTGCACGTGAACGCCGGCGAAAGCGTCGTCTTAGAGCTCAAACTTTGCAATCTCCAAAAACACCTTCAACAAGCATTATTCCATTTTCTCCTCAGCCGGACATTGAGCCTAAATATCCTAAACATAAGATGCATGATGGTCTTGATCCTATGCGAGTTAAAGATCCTATTTTTATAAATCTTGATGATGATATAGATGAAAATGTTACTCCTCTTGCTTCTGATAGTGAATATGAACTTGTTGATGTTGATAACCATTTATCTAACAAATTTTCTAAAGCACTTATCCTAGCTCCTAGACAAGAACAATGTGGCTCGGAACATGAACATAGCCCTTGTTTGGATCTTGTGATAGCTCCATCTGCTATGTTGGATGTTCCTCCTCTAGCGTGTTTCCTGCCTTCCCGAAACATTGATCAGCAAGATCGGGGGGTAGATGACGTGCTAGACTAGTTTCATTAGCATAGCAGATTCTCTCCCCCTCTCTTTTGTCACTTCTTCTATGTGTACTCTCATTCTTCTATTTGTTGTCCTTAGTGTTGTCTACTTGAGGACGATGCAAAGCATTGAGATCTCTCGATCTCTCTCATGTTGACTCAAAAGACACATGTGTTCCCTTCTTCTAGGTGACCTTCCTTGATTGGGGAATGAAGAACAATTATGCATACATACATATGATATATATACATGAATTATCATACAGCATACTGACCCCGAGGAAAGCAAAGTCACCTCGTGCTTTGTGTTTTGTGTCTATTATCCTTGGGTTTATCTCACACTTGGGGGCTAAATCCTTGCGATAACGTGCTCCTTTCTCATTTCTTATATGTATCACTACGTTAAAACAATCACCCCCGGTGAGGCGTGTGCGATCGCTTTAACGTAGGGGGGCATACATCCCGTTCATATCTTTTCAAGATACTTGAAAATTTCTTGGTAAATTTAACCTTGCCTTGAAAATTTTTGATATCTTTCTTGCATGACTCATAGTGAGGGAACCTTACTACTGACAGTCATGGTTCTTCCTCGTGATCTTCCCTTTTACTTTGTCAATCGAAGTCGTAAGATCCTTAGTCCACTGGGGGCTCGGTGTATCTTGCCTCCTTGACGTGGTGAAAGTCTTTCAATGTTGTTTCCTTGTACTTTACCGAAAGTATGAGCATACATACTCCCGCTAAAGTGGGGGCTAAATGTAGCGTCCTAAAATTGCGACACTTGCAATTTCGACTGCATTTCGGTCTTCACGATGGCGACGCAACATGCAACCTGAATGGAGACCCTGAAACTTGCTCACGACACTGAAAACTGCATTTTTCAAGCACCCTGGCCTGAACCTCCTTGCACCTTGCTGTCCCGGGAGGTGGGACCAGAGCGCCCAGCGCCCTGGTCCCTCAGGACCAGGGCGCCCAGTGCCCTGGTCCCTGGGTCCTATTTTGGGCCCGGTCTCCTAAGGGGCTCGGGTCTTTTTGTTTGCAATTTGGAAATTACATTTCCTGGTCGGCCTAAGGTCGGGAAAATCAGTCTATCAGCCCTAAATGACAAGTATATAAACTACATTTTCCTCTTTCATTCGATATGATGAAAAAAGGCGTAAAAACTATACTCAAACATTCAAGCATTCAAGCATTCAAGCATTCAAGCAATTGGTCATTTCAAGTCTCCATTCAAGGCTAAGTGTTGCATTCAAGTCAAGGATTCAACCATTGAAGAGGAGATCACATACTACATGCTACAACATACAACATACAACATACAACATCTAAACCTTCGCACATAAGGATACAAACATCCTTAGAACAAGGTATTAGTACTTGTTTTACAGTCATTTACATTTACAGCTCTTGCTCATTTCTTGGTTAATTCCAAAACCGGGGTTTGACCTAAAGGCAAACCCCTAATCCCTAACCCCCCAATCATCTTCGCTTTTCTGTGTGTAGGTTGCAGGTACGCGGCTGAAATTGAAGATCTGGAATCCTTGTGCAGAGACGAACAGATCCCCCTTCGTTTCGCGGATTTTTCGGAGGACCGTGGCGCCGGGCGCCATCATCCCAACAAATTTTGCTCAAATTTGTAGGACAGCGTTGTATCGACATTCTACTGCTAATTCCAGGTCCGCAGCTTCATCCTATAACCCGAACTCAGTTTATAAGTGAATCTTTATGACTTTCTATGTATTCTTAGCTTAATTTCCTTAACAACATTCTTTACAAAAGAGGGTAGCCTTGCTTTTCTAACCATCCGATCTTACATTGTGTGGGATTGGATCTTATGAGTTTCAACCCCTCTTTTGAATGTAAAGTCTCTCCCCTAAGTGAAAACCATCGAATCCTAGCAAACCTCCCTTCTCTCTCCTCGGAGTTGGAAGAGGGGAGAACAACTAGGGTTCAATTGCGATTTTCCGCTTTACAAGAAATTACTAATCTTATTAATAGAAATTACTAGTAAGTCTATGGGTAGATGGTAAAATGAATGCTTGTCTTTAGGAAAGGATTATAATGTATCATGTATTATGGTTTAAGGTTATATCTCCATTTGGTGGATGCTATTAGTGGTTATGGAATTAGGATATTGTATCATAGTTTGTGTTGAGATGAATTTGTGTAGTTACCTGATTTGTAATAAGATGATTGTTGGTTAATTGATATATTGTAAGAGATTTTATGAGTATTAAACGAGCTATGGGTTAAATGTTTAAGGAGACTTTGTGAGTATTGCATTATGTTCTTTTAGAATCATGATGAAGTAATAAGTATGCCAGGAGCATAGAATTATAAATGACTATGTAGAAGTTAATTGTAAATGGAAATCATGTGAATGCAATGTAAGGGATTAATCTTGGTATGTGTATGGTGATGTTTATTGTCAGAGGTTGGTTAATGGTAATAGGAACATTTGGACTTGGTGTATAAAATGAATCTAAGTGGAAAAGGAAATAGTGGTGCATTGAAAGATAGAATTTGATATTAAATGAAAAATTAAGAAGGTTGCATTTCATGAGTGTTAGGTATTTCTATCTTGCACCTATGTGTGTATAATGATTAAGATTATGAGGTATTGAACTAGAAGAAAGTAAATGCTTATTTCTTATGTAGGTAGATTAAGTAATGTTGTTGAGATACCCTAGGGAGGCAGTAGTAATGATTTATCGTATTCCGCTTGCATAATTGTTTGAATAGCTTGAGTGAATTATTCTATGTTCATAACACTTAAATGTTGTTGTGTGCTTCCTGCATTTCTTAAGTGATTTTATGTGTTGTATTGTTTAAAAAACAAAAAAATTAAATTAGCGTGTTTTTAGCTATATTTCTCTAGGGTATTTTGGTGGGCATTACAGCACATAGAGGTTGTCCTAGGGTTTAGATCTCAACAAAAACCCCTAGTATAGGGGCGTGGTGCCCTAGTCCTACCTATTTTCAGCAGGATTTGACAGTACAACAGTTTGCAGTGCACATATCCCACCCTGTCAGTTGTAGCTTCAAACTTGTAGAATCATGACAGTGGCGTGGCACCCTGGTCCCGAACATTTTGGCTTAGATTTAAAACATAGGTACACCTCTAATTTTGCTTCCTAATCTGTACTTTTCAGCAGTATGTCAGTTGTTTTATGTTCTGCGTCTCCAGATTAGGGTTTGCTTGCTTACTCGCACTTTAGGATAAATTGCATTTTGAATCATTCCCCTCTCTCATTTGCAGCAAGGGAGTAGAAACCATAAGAGGTAATCATTGGCTCTCTCTTCCTCGCAAGAAGTAGCTAAAGTGTGCTACCACCCTAGGCTCTTTCATATTTCGTGAGTGTGCATGAGAGTGGGATTAGGGTTTCCATACTTAGTCTCACTTTTTCCCCTACACATATTTGGTGAACCTGACGTGAATCCATCTCTAATTTAATTTCATTGAATTGTTAGATATAGATCTAGTATATTTCATTTTCTTTCAAAAAAAAAAAAGAGAGATTCTTTTCATTTTCCTTGCATTGTGTGTTAAAATTTCATTTCAATTTCCATCTCAAAATGTCAAATTTTTATTTATAGGATGTGCATGCTTTTGATGATGTGTGCAATTATTTTTAGTATGAGTTTAGTAAGAATGAATTAGATGAATATCTAGATGAGTTTTTGAACCTTAAGCCTTCTAAACTCTCATTTTTCCAAAAACTAATCAACCTTGTTACTATGCCATTTTGTGGTGATGAGAAAGATAAGTTGGATGATTCCTCCCATGGGTGCAGTCCTGTCAAATCCTCCACTAAATCTAATAACATGGTTGACCATCAAAATTCCCTTTATTAGGTTGTGTCTCCTTTTGAGTCCAAAGATAAACCTTTCAATCACTATGATCATTCTTTATTGGAAGATGCCCTTGATGACTTTATGTCTTTGCCTAAAATTTCAAATAAAAACAATACATCTAAAATGTTAATCAACATGATCAATGTGAATGAACATAGTAAACCTCTTTTTGTAGTTCAAGGTGCTTGTCCTTCTCCAACCTCACCTCTTTCTAATCAACCTCTTTTCACAGTTCAAGGTGGATATAGTCATGATTCCTTTAGCACTCCAAACAAACCTGTCATTATGGTGCAAGGAAGAAATAACACTAAGAGTCCTTATAGCTATGCTAAAAAATTAACTAAAGAGAGCTATAATGCGGTTGTCCATACCTATAGCACAAGAAACAATAGGCAACCTAATCCTCCTCTGGTTATCCCAACTTCTCTTCCTGATCCTCAACCTATTCTTGCTCAAGCACCTCGCATTTCACAAACTCTTGGTAAGGAATATGACCTTGTTGAACAACTTAAAGCTACTCCTGCCAAGATATCCCTTTGGGATTTGATTCAAACCTCCTCAACTCATCATCAAATGTTACAATATGTCTTGAATATATTGAATGTCCCACCCGCAGTGACATCCAATAATATGGCCTCCTTGATTAATTCTATCACAGTTCCTAAGGCTCAAATTGTGTTTACAGAAGATGAGCTACCCTCTAGTGAAATCCAACATCAATATGATCCCTTAATGATTGTGGTTATTATTAATGATAGTGCAATAAGATAAACACTAGTGGATAATGGTTTTGGCCTTAATGTTTTTAGCATTAACTTGTTGCATAAGATCAATGTCGATACATCTCTTATTAAGCCTGATTCTCTCACCATCTGAGGCTCTGATAATGTTTCTAAATATTCATTAGGTATCATCACCTTGTCTATTAAGGTAGGTCCTCTTACTTTACCCACACCTATCCATGTCATGTTTGGAGAATTGAAATACTATTTTTTACTAGGGAGACCTTGGATTCATAGCATGGAAGTTGTCCCCTCTACATTACATAGGCAAGTTACGTTCATTTACAACAATAAGACATATACCTTGCTAGGTGACACAAATCTCCAGGCTTGTCTGCAAACATCAACTTCCAAATCCTCTTCAATTAATTCTTCCTCAACTATCTTAGATGATTCCTCTAAAGCTTCTACTCCCACTAGTGTGACTACTTCATCAAACCCATCTCCTACTTCCGAGTTGCTTCCCAATACTTCCTCAAGTGGACCTAAAGTTCTTGAGGAAGATTCTTCTCAGCCCGACTCTACTATTGAGGACACCTTCTCTCCTGAAAATGTTCTTGTAGAAGATGATTGGGGATCCCTTGATTTTAATCCTACTTTCATAGGGGAATATTATATTCCCCCTAGAGAAACTAAGGTCGAAGAGAAGAAAGAAGAAGAAGAACCTAAAAAGAAATCCACTCTTTCTGGTCCATTGAGTAATAACTTTGTGGCGGCTTCCCAGACTTCATCTCCCTTAGTTTATGACTTCGAGGACTTTGACCTTTCACTTTATGAAAATCCTCCTTCTCTCTCGGAAATGGCTAATCTTTATGGTCTTGGTTTTCACATCCTATCTAGGTGTGGATATAATGGTAATAGATGTGGTGCTCAAGCACAAGGGATAAAGGTTCCCCTGGAAAACAACTTTCATGATATGACATTTGGGATTGACTATGATCCTTATAAGCATACTAAAGCCTCTAAGAGACCATCTATTAGTGTTAATATCATTTCTGCCTCTCTCTCAATGAAATATCCAGAGTATATTGACCGTGACTCTTCTAGTGTCCTCGCTTTGGATGTTTTTCCTACTGATGATTCCTTAGCCAAATTCTTAGGAGCATATGACAACCTTCCTCGTTATCACCATAATCATGGTTTTCCTTATTGTCTAAATGTGGAAGCTTACTTTGGGAAAGAAAGAAATAACGATGAGATAATTAAATAATTTCCTCAGTTGAAACATGCTCCTCAACAAAGCAATCTCCTAATAAGTGACACTATTAATATCAAGATGGATCCTTGTGTTGAAGATAAAATCATTAAGATAGGGAAATGTCTTGATAGAGAAGAGAAAAAACAACATTCTGAATTATTACATGAATTCCCTAAGTTCTTTGCTTGGATGTACTCTAATATGCCTAGCATAGATCCTCAGATTGTCACTCATAACATTGTCCTAATTCCTGATGCTAAACCTATGAAGAAAAAGATTTGAAATATTAACCTTAAAGTGGCATTACTTGTTAAAGCTAAGATTGAAAAGCTATTGGATGTCGGATTCACTCATCCTATCAATTATTTCCCATGGATTTCAAACATTGTGGTTTTGGCTAAGTCTGATAATAAGATTAGGACGTGTACGGATTTTCGTGATCTAAAGAAAACCTCTTTAAAAGATGATTTTCCTCTCCTGCATATTGATATGATAGTGGATTCTATATCAGGTCATGCTTTATTATCCTTCATGGATGGTGTTAGGAACTGAGAAGGACAATTGAGAGGGGGGTGAATCAGTTGTCAACCAGTTATCAATAAATTACAAATCAAAACCAATTAATCCAACTTGAAACTTAGTGTTAGTAAACCAAACTTAAATGTTGGTGAGACATATTAACAGTTATAGCAGTACCGGTTTAAGTTAATGCATGAAACAGAAAGAGAAACAACATCCACAACACATGACATAGAGATTTTGACGTGGAAACCCTATAAGGGGAAAACTATGGTGGGAAACCTTACCCATAATCAGATGATACTACTGTAGATAGTAAGTGTATAGAAATGGGGTCTACACATGCAGAAAGGCCAACTGCCTAGAGCTCACTGCTCAATCACAAAATAGGAGTTGTACTAACTAGAGTTGGATGGTTAAATCCAATAACAATGTACTGCTTTGGAATAACATCTTCAATGTTGGATTCAGTACCAGTTTAATCTCTGAACACAAGTGTCAAACACCTTCATAACATTTCCTTCAACCTTCAAATAATGTCTGCATGATTCGCACAAGGATCTTCTTATTTTCTTTCTTCAATATTTGCACACACTCATCATGATGATCTTCAATAAGATCTTACAATCATATATACAAAACCTAAGACCTATACATGAGGTCATCTCACTAAAGATACTACAATAAAATCAATTACAAATAAGTCTTGATGCGATACAATATGTCAACTCAATACATTTACCACATTATCCAATCAATAAACCATTTCCAAGACGTGTCATGCTGATCTGGAATAGCTATCATGTACTGGTCCATAACCTAGACTTATCTGCTAGTAAAGGCAAGTTTGTCAACCCAATTAGACCAATAAGAAAAACACCAAATCTAAACATCCAATCCATGTCTTCAACATAACAAAATGATCTCCAGATGATAACAAGGTATCATCACTATCGATGAACAACGTAACCTATCGATGAAGCATATACCAGTGACTGTGCATAAGCCACTAACCATGCCGGTGAACACAATATGTCGGTTCAACAATAAACCAATATAACCAGAGTGCCAAATCAACAATGTAGACCTCCAAGAAGACAAGTGTTGACATCAATGACAAAACCAATAAAACACATGATGAATTCATCTTGTTATGCCTTGCATATCTATTCCCCATTAGTTTCCTTGTGTTACAATATGGGTCCCTTGTTTTTGCTCACTTTTTCTTTGTCCTTTTTCTTTTTTTTTTCTTTTACCTTGGAACTCCGGAGTCCCGAGGTCTCTTTTTGTTCTTTGCTTTCACCAACCCTAGAGCCCCAGACCCCTAGAGTCTCGAGGTTGGTCTCCTTCTTTTTTTGTCTTTTGTTTTCTTGTTCTTTACCTCGAAACTCCGGAGTTCCAGAGTCCCAAGGTATGTGTTTGAGTCCTTTACCTTAGAACTCCAGAGTCTCAATGTCCTGAGGTGTGTGTCTGATCCACCCTAGAACCCTAGATTCCCGGAGTCCTGAGGTGGATCCTTGGTTACTTGCCTTCCTAGCCCAGACCCCCGGAATCGTAGGGTAGGATGTTTTGTGTCTTGCTGCCAAGCTTAGAACCTTGGGACCTCGGAGTCCCGAGGTCTTGTTTACAATGCTCGTACGGATAGGTTTTGGGAGAGGGTATAAATAGGAATGATGAACTTTGAAAGCTCATTTGTGCATTCAGAGCTCCTTCTTCCTTGCCTCCTAACCATGAGCCTCTGAATTGTCGAGCTTCCTTTTGCATGGGCATTTTGATCCACTAGGTAGGTGATTTTTCTTGCCCTTTTGGTCGTTTGTAGGTTAGATTTCTTTTTTTTTGTTCTTCTTTGTCAGGGTTTTTTTTTTTTTTTTCTCTTCTTTTCATTTTTTGTGTATTTTCTTGCGTGTCCCTATGTGCCTTATCACCTACCCCAGAACCCCAAAGTTCTGAGTGGTTTTCTCTTCCCTACCCCGGAACCCCGGAATTCCAGGTGGTTTTCTCTTCCCTACCCCAGAACCCCAGAGTTCTGGGATTTTGTTGAAACTTGATTTTGATGACCCCAGAACCCCGGAGATCCAAATTATTTCTTTGCGAGGGAGTCCTATCACCTACCCTGGAACCTCGAAACCCTGGAGTTCCGAGGTCTATCTTTTATAAATCCTCTTGCTAAAATCCTATTGGTTATTTGGCTCGAGACCATAGGATCTCGAGATGAGATTTAATTCCTTACCCCGGAACCCCAGAGTTCTAAAATCAAGTGTTATCTACCCAGCCTGGAACCCTAGAACCCCAGAGTTCCAGACTGCATCCATGAGTACCTACCTCGGAACCCCAGAGTTATGGACCCTGTTTTAAAAAGAAAAACTCCCTACTCTAGAAACCCAAAGTCCTGAAGTGAATGAACTTTTTATGTTTTTTATAAAGAACCGATCCTCATTTTCTTCTTACAAGTTCACGTAGTTAGATGGACTCATCTTCTAGCAAAAGAAGCAAAGATATTGACAAACTTCTAGCTACCATGAAATAGCACTATCAAGAACAAGAATACTCCTCAAAGTTGGATGATCAAGTCAAATGGGTCACTGACACAGAAATTGGCCATATTGAAATTGAAGATATCAGAACCCAGCTAAATAAACCCAGACTGGAGGCCCTATATAGGAGAATAAAAAGATCAGGCATAGTGGAGACAACTATTTTTCCACAATCAATGCAAGCGCCAAAATTTATAATGACAATTGCTCAATTCTACAACTCGGATACTAGAAAGTGCACTGACACACAGGGAAGGATAGTTATAGACTTGTCTCCTGACATGCTGGGATTCATGTTTGGTATCCCAACTAGGGAAGAGATATTCCTCTCAATTGAAGAGGAGGCCTTAAAGGTATGGAATGACAAAGCTGTAGAAAATAAAAGGCACATGAATAAAACTAGTTGGAAGAAGAGAGAAAAATAGGTCTCAAGGCAATAGAGATCTTGAGGGCAGACTTCAAGGAGCCCCAAAGAGATTTGATTATTATGCTGAGCAGGGCCTTTGGAAAGCCTGATTGTAAGAATTTCCATCCATGGATGTTCTATTTTATGACCACTATCTTAATTGGAAAACAATATTTTGATTGGCTGCATATCCTCTCTGACAACTTTTTCAAACAAATGAAGGAAGTCCACCAGACCCAAAAATTCTTTTTCACATCTTATGTCATCTGGGTGGCTGCCAGAGCTGGAAAGTTTTCGGGACTACAAGTAGAGGGTTAGTTAGGGGATGAGGAAGGACAAATAAGATATGGAAATATTATTCTCAACTCCCCCTAGTCAATGCAAAGGCTCATTTCAAAAGAATTAATGATGCCTTCATTTTTTCGGTAATAATTAAATTAATAGGAGACACAAGATACTGGATTATCCTAGAGGCCATGGCTATTATCTGAGAGTGTGCATGTTGGTTTATGCAAAACCCATGCTCTCCTTACGTTAGGGTCAGTGGATTCATAGGGAACCCAATGTTGCTTCCTAGATACTGCAATGATAGAGTAATTTTGTTGGAATATGTAAGGCAACTATTGGGCCTCCAATCTCTCTTATCTTCAAAACATATAACAAGCATTGATTTTTCAGTATCTATTGGATACTTCTCATGCTCAAAGATACAGGTTGCAAAGCTAGCAGAGCCAGAGCTTCAAGATTTTAACTTGAAAGAATATGATTATGCTAGGGAATTTTATGATCCCTACGGGAAGCTCAAACAAGCTATGCCCAAGGCATACAAGGGACACAGGCCAAGATTGGAGAATTTTTGGGCCAACCTCCAAGACAGTTTTGAGGTCAAAGAGAAAAACTATAATAGGTTATCTGTGCCATAGATAAGAGATTTTGAAATTGAGACTAGTCTCCCTAAAGACCTCAGGGATGATGGAGACCTGCTCAATGCGACTTATAAAGGATTAGAAATTGATAAGAAGCCATTGTCCCCAATAAGGTGGTCCATGAATGAGGATGTGAATATTGAAAAGGTTTCTCAAGTGGTCATCAATAGGACCAAGCAATGGCTTAGCCAGAGGGTAAGGCCGAGTGCCTCAAAGGGGAAACAAAAGGAGTCCACTTCAGGGGTACCCCAATCAAGGGGTTATAAGGAGTATGCTCGGAAGATGAGATCAAGCTCAAGACATAATACATACACCAATCCTAATGAAGGGGAGAAACCTCAAGAAAGCACCAAGGACTTATTGAATAAACTCCAAGATTAGATGAAGGAATCTAAGCTATTGAAGAAGGCAGCAGACCTTGGAGTGACTAATGGATTAGGAGCAGTACCACTTGCCAAAGTCCTTCCACCAAGGATAGCTATTGGGCAAACTATAGGAAAAGGTACCCAGGAGCAGGAGTAAGAAATAGAAATTACTGAAGATATACCTACTCAACCACCTTCAATATTTGCCACTCAAGATCTAGATACCAATGCCTCTGCACCACCACTAGTTAATATACCCATAGGATAGCTTGGAGTGCAAGGCTTCAGGTCTAGCACTAAAGGAATAAGAGTTAGGAACATTGAATCTGATTCAAATCAAGAGGAAAAGGATCTTGAGCAACATCAGTCACTAGGAGGCAAGAAAGGAGGGGATGAGGTGGAGGACCTATTGAGTGAAAGATTAGTTCTAACCCCTCAAGATCAAGAGGACCTCCTCAAGGACATAGCAGTCATGCAAGGTGAAACAGAGACAAATGAGGAAGAGATGACATTCAATGAAGAGGTCAATGGAAAATTGGGAGAATTACATAAGCAACAGGCTCTCTAAACCAATCTAGCCCACCAAGTTACCTCACCTCAAGATCCCAGGCAAATAGAGGCAGAGGAAAGAGATGAAGCAGAGGAGCAGGCGGAGGTCCATGTTATAATGATAGATATAGTGTCACATGAAGGTGACAAGGATGAGGATATACTGCAATGGCTCGAGTTCACTTTTGAAAAGAAAAAGAGAAAAGCAGAGTTTCCTAAGGTCACTTTGCAACAAGTAATCACCGAGGAGCCATCAAAGGTTAATAAGCTAAAAACTGTACATCATTTATAAAATATGAGCTCTAGTGAAGTAATCACAGATGTGGTAGTTCCACTCCAAGATGAGGGACAAGCTTCCCCTAAGTATCAAATATCCCAAGTAAATTTGGGTAAGCAAACAAAGTGGGGAGAGCTAGATACTTTGGAGCTAGCCACAAGTGTTGTTAGGGGGCGTGTAGAAAAAGAACATACTTCAAACATGGAGCTCAAAGCGCAACTAGGGCAATACAAGCAACTGCTGATTGAAATGAGCAAACCTCTAGACTCTTCTAGGACTGATGACCTACCTTCGACCTCATCACTGCTAGAGGGAGAAGTGAAGACACTAGTGGAGGTGAGACGGGTGGCTACTGCAGCTAAATCATGGACCCAAGTAAATGCAGCTAAGATTAGATTATTTCTATAGGATATTATGAGGATATACCATGGGGCAGTATAGGAAGGTGAAGCTTTAGCTTCTTGTTCCACACAATGGGAACAAAAGCTAAGCATTTTTAATAAGCAGTTCTGAATTTTGAATAAAGTATTACTGTTAGGGGAAGAGACAATAATGGAGGAGGACCTCTTAGGAGGGGACAGTTGTGAAAAATTGCAGTCCTATGTGTACATTTTGGAGGTAAAGATTGAGATGTTTTAGTGGTATATGAAGGATATGGCAAAGATTCAGGTTCCTCTCCTCAGAGAAATTTTGAAATATGAGAAATTTGTAAAACATATGCTTGGAGCCTTCAGTTTAGGATTAACTAGTACTAGAATAATGGAGCAACAACAAGTTTTGAATCAGTGGGATGCATACGAGGCTCAACATTTAGGACTTTTGGTCCAGTTCGATGTCACCCTCATGAACAGGTACATATACTTGATCACTCAGTGTCAATAGGTGGCAGAGACAATAGGGGAGTTCTAGAAAGGAAAGAAGCATGCAGATGGAGTTCTGAAGAAGTATAAATTTATAATTAAACACATAGTTAATCCTCTTGTCCAAGAAGTCGCATGCATAATAGATAATTATAGAGATTTTATTAAAAAGTGAAGGATGAACATACAGTTGCTAAAGATAGTAGGGTTTTTTCATGACCCCTAATTTTGTATTTTCAACTGTAGCTCCAACTCAAGTTCCAATTTTGAGCAAAATTCTACATGACTACAAAAACGTGGCTCATCCAGCATGGTCTTCGTAGTGCTCATGCAACGCCCATTTTGTAGTAGTTAATTGGAGTATCAAGGCAGAAACTTGCAAGTTAACTGTGACTCCTAGTTTCAGTTCTTAATTTAGGTTAGATTTATTTCCTAGATAATAGGGCAGCAAACTTCTATAAATTGAGAATTTGGATTCATTTGTAGGGGTCCACAAATTGATGATTTGTGGCCCACTTAGAGATTTTTAGAGTATTTTGCAGATTGTTAAGAAGTTGAGTTATTTTTTTACACATTCATTGAGATTAATATAAGAAGCAACTTGTAGATTGCCTAATCTACGTCTATATTCTACTAAATTGTTCTGTGTAATCTGGCAATGTCTATTATTTGGAGTTAGCAACGTGGTTTAATCTTCTTTTTTTATCACTTTTTGAATCATATTGCGCACGTCAGTGGTGTATGAGAATTACCGTGATAGGCCATATTGTTGATGATTTTATTTACATAGGTTTGTGAAATTGATGATTTTGTAGGTTTACTGGAGGTTCGTTGTTGAATGCTAACTTGGATAATAATTGATAATTTCTTGGATTGCAGGGAACTAACTGAGTAGTTATTTAAGTTGTTATTATATTGGTTTTATTGTTATTTTCTTGTTCCCTTTTACTCTTCGCAGTTTATTTTTCCGAGAATCTTAAATCATAAAATACAAAAAAAAGGAAGTTCATCCATTCACGATCAACGTGATTTAGTTTCAACCAGCAGGCCCCTTAACGGGTACAACCATATCAACCATTGGGCTGCCCATCACCGTCATGACCCAACTATAGAGATAGTGGGGTAGTGAGTTTTCCCAAATTCATTTCTTTTCAAGAGAGGTGGTGAGTGTTCACATTGGCTACCTGATTGTTGGCGGGTGTGTTAAAAACAATCGTCAACACATCCATAATACCAACAATCTCCCCCTTTCGCATTGATGGCAACACTAGATGGAAAAACATCTAAGTGCCAAAAACAAAATGCCAAAAACCAATAAACCAACAATCTCCCAAAATAGATCAATACAAAGTTCTGTGCCAAAACAGAAACCAAAACCAAAAATACATCTCTTCCCAAAGTATAAAGTTTTTCCATAGATATCTCTCCCCCTTTGACTTCAAATACCAAAGCAGTTAAGAGTCAAATATCTTAACATACAGCCAACTACTCCCCCTGAGAAGAAGCTCTCCTTCATCAAAGCCAGAAAAAGATATTTCTGTTAGTTCCTGTCGGTTTGATGCCAATCTTCATCATTCAAGTTTTTGCCAATGGGGAAATTACCCCAGGCTACTCTCTGAGATATTCAAATGTTTCCTTAGGCAAAGGTTTTGTAAAGATATCTGAAATTTTCTCTTTAGTATTTACATAAACCAATCTCACTTCATTTGCTTCAACATTCTCTTCCAGAAAATTGTACTTAATAGAAACATGCTTTGTCTTAGAGTGAAATACCAGATTCTTTGATATATCAATTGTTGTTGAATTATCACAATAGATAGTTATCGGTTCTTTGCATTTTACCTTTATATCCTTCAACATTTTCTTGATCCATAATAACTGAGTACAATTAGTTGTTGTTGCAACATATTCTGATTCTGTTGTAGATAATGATGTACAAGTCTACTTCTTCCTTATCCATGAAATTAATCTTTTTTCAAGAAAGAATGCACCACTAGTGGTACTCTTTTTGTGATCTACATCTCCTGCCCAATTTGCATCTATATATACACATAAATCAAAATTTTCATCCTTAGGATACCATAAACCAAGATTTGTTGTGCCTTGTAGGTACCAAAAAATCCTTTTTACTGTAGATTCATGATTTTCTTTAGGATTGCTTTGAAATCTTGAAACAATACATACTACATTCATTATATTAGATCTGGTTTGTGTAAAATACAGTAATCCTCCAATCATATATTTGTACCTTGTCAGATTAATAGGAGCTGAATCATCCTTTAATGTCAATTTATCAATTGTAGTCATAGGAGTACTTACCGGTTTGGAGTTTTCCATACCAAATTTCTTCAAGAGTTCCTTCAAGTACTTTGTTTGACATATGAATATACCTTTATCTATTTGTGAAATCTGCAAACCTAGAAATTTTTTTTATCTCTCCAATCATAGACATTTCAAATTCTTCTTGCATCTTTTTAGAAAAGTCTTTACATAACTCTTCTTCACCTCCAAAAATTATATCATCCACAAAAACTTCAATAACCAAAATTTCATCATTGGTAAATTTGTAATACAAATTTCTATCAGCATTACCTTTTGTGTATCCAAGTTTTAAAATATATTTATCTATTCTAGCATACCAAGCTCTGGGAGCTTGCTTTAATCCACATAAATCTTTCCTTAACCTGCAAACCATATCCTTATCATCTGTCAAAGAATATCCATCAAGTTGTTCAATGTAAACTTTCTCTTCAAGATCTCCATTCAAAAATGCACATTTTACATCCATTTGATCAACTTTATAGTTCTTATTAGTTGCAAATGCAAGAAATAGTCTAACTGCCTCAATTCTGGCTGCCGGTGCAAAGGTTTCATTATAATCAATTCTTTCTTTCTGTGAATAACCTTTACAAACTAATCTTGCTTTGTTTCTAATTACTTTACCATCCTCATTAAGTTTATTTCTATATACCCATTTAATTCCAATTACATTTATGTCTTTAGGTCGGGGAACTAATGTCCAAGGATTATTCTTTTCAATCTATTCTAATTCTTCTTCCATTGATTTTATCCAATGTTTATCCTAACATGCTTCAACAATTAATGTTGGTTCAACTTGAGAAATTAAACATACCTCTTCATTTTCCAATCTTCCTCTTATCATAACACCTTGATTTTTGTTTCCAATTATTTGATTCTTTGACTAATTCAATCTTACATACTTGGGTTTATTCTGATTTCCACTTACATGTTGTTGTTCTTCAGTCACAGTTGAGTTTTCTGAGATGTCGGTGTGACTGGATCTTCACTTTGTACCGGTGCAATCTATGTCAGTTCATTTATAATCATTTCAACTGTCGGTTCTATAGATCTTGAATCTCCTCTAAAATATTCATCTATCTTTACATTAGTACTCTCAATGATTTTATGTAACCTTTTATTATAACATCTATATGCCTTGATTCTAGAATAATAACCAAGAAATATCCCTTCATCACTTCTAGGATCAAATTTATGTTGCTATTTACTAAGTTGTCATTACTTGTATGCCCAAAGTCATCCTATATACTCTAGTCGGTTAATACTACCGAAATATCCAGTTGGTAATTACCAAGGCTATCGGTGTCAGTTACAAAAGAAAGGCTAGTCACCAAGATGAGACATACCAAGTTGTCTACCAAGAAAAGGTCTATGTCTACCGAGCAACAAAGAAGGTATATCGAGTTAATCTGAACTGAATGGAAACGTGTTACTAGATTCAATGAACCTGGACACACATGTGAAACATGTTACAAGATTCAAGAACATGGAACCGTTATTACATAGGAAATTGCATTTAAAGATTTTGTATGATTTTGAGGAAGTTTATCCAATGAAATAATTTCTATGTTTGTTCATTCGATAAAACATGTTTGTATGATTGATGCATGAATAGATCACCATCTCAGAGATCTATATATACAGAATGATTTGAGTATCTAAGGGGGAGAAAAAAGGATGAGTTGAAAAGGAAAATCACAAGAGAAGACACAATGTGATGTGACAGTTAAGAAAGAAGATTGACAGAGATATTCAGAGGTCAACAAGAAGGTTTTCAGAGAACAATTTAAGGGACATGGTATACAGAAGTAGTTACCGAGTTGATTTATCAATTACCGAGGTATGCTATGAGCAAGGTAATTTCATATTGAGCACATAGAGTCTTCTATAACATTTTAGATGTAAAGTTGCAGATATTTTGTAAAGATTTTGATTGAATTATTTGAGTTGTGTTAGAAACCTTTAGCAGGGTAAAAGACTCTAACAAAGTCTATAAATTGTAAAGCCTTTAACCAGGTACAACATTTTGTAAAAGTGTTTGTAAATCCTTTAGCAAGGTAGATCTAAAGATCTTGATACTCCTAACAGGGTAAGCTATCAGAAATAGCTAAACATGTAGCTCTAACCGAACAATCTTGATTATTGCAGTAGTGAAGTTGTGGGTGCCATCCCCACCGCAGTTTTTCTCTCTAACCAAGAGTTTCTGCATAACCAAAATCTTTTTGTTATGGAGTGAAATTTGTATGAATGTTATTTCTATGATTATGTTTCAACATTATATATTATGAGATCAGTAGTATTCAGTTTATGTTTAACAGTAAAATTGTTGTTCAAGAAATGTTTTGAAGTACTGATTCACCTCTCCCCTCTCAGTACATTAGCTTTGCTAGCAGGACCTAACAATTGGTATCAGAGCTCTACTCTTGGCAAAGGGTTTAACAGCCTAAAGAGAAATATCTTATCAATGGAAGGCTACAAACAATCTCACAGAATTGTGAATCTTCAAGAAGAATTGGATCATGCTAACCAAGTAATTGCAGATATGCAGAGATAAATGCAAAGATCACTGAAAGTCAGAAGAAGGTTGTCTGATGATTTATAGGACTCACAAGAGTTGGTGGAACAAATTGAGACATCATCTAAGAACAACATATTAGAAGAGTCTGAAGAAATGATTGAAGAACTGAAAGAAAAGAACAAAGCACTGAATGAACAACTAAAAGCAATGAGAAGGGAACATGAGTATTTTAGCACACAGATGACTGAAAATCTTGATGCATTGAGAACAGTTGAAGATAATATGAGAAATATAGAAAGAGAAAAATAACAGCTAGAAGCAATGGTGTCTGAAAAGAATGATGAAATATCAAGGATGACTGGAGTTCAACATAATCTGTCAAATCAATTGGGTTATGCACATCATGAAATGACTCTAAAAGAAAATGAGAATCAAGCATTGAAACTTGAATGATCAAGATTGACCAATGAACTTGAAGCAGAAAAGAAGTCAAAACAAATACTGAAGAAAATTTATGAAGCGTTAAGAATGTTGGATGAGCAACTAAACATAAGATCACCCAACAAATCTGTCGGACTCAGTTATAAAAGAAACAACTCTACTGAGAAAGGGATCAACACCACCGAGAAAGGAGAATCATCAAAGAAGGCTAAAAACAAAGATAAGATGAAGGACAAGAAGCCTATTTGCAACTACTATGGCAAACAAGGTCATACTACCAACGTTTGTTGGATCAGAAAAGGTAAGCAACCGAATGTTACTAGGTCTGATGGTTATTGTTACAATTGCAATAAGTATGGTCACACATCTAAACAATGTAGGACAAAGTCTATTAACAATTATCAGAAGGCAAAATTCAAGGGGTTTTGCAAAAATTGCAATAGATATGGACACAATACCGAGAAGTGTTGGTTTAAGCAGAAAAACTATATGTGGTCTCCACACCGAGCAAATGCTATAAGCTACCGAACTCACACAGATCTCAACCATCAATATACTATAGTACCATGGGATTACAATACAAGGATATGGTGTGAATGTTGTGGAACATACAGACATATAAGTGCTAACTATATGATAAGGTTTGGAATGAACAACCCGAGATCATGGAGAAATCCTAGAATGGCATGCTTTCATTGTCACAAAGTTGGACACTTGGCTAAAGAATGCAGAGATCAACCCAGAGGAGATACTAAGGAGATAAGAAACAAATTACAGAAATTTTGGAAAAAGAAGGAAAATGGGTCAACTGATGAAGAAATCACCTTACCTACTGAGTTAGGTGCATCTACTTCGAATTAATCAATAAAGGTATGAAGGGACTGCATTTTCACAAGGTTAGATTTTAATAGTTCCTATTTAATCATATACTTAATTCCAAGATCTGCATAGCTAAGATGCAATAGCAAATTTGAAATATTATCTAGTCTTTTTGATTTACGAGAGAAGTCAGTAAATGTATTAAACATGTCTAGTCGGTAAAAGCGTATAAGGGAGATAGTCAGTTTAGTGGAACCGAGTGCATTTAATGCTTAGTATACCTAACTGCACGAAGCCCGATAAGGTCGAAATGATGTATTTAAAGTACTCTGTGCGGTCATTTTTTCTTACCAGTTTTCAAAGTGCAGAACAAAGCAAATCTAAAGGTGATCAAACATTTCCAGAGAAAATTCAAGGTATTTAGCAAATCTAAAACCACACTTTTAGCAGTTAACTAATCAAGTCAAGTTGTGAATATTTGCAAAGTATCTACTAAGTTGAAAGTGTTTTCTGGTTATTTGAAACCCTAAGCTATTTCGTAAAAGAATTTCAAGTTTGAAATGGCTCCCAAGGTGCAAAAACTCATTGTAGTTGAGACCATTGAGAAGCCATCAGTAAAATACACCTTACCTCCCAAAGTGGCATCTGAACCCGATGAGAAAACTGTATTCTCTCTTATTCCGGATAGGGTTCTGTTAATAGAAGATGTCAGATTTTATACTAAGTGTCATGTTGAAGAGCTAGGTCATACTGAAATTAAAAAAATGTATGATGAATTGTTCACCGATGGAATCCTGGATAGCAAGTTTGAGCACATCAAAGTTAAGGGATTGACCAAAGCCCTAACCTATCCCCAAGTCTTCAAACCCCAATGGGTCAAATTTGTCTTGAGCAAAGTGCATGATGATTTTATGTGGTTAGAGGATCAACCCTTCAAAATCACCAAGGAGATTATTCACATAATAACCAGATACCCTATATTTGACCATGCCCAAGCACAAAAGATGATTTCACAGAAGGAATTGATAACACTAATCGGAGTTGAGTCTGATTGCAGAGGTCTTAAGTTGAACAATGTAATTGATGCATAACTCTACTTTTCTATTAGAGTTATTAGTTATTGTTTCTTCCAGTCTGCAAGGGAAAACAATGTACCGTGTGCAACTGTATATTTGGCCTATAAAATTGTGAAAAAGGGTATGAAAATTGATTTATGTGAAGTGTTGTTGAAGAATCTTTTTGAAAATCTCAACACAATAAGGAAACCAAAGAAGAATAATACTGCTAACACACTAAAGTTTGGGTCACTCTTAGTGTGTATGTTCTTCTATTTTCAGAAATTCTTTCCTTCAGTCGGTAACATTGATTGGGAATTACACCAACCAATCACCCATTAGATAAATGGTTTCATCAATCAGCTAGGTGATAATTTCAATGTAATAATGGATGATTACTTCAACAACTTTCAGGTAAAGATGCATAATAGGTATAGGATCCCACATCAGCTAGTGGAAAAATTCAAGGATACTATATGCTTTGAAGTGGATACTGACTACTGTTATGTTAATGCAGTAGAACCCAGGACTCAATCTCTACTGCCTATGGGTTATGAAATAGATTTTGACATTGCTCAACAGCAGATAGATGCCTTTTTGGCACTTCCAAGGCATGCTACTGAGATCAAGTATGGCACCTATGAAGAGGTAAAAGAAAAAGTAAAAATGAGCATTGTTGTTCTAAAGGTTGTTAGAAAAGCCAATAGAATGATAAAGGATTTAACTGAAAAGTTTGGAGAAGGTTCTACCTCCACTCCTACTAAGAGTGATCAACTTTCAATTGAGGAAGAATCTGAAGCTCAAGAAGCAGCAATTACACTAAGCACCGAGTTGCCAAAAGGCAAAATTTTGAAAAGAAAGAAACATGATACAACCAAGATATCACCGACCCTGCCAGTAAAGCGACCAATCACTAGATCATCTATTGTGTCACCCAGTAAGAGGCAGAAAAATGTTGAAATGCATAAGGTTACAAAAACTTATAGAAAGAAGAACAGAAAACTAATTTTTGAAAGTGACACAGGGTCTGAAGATGCAAATAAATTTCAGATTGTAAAAAGCACTAAGGAAGATGTACACAGTGTTGATAATTTTTGTGCAAATTTAAAACAATATGGTGGATTTGGGTCTTTTAGATATGTAAAGTATGACTCTAGAACAGAAGAAGAGAAGAGGCAAATAGAAGAGTCGGCAGTGTGTACACTTCTCAAGTTCCGAGTAGTTCCATTGGCCGTAACTGATTTTCTTCCAAAAGCATTGTACTCTCATATTGACAATAGATGGAAATATGCTATGGACTTAGAGAAGCAGATTAGAGAAAGAGTTTTGGTACATCTCTTTCCAGATATGTCAGTAGATGATATAAAAGATCATTTGAAAAACTACCAGACAAATTTTCAAGTTAAGCAAGGGCCTTGAAAATGATGAATGGCCTTTATCTTGAAGTAGAAAATGAAACTAAAGAAAAAAGGCAAGAAATATTTAGAATTCAGACTGCAGAGCCTCAAGGTGAAGTAGAGATAGTTGACATCACCGAGCAAGATCCTGCTTCAACTATTCAGTTAGATGAGGATGTCATTGATACTGAGGCATAGGAAGAAGAAATGATAGAAGGGAATGCCTATGCCAAACTGGTATCAAGTGAATCAGTTTTGGAACAAGTTAAGTCCTATCCTTTGGTAACCAACAAGTTTCAACCGAGAAACCTCAGGACATAGATCAATGTAAAGAGGATCAAAAGTCTACACAAGGTGAATCTACCTCTCAAGCCACCGAGGAGAAAACTTCTCAAGTACCTGCAAACACTGAAACTATTGCCACTAAGACCCCAAGCAAAGAAACACCGAAGGATACAACAGAGGCTACAGGAACTGTCAAAAGTGTTTCCTCCACCGAGCAACATACCGAGAAAGAACAAGCCTCCAAAGCCATTATACTCATTCAACCAGTGAAGGCATCATCATCAAAAGAGAAGAAAGCAAAGAAGCATAGTTTCAAGATAGATCTATCAAAACAGATTATGTTGCCGAATGTTGACATTGCAAAATTAAAAGGGCACGCAGTAATAGAATTTGGTGAGCTTTGTAAAGCCAAAGTAGAGCAGGAAAAATAGATAGCTATTCAGAAGAAGAATCGAGTACTTCAGAAGGTTAAAGCATTATTGAGAGACATGCTACCTAAAGCTACCATAAATAAAGATGCTGCCATCCATATGCAACTGGATGAACTACTCACTCAATTGGAAGCATCAGGAGTAGAAGCATCAGAATACCTTAGAAAATTGAAAGAAAAAGAGCTAACTACCAAGATGATTGAAGAAGTGCATAAAGTAATTGCTATAGGTAAAACAAAGCTTATTGAATTCATTGTTGAGTTGTCCCCTCAACTCAAGCATATTATTTATTTATTCCAGAAGTTATGTACATTTTCATTATTTATCAAAGATATCAAGAATAAGACCGAAGTCATTGAAAAAGAGATATCAATCTCTCAAATAAATTGACTACCGAGCCAAATTCTATTCAGAATTTTTATACAAAGCTACAAACTCTTATGGCTCAACAGTTAGAACTTCGGAATGAAGAACACAAAATAAGGATGGATATCATGACTCTTCAGACATTATTTATTCCCCATTTATCATCAATCCAAGAGCAGATCAACCGAGCTACCCAATTGTCCACTCAAGCCGAGGGAAGCACTTTAGATGGTTTGATCTCACTCTTAGCTGATATTACAGCTCAGAATTTACTAATGGAAAGTATCAAGGATGCACTTACCACCACTCTCAAAGACGCTGGTACAAAGTATAAATCTATTTTTGACCAGTTGCCCCCACCAAATGGTAATTGGTTTTGATGTTTGTCAAAAAGGGGGAGTGTACTGAGTATACAAAGTATTTGAGTGTACAGAGTTTATAATATATATACCGAGTGTACAGTTGAAATTGACAGGGGGAGCATACAACATCAGGAGCATGATATACAAAGTATGGATCATCAAGTTATGTTCAACATATTGATAAGGGGAGTATGTAATTGAGTATGTATTTGAACAAATGTATATTTTATCATTTCAGTTTATTTTGTAAGTATATAGATTTTCTATTATGATTTTGAAAGGAGTTTTGTCAAACATACCAAACTAATGTCAAAAGGGGAGATTGTTGCTATTTACTAAGTTGTCATTAGTTGTATGCCCAAATTCATCCTATATACTCTAGTCGGTTAATACTACCAAAATATCCAGTCGGTAATTACCAAGGCTATTGGTGTCAGTTACAAAAGAAAGGCTAGCCACCGAGATGAGACATACCAAGTTGTCTACCGAGTAAAGTTCTATGTCTACTGAGCAGCAAAGAAGGTATACCAAGTTAATCTAAACCGAGTGGAAACCGTTATTATATAGGAAATTGCATTTAAAGATTTTGTATGATTTTGAGAAATTTTATCCAATGAAATAATTTCTATGTTTGCTCATTCGATAAAACATGTTTGTATGATCGATGCATGAACAGATCACCATCTTAGAGATTTATATATACAGAATTATTTTAGTATCTAAGGGGGAGAAAAAAAAGGATGAGTTGAAAAGGAAAATCACAAGAGAAGACACGATGTGATGTGATAGTTAAGAAAGAAGATTGACAGAGATATTCAGAGGTCACCAAGAAGGTTTTCAGAGAACAGTTTAAGGGACAGGGTATACAGAAGTAGTTACCGAGTTGATTTATCAATTACCGAGGCATGCTATGAGCAAGGTAATTTCATATTGAGCACATAGAGTCTGTTATAACATTTCAGATATAAAGTTGCAGGTATTTTGTAAAGATTTTGATTGAATTATTTGAGTTGTGTTAGAAACCTTTAGCAAGGTAAAAGACTCTAACAAAGTCTATAAATTGTAAAGCCTTTAACCAGGTACAATATTTTGAAAAGTGTTTGTAAATCCTTTAGCAAGGTAGATCTAAAGATATTGATACTCCTAATAGGGTAAGCTATCAGAAATAGCTAAACATGTAGCTCTAACCGAGCAATCTTGATTATCGTAGTAGTGAAGTTGTGGGTGCCATCCCCACCACAATTTTTCTCTCTAACCAAGAGTTTCTGCGTAACCAAAATCTTTGTGTTATGGAGTGAAACTTGTATGAATGTTATTTCTATGATTATGTTTCAGCATTATGTATTATGAGATCAATAGTATTCAGTTTATGTTTAATAGTAAAATTGTTGTTCAAGAAATGTTTTGAAGTACTGATTCACCCCTCCCCACTCAGTACATAAGCTTTCTAGTTGGACCTAACAATTTACCAATATACTCATCTCTCCTAATATAACATTTGCTTCCAAATATTCTGAAGTACTTAAGAGTAGGAGTATGACCAAACCATAGTTCATAAGGGGTCTTACCGATTTCACTTTTGATGTGAACTCTATTGAAAGTGTAAACCTATGTATTCACTGCTTCTCTCCAGTACACATGAGGTAGATTTGCTTCCATCAATATGGTTCTAGTTACATCCAGAATAGTTTTGTCCTTCCTTTCCACAACTCCATTCTATTGGGGTGTCCGGGGTGCTGATAGTTGTCTTTTGATTCCATTCACTTCACAGAATGCAATAAATTCTCTAGATGTAAATTCTCCTCCTTGATTTGATCTCAAGCATTTGATTTTCTTGCCAGTTTCATTCTCTACCATTGCCTTGTATATCTTGAATCTTCCAAACGCTTTTGATTTCTCCCTGAGAAAGGTAACCCAACACATTCTAGAATAATCATCAATTATTAGCATAAAGTATCTATCCCACTGAAGACTTCTTGTTCTTGCTGGACCACATGAATCAGTATGAATTAAATCAAGAATATTATTGGATTTTTCAGTAATGCTCTTAAATGTTGTTCTAACTTGCTTTCCCATTTGACATTCCTTACATATCGGATTATGAGGTTTCACAATCTTAGGTAAATCCCTTACTGCCTTAGTTGAACTGATCTTTATAATGCAATCAAAATTCACATGATAGAGTCTCTTATGCCATAACCAACTTTCATCAATGTGAGAAATCAAACATGTCTTATCACTAGTATACATGTTTAATTATTGGTTGCAATCTCCAATCTAGTTTTGTTTAGGATTTTGCATTTTCCATTCTTAAATTGTAACTGAAATCCTTTTTCCACTAACTGACCAACACTCAAAAGATTATGCTTTAAACCTTCTACATAATAAACATTGTCAGTATTGTGCTTACCATCCAAAGATATAGTGTCTCTTTCTTTGATTAAACAAGCTTTATAATCTCCAAATCTTACTAGACCTCCATGAATTTCTTGAAATAATAAGAATTTTCTTTTAGCACCAGTCATATGATGCGAGCATCCACTATCTATGATCCATTCATCCTTTTCTTCAATTTTTGTTGTCAGTGTTTGCTCTACCGGTTTGACAATAGGTGTCGGTTGATCTTCTTTTATTGCAACAAAAGCCCATCCATTATCTGCTGGATCTTCATCTAAGTCATTTGTAACACCTTCATCTGCATAGTAACATGACTTATCTTTGTTTTTCTTAAATTTGTATCTTTGATATTCACGGTTAGGTTTATATGTTCTTTTTTCTTCCTCCCTTAGTCTTACATGTCTATTTGGACACCTAGAAGCCATATGATTAAATTTATCACAATTAAAACATTTGAAAGGTTCTTTACCTTCATACTTACTTCCTGATGGACCTTTAGACATCTTCCTTGCTTCAAGTTCTTCAAGTTCTTCATTTTCTCTTCTCATATTTTCAAGTTCTTTTGCATAAAGTGCTTTCCAATCAGTTTTGTTAGATGATGATGATGATGCTTTGAAAGATAAATCAATTTTGACTGTAGCAACAAGACCAAACTCTTCAAGCTCAAATGCAAAAAGTTTTCCAACCAAAGTATCTCTAGAAACTGATGTATTAGGTATTGTTCTCAACTCATTAATAGCAGTCACTTTAATTTTGTAAGTCGGTTGCAATGCTCTTAAAACTTTAGAAACAATTTCATCTTCACTTAGAGATCCTCCACAACATTGTATTCCTAAAACAATTTCATTAACTCTTTCCATAAATGCTGAAATTATTTCATCTTCTTCCATTTTTAAATTTTCATACCTGACCCAGTAACATTCCAATTTTGCAATTTTGACAATGGTATCTCCTTCATTCAATGTTTCCAGTTTATCCCAAATAGATTTAGTAGTAGATCGATCTAATAATCTCATGATTTGTTTATCTGATAATGCGCTCAGAAGTGCTTTTCTTTCTTTGTAATCATTCTCCAAGTCCTTAGCCAATGTCGGTGGATGAGGTTGATTCAAAGTAGGACCAACATAGCCATTCTTAGTAACTTCCCATATATCTCTTCCAATGCAGTTCAAATGTGTTTCCATTATGATCTTCCATATACCATAGTTAGTTCCATCAAGTTTCAGGTTGTCCTTCCTAAAAAATATTTTTTTCCATATGATCTCCTCAAGTAGTTTGACTTCTGCAAAAAGAGGACTTAGCTCTGATACCAATTGTTAGGAACCGGGAAGGACAATTGAGAGGGGGGGGGATGAATTAGTTGTCAACCATTTATCAATAAATTACAAATCAAAACCAATTAATCCAACTTGAAACTTAGTGCCAGTAAACCAAACTTAAATGCCGGTGAGACAGATTAATAGTTATAGCAGTACCAGTTTAAGTTAATGCATGAAACATAAAGAGAAACAACATCCACAACACATGACACAAAGATTTTGACATGGAAACCCTATAAGGGAAAAAACCACGATGGGAAACCTTACCCACAATCAGATGATACTACTGCAAATATTAAGTGTATACAAATGGGGTTTGTACATGTAAAAAGGCCAATCGCCTAGAGCTCACTGCTCAATCACAAAATAGGAGTCACACTGACTATATTTGGATGGTTAAATCCAATAACAATGTACTACTCCGGAATAGCATCTACAATGCTGGATTTAGTACCGGTTTAAGCTCTGAACATGAGTGTCAAACACCTTCATAACCTTTCCTTCAACCTTCAGATGATTTCTGCATGATTCGCACAAGGATCTTCTTATTTTTGTTCTTCAATATTCACACACACTCATCATGATGATCTTCAATAAGATATTACAATCATATACACAAAACCTAAGACCTATACATGAGGTTGGGTCAGTAAAGATATTACAATAAAATCAATTACAAATAAGTGTTGACGCAATACAATATGTCAGCTCAGTACATCTACCACATTATCCAATCAATAAACTATTTCCAAGACATGTCATGCTGATCTGGAATAGATATCATGTACCAGTCCATAACCTAGACTTATTTGTCAGTAAAGGCAAGTCTGTCAACCCGATTAGACCAATAAGAAAAACACCAAATCCAAACATCCAATCCATGTCTTCGACATAACCAAATGATCTCCAGATGATAACAAGTTATGATCACTACCGGTAAACAATATAACCTATCGGTGAAGCATATACTGGTGACTGTGCATAAGCCACTAACCATGCCAGTGAACACAATATGTCAGTTCAACAATAAACCAATATAACCAGAGTGCCAAATCAACAATGTAGACCTCCAAGAAGACAAGTATTGACATCAATGGAAAAATGAATGCAACACATGATGAAGTCATCCATAATACCAACAGATAGTTTCTTAGGATATAATCAAATCTTCATTAATCCTCAAGATCAATACAAAACTGCTTTCACCACCCCTTGGGGCACGTTTTGTTGGGTTATGATGCCTTTTGGATTGAAAAACATAGGCCCAACCTATCAACGTGATATGACTCTTATCTTTTATGATTGCATGCATGAAACCTTAGAAGATTACGTTGATGATATCTTAGCTAAATCTTTTCTTTGCACAGATCATGTTAAGATCCTTCGTCAGGTCTTTGAGATAATTTGTAAGTATAATATGCACTTGAATCCCCAAAAATATCTTTTTGGTGTCGATAGTGAAAAATTGTTAGGGTTCATAGTTTTGCATCGTAGAATTGAGGTGGATACAAAAAAGATAGATGCCATTGTTAACATGCCATTTCCTAAAAATGTCTCCCAACTAAAAAGTTTGCAAGGAAAGATTCAAGCTATTCATAGGTTTGTATCTCAGCTCGTAGATCATACCTTTCCTTTTACTCAATTGCTTAAAAATAACATCACCTTTTAATGGAATGAGGATTGTCATCAAGCATTTGACGACCTAAAAACTTATTTGGTCAATCCTCCTATTCTTCAACCCGCAGACCCTTCTAAACCCTTTTTTTATACACAGTTGCTTGCCTTCATGCTCGTGCAGCCTTATTGGCACAACGTGATAAGGGTGGTAGAGAATGTTTTGTTTAGTATATAAGGCGTACTCTGCTCAATTATGAAGTCCAATATTCTGTGATAGAAAGGCAATACCTTGCTTTAGTCTTTGCAACCCAAAAATTAAGGCATTACCTTTTGAATGTTGAAGTCCATGTTATCATTAAATTTGATCCTCTCAAGCATCTTTTTTGTAAAGATGACCTTTTGGGACACTCAGACAAGTGGGTTATGATGTTGACTGAGGTTGACCTTAAGTTTGTCTCACAAAAGGCAATAAAGGGTCAAGCGTTGATCGACCACTTAGTTGAGGCACCTTCACCCTTCTCCCTACCTAATCCCAAGTCTTTTCCCGATGAATACATTTTCTCTACTGAGATTGATGAGATTTGGGAATTATATTTTGATGGCTCTAGATGTCGTATAAGATCAGGGTTAGGGGTGGCCTTAATTTATCCTAAAAAGAAGCATATCCCTTTATCATATTGTCTCAATTTCTTATGTACCAATAACATTATTGAATATGAGGCTCTTATAGCTGGAATTAAAGTAGCCTTAGCATTAAATATAAAACATATAGATATCTATGGAGATTCTCAACTAATCATAAGATAAGTGATGGGATTTTATCAATCTAAGCAAGACAAATTATCACAATATAGAGATCTACCTATATCCTTGTTGCAAAAGTTTGATTCTTATACCATGGATCTTGTTCCTTGAAAAGATAATCGACATGCTATGAAATGGCATGTGTATCATCTCTTGTGTCTTTAGAGGATCCCTTGGTAGATCTTAAATTCACTATTCACAACCTCACTACACCGGCTATTGTTGATAATCCTAGTGATGTGGTGTATTGTTGCATTATAGATTCTAATGAATTGTACTCGCATATCATGAGATACTTAAATGGTTTTACCTTTCCCGACTCTACAAATAATAATACTAGGGCTAGGATTCATAAATTGGCCGCTAGATACATTATCCTTTCTAATTTTATTTATAGGAGGGGTTATAATGGTCTTCTCCTTTGATGTCTTAAAAAAGATGAAATCCCTATTGCTCTTAAGGAAGCACACTCAGGTGCTTCTGAGGGGAATTTTGGGGGTAGATCCTTAGTTCAGAGATTGCTCTGAATGGGATATTATTGGCAGACTATGGAAAAAGATTCCTTTGTGTTTGTTAAAAAATGTCATCTATGTCAGCAACATAGCAATTTGATCCACACTCCTGCCCAAGAACTTCAATCTTATGTAGTGTCTTGGCCATTTTATACATGGGGTTTGGATCTCATTGGTAAAATATCTCCTCCCTCATCTCAAGGACATACTTTCATCAGAACTGCAACTGATTACTTTATGAAGTGGGTGGAAGCAGTTCCCCTTCGATCCACTACCACTGAAGTAATTTGTCAATTCATCTTGGAAAACATTATTTCTCGATTTGGAATACCTTTCACCTTAGTTTTGGATAATGGAATGTCATTTAAAACATAAGGATGTGAAGAAGTTCCTCAAGAAATACCATATTCAACATAAATTTTCTACACCCTACTATCCTCAATCAAATGGTCAAGCCGAGTCTTTAAATAGGATAATTGAACATATTCTTTGAAAGACTGTAAACAAGCATGGTAAGGATTGGCATACTCATTTAACCTATGCTATTTGGGCCTATCGGATGAGTGTACGGGTTGCTATGGGTTGTACTCCTTATAATCTTGTTTATGGTGTTAATACCATTATGCCTTTGGAGTTAGAAATTCCTTCTTTGAGAGTTTCTCTTAGGGGTATAGTGGCTGAAAATTCCTATAGAGAAAAAAGAATTCAACAACTTGAGATGCTCGATGAATGGCGTATAAATTCTCTTGAGCATATTCAAGTGTATCACAAAACTTTACAACAGAGCTATAATGATAAAATCATTCAACGTTCCTTTTTGCAAGGTGATCTAGTGCTTTATGAAAATCAGCCTAACATGAATGCTTTACCTAAGGAGAAAGGAAAATTTAGTCCTAATTGGCTTGGACCATACATTGTTGTCAAAGTCTATGGATAAGATGCATACAAGATAGTAGATGTGGAAGGTATGCCTCTCAAGGAACCCATAAATGTTATGCACCTCCGTAGATACTATGCCTAGTCTCTATCTCTTTCTTTCTCTCGGTCTCTCTTTCTAGTTTATCTTCTCCCTCTCTGTACCTTTTCTTTCTTCAAAATTGGATAATGTGTTAGCATATCTTTATTAAAGTATGTGGCATTAAATGATATTGTATTATTTAGTCTACATTACTGCATTCTTGACAACATGTTTCTTTACTTTATTGTTTGTCTTGGATTCATTTGTGTAAATTATAATAGATTTACATTTTATATGTGCTAGCATGTTATACAATTCCTTATGTGTTAAGTAGGATTATATCATGTTGTTTTCAATAAGATTTAATTAAATCATATTAGTTGTATAATTCTTAGGCTTAATGCATTCCTCTTCTACATCATCAAATTAGCATTTAATTATATACTTATTTATTTAATTAAATCACACATGTATCAATTTAGTGATGAAGCATTGAGAAATCAATCAAATAGAAATTAAATTAGACATACATGTTCACCACTAAATGTGTTACCTTTAATCTAAGCAATGCATACATTTTTTAAGTATTAAAATAACATGCTTGAGATATAACATGGGCATAAATAAATACATATCCATGAGTATCATAAACTATACATCAACAAAAAAGCAAAGTCATCTCCTATCCCTAGAACTAGTAGCTGGAGGATGGTGACTAGATGTCCCCTCCTGATCTGACCATGGGGGTGGGCCCATGGGTGTGTATCATGATACAGAACACGACTGACTCTATGAGGAGCTCCTACAATCCCTCTCCATCATAATCCTGCAATATGTGGCTGCCTATGTCTGAGACGCTACTAGATAATGCTTTGTATATTGTAATCTCTCTTGCAAAGATCTCTATGTCTCTTGCCAAACCTCCATCTCCATCTAAATAGGGCTGAATAGGTCCTCATGTCATCCTGCTCTCCCCTATGGTCTATGCGCTATCTTCAAGGAATTGGGGATGTGTGCAGTCATGATGAGGTTTGTCACTGCATGCTGGATAAGGGAGCACCACTCCTTGACACCAAATGTAGAGAGAGAGAATTTTTCATCAGTAACATTCTATATCATCAAATCTAGAAATTTCAAGATACATAAATTAAACAATCATAAATTAAACACATTACCTAGATCTCCCTCTCGCTAGTAGGGGTCGTGGAAAGAGATTGTCTGAGACTAGGACCCACTAGGTTCTTCATGCTCGTACTGTCATTGCACAATAGGCATGGGATTATGGGGACTAGAATCAGGACCCCTTATAGGGTCCTTCTCTTCTTGCGGTGGGAAGCTCGGTGGATCTAATGGTGTAGTGTCATCTCGGGAGTGATGAGGAACTACATTTGACTCATACTCCTTAGCCTCCTTCTCAATATCCTTGTCCTCCTCATTCTCCTCGTCCTCCTCATCCCTGCATCCTCCTCCTCCTCCTCATTCTCATCCTCCTCTCCATCCTCCTCATCATCTCCATCTTGATCTCCCTCTCCTATATCAGGATCATCTCCATAGCCACATGCCTCATATTGTCCCTCCTTGTCAGCCTGGTCATTTGTTCCCTCCTCGGATGCATCAGGTCCCTCCTCATCGCCAGTCTGTCTCCTAGGGAGCCCATGGAAAACCAGGGTGCCCTAGGAGACCATAGTACCTGAACAGGGGGCACGAGCATGATCTCAGCGATGAAATTATTCAACATCAAATTCAGTGCAATTATGAAAAGTCAAAGACAAGTCCATGACAAGTCAACTCACCTCGTCTACGGGTCGGTCGGTGAGTACGGAGTGGCGCATGATCTGCATCTGCGTAGGTCACTTGGGTCATCATCGAGGCATGATGGTGAATAAGTGGGTTCATCTGTAGAGAATAGTGCCAAAAAGTCAAAAAGTGACAAATAAAGGTGTCACTTTCAAATTTATGAGTTATGCAATTTTTTGTTTTACGATTTTAAGTTAAAAACCCTAATTTCTACACTTTTCTTGCAATCTATCATATCTTGAGCTAGAGAGCTCCGATCTTCGCATCATTGGTGGCATTGGAATCGTAAAATCACTCTCTCTCTGCATTGGTTCCATAAATCACTTGGATGGAAAATCGATCTTTGTTATGAACTTGTTTCATCAAGATCTTCATAGAAATTCATTGTGGTAAACATGATACCCTATTTCACCTCACTAATAAGCAAGCTGAAATAGGGGGCACATAGCTACCTGCGAATTTCATCACCTTCCTTAGTAAGCATTAGGTCATTTTGGTTTTGTAGGGTGTGGTTCCTAATTGCGTACTGCAAATACTGTTGGGGGATTCGTCTGACCACTTATGGATATATCCTTTTTCAAATGATGCTTACTATCTCTATACTTTCGCTTGCATATGCACGTAGTGTCATATGACCACTAAAGTGGGGGCTAAATATAGTGTCGTAAATTGTACACCCTTACTAGGGTGGTACAATTTCACACTTAGTTTAGAACCTGCCTTAGTGTGTTTTGCATCTTGCATTTCTAATCTCTTTTAAGCATTTAATTAATAAATTTAATTAAATCTAAATTCATAATTCATCACTTCACATGTTATAAACATGGGCCCTTTACCTTAAGTGTGCCCCTTTTCATTTTATTTCTTCAATAAATCATTTATTCATAAACCCTAATTATGTCCTATTTTGACCTTTAAGGCCAGATTACGCATGTCAAAACACCTTGGAATCGACTGTAACTTTAGGAATTTCTCTAATATCATCATATCTAACAGCCCCAGGCCATGTTGAAAGTGCACATGGTCCTCGGATTTTTTCCCGAGTTTTTGGGAGTATAATCCTATGATATAATAATTCTCAACTCCAAAATATTGGCAGGAAATTCAAATCCTAGGTCGGCCTAAACATGAAATTAAGGTCTAGGATTTCATACTTAAGAGCTCTCTTTCTTCATTTGAAGGGGTCTTCTTCTAAGAATCTAAGAGTAGGCTTTTGGAGCATAAAGAGCCTTCTTTGCAGCAAAAGAGTAGATCTTTGAAGTCTTCAACAATATTCAACATTCATCCATCAAACATTCATCAAGCATCATTTCATCAATTGGGGGCTTTTGAATATGTAGGAGAACAATAGGAGATCACCGACTCAAGATTGGCTTGTACCTCTCCCTTGGGGTTGGCTATGGTTTCATGTTGTTTTCATGTCTTTGTATGAGCTTCATTTTTTATACATATTTATATTTTAGATCACTTTGCATCATCGATTTAGAGCATTTACTTTGTCAATTATAAGAAATTAGGGTTTACTCTTTAGGGTTGCTCTAGATTGTTTACTTACGTTTTAGCATCTTGCACACACACAAGGTTCTAGCACACACATTTTCAGTATATTACTGGCTATTTGTTGAAGTGCAAATCACCAAAATAGGGGTTTGACTAAGGTAAAACCCTACATAGCCACCTAAAACCCTCTTTTTGAGTTACGGTTACAGGTTCAGATTCGAGCATCAATAGAAGTTTAAGGACCGATAGAGCACACAAAGGTTGTCCTAGGGTTTAGATCTCAACAAAAACCCCTAGGACAGGGGCGTGGTGCCTTGGTCTTGCTTGTTTTCAGCAGGATTTGACAGTACAGCAGTTTGCAGTGCATAGGTCCCACCATGTCAGTTGCAGTTTCAGACTTGCAGAATCAAGACTGTGGTGTGGCACCCTGGTCTAGGACATTTTGGCTTAGATTTCAGACACAGGTACACCTTTGATTTTTCTTCCTAATCTATACTTTTTAGTAGTATATCAGTTATTTTTGTTCTGCATCTCTAGATTAGGCTTACTTGCACTTTTGAATAAATTGCATTTTGAATCATTACTCCCTCTCATTTGCAGCAAGGGAATAGAAACCCTAAGAGGTAATCCTTGGCTCTCTCTTCCTCACAAGAATTAGTTGAAGTGTGTTACCTCCCTAGGCTCTTTCACATTCTGTGAGTGTATGAGAGTGGGATTAGGGTTTTCATACTTAGTCTCACTTTCTCTCCTACACACTACTCTTAGGAGCCTCTTGTTGTGCATTGGGAGCTTAATTTTCCTAATGGTTTGGGGGGTTACTTTAGTTGATATTGTCATTGGGATTGTTGTTGTTGATGTTGGGGTTGTTGTTGTTACAATTATCAACTTGTCTTGTTATTTTGACCACGGGTTGGGCGAACTTGATAGTACTCGCATCTACAATACCATCGTTAATGATGTTTTTTGTTCTTGAACCAAAAATTAGGTTTGTCACTATTGTAGGTCGATCGAGGACCATCCTTGTTGTCCTTGTAGATTTTGACAAGTCCTTTCTTGGTAAGGGCTTTCTTGATTTTAAGTCCTTGGGATATCACCTTCGCAAAAGACTCTGAACATTTGACTTCCAATTACAATTCCATTTCTTCATTTAAGTTTCAAATGAAGACTTCAACTAATTGTTTCTTAGGAATGTAGAAGGAACGTCTGCTAGAAAGGTGTCCCCATATTTGCAAGAATGTTCATAATAAATCTCCATTCTTTTGTTTAGTGTTGCATAAATCAGGCATGGAGACATTATGTTTTATGTTGTGTGCATGATGAGTAACAATTTGTTTTACTAAGTCCTCAAATGTCTGGATTCCACCTGGAAATTGTGAAAACCATTACATAGTCGAGCCTCCCAGACTTTGAGGAAAGAGGTGCATCAAGGAGATTTCATCATATGCAACTTCTAATCATGCGGAGTAGAATTCTCTCACTTGGTCTCTTGGATCTCCCTTTCCTTTGTATTTGTCAATTTTTGGAGTTTCGAAATTGCATGGGAAAGGAGGCATAACAATGCTCCTATCAAATGGATATGGACAGATATCCTCGAGAGCATATATCTTTTGTGGCCTCCCTAAGTTTAATTTTTGGGTGATATCTTGTACTTGTTGTCTTAAAATATTTATCTCTGAGAGGAGGTGGGATGTTCCCTTTTTGATACCGGTTGTGATCATAATTGTGGGTATTCCTCAACCTTCTCTCATTTCGCTCTTGTCGATAACTATGTTGGGCTTGTTCTGGGGTCTCTCTAAGTTGTGATACATCAAAGTATACATGGATTTTTTCACCCTCTTGAGCAAGTCTTAGGAAATGGGCATCAACATTCCCTTTGAGAATCTTGTCAAATAGTTTGTTAAATCTGGGGGCATGTGTCGATTGTTCAATTTCCTCTTGTGTGGGAGTATCTGTGTCATGCCCAAAATTTAGGGCAAAAACAGAACAATTTTTTTTTTTTTTAAAAGATACTAATTTAATTAACAAGCACACTCTTGCGACGAGCGTTAAAGAAAATTTCATTATTAAATTCTGACTAATTCCGAACGAACTAAGCTTCGATAAAATGTTATAATTTAATTGCGGAAAACCTACTGGTTTAGATTCTATCTCCAAAAGATATTTAGTTAATAGCTTTATTAGATTAACCATTCTAAAAGTATTAGGAGAGATATTTTAATTTATCCTCCATTATGACTATATAGTCTTAGCAAATTTAATTAATTTTCTCTTTATAATTTACCCCAAATCAATATTGTGTACATATAAAACGTACATATATACATATTGATTATGCATATATTTTGTATATTTATAATTTAATTTCTTATTTCACAAAAACTCAAAAAAACATATATATATATATATATTCCCATATATATATTTATATGGAAACATATATATTTATATATATATTTTACTTATATATATTAATATTTTAATCCTAACCTCAAAATCCATTGCAACTTTCTAATTATTATCTCTTAATTCCCTCAACCCTAATTAGGGTTCTAATTTCTTATATAACCTTTACCTAAACCAAATAACATATTTATTTTTTTTATTTTTAAAAGCTAAACTGCCCTAGCCTCTTTTGGGCTAGGGTTTAACCCATTTTTTTTTTAACAGTGGAAGTTCCTTGCTGGGCCGATGACCCTACGGGCGGCCATGTTCATAATTATTTGCAGGTCGCGGAGGTTGGGTGGCATATTTGGGCCGCGCGCGCGCCACTGTGTGAGCGCACAGTGGGCGCCGCGGCACCACTGTGTGCCCACACAGTGGCGGCCGTGGCCGTCCACTGTGTGCCCACACAGTGGGAGCTGCAAGCGGCTCCACTGTGTGCCCACACAGTGGGAGCCGCAAGCGGCTCCACTGTGTGTGCACACAGTGGGCGCCGCGCGGTCGTCCACTGTGCGTACACACAGTGGAGTCCGCGGGGACCCAAACTTTTTTTTTTTTTTTAAAACTATAACATTTAAAAATATATGTATATATATATATATATAAATATATATTTATATATATGTATATATATATATATATGTGGTATTTACATAACTTAATAAGCATAGATAAAAAGATAATTCTAAATTCCAAATAAAATTTATATATACATTTTTTTAAAAGAGAATTTTTATATGCAAAATTTTAGGCTAATATAATAAAGGAAAAGATAACATTAAGTTAAATCAAATATATATATATATATATATATATATATATATATATATATATATATATATATATATATATATATATATATATATATATATATTCCTCTATAAAACAAGCTTCTAAATCAATGTAAACAAAAATACAATTTAAAGCATTTTACAAAGATGCATTATACTTTTTTTTTTCTGGAAATAAAGAAATCCATTTATATTTTTTTTTAAATAAAATATTCACATAAAACAACTTTTTTTTTCATTTAAAATACTTAAAAGTTTTCAGCTTAAATAAACTTCTAATTTGTCCCAATTTAAAATACAGGTAAAATCTAAATGAAAACAGACCTTTTTATTTCTTCCATAATACAAGAAGCTTTGCATGCATCACTAATTAACTTTTCTTTTTTAAATATACTAGAAGTAAAATAACAAGCTTTTTTTTTTTTTTCTTAAAACATATCAAAGATATTCTACAAATTTACAAAATGCTTTCTCTGATTAGTCAAAACATTAAGACTTCAAGTCTACTTCCACAAATTACAACTTGCTTCTCTTTTCTATGATTGAGGCATATTTCTATAACAACTTTGTAAACAAACATCTGCAACTGAATTTCAAGTATCTTCAATAACAATCTTCTATATCTCTTTCATGACTCCTATTCACTTTCTTCTGTATTTTCCTGCATAATGTAAACACAAAAATGACCACGGAGTGCTCACCTCCCAGCCTAGGCTAACTGGTAGCCACCCCCGAGCTCGGAGAACCAATTCCTAGACGGGTAACAAACAGGCAAACACAAAGGAACACAAAACATACAAATATTCCAGACACATTCCCAACCTGGCTTTCACAGCACCACACTCTGGTGGTGTACATTTTCAAAGGGTGGTAGTGGACCAAATACCCTGAGGAGAATCTGCAAGTATGTAATAAACAAGAAGCCACCTCATGGCACCAATAAAAAATATCAAGAATCTCAACCCCTTAATCCTTATGCCCCCCAAAGGCATTCTAGCCTTATAACCCTCCTTATGACCCCCATTGCACAAACAGGCCATGCAGCAAGGGTCACACCAAGATCCCTTGTGATTGCTCTCAAAAGAGAGTCTCTCACTCGAGGGCTGTCACTACTACCACCCTCAAGATCCTCTTCTCTCCCAAGAGTAAGAGATCTTGAGAAAACTCCCAAAACACATTCATTTATAAAACAAAACACAAAAATATTTTCAAACATCCATTTTCAAGAATACAGATTTCTCATTCAACAACTTTCACAAAGAAACAAGAAAAAGACATTAAAAGTAAAAATTGAAACCAACCTTAGTCTGCCCAAAGGTTATAATGATATCTGAAGAAGAGCTGCCCAATCCACAATTCTTTTTTTTTCTTAATCAAATTCTTTATCCCATAACATTATTTTTTCTTCCAAATTTTCTTCTGTCTCCAAAAATGGAGAGTGGGTGATTAACCAGCTATTCCCAAAAATCTTCCTTAAGAAGCTCACTCTCTGAGTTCTCACAGGATTCTAAAAAAAAAATCAAAAAGAAGGAAGAAAGCAAAAATGCAAAAAGACTTTCCTTCCCAAAAGGAAAATATCTTGATTTGATTTCACTTCAATTTTCAATTTTCGCTCAACTCAAAAAAGCCAATTTTTAAAGCGTTAAAAAGATCATTATAAAGTAGAAACTTGCCTAAAATTACCCCTAACCCCTAGGTATACCTTATGGGCTTCAGGAAACCCTAATAAACTACCCCTAGGTGTTCATTTAACCCATTTTAAACCCCCCTGAAGTTTATTTTCGGGTCAAACATAAGTTGACCACTCCAAATATTATATTCTCAAAATATCTTTTTGACAACGCATTATTTTATTTAAAATTAATTATAATTAACACTTTCCCATCAAGAGACAAAATAAAATATTTAAATTTAAATCCACACATGTGTCAAGTGACACTAATAAAATACTTTTACAAAAATAAACATGAAATTGTCTCTTGAGGTTTTTACACAATAAATTTAAATAACACATAACACACATGCAGCATATACTGATACGAATAAAATACAACACAAACGGGGTGTTGTCTCTCCAAATAGACAAACCTTGGCTTACGAACATACATAAGTCTAGGTTTGATTCTCCGTAATTTTCCATGGTCACATGGTAAATTTCCTGCGCATCTCAATTTACACATTAGTACTTCCAAATATCCAAATATAATATAATTCCATAATATAACAATGCACATCATCACTTGCATACAATTTCCATCCGCATAGATTGAATACATCTTTTATCAAGAAAATTTCACATAAGCAATTTCATCCCAATTCACATAAACTAAACATACATCATAGTTCTATATTTAGAGTTAAGTCCTGCAAATTCAATAACGACATCTATCATTGCAATTATCATCCTATCTAATAATCATGTAGTGTTCTATCCCATAAAGCATGTAAGTAAATCATCAAATCATAGCAATGTTATCCAATATCCTGAAATCATATAAGTTCTAAGTCTCAAAATGCATCAAAATAAAGTACCCATAATAGTCTAAAATATAAAATCCACTGAATGTCAAACTGAGTCGAGGTGAGGCCTCACAATCTAGGTCTTCTCCCCCTACAAATTCTTTTATGATGAAAGGGGTTGAGGTCTTCTTCCTCTTCCGATTCTTGATGTATTTCATTTTTCCTACATCTCTAACTCTGAGACCTAGTCTCAGCCATGTTGAAGTTTGTGTTTTTGAAATGAATGAAAAGTGGATGGTTGATCCCCTCTTATATTTTTGAGATTTGATGATGGTGATGATGAGTTTTCTATATTTGCAGATGAGTGATCTCTTATACTAAAGGTTCGATGTTAACAAAGTCCTCTTTGGGATTGCTTGCTTGGTGTTCAATAATTGTGAGAAGAGGTGTAGCAAGGTTTTTGTTGTTATAATCACAGGCTACCTATCTATGAGAGGATGCACTCATGAACTAGTTTTAACCTATCTATGATGCTTAGTAATGCCCCTTAGGATGATTGATCCTAGATGTAGAGACACGCTAACAAGTATTTTTGTTTGGTGTTGTTTATGGTGAAAATGGATAACAATAATAACAATATTGAAAGGCTAAATGAATTCAACCACCAAACCCTAGCCTAACAATCAACAAAGATCCACCATAACATATGAAGATTACCTAAGACAATGCAAATAACTCAAAATCACAAAGATTATACCAATCACATGTCCAATAGGGTTTTGATCTCCATTCTTCCTATCTCCATTGATCTTGCTTGATATATTTGCTCTCAGATTTTTATATGCACAAGAGCTCAACAAAGAACGGAATGTGGTTGCAAGTAGGATCGTAGTGTAGCCAAGTACTCCAAAATCAGTCATTAGGGTTTGACAATGAAGAAAGCATCTCCTTAAATAGAAGACACAATATGAAATGGAGGGATAAGATCGAGAGGTGTAAAAAGGAGGTCGGCTAGGATTAGAGGGTAGGTAGAGAAAATAGTAAAATAATGAAAGGGGTAGGTAGTGTATGAATTAAGAGATGAATGACATGTGTCATGTGTAGAAAAAGCTAATGAATTAATTAAATAAATAAAGATTTATTTAATTAATAGAAGAAGTAGGACAATTAAATAAATAAAATATTTATTTAATTTATGGAAAGGGATAATTTAAATAAATAAATGTATTTATTTAAATGAGAAATAAGGCTAGAAGAGGATAAATGAATTAATTAAATAAATAAAAATTTATTTAATTAATAGAAGAATTAGGCTTAGATAATTAAATAAATAAAATATTTATTTAATTAGACATGACAATTTTAGGTGTCTACATTTTGCCCCTCTTTGAGACAATGCGGCTTGTCGCGTTGTTTCAAAGAAGATAAGATGAACTGATACAGAGTTGCCCCAGGATGGGAATGATATGCCCCCTCGAGAGATTGGATGAAAAAGTCTGAAAAGATTGCAGACAATCTCTCGATAAGAAAGACAAGATAGAATGGATTGACTGGATAAAGTGACAGAGTCACGGGATGAAGAATACTGACTCGGGAAATGAAGGCGAGGACTAGGGTAGGCTATAAGATAGACCACAGGCAAAAGACATCCTCATTGTCATCCACACCCTTACGAGATCACAGTGCAGAGCGAGAAAAAGAGCAGCAGCAGTCAGCAGCGATGGCTTTCGTTCACAGATTTGACCGTGTTAGCCGATTCTAAAGGCCAGCGGAGGCAGGAGAGCCGGTAAGTACCACCAAACCTCCTCGTACTTTGACGCATTCAATTTTGTCATTAATGCATGTCGAATAGGGTAATGTAATAAATGCACGTTTATGTCAGGAAAGCGCGTTTGCATTTGAAAAGTATGAATTTGCATCTTCTAGGTCAAATCGGCAGTTCTGTGATGAACATACACTGTCGATTGGATAAGCTGCTGAGAGGATACACTCAAGAAGGTCCTCTAGGAAGACTAGGATAGATCAAGGCACTTTGTGATGAACAGTGAGTACCAAGATAAAGTACTTTGTGATGAACAGGGAGTACTAAAATATGAGCAGCACTTTGTGATGAACAGGGAGTGCAAATGTGAGTAACACTTTGTGATGAACAAGGAGTGTCACACACGTAGTACTTTGTGATGAACAGAGAGTACCACTAGGATAGATAGCAACACTTTGTGATGAACAGTGAGTGTCACTAGGATAGATAACCATATGCATTTAGATAGCAAGTAGCATTTTGTGATAAACAGTGAATGCCACGATAACTGACATGATTGATTTGTTTGATTGCAAGAGTATTTGCCGATGCTAGAGTCAGGGGAGAGATTCCCGTTGACCCAGAGGTTGCGACCGGAGTTGTCGCTTGAGGACCGAGCCGCGATTGAGGCTATGGGATTGAGATACATTCTGTATGTGCCTGAGTTTCGGGCGAACATGGGATTGCTGACTGCACTAGCTAAGAGATGGCACTCAGAGACTTGTACGTTTCATCTGCCGATGGGTGAGATGACAGTCATCCTGGAGGATGTATATAGGATTCTGCAGATACTGATTGATGGGGAGCTGATTTCGTACGATCAAGATGGCGACAGAGAGGCCCTGAAATGAGTGTTCTAGGATCCAAGACTGGAGATGAGGGTGGGACACGTGGCATGGGGTACCATGACATGGATAGGATTAGCACTACCAATAGTGTTGGCAGGAGTGATCAGTGAGTTCCTCTGTATCAGTTTTGTACCATTTTGTATAATGATGTAGACACCTGCGGGTGATTGTAGCCATATGATTTTGACATCATTGTATCATGATACTTTATATATATATATGTATGAGATGATGCATCTTTGCGGCAGCTATATGCATGTGTACCGATGTGATGAGATTTTTCATGATGTATGTTTTATGTGATGCTTATGATATGGATGCAAATATGTATATGATGCAATGCAATATTTTTTTTTGTTCTTTTATGTTTTATATGTGTATGCATGATGCAAATGTGAATGTATGTAATGCAGATGAATATGATAATGCAAATGTAAATTGTGCTAACAGGTGTTGTGTGCAGGATGTGATGCAATTGTGATATCTATATGTATGTATGAAATGCTTATATGTGGTAATGTAGGTGCAGCTACATGAAATGCAAATGTTTTTGGTGTGTCATTATACTCAGTCATGTGATAGCAGGCTACACGGACTCGAGAAGGACAATGGAAGTCAATCAAGAAAGGGGGATGGAAGACAGAAGATATGAACGTGAAAGAGCTTCTTGTGCGTTATCATCATTGAGCTTTATTATGGAAAAATAGGTTATGACAATCGAGGCTTATGTTCGACCCAGAAAGTCATTGTACCTGTTTGCATGGAGATAAGACAGTCACAAACAAGGAATGCCCCAGTTCATACTAGACTCACAGTGTCCTCATATCCTTGGACAAGCCATAGCATTACTAAAAGACAATCCACAAACAGCAAACAAAATAGGTGACGATACCCCATCCTCGCCTTTCTAGTCAAAGACTTCCTGGAGATAGAATCTCTAGTCAGAGACATCCTGGAAAAGCTAAAAGACATGTCACCAAAAGATAAAATCAAAAGAAAACCAAGACTCGACACCAACATCCACTGTAGTCCTCAAGTTTAGTGTCTCTTGTCACTTGTTTAAGTCTTATTCGATTGTGGTCACAATGTTCACTTTCACAAAAAGGATAGATAGCACTGAACCATATGTTGTCTGAGTCTGTTGAAAGATTTGATTTGTTGAAGCCCATTGTTGCTGTTGTGTCTCATCTGAAACTGACTGAATCCATGAAGCTGATACTTTATTGCGGAGAAGATGAAACTTTATTGCGGATCTATGATGCAAATGTTGCTTTATTGCAGATTGTGCGCAGATAGACTGAAGAAAACTGGAAGAAACTTTACTCCTCGAAACATGTGATGTTCTCAGTTCCACACCCATTACTAGACGTAGGATTTGCCTTAGCCACAGATAGGATCTGATTTATTATGGATGGAAAGGGAGGTGAAAAGGGAGGTTTATGGATGGCTAACCAATCTTAGGTAGATCAATAACAAGCCATGATGGGAATGGGTAAGTTTATTGGGGATGAATAGGTTGTGAGTGTGTGCGAAGTGAAAGGATGAAAGTGAATCCTGAAGGAGCGAGGAGCAATGTCTCTACGCATGGCGCTGGTGACCCAGTTTTCACCATGGTACTTGCCCAGGGTGCCACCGAAGTGGTTTTCACCATTGGACGAAATTATTTCTCTTTACTTTTTTCAATTTTTCAATGTTTTTTGTGTCACAAGGCGCCTGTTTGCCAGGTTTTCACCAAGTAACGATTTTTTTGTTTTATAATTTTTTTGTATTTTTGAAATTCTTTGATATTCTGAAGAGCTATGTGTAGAACCTGCGAAGGTGCATGCTATTGATAGGATCCTCCAAGGGTTCACCTTCTGTAGTTGAGAGCTGATATGCCCCAGATCCATATACCGCTGTGATGATGTAAGGACCAAGCCAGTTTGGTTCGAACTTGCCCTTCTTATCTCTGCCTTGCTGATTCTTGGGGTTCTCTCTGAGGACTAAGTCACCTACTTCAAATGTACAAGGCTTAACTTTGTGATTGTAGCTGCGACTCATTCTTTGTTGGTAAGCCTTGAGATGATTAAAAGCAGTGTGTCTTCGTTCCTCCAGCAGTTCTAGTTCTTGTAAGCGAGAGACCCTGTAATCTTCATCGTTGATTATGTTTCTCAAAGAGACCCGTAAAGAAGGTAATTCGACCTCAATAGGCAAAATGGCTTCAGCACCGTAGACAAGTGAGTAGGGTGTAGCTCCTGTAGGTGTGCGGACACTTGTGCGATAGGCCCAAAGTGCAGGATTGAGTTGGATATGCCAGTTACGGCCAGCGTCGTCGACTGTCTTTTTAAGGATTTTGAGAATTGTTTTATTAGATGCCTCAGCTTGGCCATTACCTTGGGGGTAATATGGTGTGGAGAAACGGTGAGAGATATGGAAGCGGTCACAGAGTTCACGAACATCCTGATTTTTGAAGGGACGCCCGTTATCAGTAATAATGGAAGTAGGAATCCCATATCGGCAAATGATGTAGTTCAACATGAAGGTAGCAATTTGTTTCCCAGTAACTTGTGTGAGAGGCACAGCTTCAATCCACTTTGTGAAATACTCTATGGCTGTGATAATGAATTTATGTCCATTGGAAGAAGGAGGGTGAATCTTGCCTATGAGATCGAGTCCCCACTGACAAAAGGGCCAAGGAGATGCAAGTGGTTGTAGTTCTTGTGCTGGTGCATGTATGAGGTCTCCATGAATTTGACACTGCTTACACTTCTTGACAAACTGATATGCATCTTTTTCCATAGTAGGCCAGTAATATCCAGTCCTGATGAGTTTCTTGGCCAAGGTAGGACCACTAGTATGCGGGCCACATATCCCTTCATGCACTTCTCGTAACGCAGTCTGAGCTTCGTCATTCTCTAAACATCTAAGAAGGGTGCCATCTAGACCTGGTCGGTATAGGATATCAGCTAAAATGACGTATCGAGAGGATTGGCGAATGAAAGTGCGGCATTGATTGTTTGATAGATCGGGAGGTAAGATATTGTCGCGAAGGTATGTGAATATGGAACCATATAACTGGGATTCAGGACCAACAACACATATCATTTCCGTAGGAGTGATCTCATATGATGGAATCAGCAAGTTGTCTACCAGGAACTCATAGCAGGTCTCATTTTGTGGCAGATCAATGAGCGAAGCAATTGTAGCCATGGCATCTGAAGCACGATTCTGTTCTCTTGGTATCTGTTCAAACTCTATCTTTGTGAAGTGTTGTTTCAGATCATCTACCAGTTGTTTGTAGGGCATTAGTTTTTCATCTTTTGTTTGGTAATCATCAGTTGCTTGATGGATGACAAGTTGAGAATCCCCAAAAACACGAAGTTCCTGGATCTTCCACTGAACTGCAATTCTTAATCCAGTTGTTAATGCCTCATATTCTGCTATATTGTTGGTGCAAGGAAATGACAAGTGGTATGATTTTGGTATAGAATCGCCCTGAGGAGTTATAAAGAATATACCCGCTCCTACCCCGTGCTGTGTATATGAGCCGTCAAAATATAATTGCCATGACTTTGCAAGTGATATTGTTAGAATGGACTCATCTGGAAATTCTGACTGTAGAGGAACATCATCTATCATGGGAGCATCTGCCAATTGATCTGCAATGGCTTGTCCTTTGATTGCTTTCCTGTCCACGTACTCAATGTCAAATTCACTCAGAATCATTACCCACTTGGCCAGCCGCCCAGTAAGTGTAGCTTTGTTGAGAAGATATTTTAGTGGATCAATTCTGGCAATCAACTTAGTCTTGTGAGTGAGCATATAATGTCGTAACTTCTGTGAAGCAAAGACCACAACGAGACATGCACGTTCGATTGGAGTGTAGTTTAGCTCATATCCCACAAATGTGCGACTGATATAGTAGACTGCTTTTTCCTTGCCGTTAGGTATTTGTTGTGCTAGGAGTGCCCCCAGTGCCGTTGGAGTAGCTGATATGTAGAGTAACAAAGGTTGATTTGGAATTGGTGGCATCAAGACTGGTGGGTTCAAAAGATAATCTTTGAGCGTCTGAAAAGCCTGTTGATAGTTCTCATCCCAATTGAACTTGATATTTTTGTGTAGCAGGTGCTGGAAAGGATTACACTTATCTGCAAGTTGTGTGATGAATCTTCGTATGGACTGGAGTCTCCCTTGTAAAGATCGAAGTTGACTGATATTCTTGGGTGGCGGCATGTCCAAGATAGCCTTTACTTTCGCTGGATCAGCCTCGATTCCTCTTTTAGACACAATGAATCCTAGGAGCTTCCCTGAGGTTACTCCAAAGACGCATTTCTTTGGATTTAGTCTTACCTTATATTTTTCCAGCCGATCAAAGACAACTAAAAGTATGTTCAAGTGGGTGTCTCTGTCTATTGATTTTCCCAAAAGATCGTCAACATAATCTTCCACTGTTATGTGCATGAGATCATGAAAGATAGTAGTCATCGCTCGTTGATAAGTGGCACCTGCATTTTTCAGCCCAAAGGGCATGACGTTCCAACAGAAGGTTCCCCATGGACAAGTGAATGATGTTTTATGTTGATCTTCAGGTGCAATCCTGATTTGATTATATCCAGAAAATCCGTCCATTAAGGATAACATTTCATGACCTGCTGTGAGATCAACGATCAAGTCTATGTTTGGTAATGGAAAATCATCCTTTGGGCAAGCCTTATTGATATCTCTGAAGTCTGTACATATTCGGATACTGCGATTTGGTTTGCTGACAGGTACCAAATTGGAGATCCATTCGAGATAATCAATTGATCGTATGAATCCGACATTCAATAATTTCTCTAGCTCTGCCTTGATGAGTAATGCCACTTGTGGGTGCATTTTCCTCAGTTTCTGTTTTACTGGCGTTGCCCCTGGTTTGACTGTCAAATGATGCATAACCAAATCCGGATCCAGTCCAGGCATATCAGTGTACGACCATGCAAAGCTGACTTGTCGTTCCTTGAAGAAGCTTATGAATTTTGTCCTTTCGGCCTCTGTCAAAGATTGCGCCAAGAATATGTTGTGCGGAACCTCTTCTGTACCAATATTTGTCTTTATAGTCTCCTCTACCAACATGGATGATTTTTCCTCATATGATGCTGGGAGAATGTCGAGCCTTCCATCTTCGGGTGCCTCAGAGAGGTTTTCGCCCTCAGATACGTCCTTTCTTTTTACTTTTTTGGGGTCAGATAACGCCACAGTGTGGTTTTCGCCATAAGACCCTTGTTTTGTTCTTATTTTCACATTTTTGCGACTAGAAGGCCCGACACCCTCACCGAAGTATGCCATGTTGTTGAGTTCTATGGTGTATCCTGCTTTGTGGTCTCCAGGGGGAAGATCATCTCGAATGCCAAGATAGTCGACAATAGCTTCGTCATTTTGAAATGTATCAAATTGTGCTGGTCCTTCATGATCCCAGTCAATGAGTTGGGGGTGAACAAGGGGAAGGTCATTAGTGTTTTCAGAGTTTGCAGGGCTAAGAGTGAAGATGTGGTTATATTCAGGTATGTCAAGGCAATCATCGAGGTCATCGATGGCACTCTCCTCATCAGTTTCGATCGTGAGCAAATCCAAATTGTCATCACTAGTAGCGCCTTCTGGGACAGGTGTCCTCATCCTATGTGATTTCAACCTAGGACCTTGAAACGAAGACTGTGCAGGATCCTTATGGGTTGGTTCTTGACCAACTCTGAACTTTTTGTAAAATTCCTCCTCCTCTGTAGGTTCATCTGGCTCTCTGAATGTCTCGATGAGCTCATAGTCACTGGAGGATTTGTCTGAACCCCATTCCCACTCATTAGAATCTGTGGAAGGATAATCCTCTTGTTGAACTTCGGCAACTTTGATTCGCCATGCCTCTTTTGTTCTTTTATTGTGAATCTTGGAATTCAGAAAACCAAGTCCCTTGGAGCGTTCTCTTCTTGTAGTTAGCTCAGGTTGTAAGGGCTCCATGACACCTTCTTTGCGTAACCCGAGAGGGATTTTTCCATCATACCCGAATCTTTGTAGAATTTTAAAGCCTTTGCCATAGTTCTCATAGGGTATAATAGTCCGATCATGTGTGTCCTCTTCACTATCTTTATAAAGCATTTTGTATAAATTTTCCTCTTCTAGTTCGCCCCATCTTTGAAAGATGGTAGGATCCCATTTGAGTATCATGATGGAGATTTGCTTGTTAGGATGTGGCCTCCCATATTCTTTTGGAGAGCTCATGACTTGTCGTAAAAACATTGTTTGATTCAAAGTGTATTCTCCCATGCCTTTGTCTTGAAACTTGCCTCTAAGTTCACCTTGTTTGGATGTTGAGGGTTTTAATGACTCAGGATCGATGTATGCTGAAGAAGGAGTAGCCTCACGATTACTGGGAATGATAGTTTCAGTATGTGACCTCAGGTTATTGCAATATATGAACGGATTTGGATCACCATTGACTGTTACCTCGACTCCATTATGAGGAAACTTAATGCATTGATGGTATGTTGATGGGACTGCCCTCATTTCATGAATCCAAGGATGTCCCAGCAATATGTTATACGTGAGATCTAGATCTAGGACTTGACAAACCACATCCTTTGTGACTGGTCCTATTCTTAGTGGTAAGGTGACTGTGCCCTTGGACGAGCGCTCTTCATCATCATAAGCCTTGATGGTGATTTGGTTTGTAGCATTCACAGCCTTGTCAGAATATCCCAATTGTCTTATGGTACTCAAGGTACAAATATTTAGACCTGCTCCTCCATCTATTAGGACTCGCTTTATTCGGTGTTTATGTATGAAAGCTTCAATGTGTAAAGGTGCATTATGTGGCTGACTTATGGAAGCGTCATCGGCTTCTGTAAACGTAAGGGAATGTGGAATTGATAGGTATCCCACCATGGCTTGAAACTGGTCCACATTCAGATCAGTAGGGACGGCAGTGTCTCTTAAGATTTTTTCAAGGATGGCTTTATGTGCAGGGGATATACATAGAAGCTCCAGAATGGAGATGAGCACGGGTGTTTTCCCTAATTGTTCTACAAGGTCGTACTCAGGCTTGATTGATAAAGGATTGGTATTCTTAGTGGAGGTACCTGGCAATGTGATCTTACCTCGACGGGTTGTAACATGACATTCAGAGGTAGATTTGGAGGAAGATCCCACACCTTTTAGGACAATCTTGGGTCTCTGAGAAGGATTCTCAGGATTTTTGTTTTTGATAGTGATATTAGAAATATGATTGTCCATCGAAATGTGATTGATAGTAGAATCATAATTGTAAGGTGCTCTAGTGTAATTGGCTTGATCATCTGTGACTTTGCCTTTTCCTTTGTCATGTTTTGGGAATGGTTCCTTAAACATCTCATGCTCTTGATTAGATGAATGTCCCTCAATCTCAATGTCACCTCTATCAATGAGATCTTGCACAATGTTTTTCAATCGATGGCAATTACTTGTCTTGTGACCCTTACTCTTATGAAATTCGCAATACTCATCATAATTCCACCAATTTGGTTTGACCTTTGGTTCATATGGAGGAAAATCTGGAACTGTGATCACTTTGTTTGCCACAAGCTTTTTGAATACTGATTCAAGTGGTTCTCCCAATGGGGTGTACTTCCTTCTTGGTCTAGAAGTTGTTTGAGTGTTCACCTGATTGTTGGTAGAACTTGATCCAGAAAAGACGAACTTTGGTCTCACTGTATTGGCATCAACAACACCATCATTAACTGTGCTCTTGTTCTTGTTCCAAAATTTTGGTTTGTCCTTTCCCTTAAAGTCCTCTTTGTTTTCTTTGAATAGCTTGATAACTCCTTGTTCAATTAAGACCTTTTCTGTTGCTAGGCCCTTTTCAATAACATCCTTGAATGTAGACAAACAAACTTTCCTGAGATCATATCCAATAGCCTTGTTAACATTTTGTGTGAACATTTCTACCATTTGTTTTTGCGGGATTTCGCAAGAGCATCTGCTAGCTAAGTTTCTCCATCTTTGTAAAAATGTTGCGAAAGATTCTCCTTCCTTTTGTTTCGTATTGCACAAGGTAGTAACTAAGACATCTGTTTCAATGTTGTAAGAGAAATGCTGAATGAATGCCTCTGCCAAGTCGCCCCATGACTTAATACCAGGAGGTAATTGAGAAAACCATTCCATAGCTTGATCGCCTAAGCTTTGTGGGAACAACCTCATCAAGTATGTTTCTTCTGCCGCTACCTCAATGCAAGCTGTGAAGAATTGTCGTATGTGTGCCTTGGGGTCTCCTCTCCCTCTATATTTGTCAAATTTTGGCGTTACAAAGTGTGGAGGAAATGGAGGCATTGGAATGCTCTTATCAAAGGGATAAGGACATATATCTCTCATAGTGTATGTAGGTTTTGGTGTACTCATGTCCTCCATTTTCTTTTGTAGATCCCTAATTTGTTGCTCCAAATTATTTTTGGGAGGGGATTGATTTCTTGTAGCATACCCCATGTTTGAAATGCCCATTTGAGGAGGAGCTTGTTGCATGTATGGATGATACTGATCGTAGACGTGTCCATATGGAGGTCTATATTGTTGCGACATATATGGAGCACTTGGCATAACTTCATGTTGAGGGACTCCATATCTGTTTTGTGTATATAAACCATATTCAATAGGCCTTTCATTTTCCATTGTGTTGCCCCCAATTTTGACATGAGGTCTCCTTGTGTCAAAATTTTGAGGATGTCCTTGAGTATCCACTTGTTTTGATTGATCCACACCTTGAGCATGTGTCTGAGCATAAGGCCTCCATGATGGTCTTTGAGTGTAAGTATCATATGTTTGAGCTTGTGTATGTGGGATTGCTGGTTTTTGAAGCAAAACTGATGGTGACTCAGGCATCATATTATTCGGTCCTCTATTTCCTCCACTATTTGGTCTCCTTTGATCCATGTTGAGTTGAGTTTGCTGTGAGGGTCGACTTTCTATAAGTTGAGATAAGTCAAAATCATGTGGTATTTTAGCTCCACTTTGTGCCATCATGTGTAAAAAGTATTGACGATCTCTCCTCATTATCTCTTCAACCAATCTATTGAATTGAGGATTCATTATGGATTCTTCTATGTCTGCTGATAGTATTGAAGAATTGTCAACATTGTCATTGTGCGTAGCATTGTTGTTTATAGTGTTTGTGCTTTCCACATTTGGATTATGTCTATAAACATTCATGTCTGGTAATGTAGTGTGCTCAAGATTGTAGAATAGATCATTGTCATACTCATAAGAACTCATGTTGGCAGACTCTTGAACTTCTTTATCTTTTCTCCTAGATTTTTGAAGACGGGTTTCAACCATGAACTAGGTGTTTGACCAAGATGTGAGAGACTAGATGAAAAAGTGAAAAGAGTATGGAAGACCAAGAGTTGTATGGAGTGTAAGTGACTCTTGAGGTGTACTTGCAATGTCCAAAGTGTAAGACCAAGTATGTATGTAGTAGAGTAGGTGTGACTTCCAAAGAGAGGATAGTTTCTCTTGATGAGGTAAGCTGACCTTGACTCTAAGTAAGACCAAATGAGACCCCAAAGGTAAGAAACCTTGATGAGGGACCACTTAGCAAAGTGTAGTAGTAGGTAGTGTGTTGACAAAGTATGATGAGGACAAGCAAGTGACCTTTTGACTCAAGTTTAGACAATTGTGAATGTAAAATGAGATGTGAAGCAATGATGGACTGTATGAAACCTTAGAACAAGCTGAACGCTAGATGAAACCTGAAGAGACAACCTAGGAAGCTCAAGTATGCCGAAACTGATTTTCTTTGTTTGCTGGACTGTTAAAGTTTTCAATTCCTGACACAGATGCTTCTGTATACTTCACAGACGCATTTCCCAGACACAGACGCTTCTCTGTTTGACACAGACGCTAGTAAAAACACAGACGCTATTCTGCCCTTCACAGACGCGCTTATATGACGCAGATGCGGTTCAAACAGACACAGACGCGTTTCTGTGACCTTAGTGCAATTTTTCCAATGTGTGAAATTGTTTTGTTGTGACCAAATCCGACTGTTTGACTGTTTTTCGTGACAAGAGGACACAATGTTGATGACCCAATGTTTGCAAACTGTTTAGACTCCAAAAGTGTGTTGTTTGATGTAAAAAGTTTTGCATACACTTGAAGACACAAAAGACACAATGTTTTGTTGTTTAGTCTTGAATGTTTGAGTGTTTAGCATAAGACAAGCACAAATCTTAGGGCTGGCCAAGACAATAGTTGTTGATCCCACATAGGGTTTTACCCCTGAGGCTACGCTATTCAGAGCGGATACTTAGATGCTTGAACTCATTGGCTCCACCCTTGGCACTCACTTCTCGGGTCAGCCAAGCATCAGTCCCCATGAAAACTCCCCATGGCGAACTTTGTATCTCTACTAAGAACCGTATGTGTGTGGGCCGCTACCAGAGGTCCGACCTCCTGCCTCAACAACTAGAAGGATTTGGGCTTCTAAAACAAAAAGGTGCTAGTAAGGGCATCCGCTTGTGTGGCCATACATGCGGCACTTTCAGCTCTGTAAATATAGAAGGCTCCCAGCTGGTAGGGGTTACGCCCTACAAATGATCAAATAAATTTGATCAAACGGGTTTATGGGGAGACATAGTGTCGGTATGAACTAATCAGCACACGTTATTCATAGTTTTCACCATGAATACATTTGATTATAGTGGTTCGGATGAGGTGGGTTTTCCTCTCTACCACTTGGGTCGTTCTCTTCTCACTAGTAGTCCTAATGACCACACGGGAAGACAGGCCCTCTAAAGATCAAACAAAAAGAGCCTATTGCTCAAGACACAAAAGACAATGATTCAATTTTAGTGCACCAATGGAAGTGTTTGCTAATCTATGAAAACAAGGCACACAACAAAACTACAAAACCCTAGCTAAGGCCCTGCAACAAAATTGTTAGTAGTTTGGGTTGTTTCAAATGATCACCCCTTCCTGCAAGCACACAAGTTAGGTAAATTTTAGAAAACCCAAAAAACTTTGTGAAAAGGGGCCTTCAACTAAAACGTTTTTTGCCTCCAAAGCAAGCTGCACAAACTTGGTTAGCTAGATCTGCAAGGGTTAGCCGAAAATAAACTAGATCTGAAACTCTAAGTACAAAATCCAAAAACCCGAATCAAAGAAAATTGACAAACTTGCAAAACAGAAAACACAGACGCAGTTATACCAGACACAGACGCGTCTGTACAACACAGACGCAGTTCTATAATTCATAGACGCGGTTCTGTAATTCACAGACGTGCTTGGATACCGCAGACGCTATTCCCTAACAGAGACGCGATAAGATCAATCACAGACGCGGTTTTAATTCACAGACGCAGTTCCAGAAACCTGCAAAAATAAAATCTGGCAAGAAACACAGACGCGATTCAAGATATTGCAGACGCTTCTGAAACACAAAAACGCGATCTGAACACTCGCAGACGCGGAAAAACCTAAAATGTCGTCGAAAGTTGTCCGATCTGCAACTTCAAAAATGCGAAATCTGCAACAAAAATGTTAAATGCAAAGGGACAAGAGTCCCACCGGGCGTGCCAAAATGTTTATGGTGAAAATGGATAACAATAATAACAATATTGAAAGGCTAAATGAATTCAACCACCAAACCCTAGCCTAACAATCAACAAAGATCCACCATAACATATGAAGATTACCTAAGACAATGCAAATAACTCAAAATCACAAAGATTATACCAATCACATGTCCAATAGGGTTTTGATCTCCATTCTTCCTATCTCCATTGATCTTGCTTGATATATTTGCTCTCAGATTTTTATATGCACAAGAGCTCAACAAAGAACGGAATGTGGTTGCAAGTAGGATCGTAGTGTAGCCAAGTACTCCAAAATCAGTCATTAGGGTTTGACAATGAAGAAAGCATCTCCTTAAATAGAAGACACAATATGAAATGGAGGGATAAGATCGAGAGGTGTAAAAAGGAGGTCGGCTAGGATTAGAGGGTAGGTAGAGAAAATAGTAAAATAATGAAAGGGGTAGGTAGTGTATGAATTAAGAGATGAATGACATGTGTCATGTGTAGAAAAAGCTAATGAATTAATTAAATAAATAAAGATTTATTTAATTAATAGAAGAAGTAGGACAATTAAATAAATAAAATATTATTTAATTTATGGAAAGGGATAATTTAAATAAATAAATGTATTTATTTAAATGAGAAATAAGGCTAGAAGAGGATAAATGAATTAATTAAATAAATAAAAATTTATTTAATTAATAGAAGAATTAGGCTTAGATAATTAAATAAATAAAATATTTATTTAATTAGACATGACAATTTTAGGTGTCTACAGGTGTGATGAACAATATCTGAAAGAACTAAGGACAAGACCTCTTTGTGTTGAGAGTTGAATAGAATTTTGATGTTTTGATTGTGAGTTTTGAAATGAGTGTAAACCTTGAAATTTCTACTATGTGATTATGAGTTTGATGATTGATTTTGAATGATTTGAGTGGAAAATGTGGAAGATGTGTATTTAGAATGACTCAAGAAAATGAAGAAGAGAAAATGTGGAACCTTGGAATCTCTAATAGGTGATTGTGGGTTGTGGAATGTATGATGGAGCAATGTGTTGACCGTCATTGTGACAATATGATAAAGCCCTCCTTTGAAAGAAATCTTGTGATGTGAGGGGTTCTAGTTCAAAATCATAGGTGAAATCATGATCAAAATAATGATAGCGATGGAGGAAGGTGCAATGTTTTAATAAAAGCTTACGGTTCATGTACAAGAAGCTTCTTTTCTCTTTTATTCTTTTTGGTTCATTGATAAATTGACTTCTTGGCGTATTTGAGAGATTTCCAAACGCTAAGAATTTGATCTTTGAGCCAGTTTGTTTCTTAGTTGATATTTTGTTTTTCTTATTTGATGGGATGTATTTGTTTTTGAATGTTTTACTTTGACAAAAAGACACATCAAGAACATAAACACTTCTTTACTTGGTAGGGTAACTTTTGAAATGAATTTGATGAAATGTGGATGTTTTAGGATCTTTTCAAACCCCAATGATTTCCACGGGTTTTGAGAAATTGAATACAAATCAATCAGACTCTTGTATTGTCAAAAAGGTCATTAATAATATCATATCCCACATCTTGATACTCCATTGGCTCAAACAGCCCACCCGAGGGTGTGCCCATTTTTTTGCTTTTTTCTAGAAGTTGAACCAAAGAGAATTGCTTCTCAATTGGATCATTTTCTTGGGAGATATATGGTAAGTGTCTTGGGGAAAGATTCTTCCCCACCCTTTCATATGATATTACAATGTGTTTTTACTAACACGACTGGTTTTTATACTTAAGTTTCGTAATAAGGGCTTCATTTAGTGCGTCAATGATAAACTCCCTTGAGAGGCTTCCCAACCTTTAGAACAAAAGCTTTACGTATCTCAAAGATACTGGGGGAAGTCTATCAATGAAGGCTACCATTGGATGTAATTTTTAGCACAATCCACATTTGATTATATTGGGTTGGGATACTTGGCGTTCACTGTTCCCCACTTAGGTCTTTTCTCTCTCACCGACCTTATGGGCTTCTTGGGAGGGCAGGCCTGCTAATGGATTTAGCCTTGTAGATAGGAATTTGAGGATTCATCAAAGCAATAGATAAATTAGACTAGCTCAATCACAAAAAAACTAGATTGCAATGATAATAATCCTAAAAACATTCAACAAAGATATGAAAACAAGACATTCAAATCAAATGCAAACCATAACAAGTGTGAATATCTCCTTCATGATTCTCCATTGTCCTTCTTTCTCCTTCAAATTACTTTGTTTGTGGATCTCACCTACAAGTGCATAAGCATAATATGAAAGCAAGATTGACAAGATAGCATAAAGATACTAGAAGCATGATTGATTGATCAGATCGATTCAAAAATGTAAAAAATTGGGATCGGGATTGAAGAAATTCATCCAATTTATAGACAAATTGGAGAGATGACAAGATTAGCATGAAGAGATTTGAAAGGAAATTTCAAATCAAGAATGACAAATATGACAAATTATGACAAAATTGACACTTTCTATGCAAAATTGATTGATTGACAAATTATGACAAATTATGACAAATTGCTATGTCAAAATTGATTGATTGACAAATTATGACAAATTGCTATGTCAAAATTGATTGATTGACAAATTATGACAAATTGACAAGATTGCTATGTCATTCCCGTGAAATTAGGAGAAATATTAGAAAAATAGGAGAAAATATAAAATTAGATGAATTGAAAATTAGGAAATTAGAAATTGATCAAAACTAGAAAATTAGGAATTAGGAGAAATTAGTAAATTGGAAAACTAGGTAAATTAATTAATAATTTTTCATTCATTAATTAATTCACAAAAAGAGAGGGAATTAATTAGCCAATTAAATAAATATTTAATTGTGACAAGAAGACTTAGGATAAATAAATAAATTATTTAACCTAGAGGGAAAATGATAAACAAGATTAAATGAATTAATCATAAAATCCCAGAAGATGAATTAGAAATGCAAAGACGACAATTAGGTCTTGACAAAAGATAATTGATGTAGGGTCAATTTGATCATGATTTTGACTGACAAAGGACCAATGTTGATAAATGATTGAGATTGATAAAGAGATCAAATTGATAGGCGCCAATTGACATGATTGAAGAGGACAAGGATTGATGACGAATCAATCGCAAAATGACAAGATTGACAAGTTGATAAGGATCGATGACGAATCAATCGCAAGATGACAAGATTGATGACAAATTGATTGCAAAATGACAAGATTGACAAGTTGAGGATCGATGATGAATCGATCGCAAGATGACAAGATTGACAAGAGGACAAAACCCTAATTCTATCATCGATTAGGATTGACAATGATGATAAATGAGCACGCACATTGATGCGACAGGATAAGATCGACCAAAATCATAACTGAAGATTGTTATCAACAAGACCAAATTTGAAAGCGAGACAAATGAAGAATGCAGAAGAAGGACTCGATGGTCGCAAATGATAAAGACCAAGTGCGCAACATAGGAGAAATGTTAATGTGATGCAAAAACCCTAAAATAAGGCAATGCGCAAATGTCAAAGTATGACTTCGCAAGCGTTGACCATTTTTAGACATCTACAAGCCTAATTGAAATAAATGAAAGTGATTCTAGTGTTTTGGTTACCCAATTAAGGGGAGAGAATAGGTCTATCACAAGACAAAGCAAATATGTTTGTTATTTTTATCCCATCATTTCCATGTGATCTAATTGCTACTTGGAGATGTTGCTCCAACAAACATGGTGTTCTTTTTAACCAAGATAGAAATATTTGAACTTTGGAAAACTTTGAAAAACTTTGCAATAAAAATAAGTACTTGAAATTTGAAAAAGGTGGCTTGTTATTTTTTTTTACTTTGCAAACTGAAGTGTGGTTTCTCCTTTTTATCCTTTGTAACAAGAAAATGAAAATTTACTTGTTCTTTTTAATTTGCACCAAAAAGACAATGTGAGTTACTTGCAAAAAGAAAGGTTATTTTGGTGTCCTTTTTATTCTTTGCAAGAAATCAAAAAAGTGAAGTTCTTTTTATAGCACCAAAGAAAAAAAAATGAAGTTTCTTTTATCTTGCACCAAAAAGAAATGTGAAGTTCTTTTTAAACCTTACAAGAAATGAAGTGTGAGTTCTTTTTACCCTTTGTAACAAGAAATGAAAAATTGAAACAAAAGTCAAATAAAACTTAATCTAACTCCATTGTACCTGCAAGAAAAGTTAGAACCTACAAAAAACTTGAAAGATTAGTCAATATTGTGGGCTTAAAATCCTAAAAGCTTCATTTGTGTTACAAAAATTGGCTCTTTTCCTGTTACAAATGCATTACTCTAGCGACACAAATGCGCTAAAACAAAGCAAAAGCACTAAAAGAAGTGACATAAGTGCTAAAATGCTACAATTATGCTGAAAGAATCGACAAAAGAGCTAAAACCTACAAATGCGCCAAAATAGAAATTCATAGAAGCACCGAAACTCAAAACAAAAGCACTAAATTGCATGACAAATGTGCTAAAACAAGACCTGTGAGTGGAAAACCTGCAAGTTTCAAAAAAAATAGTACAAATTTTAACTTGTTAGTATTGAATATGGGACACATGCCCCATGGTGGGCACCAAAATGATGCACATGAAAGGGGACACACAAAAAAACAAAGCTCAAATTTCAATAAGTTAGTCTCAACCAAAACTAAAACTCCCAAATTCATACCAAGGGAGATAAAGAACAAATAAAATAAGTATAACATATAAATAAGAGTTATAACTTATCTTTTCACCTATTGTAGATCTAGGGAATAAGCAATGGAAGGTGGGCTGTTCCAGAATTCAAATTTGAGCAGGAACTCTGGATCGGCATCGAGACAGCATGCAGCAGATGATTCAGAGATTCCTGCTGAAGGAGGAGGAGGTTCAGATGGTAAGGACCCCGATGATCCCATGAACTTGGAGGACCCAGGGGGAGGAACAACACCACGTGAAGAGAAGTTAGCAATAGAGAGCGGGAAAGGGCAGGTTCAAACTTCAAAAATAGAAGATGACAACTCGAAAGGAGCCCAAGGAGAGCAAATGACTTGTGTTTTAGAGAACACGATGGAAGGTAAAGATCATCTGAAAAAGGTTCTTTCATCAATGAACCCTAAAGGGGGACCCAATGGACATACACGTAAGTGGTCCTCGTTGTTTGGGGTTAAGCCTAAAGGTAAGTCCTCATCGTCTCCTGTTAAAAACTCCTCGAATGTGTCTTAGGGCAAGTTTGTTTTCGTTGTTCCTTACCAAATCATTGATCAAAACATCGCTAGAATGGAAAATACTTTGATTGGTTATTTCTTTGGATCTAGACCTAACATAGAAATAGTTCATGGATTTGTCAAAAGAAAGTGGAACCTGAAAGGTCAGGTTGATGTGGTAGCATTGTCTATCCTTCTCATTTTCTTGTGATGAGGATAGAAGAAACATTCTACGTAGTGGGTCATGGGCAATAGGCAAATACATCATGTACATCCAGAAGTGGTACCCTAATGTAGTGAAAGGAAAGAATTTTTTGGCCCAAGACCCAGTGTGGGTCAAGCTCCCAATGGAATTTTAAGAGGAAGACGTTTCTGCAAGAATTGCCAATACCTTTGGGGAGCTTATCGCTATTGATTAGATCACGGCTTCTAGAAGAAGGCTGATCTGTGCTAGGATCTGTGTTGGAGTTGGACCTGATATGAACATGCCAGAGGAAATAGAGATAGAATCAAAACTAGGGAAGTGGAAGCAGAATATTGTTTATGAAACAATCCCCTTTGCCTGTTTTCGTTGTAAAAAAGTCGGACACTGGGCTAAAAAATGTCCATCTATAGAGGATAAACCCCATATCCAAACTAAGGTTTGGAAAAAAGTGGACAAGCCACTAAAAGCTTGGGAATCCAATGATCCTAATCAGGAGAAGCAGTCTCAAATAGGACAGGTGGAGGAAGAAATCACCAGTGAAGTGCGTAATGAACTAAAGATTTAGATGTTGGAACAGGGTGTTAAGGACTCAGTACACAAAGAAAAAGACAACACTCAGCAAGAGGATCAGAAAGAGGACAAGACAGAGGTAGAGAAAGTAGATAAACAACCCATAGATAATAAAGAGGAAGGAGATAACTTCAACCTTGTTTCAAAATCTCAAGATCAAGATAAAGAAATAGATTGGTTCCAGGAGGCCCAACCTGATACCATTTTGGGCCAAGGGCTATCGAAAATCTCATTAACCACCCCAGCAAAGGGAAAGTTGGCCTATTCGGAGGAACAAGATCCAAAATGGGGAGATGAAGAGGACATAAAAAAGGCACTGGGGAAGAATGAAACAAAGTAGGAGGATGAAGAAGTAGCAGAGGATAAAAGAAGGAACAAGCACAAAAAAAAGAATAACAATAACCCAGTAAATAGTATGCTGACTAGAAACACCAGAAGCAGGCTTGGTGATGTGGGAGCGCAACACACTTCTCCAGGAAGACACTCAAATGCCAAAAAAAGAACATTGGAAACAAGCAGGAATTTAGTAGATGGTACCCAAAGAACCATCTTTGAGGCAGGTATTTCTAAAAATCCATGAAAATCATCTCCTAGAATATTAGGGGACTTAATAGTCCTCACAAACATAATTTAGTTAGAAACATGATTAGAGACAAAAACCCTGACATTTTTTTGATTCAAGAAACTAAGATGGTTAAAGATAAAGTTGAAAGTTTGAATATTTTCAAAAATGGAGGAGTCAGCAAAGGTAGTTTAGAAGGTGCTTCGGGAGGAATTATTACATTCTGGAACAAAAACAATATAGAAGGAGAGGTGTTAATTCAGGACAACAATCTGGCCTTTATTAGATTTAAGCACATTAAGAATTGCACTACGTGGGTCCTAACTAATGTTTATGCTCCTAACACTAAGACTGGTCGAAGCGAGATGTGGAGGTATCTTACTGGGCTGAGAAGAAGGTTTGCTGAGGATAGCTGGATAATTATGGGAGATTTCAACACTCCCTTGAAGGAAAATGAGAAAAAGGGAGGGAGTCACACTAATCTGGATAGCAGATTGGACCTAATGGACTTTATAAACAATAATGCCATTCATGATCTGGAGTTGCAAGGAGTGAAATACACTTGGACTAATAGAAAAAGTGGTGAGAATTTGATTCAGTTTAGACTTGATAGAGCTCTTCTTTCCTTAGATTGGTTTTTACTTCATGAATGTTCTTTATCTTCTCACATAAGGGCAGGATCAGATCATTACCCTATAACCTTCATGGCTGAAGTAAAGAATAGAAGGAGACATTTCCCTTATAGATTTGAAAAAATGTGCACTAGACACCTGGATCTAGAAAGTAAGATTAAGGACTGGTGGCAGGTCAGTATTAAAGGCAATGCCATGTATAAAGTGGTCAAAAAGTTGAATAATGTTAAAGATAATGTCAAGAAGTGGAATAAGGATTGCTTTGGGAACATCTTTAGCTCAAAAGCAACAACCCTCTTAGAACTCAAGGAAATCTAGGATAAGATACAACACAATGGTTACACCTATATGTCTAGAAACACTGAAGATGCTATTCTTATGAGATATCATGAAATAATATCTAAAGAGGAAACCTACTGGAAACAAACATCGAGAAATGTTTGGTTAAAGGAGGGGGATAGGAACACTAAATACTTCCATATGTCCATCCTAAGACATAAGGCCATAAATAGAATTGTATAGATTAAAGTGAATGGCAGATGTGTTGAAGATGATGATTCCATGAGCAAGGCTGCTATGGATTTTTTCTCTAATTTACTTGCTAAGGATCAGAATTTGAATATACAGGCCCAAAGGGAACTTCTGGACAGTATACCTACCATTTTGGGGGAAGATCAGAATGATCGTTTAACTGCCATTCCTTCCCATGATGAAATTCTAACAGCTGTTAAGTCCTTTGAGGGCAGCAAAGCCCCAGGTCTGGACGACTTTCCCATGTTCTTCTTCCAAATGTACTGGCATATTATTGGAGATGATGTTACCAGAGCTGTGAAAGATTTTTTTGGTGCTAGAAAACTTTTGAAAGAAGTTAATGGTACTTATATAGCTCTTATACCCAAAAAGATGGGGGCAGATTCAATGGATCTTTTCAGACCTGTAAGCGTATGCAACTCTCTCTACAAGATTATCTCTAAGGTCCTTACCTCTAGAATTCTAAAATTGCTTCCTTCCATTATTTCACCTCAGCAAAGTGGTTTTGTCCCGGGAAGGCAAATTTTGGACTCTATCATCTCTGTTCATGAAAATATCCATTCTCTAGCCTTATCTAAAAAATAAGGTTTTTTTTTCTAAAACTTGACCTCTCTAAAGCCTATGATAGAGTGGATTGGGATTTTATGATGGATGTTCTTTCTGCTTTTGGTTTTAATCCTAGGAGTGTTGGCCTTATCAGGCAACTTGTTTCTTTGGCTAATTTCTCTGTGTTAATGAATGGCTCCCCCTCTCCTTTCTTTAAAGCTTCAAGAGGTCTCAAGCAAGGGGACCCCCTATCTCCAGTGATCTTTATCATCATGGTGGAATGTTTGGGGAGATGTATTGGAAAGCTAGTTGAGAAAAGGGAGTTTTGTGGTTTGAATCCTTCTTCGGCAGATCAAATATGCTCTCATTAGCAGTTTGTTGATGATTCTACAATAATGTGAAAAGCCACTATGAAGGACACTAGAAGACTAAAAAAGGCTTTGGATAACTATGGAGAGGTTACTGGTCAGCTTATAAACTAGTCTAAAAGCTTTGTTTATTTTATCAATACCCCAGAGACAAGGAGGATTAAAATTAGTAACATTCTAGGTGGCCAAATTGGTAGCTTGCCTGCCTCCTATTTGGGGCTCCCCTTAGGTCAAGATCCTCCGGATACCTTTTGGGGAGCCTTGGTGGATAAATTCCATAAAAAGTTGTCTGGATGGAAGGGAGCTCTACTTAGTCAAGCAGGTAAGGTTCAAATGCTAAAAAACACTCTTCAAAGTATCCCTCTCTATGCCATCAGTCTATTTAGGATTCCTACTAAGTATGCTGAGGCCATTGAAAAAATACAGAGATCCTTTTTATGGACAGGGGTTGAGGAGAAGAAGAGAATGAACTTAATTGCTTGGGAGAAGGTCTGTAAGCCTATGAATAAAGGCGGTATGGGCCTTAGAAGAATAAGAGACATAAATGAATACCTTATGGCCAAGCAGATTTGGAGAGGATATAGAAATCAAGGAGAGTGGAAAAAAATATGGGACAACAAATATAAAAGCCAATGTCTGAATCTTCAAAGTTTCCTCAAAGCGGAGATTATCCCAATTGGATCCAATATTTGGAAAAATGTCTCTAAGACTAGAGACTTAATTATCAAAGGCACAAAATGGAAGTTGGGGAAAGGGAATCTTATTCAGTTTTGGGAGGACCCTTGGCTTTTGGAGATCTCTTTAAATGAAAACCCTAAGTGGAACAGATATCAAAACCAATGCAAGGAAAGATTTGGAACCAAGGTGGAGGATTATTGGAAAGATGGACAATGGAAAGACTTATCTCAAGTGGATCAGTCTTTGGGTAGTTTGAACAAAGTCATGAACTCAATGGTGAGGATTGAAGAAGAAGACCAGTTAATTTGGAAACTAACAGCTAGTGGTACTTTTACTGTGGCATCTCTTTATCATCAATAGTACAATAACATGGAAAGTCCTTGCTGGGCTAAAGCATGGGTGAAAGGTCTTACCCGCAAGATCAACATTTTCTTTTGGATAGCCCTCCAAGACAAAATTCTTACTATAGAGAATATCAGAAAAAGAGGTATCAGCATGCCAAGTTTCTGTACACTCTATAAGCAGAATGAGGAGACAATAAATCATATGCTCTTTCATTGCCCCTTCTCAGCTAATGTTTGGGGAAGTTGTCTGGATCAATTCAATATCAGTTGGAGCTTCCCCAAAATCAATTCAGGAGATTTTCAAGTCATGGCATCATCCTTCAAAAATGAGAACCACTACCTTACTATGGAGAATTGCTTTACCACACATGTGCTGGGGTATATGGAAAGAGAGAAATGATAGAATTTTCAGAGAAAAGAATACTAAGGCTAACATTGTGTTTGAAAAAATAAGAAGTATAGTGGAAAATATGAATATTATAGGTGGTATTGATAATCCTAACACTAAGGAAGATCAATTTGTCTATAAAAAATGGAGATTAAAAGCTCAAGAGAGCATCCAGAGTAATCCTAGAGAGGGAGTGATATGGACCAGCCCACCTAGGGGATGGATGAAAATCAATTTTGATGGGGCCTCTAAGGGAAACCCAGGGGTTGCAGGATGTGGAGTGGTCCTAAGGGATGAATGGGGAATATGTAAAATCATAAAATGTATTCCTATAGGAAATCAGACCAACCATGCTGCCGAAGCCATGGTGGCTTATCATGGGATTATCCTTGCCAAAGAAGCCAATTGCACTAAAGTTTGGTGTGAAGGAGACTCCTTAAACATTATCAATTGTTTAAATATGAAATTCCCGCTGTCATGGTCAATTAGTAATGCTATTAAAGCAACTAGGAAAATCAGTGAAGAGTTTGAAATGTGTGTTTTTACACACATTTATAGGGAGGCCAACTCTTGCGTTGATTGGGCAACCAACCTAGCTTGCCAATCGGGAGACATCATTACTAGTTATGGTGAAATGGAGATTGCAAGTGAAATGAAATCCTTGCTCAATCAGGACCGAAGCTATACAAGGCAACGTGGTACTTTTAATCATTATTTCTTATGATCTTTCTGCCTTTTTCGATGCAGGGCTTGCTTGAAGATATTGAGCTATTAAATAGGTGTCATATCATCATTATTTGGCACGGATTATGGGCGCTCTTACAGAATAATCATAGAAACCAGAGGAAAAGTTATCAAAATGAGAGAAGGCATTGCAAGGAAGGTGCTGGAAAAATGGGAGGTAACAAGAAGAGATTTGAACCTGCTTCCTGCTATGAATGGAGAAAGAACGAAGAAGTCTGGGGTATCCTTCAGCAGGGGGGTCTCAATGTTTTCATGGAGTGACTAAATGGGAAGGACCCCACAATCACCAGCTATTTCATCAAGAACTGGAAAAATGGAAAAATTCTGCTTGGATCACATATGATGAATGTAGATGAAGAGGTTATCGTTGAGGCCATGGGGATGACTACCGAGGGTATGCAATTTTACAGGGACAGAGGGATATCAAATAAAGAAGCAGACAAGTTTCCTATTACGGATGGTGAGAGAAGAAAGATGATCAAAATTGACAACTCCTACCACTCCCCAAAGAGAATTTGCAGGCCATGGAGGTTTGTCTTATTTGCTTCTATTGAATATATTACCTTAGATGGCAGGTTTACCAGGGCATATGGGCATCACTTCATCCTTCTTAACCATTTCTGTCATGGAGAAAGGGTTAGCCTTCCCTATTACCTTGCCTGTTCAATGGATCATACTATAAAGGAGATCCAGAGGGACCCTAAAGGTGATCATTCCCTCCACCAGGGGCTTATGGTCCTGGTTTATAAAATGCTAAAGGGGAAGTGCATTGAAAAGCCTATTAAAGGCAAAAATGCCAGAGATGAGACTACGGAAAGTAAGGATAGTGGTTTCAACTTTGATTCAGAGACTGAGGGAGAGTCAAAAGAAAATAGCAAAAAAGGGAGGATTAGGGCCAAGAAGAGGAGGATTATTGTGGAATCTGAAATGTCAGATTCTGAAACTAAATCCCTTGAGGAAAAACCTGTTAAAAAGAGGAAAGGGAAAGCCTCTGGAAAGAAGGCTCGAAAAAAGAACACTAAAAAGGGTAGCAATTCTGATCTCAATTATGTTTGGTTGAATTTGAGGAGGAGGATGATGATAATAAGAGGATCAATAGTCAGGACAAAGAAGGGGAGGGTAACCTGGTTAAGGATAATTTGGAGACCATGGAGACCGTGAATACCACTAGTCTGCATAACGAGGAAAAAGGGGGTCAAAGTGATAGTGGTGAAAAAGATACTATTAAGGCTTTTTGTGAGACCATTGCTACTATGGTGAAGGATATTAATAGTTTGAAAATTGATACACAGGCCATGGCAAGAATTACAGTTGGTGACAAGCCCTTGGCGGAGCATTTTAAAGAGTTAGTGGTCGTTCTGCATAATGTGCAAGCTATTGAATGTATGGTTGGAAAAATCTTAGCAACAGAAAAAAAGGTCAATGAGATGGGAGATAGAAAGGAAATGGAAAACAAACTAAAAGATTTTGGCAGCAGAATTGACAAGCTAGAGCACAATGTCAAGCAGCTTTCTGATCAAAATTTCCAAATCCTCAAATCTTCGGTGGACAACATGAACATCTTTATCAACAGGTTCGAGAATAATGCAGAGAAGGATGGTGATAAAGAGTAGGTGAAAAAGAAGGGTCATGAAAGGAGGACCAGAGCCAACACAAAGAATAAGGTTGACATCGATGGTCGTGAGCTGGAGGATATGAAGACCTCAGCGAACAACATGAAACAAATGGTTGTTCACGCTGAGGAGATTCTGAATAGTATTTAGTTCCAGTTGTTGTCCTTGGTTTTGTCTCTTTGCTGTATTTTGCTTTCCTTTTGCTGTCTGTTCTAAGTTTTTAATGTAATGATGTATTAAGTTGTGCCCTTCCGGTGGGTTCATTTTGACTTTTTGAAGTGATCAGGCACTTTTTTTAGCATTTCTGTTTTCCTAGCTTGTAAAAGGTTCGGGTACCTTTCAAATACCTATTTTTACTTAATCAAAACATATAAATAAGAGTTAGAAACTCCCTAAGATTCTCCTATTATGATCTTTGATGTCTCTCCCTTGTTCTTCTTCTCTCCAAGATCCAAAATGCAATGCTTGAGTGTAGCTCTAAGTTTTAGCATGTAGCCATGGATGCCAAATGAAGGATTGAATGGTTGAAAATGAACTTCTATTGCTATGCAAATTCACAAATAGAATTTCTATGAGAAAGCTAAATATGAGTGTCTATGCCAATATAGAAACAATGCTTAAAAATGCTTCCTCTTTTTCTTGACGATGGGGGTTCCTTTTATATTATAAAATGGGCAATTGGATGGCTAGGATTGATTTGGCTTAGCAAGAGCCAAGATTGTATGAGAGAGGCATGATCCTCAATCCATGTTTGCAACTTTTACCAATGCAATGGTGACAAGTGACATGATGAGAGGGCTTGAGAGGAGGAGAAAGAAATATTAAATGGCTCAAGAGACATGAGGGTAACCTCATGTGGTTAAGTTAATGGATAAAAGCTTTGTGCAATGGTAAAGCTATTATCCAATGGGTAAATTCTTGTGCAAGGGTTAAAGGGTAACCATGGTCAAATAATTGAATGTTTGAAGAGACTTCAGGGTTAGATGGATGCTTGAGGTAGAGGAAAATTCTCTAACCAAGGGTCAAAGGTGAGTTAGTTAGATTAAAGTCTTTAAGGATTAAGAAGACTTGGGGAGTTAACTTGGGGAAGGGAGAAATATTTTAATGCTTTTGAGAAGTGACTGATTACTAATCCCTTAGTTAGGAATGTACAAATGTTTAGAAGGGGATTAGGCTAAATTAGAAAGGATTAGAAGAATTTAGAAGAAGGGTTAGTGTGCAAGTGGGTTTTGTAGGACAATGCAAGTGGGATGGATTTTAGGATTTTAATTAAAATAAAATTCATTTATTTCAATCAATTGTGCAACTTGCATTTTTAGGAAAGTGCAAGTGGGTGAAGGATAAAGGGGATTTAAATAAATGTTTATTTATTTAAAATAGTGGTGCAACTTGCATTTGTAGGAGAATGCAAGAGGATGGGGATTTAAATAAATATTCATTTATTTAAATGTGTGTGCAACTTGCCTTTTAGGAAAATACAAGTGGGTGAAGGATAAAGGGGATTTAAATAAATGTTTATTTATTTAAAATAGTGGTGCAACTTGCCTTTATAGGAAAATGCAAGTGGGTGAGGGATAAAGGGAATTTAAATAAATGTTTATTTATTTAAAATAGTGGTGCAACTTGCATTTGTAGGAGAATGCAAGTGGATGGGGGTTTAAATAAATATACTATTTATTTAATTTAATTAATTGTTGATCGATGGTTAAATAATCAAATAAATACTAAGTATTCATTTAATTAAGTGGACAGATTTGGGTGTCTAGAGTAAAAATTTTGGTCTCACCAATTAAGGTAACAAAACCACTAATTTTACTTGAGAGACCAACACATTGAAAAAGGGATTGACCTAATATATCTAAGCTTAATCCCAATGGTAAAATGACTGATATTATAATTAGGTTCACCTGGTTTGTTTGCCCCTCTTTCTATATTGAAGGGTGTATTTGTGAAATGCTAAAATTAGGGTAAAACAAGGAATTTCTAATATAAATTGATAGAAATAGTAAGTTATACATGTCTCACTCAGCCACTAACATGGATCTGGGCAAAATAAGTGAAGAACACAAATGGACATTAATAAGGGGGGTGAATCAGTGTATTTTAAAACTTTAAGTTCAGTGTGCAGACTCTAAGGATGTAATGCAAACATAGACACATACACACACAAGAGCACATCACATAACACCAGATGTACAAGAAAAACCCAATGTGGGAAAAACCTTGGTGAGAATAGCTGATGGAGCCTAGTGCTCCAGTCCAGCCTTATGGGTAAATAACAGTTTACAATATGTTTAGGGCACCAACCCAAGGAGCACCAACCCTTGATATTATAAGAACCAACCCCTAGTTTTACGAGAACCTACTCAAAGGAGCACCTATCCCTTCTCTGATCAACCAGTCAGAGATTATAATGAGTATAAATTTCAAATACAAGTTATATGCCTTGTTTCAAATGAGGTTTTGCAACACTTACAATCTGGTATTCTTCCTTTGTTTCTTTCTTCTCCTTCTATTTGATTATATCTTCCTCTCTGCCTTAGTTTCACCTATCTCAAACTACTATGTTCTCAATATTCTGCTTCTACAACTTCCTTCTTTGCTCTGTTTCTGCAACTGCTCTCTCACAAAATCTCTCTGTTTACCCTCTCATCTCTTTTGCACTTCACCTCACTCTATTTCTGCAACTACTCACACTCTAAATCTCTATGTCTATATTATTCAGCAGTGCACTTCACTTCACCACATAACATCTCTCACACAATCAACTTTAAGAGATGTCTTTAGTTTCACAAATATCTCTCTCTCATATACTCCCATCAAATCATATCAGATTGCTCTACCTACTATCAGCTCTCTTTTTCAATAAGATCTTATTCTGTGTCTACAGAATGATTTCAGACTGGCTACATACATTAAATGTGTTTCATCTATATTCAAGTTGATCAATACATATATTACTAAACTTATTAATCTAAGTCTGCGCTTCTTAAATACGGTGTGCAGTGGATTGGATTTGATCTTTTAAATCGACTAGCCCTACTCTATTTTCTGCCCTTTGGGGTTATGTTTGATTCACTTTTTGTCACTGGGTTGCTATTTTTAGCAAGCTTGATCTATACCGCAAAACTGATCCTACCTCTGTTAATCATCTCGAGCCCATCAAGCATCTACAACTCAGTCACCATAAATGAGATTACTCTCATCTTATCGATCTACCTAGACAGGTTTGACAACTATATAAGATCCATAGTCGATGACTTTAGCATATATGATTTGTTCTATCCACCAAAGAGCCACATGTCTTCACACTCTTCATCTAGATCAGATGGGCAAGGTCGGTCAGAAACCATTTGGACAATCGGGCTGCTCAAATCGGTCAATCTTCATGCAGTCACTAACTTTTGTGTTATGCTACATGTATCGGGTTAACAGTAAACCCTTATCCCAATCTACTTTGTCAACTAGAATTCTCATTCCTCATGTTCATCGTCATATCTATCCTGAAAAAGAACTTCCAGATCAGATGACCTCATATCAAAATAACCCTTAACTATCAGCATAGGAAAATCATGTTGAATCGATAGTGTAAGCTATTATGAATCATACTCTCAACCTCTCTCTGTCAGCATAGGTTAATTCGATGAGAACCTCCCCTTTGATTTTCCTTATTGCCATAAGCTATACTGAAGCTCAATCTCCAGGTAGATATACCATATTGGCTTACACACCAAACAACCACTCATCAAAATAGTTATAACTATTGACATAGGGAAAAAATGTTAGATTGACACAACAAGTTACTTCAATGACATATTGTCAGCTCACCTTTATCGGCATAGTCATTCCAAAATTCAAACTCGGCAGTGATAAACTACATCAGCATAGGCTACTCCAAAATACACATCCATTAGAACAACTAACAATATTGATATAGAAATAATGTGTGAATTCGCCTTCAATAGCTACTCTGATACACTTCCTAAGTCTCCTTGTTGGCATATCTATTCCAACACAACGATGTCAGAGTAGTTTACACTATCGATGTAACACAAACTCATTATGCCACCTTTGTCAGCTAACCCAATAACTGGCTTTGCCTTTGTTTTTGGCATTGATATCTTGATAAGATCACTTTACCTGCATAACACTTGATTGGTATAGCTATTTTGATCTACAACCTGCAACACTTCTTTCTCTGCACTCTCCAATCTGCAACCTCTCTGGCACCCACTCTACACCACTTGTTGACATCATTGACAATAATGCCAACAATAAGATGTCTGGAATCTATCCTCAGAAGTTCAGCTTGATTTTTTGAGGCTAGGTAGTATCAATTCGTCATGGTCCTCTGAATTTTCCGTCATTGAAAGTTGAACCTATTCATCTCTATGAACTCTGTTGATCCTCTCGATTATAACTCCGCACCTATTTCCTGCACACAGAAAGAAAGGGAAACATGTTGGGGATAGGGGTTTGCCTAAGTCAAACCTTGGCTTAGGAATTAACCTTGAATGAAATGATGCAAATACTAAAATAAATATTGAATAAATATACCTTGGATCTGCAATTGTTGATGATGATACAATTCTCTTTGAATGTAATCACATATTTTGAATGTAATGGTATGAAAAAACCTAATCACACACACATGCTTGCACAAGTTTGATGTAGTTTTTCTGCACAATTCTTGAATGATGAATATGTAGTCTTGAAGATCTCTGAAAATGCTTGTTGATGAATGCTTCATGGATGAACCAATGATTTAAGTATGTAATTGATGTCAAAATTAATTGATAGGATGTCTTTATATAGGGTTTTCTAGGTAAATTACCGATTAGGCCAACCTCCAATGGTCAAGTGTAGCCACAGGAACCAATTTTCAGTGGGGAGATACAACACCTACCCCAATTCAAATTTGGGCCCCATTGAGAGGGACTATACCATTTTAGGGCATCATGGTCTAGACCAAGGCATTCTTGGTTCCTCTACAAATAGGACCAAGACAAGGTGCCAAGGGGAAGGGGGTCCCATAATAGGATCCACAAACATTTCTACATGACATAAAAGTTGGAAAATGAGGCCAAACAAACCTTAGAAAGGGAGGAGAGATAGGACACGCTAAAGTAGGGGCACAAACATGAGGTGTAAATTGTAATGGTGACAATTTACGATGCTACATTTAGCCCCCACTTTAACAAGAGTATGAGCTTACACAAATACTTGCGTTAAAGTAGAAAGATAAGGGAGATGAGAAACTAGGAGCAAGGCCACAAAGAGATAAGATTTCACTAATTTTGAGGAACCAAGCCCCCAATATTAGGATCTTTACTCACATAATCACATGCAAAGATACACAACACAAGGGTTTAGTACTAAAAACAAAAAGACTCCAAGTCAACTAGTTGTAGGGACCTCGATAACCAAATGTCTTAGCCAATAATATCCTTCTCAAACTTCTATCACAAGAACATAAGAGATCACATAAAAAGAGAAAGAGCATGCATCAAACCACAAACCATAATTAGCAAATCTATGAGCTCATGAGGAGAAGAAGGGGGGAGCATGAATGTCACAGGCTAGCAAGTTGCATCATGCTTGGTGATCCATGAGAAGAAGAGTGAGAGAGGAAATGAATATCCACTAGTCAAAATGTTGCATCATGTTGTGTGTTTCATGTAAGGGAGGAGAGTCGGAATAGTCTAGTTGTGTATTGCTAGTTCGGCTCATCTTGCTGCATGTGCTACTGTCTAGTTTCAGGAGTTAAGCACCTTGTATAAGAGTTTGTTTTATCTACTTTTGAGCATGCAACTACATGTATAAGACATGAAATTAAAATGCAAATGTGTGCATGGTTTCAGGAATGAATCATCTTGTATAAGAGTTTCTTTTCTCTAGTTTTGAGCATGTGTAACCCCCTATAAGAGAAATATATGCTTGGTTTTGAGGACATCCAATATAAGACTTTATTTTTTCCGGGTTAGAGAATGTGTACCTCATATAAGAAATACATAAATGATGCATCTATTTTCGGATATGAAGAATCTTGCATAAGAGTTTGTTTTGTCTAGAAATGAATCTAAAAACACCATATAAGACATGCAAAAATATAATACAAAGAGTGAAACATGTTATGCCCCCCCCTTAAGATGTCAACATATCCCTGCATTGATGTCTTGAGGAATCTAGAAACAATGATGCACACCTTCAACACCAAGGAGATATCCTTTTAGGCAACAATGATCATAAATCCAAGCTAAAGAGGCAATACTTTTACAAGTAAGGTTAAGATAGTTGAAAAAAAGATATCTTGCAACAATTGTAAATGAAATCCTTGGAGGGGAAGTGATATTTTCTCAATAATACATCTATCTCCAAGAGGAGTTCTTGAACAAAAATAACATGATCGGCCAAAACAGAGGAAAGAAAACAAGGATACATACCTTCCTCCTATTGCTAAGTGAAAGGGATTCTTGATGAAGGACAACATGCTTTTGACCCAAAGTGAGGGGTATGTTTATAATAGTGTAGACGCCTAAAATTAATTAAATTAACATTTAATTAATTTAGTCTTTTCATATAATTAATTATATTAATTATGTCAGTCCTCCTCAAAATTAATTTCATTATATTTTAAATAATTTTGTCAGCTTACCCATATAATTAATTTATTAAAATTAATTATATCCAATTCTTCTAAAATTATTTCAATTCCCAACCTTAACCAATATTCTCTCCTAGTCCTGATTAGTTAATTAATTTCAATTAATTAACTAATGCTTTGATTCCTACAAATCACACTCTTAACCCCCATCATTTAGCTTAATTAATCCTAGCCTAATTATGATAATTATTTTCCCCAATTTTATATTTCTCCACTCATTCTCTCTCCTCTTTTCCCATCCTCCTAACTCACCTACTATCTCTTCTAATCCTCCATTGTCTCACTTAATCACCCCCCTTAATCATTATCACATCCTTAATCACCAAGAATAGGGATGGGCCAACTCTTTGCCATAAATGGCTCTCCCATCTCATCTCCCAACCTTAAATGCCACCCACTTTTGTCTATTCAAGGAATTTTGAATTCCTTTAATTTTCCCATGCCCTTTCTTCCCAAGGAATGTTTAATTCCTTTATTCTTTATTCTTTGACCAATGCCCCATTTTTCTTGGGAATTTTTCAATTCCCCTTATCCTCTTCCAAGGAATTTTAAATTATTTTCCTTTCTTCCCAAGGTACTTGGGGAACTCTTCTCCATGTACTTGAGAAGTGGGAAGACAAGAAATGCCTTTATAGAAAATCTCCTGGATCTCCCACTTGTTCTCTCAAGTACTTTCCCTCTCACACTCAATCCTATCCCTCCATTTTGGGCCCCTCCAATCTATAAATTGGAGTCTCCTCCCTTCACAATCCATCCATCTTTTCTACATTGTCATGTTGTCCATTTGAGCCAAGAAATCATCAATAACACTTTTATCATGCCCAAATCTAGCCACACATAACCTTCATCCACCAATCAATCCCAACATTTTGTTGTGTTTTGGAGAGAAATCCACATCCCTCTACATCAAAGGAGAAAATTAAGTGGATACAAGGGCACATTTCTGATCTAGGCGGATCTCAAAGACTCAAAAATTCAACTGGCTCACAATCTCTGAAAACTAGCATCAATGCTTAGAGCACACTGAAACATTCCTAACACAAATTGAAGCATGTCAAAAGGAGTTTGTTTGCTCGATATATGCTCGGTCAAAGTTCAGCAAGGGCCAGGAGCACCAGAGGTTGATCAAAAAAGGTAGAAAAATTGCCCATCTCCAAATTGGTCATAAGGGCTTCAAATTGAAGGGCTCGTCAGGATGATTCCAATGACATTTGAATCGCAAAAAATAGAGCTCGTGCATGGAAGTTATAGCCGGTCAAAGTTTGCAAAAAAGAGGGTTGACTGTTATGACATCAACCTAATGTGGCAGTTTGACCTATCATCTATTGACATATCGCAAGCCATATAGTCTACGTGGTAGATGACATGGAAGAACCATGCTGAAGTGGTAGGACCAGTCATCAAAAACATGACGTGGCATTTTGTGACACAGACCAATCATTTAATGACATGTGTCATTGCAATGATGAATGGAGAGATGCCAAGTGGCCCAATTAGGTGGTGCCACGTGGCACCTCGTATCTCTGTCGACGGTTGCGGTTTAACAAAATGTTATTGGGGGATTCGACCCTCCAACCTCCCTCATGACAATGTATGCATCTGTCGTTGAGCCACATAGTTATCGTTAATATTAATAGGTAGTCATTTTTATTTATATTTAATGCAACCATAGTTTAAGTTAAACGGTGGCGGTGGGGGTCAAACTTGTGACCTCCTGCCCACCAAAATAGTTAAACGTTGTTGCACTGCCAAACATTTTTTGAACATTTGTGGGATGTATTTTAATTAACCAATTCTTAGCTCAACAACCTTTACTAAGTAAGGATTGTGATTAGAAACTAACCCCTATTCAGTAATGGAGCCAAATTTTAAATTTGGTAAAGGCTCTAGACAAAGTGTAAAGGGGTTATACCTTATTATTATTGTTTTTAGCCTTATTAGGCCTAATTTTTTTATTTGAAGGGGTAGAAGGTTTATTTGAATTTATTCAGGTGATTCAAAGGTGGAGAGAAATCTCATGGTGAGGTTTTTTGAAAAAAAACTCGTGTTCTCATTCTTTGTAAAAACTCTTAGAGAGTTTATTTTCTCTTAGTAAAGGGTTTGGAGTGAGAGTTATTGGAGAGTTTTGTGAGCTAAGTTGTCTCTTGTGAGAAAAATGGAGAGATAAAAACTTAGTGAGTCCTTTTGCATCAATCACGCATATTTTCGGGTCCTAAGACGTAGCCAGAGTCTAGTGAACTTCGTTATCAAATCTTTTCTCTCTCTTTTCTTGATGCATGATTTTGTCAGCTTCTTTACTTTCTTGCATTATATATGTGTTTATTTGCTCAATCCACAAGCAATGTTAGTTATGATCTTTAAGTTAAATTTGTATCTTGGTGAATCTAGTAATTGCTAAATGATTCATAATAAGGAGTTTACATATCAAGTTTGGTATCAAAGTTGGCTTGACAAGTTGCACGTTGTGGGATACTTGGAGCAAATTCAAGCAAAGTGAGATGAGATGTCTTCACATAAGGAAAAAAAGTTTCCTTTTGCTTTCAATGCATAATTTTGTAAGACCTTCATGGAGATGAAAGCCAAGGTTGATGAGATGTATGAGGAATGGAAGTTTGAAAAAGAAAGCTTGTCAAATAAAGCCAAAGATGCAGACTCGGTGAAAGCTCCTCATTCTTCTCATTCTCTTCCTTTTTCTCTTGGCAATTCTCAGAAACAACCTCAATGTGTTGGATTGAGGTTGTTAACCAAGATGGGCTATGAAGGAAAGGGCCTTGGAATTTATGGATAAGGTATGTTTGAACCTGTGAAGGTGGAATCTAGACCTTGCTATGTAGGATTGGGATATGTTGAAGGAGAGTGCTTCAAGGTAGTGGACACAAAGAATTATCTGAAAGAAGAACCATCTCAAGAACAATCTAAGAGAGGCAATGACCCATCACCTTCACGTAGTGGTGACACATGCAAGATGTCCAAGAGAAGAAAAAACACAGATTCTTCTCCGCATGCATGCACCAAGGGTGACCATCAAAGGTATAACAAGCTTGATTATTCCAATGTTCCTTTTGATTATAAGATGCTTGAAAATATAGAAAGTTTGTCGTTTAGAAAACCATGCACATTTTGTGGATTGAATAAACATTGTGTTTCCAAGTGTTAAAAAAGAATGGCTTTGTACAAGAAGGTAGAGTCAACCAGGAAATGGACACTACATAATGACCCATCTCTAGTTCAGAAGAAAGAGAAGGGCACAAAAGGATGGATGTTGAAAATGCATTACGCTTATTGCAAAAAAGGTGAACATCAAGAAGATAATTGTTGGAAGCTTCATCTAGAGCTTCATCCCAAGAAGGACAAGAAGAAGATTGCAGTTGATTCTCCACTGGTGAACATGGGGCAATTGAAGAGGCTCATGTATGTAAGAAAAACCTCTTTGCTCGTGTCTGTAAAGGTGGGAAAATTAGGTGATCTGAAGCATGAAAATGAAGTAGTTTCTTGTAAGCCTAACTATCATGTGTTTCACGGATCATCAACACCGCAACATGAGCATTGTTATGGGAACCTATCAAGAGGATTACAAGTATTGTTAGTTTGATGTCATCATCATCCTTTTATTTTTTAATGTTGCTAATTTGTTACACATGGATAGTAGCTGGGGTAATAAATACATAAAGATCTGGGAAAATGCAAATGGGTAGCAATATGATTGCAGTTTTCATAATTATTGTACAGATTTTTGTTGAAGTGAGTGCACAAGAATGGTGGATAGATACTGGATAGGTGGGAAGGTGGTTTTCTCACTTGATATCTAATTAATAACCTTTTGGAGGTCCAAAATTTTCTCGGTGGGGAGGAATGATCCAGGTGGATCTCAAAGACCTCAAAAATTTAACCAACTTAGAATCTCCTAAAATCAACATCAATGCATAGAGCATGGAGAAACATTCCTAACACAACTTGAAGCATGTCAAAAGGAGTATGTTTGCTCGAGATATTCTTAGTCAAAGTTTAGCAAGGGCTAGGAGCACTAGAGGTTGATTGAAAAAGGTGGAAAAATTGACCGTCTCCAAATTAGTCAAAAATTGCTTCAAGTCGAAGGGCTCATTTAGATGATTATGACACCATTTGAATTGAGAAAAACAGAGCTCATATGTGGAAGTTATAGCCAGTCAAAGTTTGCAAAAGAGAGGGTTAACTGTGTTGGTATTTTGGTATGGTTTTGTCATTAATGTCAACACCTAATGAAACACTAGCACTTTGGACATCCAACAACATTCACCGGCAAGCAAGTAACTATTGCACAGTTACTGGTATATGGTTCACCGATAGGATATAATGTTCACCAGTACCTAGAATGATATGGAAAACACTTGATAATGTTGAAGACATCATATGGACACATTGTTTTGAAGAATTGATCATTGGTATATTCATATTTGCATATTTTCTTTTACCGGCAAATAGGTCTAAGGTTATCTAGGGTTACACCGGTAGGTTTATCTTTTCCAGATCAGCATGGCACACTATGAAGATAATTTATTATTGTTGTAAATGCATTAAGCCGACATGTTTAATCGGTTATTGCATCGGATATTACATTGTATGTAAAATGTTTTTATTGTAATATCTTGTAGAGCCGACCTACTAAAATTGGTCTTAGGTTATCGTAGAAATATAAGATCTTAATTGTAAGATGGAATGTGGAATGCGAAAAAGAATTGTGTGAAGGTATATGCGAGATTAAGAAGAGGTATACATGAAGACATCATTTGAAGGTGAAGATAGGTTTTTGTAGAAGCATATCAGCATTACACCGGTACTGAATCCAGCATATGAAGATGCTATTTTGTGTAGTACATTCTTATTAGATTTAACCATCCAACTATAGTCAGTGTGACTCCCATTTTGTGATTGAGCAGTGAGCTATAGGTTGTTGGCCTTTCTGCATGTGCAGACCCCATTTATGTACACTTACTATTTGCAGTAGTATCATCTGATTGTGGGTAAGGTTTCCCACCGTGGTTTTTCCCCTTACAGGGTTTCCATGTACAAATATTGGTGTTATGTGTTGTGGTTGACTCTATGTTTATGTTTCATGCATTAATCTCTACCAGTATAGCAATTTACTGTTAACAATGTCTACCGGCACACTTAACTGGTTTACCTGTATTAAGCATTAAGTTGGTTAATTGGTTTTTGGTTTAAACTCATTATACAACTGATTCACCCCCCCCCCCTCTCAGTTGTCTCCAGGACCTAACAATTGGTATCAGAGCCTAGTCCTCTTTTGCAGAAGTTTAACAACTTGAGGAGATCCAATGTCTACTAATTATTTCAGGAAGGACAGTCCTAAACTTGATGGAACCAACTATGGGGTATGGAAGATCAGGATGGAGACACATCTGAATTGCATCAGTAAAGACATCTGGGAAGTTACAAAGAATGGTTATACTGCTGCTGTAGTTGGTCAAACTGCTCCAACTACCTTAGCTAAAGATGAAGAGAATGATTGCAAAGCAAGAGAAACACTTTTGAGCGCATTATCATATCAACAAATCATGGGATTATCAAATAGGTCTACTGCTAAAGCTATTTGGGATCATTTGGAAACACTAAATGAAGTACATTCCACAGTCAAGATTGCAAAACTTGAAAGCTTCCGAGTCAAGTATGAACATCTAAAAATGGAAGGAGATGAAAGGATTTATGCTTTTATGGAAAGAGTAAATGAAATTGTTTTGGGTATTAAGTGTTGTGGAGGAACCTTGAGTGAGGATGAAATTGTTTCAAAAATCTTAAGAGGATTGCCACCGGCATATAAAATGAAGGTTACTGCTATAAATGAGTTGAGAACAATGCCTAATACATTAGTAACTAGGAATACATTGATTGGAAAACTTTCAGCCTTTGAAATTGAGGAATTTGGTCCTGTTGCTACTATAAAAACTAATTTGGCCTTTAAAGCATCAACATCATCAGCTCCATCATTTGACAAATCATATTGGAAAGCCTTTTATGCAAGAGAACTTGAAGAAACCGGGAAGGAGAATGAAGAGCTTGTAGAACTTGAAGCACTATTTGCAAGAAAAATGTCAAAAGGTCCAATTGGAAGTAAGTATGAAAGTAAAGCACCCTTTAAATGTTTTAACTACAATAAGATTGGTCATATGGCTTCGAGATGCCTTGATAGACATGCTAGACTAAGAGAAGAAGCTAGAAGAACATACAAGCCTAATCTTGAATATCAGAGATACAAATTTAAGAAGAACAAAGACAAATCCTGTTACATTGCTGATGAAGGTGTGATTGATGATTCTGATGAGGATCTAGCAAACAATGGATGGGTTTTTGTTGCTATAACAGAAGATCAACCAGAACCTACTACTCAACCAATAGAACAAGCCCTAGCAGCCAAAGTTGAAGCAAAGGATGAATGGATCATTGACTTAGGATGCTCACATCACATGACAGGAGACAAAGGTAAATTCTTGAACTTTCAAGAATACAATGGAGGTTTAGTAAGATTTGGAGATGACAAAGCCTGTTCAATCAAAGGTAAGGGTTCAATATCTCTTGATGGTAAGCATAAGACTGACAATATCTACTATGTTGAAGGATTAAAGCATAATCTTTTAAGTGTTGGTCAATTAGTTGAGAAAGGATTTCAGTTACAATTTAAAAATGGAAAATGCAAAATCATGAATAGAACTGGTTTCGAAATTGCAACCGGAAATCAGACTAGAGGTAATATCTTTCATTTGAATAATAGTGAAAAGGCATGCTTAGTTGCACATATAGATGAAATTTGGTTATGGCATAAGAGACTATGTCATGTAAAGTTTGATTGCATGGTAAAGATCAGTACTTCTAAGACAATTAGAGGTCTACCTAAAATTGTGAAACCTCAGAATACAATTTGTAAGGAATGTCAATTTGGAAAATAAGTTAGAGCTAGTTTCAAAAGTATTCCAGAAAAATCCAATAATGTTCTTGATTTGATTCACACTGATTTATGTGGTCCAGCTAGAACTAAAAGCTTACAAGGTGATAGATATTTTATTCTAATTATTGATGATTATTCTAGAATGTGTTGGGTTACTTTTCTCAGAGAAAAATCAGAAGCACTTGGAAAGTTCAAACTGTTCAAAGCAATGGTTGAGAATGAAACCGGTAAGAAAATCAAATGTTTAAAATCAGATCAAGGAGGAGAATTCACACCTAAGGATTTTAATACATTTTGTGAAGTGAATGGAATTAGAAGACAGTTATCAGCACCTCGGAGACCACAACAGAATGGAGTTGTTGAAAGGAAAAACAGAACTATCTTGGATGCAGCAAGAAGTATGTTATCTGAAGCAAATCTACCACATGTGTATTGGAGAGAAGCAGTCAGTACCGTTGTCTATACATTCAACAAAGTTCACATCAAAGGTGAAACCGGTAAGACCCCTCATGAACTATGGTTTGGTAATACTCCTACCCTTAAGTATTTTAGAATTTTGGAAAGTAAATGTTATATTAGAAGAGATGAGTATATTGGCAAATTTGATCCTAGAAGTGATGAAGGAATATTTCTTGGTTATTCATCTAAGAGCAAGGCATATAGATGTTTTAATAAGAGATTGCAGAAAATTGTTGAGAGTACAAATGTAAAGATTGATGAACAATTCAAAGGAACTTCAAGGTATATAGACTTTGAACCGGTAACAGTAATTGTGACAAATGAACCTACACCAAACCCACCAGTACAAAATGAAGATCTAGTTACCCCGGTATCATCAGAGGATTCCACAATAATTGAAGAACAACAACAAACTAAGACACCCCAGTATGGAAGATTGAATCATTCTGAAGATTAGATAATTGGAAACGAATTTAAAGGAGTTATGACAAGAGGAAGATTGGCAAATGAAGAGGTATGTCTTATTTCTCAAATTGAACCATCATCTATCAATGAGGCATGTGAAGATAAATTTTGGATTAAAGCTATGGAAGAAGAATTAGGACAAATTGAGAAAAATAATACTTGGACATTAGTTCCTTGGCCTAAAGATAAAAATGTAATTGGAACCAAATGGGTATTTAGAAACAAACTTAATGAAGATGGTAAGGTTGTCAGAAATAAAGCAAGACTAGTGTGTAAGGGATATTCTCAGATAGTAGGAGTTGATTACAATGAAACCTTTGCACCGGTAGCCAGAATTGAGGCAATCAGATTATTCTTGGCTTTTGCAGCTCACAAGGACTACAAAGTTTATCAAATGGATATTAAATGTGCATTTTTGAATGGAGATCTTGAAGAGGAAGTATATATTGAACAACCTAATGGATTTTCTTTGACAAATGACAATGATATGGTTTGCAGGTTAAGAAAAGCTCTATATGGATTAAAACAAGCCCCAAGAGCTTGGAATGCAAGGTTGGATAAGTATCTTTTAAAGATTGGTTTTACTAAAGGAAATACAGATAGCAATTTATATTACAAAATAACTAATGATGACATCTTGATTATTGAAGTATTTGTTGATGATATAATCTTTGGAGGAGAAGATGGATTATGTAAGGAATTTTCTATTAAAATGCAGCAAGAATTTGAAATGTCTATGGTTGGAGAAATAAAATTATTTTTAGGATTGCAGATTTCACAGACTGATAAAGGTATATTTTTGAGTCAATCCAAGTACTTGAAAGAATTACTAAAGAAATTTGGGATGGAGAACCCTAAACTGATAAACACACCTATGACTACAAATGACAAATTATCTCAAAGAGATGAATCTACACCTGTTAATCCAACTAGATACAAATCTATGATAGGAGGTTTACTGTATTTAACACAAACCAGGTCTGATATTATGAATGCAGTATGTATTTTTTCTAGATTTCAAAGTAATCCTAAGGAAAATCATGAATCAGCAGTAAAAAGGATTTTCCGATACTTACAAGGCATAGCAAATCTTGGATTATGGTATCCTAGAGATGAAAACTTTGACCTATGTGCATACACAGATGCAAATTGGGCAGGAGATGTGGATGATAGAAAAAGCACCACTAGAGGAGCATTCTTTCTTGGAAAAAGATTAGTTTCTTGGTTGAGTAAGAAATAGAGTTGTACATCTTTATCAACAGCAGAATCAGAATATGTTGTAGCAGCAATGAACTGTGCACAGGTACTATGGCTTAAGCAAATGTTGAAAGACATAAAGTAAAATGCAAGGAACCCATTACTATATATTGTGATAACACTGTAGCAATTGATATATCTAAAAATCCTATATTACATTCTAAAACAAAACATGTTTCTATCAAATTGAATTTTCTAAGGGAAAAAGTTGAAGAAAAAGAGATAAAACTGGTTTATGTGAATACTAAAGAATAGCTTGTAGATATTTTCACAAAACCTTTGCCTAAGGAGACCTTTGAATATCTCAGAGATTAGCTTGGAGTCATACCACCACCGGTAGAGACTTAGATAGTCGATGATTTTCATCAGCCGACAGAATAGAAAGACAAATCTTTTACTCCATTCTTTGATGAGGAAGCTACTTCTTAGGGGGAGTAGTTGGTATTTTGTATGAACTTGATTTTTGTAACTTTGGTATTTGATGTCAAAGGGGGAGAGATATCTATGGAGAAACACATTATCTTTTGAGGAGAGATTAGTATTAAAGATTAATCTTTGGATAAACACATGTTGCTCCCAGGGGGAGAAATTGTTGTTTAAAGGAGATTGTTGGTTTTTGGTATTTGGCATTTCTGTTTTGGCACTTTGATGGTTTTTCCATCTTGTGTTGCCATCAATGCAAAAGGGGGAGATTGTTGGTATTTTGGTATGGTTTTGTCATTAATGTCAACACCTACTGAAACACTAGCACTTTGGAGATCCAACAACATTCACCAGCAAGCAAGTAACTATTGCACAGTTACTGGTATATGGTTCACCGGCAGGATATAATGTTCACTGGTACCTAGAATGATATGGAAGACACTTGATAATGTCGAAGACATCGTATGGATACTCTATTTTGAAGAATTGATCATTGATATATTCATATTTGCATATTTGCTTTTACCGGCAAATAGGTCTAGGGTTATCTAGGGTTACACCGGCAGGTTTATCTTTTCCAGATCAGCATGGCATGCTATGAAGATGATTTATTATTGTTGTAAATGCATTAAGCCGACATGTTTAATTGGTTATTGCATCAGATATTATATTGTATGTAAAATGTTTTTATTGTAATATCTTGTAGAGCCGATCTACTAAAATTAGTCTTAGGTTATGGTATAAATATAAGATCTTAATTGTAAGATCGAATGTGGAATGCAAAAAAGAATTGTGTGAAGGTATATGCGAGATTAAGTAGAGGTATACACGAAGACATCATTTGAAGGTGAAGCTAGGTTTTTGTAGAAGCATATCAGCATTACATCGGTACTGAATCTAGCATATGAAGATGCTATTTTGTGCATTACATTCTTATTGGATTTAACCATCCAACTCAAGTCAGTGTGACTCCCATTTTGTGATTGAGCAGTGAGCTCTAGGCTGTTGGCCTTTCTGCATGTGCAGACCCCATTTATGTACACTTACTATCTGTAGTAGTATCATCTGATTGTGGGTAAGGTTTCCCACCATGGTTTTTCCCCTTATAGGGTTTCCACGTACAAATATTGGTGTTATGTGTTCTGGTTGACTCTATGTTTATGTTTCATGCATTAATATCTACCGGTATAGTAATTTACTGTTAACACTATCTACCGGCACACTTAACTGGTTTACCAGTATTAAGCATTAAGTTGGTTAATTGGTTTTTGGTTTAAACTCATTATACAACTGATTCACCCCCCCCCTCTCAGTTGTCTCTGGGACCTAACAAACTATGAGTATGTAAGCCTAATGTGGAAATTTGACCAATCATCTGTTAACACGCAAAAAGTCATATAGTCTGTGTGGCAGATGACATGGAAGAACCATGCTAAAGTGGCAGGACCACTCAACAAAAAGGTGATGTGGCATTCTGTGACATGGACCAATCATTTAATGACATGTGTCATTGCAATGATGAATGGTGAGATTCCACGTGGCCTAATCAGGTGGTGCTACATAGAACCTCGTATCTCCATCAATGGTTGCGGTTTAACCAAATATTGTTGGGGGATTCGACCCTCCAACCTCCCTCATAACAATGAATGCCTTTTTCGTTGAGCCACATAGTTGGCTTTACTATTAATAGGCGGTCGTTTTTATTTATATTTAATGCAACCGTAGTTTAAGTTAAACAGTGCCAGAGGGGGTCAAACCCGTGACCTCCCACCCAAAAAAATAGCTAAACGTCATTGTACCGCTGAACATTTTTTGAACATTTGTGGGATGTATTTTTATTTAAGAAATTCTTAGCCCGACAACCTTTACTAAGTAAGGATTGTGGTTAGAAACTAACCCCTATTTATGAATGGAGCCAAATTTCAAATTTGGTAAAGGCTCCAAATGAAGTGTAAAGGGGTTATACCTTATTATTATTATTTTTAGTCTTATTAGGCCTAAAATTTGTATCTAAAGGGGTAGAAGGCTTATTTGAATTCATTCAAGTGATTTGGAGGTGGAGAGAAATCTCTTGGTGAGTTTTTTTTTTGAAAAACTCTTGTGTGTTCTGATTCTTTGTAAAAACTCTTGGAGAGTTTATTTTCTCTTAGTAAAGGGTTTGGAGTGAGAGTTATTGGAGAGTTTTGTGAGCTAAGTGGTCTCTTGTGAGAAAAATGGAGATATAAAAACTTAGTGAGTCCTTTGAGAGGAATTTTGTACTTCTAAGTTGTTTGTAAAGGCTTGATTCCCATTGCATTCATGTACTCTTATTGAAAGAGGGAGAGTTGCAATTTTATTGCTTGATGGAATTGTAAATGTGATGAAGGAGTTAAGAACAAACATGTTGCCAAATGGATCTTGTCATTGCAGTGTGGAAGTAGGAAGAGCCTAATGTGTAAAAAAAATCTTCCTTGAAGCGTATTGTAACTCAAGGAAAGACCATGATTACGCAAGAACTTTAATTTGCATCATAATAATGGCATTGATCACGCATGTTTGCAGGTCCAGGGACGTAGCCAGAGTCTGGTGAACTTTGTTATCAAATATTTTCTCTCTCTTTTCTTGATGCATGATTTTTTCAGCTTCTGTACTTTCCTACATTATATGTGTGTTTATTTGCTCAAGTCACAAGCAACGTTAGTTATGATCTTTAAGTTAAATCTGTATCCTGGTGGCTCTAACAATTGCTAAGTGATTCATAACAAGGAGTTTACAAATCAATTCCACTTCCCACTCAATAGGAGAAGGTGAAGAAAGAAGGTATAAAGGTTAATTTTATTTTTTTTGAATGATTTCATTTCTTTCTGTTTATATTTTATTCATCTAATCTTCTAACTAGATTTCCTCATCCTCATTCAGGCATGCCCAATGGAACCCCAAGTCCCTTAATTTGATAAATTTGTGAGTTTTCTTATGAAGGTTCACATAGGTCTCTCTTTTCCATCTTCGCTTCACATCGACATTTGGGGCTGCACATCACCATCTCCGCCAACAAATTGACATCTCCACTCTATAGATTTTTATTTAACCATTGTTTTTGCAAGCCATGTGTTTTGTCATCTATGCCTATAGAAAATCATCTCCACCTTAGATTCAATGTCTACGTAGAAATTTTTTGTCATCTCCGCTCTGACAAAATTCATATGGAGGTTTTCTATTTTTTAGTAGTAAAGCATTTAAATAGGAAAATTTAAAAGGAAAAAACAAAACAAAACAAAAAAGTTATAAAAACCCTTAAAATAGTAGTTTTTGTTTCTATTTTGGGTTAATGTGCAAATTTTAGATAATTACAGCTTTTTGTTTTTGTAACTTTACAACAAATGTTCGAGTTCTCATAGCTAAATAACTTTTTGCAAAGACTGAGATGACATCTACGCTTTTACACCAAAGACATATATCATCATTTACATAGATGAAGCATTCTTATTAAATTTTGTATTAGATTTTACTAATCCTTTTATGTTCTTGTAGCTAATTCGATTGTCGAATACAAAATCCTACAAACTATTGACCATTTTTGTTGTAAATATGCTAGTCGAAGACCGTATTTTATCACTATGTGTATGTTAGGATTTTTACTCTCATGCATTAGTAATTAGACAACTTGTTTGTTGTGTTTGCATGGGATAGTAGGTATATGCTCTCCCCTCACGAAAGGTTGGGTGAAAAAAAAGCCAAACCCATCCCCTTTTAGTCATAGTTAGATCCTGAAACACTTTGTGGCATGTGCCCTCTTCGATAGGTGGGAATAAAACTTAGTGTTTCTTTAGAGCCCGCCTCCCTCCCGATGCAATAAACAAGTGAGAGGGAACAACCCAAGCAGTACTCTTTTGGTCTGCTATATAAATATTTGTGAGGGTGACAAAAGTCATCACCACTTGGTGTTGCTATTCTATATCGACGGATGTCTCCTCCAATGTCCTTGTGACACGTTAAACCCTTGTTCAAAGGGTTGGGAGGCCTCTTGATTGAGAAAACCGCTGCATTTATAGACACCAATATTTCCCTAAAATCTAAGTAGACACCATTTGTTGTAGAGGCCAACAATCCTATTTGCGTGTTTGTACAGGAAGTCGGACCTCCAAAGCCGCCCCACATAATACTATTCACTATCAAGATAGATGTCCCCCGGTTCATTAGATCTTTAAATATTTGGGGTATGAGATTTTGGTGTGCCTAAGAAGTGTGTTCCATGTAAGGGGGAGGTAGTGCCACCAAATATATTTCTCTCCGCTTTGTCTAAATATATCAATAAATCCAAGTAGGTACTCAATAAGTAGAATCCTTTTTCCAACCTAAGTAGCACATTCTTATGTGTGTCTTCATTGTGCATAGTAGTGATTTTATAAGAGTGGGCTAATCTAGGCCCTCCATTTTATGCTTTTTTCAAGAGTTCCCTTGGCCAATGTTTATTCTTGTTTGATATTTCTTACCAAGACAACAAATCTCAAAATCCCAAAATTTGACCCAAAATTCAACCGAATCCATCAAAATCATGTCGAGACATTGCCAAACTTCCCTTCATTGTCTCCAATCATAAATCATCATCTCTGTTTTCCTAAAAAATTCAACTGCACTTGCAAATTGATGTCTTTGTCATTGTTTTGTCATCTCCACCTTAATCAAATTACTAGTCAGTCATCATCCATGCACCATACCCAAAGATACCTTAAGCATCCCAAAAAGTCAATCCATCATCAAGTCAATAAAAACAAGCCAAGTCTCAAGATATCTTAAAATGCAAAAGTTTCTTGTAGAAGAACCACAACCTTTTGTTGAAACACCAAGTCTTTTTGGACCATTTCCACCATTACCTCCATGGTTTCAATAATGAATTTGACCAAGAACCATTGAGAACTAGTGCTTTTGAGCAAATCTCAACCTTATCCCAAAAAATCAATAGGAGTGGTCACATCTCGTTGTCCCTTCTTCCTAAACCAAATATCACATACTAAGTATCTTTGTCATCTTGGGTAACCTCCCTCCTTCCCTTCCATGATCAATCCATTCTCTCGTAATCATTTTATTTCTATCCTTGGGGACTTAGTACATCAAACCTAATCAATCCATTGATCCAATCCTAAACCAAGGTCATTACTTTATGAAGTCTGATTTAGATCTTTATCCTTTGTTGATCCCTAATTTGTGTGGTGCTTGAGAAAATATCTATCTCAGGTACATTAATTAGTCCTAATCGTTTGGGTTTATCGAAACCCTAATCCCTGTCTAATTTTTCTTGGGAACTCGGCCTATCCTAAGTAAGAGAAGACTTAATGCAAATCAAATCCTAATCCAAAGATCTGAATTTAGCCTATCTTGGTTGTTAACTTTCTCTTGGTCTCCATCATTAATACCTACACCTTGCTTTATCCTAATCTAAGGATCAAGGCGCAATTCGAATCCAAATCAATATTGTCCTAATCCAAGGACCCAACTCTTATCCAATCCAGTCATATCAAATCCAATCCTAAATCAAAATCCAAAGTTGATAAGTTATCATCCTTAATCCATTTCACATCTCCTCATCATTTCTTGACTAAGTTCATCCATCCAATCTCAATTCATCTTCCCATCCTAGTCACTTTGAGGTTTCCCTTGTATGGTCTACACGCACACATAGAAGAAAAAGATGGTTTCTCAACGTGATGAGTTAACTAACCCTAACCTCTATATTGATCATGACAATCAAACAAAGGAGGAATATGTTGACCAACCCAAGCATTCTTCATATTTCTGAACTTTTGTGGATGATCTGTACAATTGAGAAATGAGAAAATTTAATCAAGATGGATCCTAGTATTTTCCTAATCGATCTTATCAAGGAAGGTGTCTAATTACCCCTAGACTTTGATTGGTCTATCCTTGACACACCTATAGAAGGAGATTTCATTGATTGGCCTCTACTTAATCCCATTCTCAATCCACAACCTACCACATCCACACCTGCTAGAACTTCAAATCCTACTTATTAACCACCTAGATCCTTTGCACCCCTATGTAATTCCACCAACTACATCAATGCTAGCTTTCCACCCATTAGTGGTTTCCACCTTGGACCCTTTGATCACCTCCCAATTTTCCACCTCTTCCTATTAATATATTTGTGGTGCTATCCTAGTCGTATCCACACACATCCTAGCATCTATCATAGGTCAACCCATCCCTAATGTTAAAAATCAATCACCTGACCTCATAAGGGAAATCCAAGACATGAAATACCTAATTAAAAACCTAAAGGATGGGACCCACAAGAAATTGTATACCTTTGAGGGAATTTGTCCCTATCATTGTGATCCATCAATTTGAGTGGCTCCATATCCCCTTGGTTTCAAGATTCCAAAATTTGACAAGTACAAAGGCAAAGGTGGCCCTAGGGAACATGTGAGAGAATTTTGCATTGCCTATTAGGAGGTTTCATACAATGATGTCTGCCTGCAAAGAATTTTTCCAAAGAGTCTTAGTGGACTAGTTGTTGCTTGGGTCTTGTTGGTTAACAAATTTGTCACCTAACTCTACATTCTCACGCCCATGAAGATGAAAAATATAACCACAGTTGAACCAATCTGACAAACTATTAATTGACTGATTCTCTTCTTATTTTACAAGGTGGCGACTACCTTCTAATAATTTTCAATGAATAAATAAATAACCCATATGCTTTTAACCAGAAAGCAAATAAGGAAAGAGCTTTTAACCAGAAAGCTTTGCAAAGGCATTCACAACAATAACTACTATTTTTGGGGGATTTTTCAGATTCTCAAATATAAAGTTACTATAAAACACCAATTACAGATATTATTCCACAGTAACCAAAATTTCAAACCATCCACCACTTCAATATAAATTCACCAACTGACATCCATTTCAAAGAATAGAAAAGCATTCACACACCATAATTCAAAGATTTATAAATATATGAAAGCCAATAGTAGTTCTTCTATATGAAAATAGTAGATAAAAGCATGCATAAAAGTTCTTTACTCTTATGAGGAAAACAAAGTTTGCCCAAAATATCTCTTAAAAATAACTAACCCCCTATCTTTTCGATTTTCAAGAAATAGTTACTAAACATAACGGTCTTGAACATGACCATTTCAAACCAAAAATTGCATAGAGAAACATCAAAAAATATAAACCACTGCACAACAGATAATGCTATAAGGTCACCAGGCTCAAGCGCCATCATTAGGTATCAGGTTTTGCTCTGCAATCCATTTATCAATCTCATTTGCCTTCTCTTCTTCCTCAATCAACATCAATAGGATATCTTTGAATTCTTCCCAATCAAAAATAGTAGCTCAAAAAAAACTAGACAGGTTCAAAAGAATATGTCACTGCACTGGCTCAGTATCTGGTTGTGCCACGGGACCTTTACTAGCTTGGAGCACCATTTCGCCAAAGTTAATTGTTCAAGTTTCTTCCTGCTGCTAGCTCGCCTTGCAAACGTTGTTCGTGGTTTTCAACTTGCTCTAAAATCTTATCTAATATGGTGACAACCCTCCTATATTCACTGAAATCAGTTCGTGTTTTCCATGCAAAAGACCGTAACTATCAGACTATATCCTCCTGTACTTTCTCTAGCCAATTCAAATCTAGGTTATGAAATGGAAATTCACTGTCATGAGGCAAGACCATTCTGATACATGTAAAAATGATGATAATTTTCTCCTTTAGCTATCTTTAATGTTTTCTGCAAAAATGACAACATCAAATGAAGTAACGCATGCCGCCACCCTTTTTCATATCCCGATTGCTTAATGGCCATTAGTGACGGTACTTTATAAATCTTCCCTTGATTTGTTCCCTGAAAATAATGCATGGTGTGGCAATCAACGAGGCCAAAGGATAGATGGAAAGAAGCCATTATTCTTATCGATCTGACAATCTCATTTAATTCCGTCAGTGCCCAAGCAAGACTTATTTGTACCATCACTCGTGCTGCCACCCGAAGGTAGTGAAACAACTTGAAATTTCCTTACTTGGAATCAATGGCATCCTTTAAAATATCAAAGGAGCTAAACATCCACCATAACACGAGGAGTGTCAAAAAGTCAGGAGATCGAGAAAGCTAATAACCATCAAACTCCTTTTGAAAGCAATTGTAAGTCCGACAATTTAAGGGCGCCTTTCTAAATGGGGACTAGGCCTATCAGGACACAAAGAACTTCAGAACTTAGACCAATGCATGTAAAATTGGGCAATAGAGTCAGGCATAATAGAAGGAAAGGGGACTTCTTAGCATTAGGATGGAGGGGCAACTGAGAAAAATGCAAATCTAACAAGCCAAAAATGGAAAGAGAAACAAACTGCACCTACAACAAACCAAAAATAGAACCTAACTATGTACACGGCCATAAGGGCCTTATGATGAAGGAGGGCAACATTATTCAAGAAAAACCATTTACGGGTTGAGAGAAATATATACCTGTATGGAAAATAGTTTTTGGGATGCATAACATGACATGAGATGAACTATGTCGGATGATGATTCCTTGAAAAAGCTTCCAATTACGGCTACACAAAAGTTTGTAGATGTATTCACACCCAAACAACCATTCTTCATGATAGGATTCTAGAACCAAACCTTTAACATCTTCATGAATTTCTTGGGATAACTAACAATAATCTCTCTAAGAAAATTTAACCAATGCGTCTGGTACCTGATCATATGTCTCCCAACTTGGTTTAAATATATCAACACAGCTATCATGGCCCTGTATGTAGACTTCACATGACGATAGCTCAAGACCTTCAATAGTTGAGAATTTATCCATTACTTCGTCAATATGCAAATAATCACTGACAAGGGTCCTGGGTTTTAGACTCGGGAACTGAATATCTCTACTTCCCGACTCTACATGATAGCATACAGAAATAAATTCATCTTCATCAGAGCTATCCTCAAGGACACCTTTCTCAGGCTCCTCCGAAATAGGGAGGAATGGCAATTATTTTATCGGTTTAGGGCTTATCAATTCATAAAGAGGGTTATCTCTTGTCTTGGCATCCTCATAGGATTATGTAGGGTGATACATGGGATTCAAAGGATTCCATTTAATCCCTATCCGCTATGTAAGAGACTTCTCTTTGGGAAGAGAAAGGAAATCTTCTTTGAATGCTATGTCCTACACAAAGCTAACTGAGTTGACAACAGGACTTCTAGACAGAGAATCCTTTTCCATCCTACCCACAATGAGAATATTATTCATGCAAGCAGTACATGATGACATCTGGTTAGTATATTCCAAAATCATAGGATCAAACCTCGGGAGGATTTCATCCCTTCTTGCATGCAGGAGCCCATCTTGGGGAGTGACTTGAGATAGTTTTTCCTTCTTTTCAATTCCACCAAAAATACTTATGAATTTTCCCACTTCAACCTCACTGATGTGACCCTTATTGTCAACTATTTCACATCAGAAGTCACTTTCAAAACCCCAATAGAGCAAACTTGAAACATAAGCCCTTTTAAATTCTTTTGATGTCTCCTCCTCTTCATAGGTACCTGATAATAGTTCTTCGGGCTTAACTTTACACTTCCCTTAGATGTACTTTTCTCCTTTGTTACCTTTTTCAGTCCCATGGCATGGACATTTCACATGATACCACTTCAGAAATCCTTCTTTCTTTTCAAATGTTGACCATGCATTAAACTGAAAATGTTTTCTAGCTCAATACAAACAGAGTCACTAGCCTTCTTACCAGAAGACGTTTAGAATTTTTCCCAAGACACACTAATTTCAAAAATCCCTAACAAAGTCGCCAAAAATCTGTTGGTTAACATATTTGTCACCTAACTCTATATTCTCATGCCCATGGAGATGACAAATGTAACCACAGTTGAACCATTCTAATAAACTATTAACTGGTCGATTATCTTCTTATTTTACAAGGTGACAGCTACCTTCTAATATTTTTCAATGAATAAATAAATAACCCATATGCTTTTAACCAGAAAGCAAATAAGGAAAGACCTTTTAACCAGAAATCTTTGCAAAGGCATTCACAACAATAGCTACTATTTTGAGGGGATTTTTCAAATTCTCAAATATAAACTTACTACGAAACACCATTCACAAATAATATTCCACAGTAACTGAAAATTCAAACCATCCACCACTTCAATATAAATTCACCAACTGACATTCATTTCAAAAAATAAAGCATTCACATACCATAATTTAAAGATTACGTATATATGAAAGCCAACAATAGTTCTACTATATTAAAATAGCAGATAACAACATGCCTAAAAGTTTTTTGCTCTTATGAGGAAAACAAAGTTTTCCCAAAAGATATCTTTAAAATAACTAACCCACTTATCTATAACTACTAACCCGCTATCTTTTTGGTTTTCAAGAAACAGTTACTAAAAATAATGGTCTTGAACATAACCATTTCAAAACAAAAATTTCATAGAGAAACATCAAAAATATAAACCACTTCACAACAAATAATGCTATAAGGTCACTAGGCTTAGGCTCCATCATTAGGTATCGGGTTTTTCTCTACAATCGGTCTATCAATCTCATCTGCCTTCTCTTCTTCTTCAATCAATGCCAACATGATATCTTTGAATTCTTCCTAATAAAAAATAGTAGCTCAAAAAAAATCAAACAGGTTCAAAAGAATATGTCACTGCACTGGCTCAGCATCTGGTTGCACAATGGGACCTTTCCTAGCTTGGAGCACCATTTGACCTAAGTTAATTGTTCAGGTTTCTTCCTACTGCTAGCTCACCTTGCAAATGTTGTTCACTGTTTTCAGCTTTCTCTACAATCTTTTCTAATATGGTGATGACCCTCCTATATTCACTGAAACTAGTTTGTGTTTTTCATGCAAAAGACCATAACTGTTGGACTATATCCTCCTGCTCTTTCTCTAGCCAATTCAAATTTGAGTTATGAAATGGCAATTCACCGGCATGAGGCAAGACCATTTTGATATGTACAAAAATGATGATAATTTTCCCCTTTAGCAATCTTTAATATTTTCTGCAAAAATGATAGCATCAAATGAAGTAACGCATGCCACCACCCTTTTTCATATACTGGTTGCTTAATGGGCATTAATGACGGTACTTTATAAATCTTCACTTGACTTGTTCCCTAAAAACAATGCATGACATGGCAATCGATGAGGCCAAAGAAGGGACAATAAGAAGTTCTTCTTATCAATCTAACAATCTCATTTAATTCCGTCAGCGCCCAAGCAAGACTTATTTGTACCATCACTTGTGTTGCCACCCCAAGGTACCGAAACAACTCGAAATTACCTCACCAAATGTCCTTACTTGGAATCAATGGCATCCTTTAAAATCTTGAGGGAGCTGAACATCCACCACAACATGAGGTATGTCAAAAATTTGGGAGATCGAGAAAGCTCAGAACCATCAAACTCCTTTCGAAAGCAACTATAAGTCTGACTTCCTAAGGGAGCCAACTTTATGCAGACTTCCCTAAGTTGGTCAGACAATCGAGTAGTTCTAAAAGTTAAGAATCTCGCAACAAAATTTAGGAAATTTAGAAAGGCCATGATAAGAGCGAATGAGAGAAATACCAGAGGGAAGTGGCTTATCAAAAGTTTAAAAATTCTATACGTAACAGGTCTCAACCTTACCTCATGGTTCAATCAAGTCATTTTTGACCTTGTTCATAAATTTGTGTCACATTATGAGTACAACATTGAGAATGATGCCTCTATGATAGAGTTGTGTAACATGAAACAAAGGACTAGAGAAACATTTGCTAACTTTTTACAAGGGTGGCGACATCTTATTAGAAAATTCCCTTAGGACATACCTATATCCTACCAAGTTGAATTGTTTCAATGCAACCTTTTCCCAGAAATGTCTCATCCTTTGAGTTGTCAATGTCTTGAAACATTTGAGGAAGTCACCAAGAATGGTCTATCCTTAGACCGAGTTCTCCTAGAACAAGGTATCCTAAGGCCTTACCAAAAAAATTCTCAAGGGTCCTCATCCAATGACAAGTCTAGGTATTGGTCCAAGAATAAAAATATTGTCAATGATGGAGTCACTAATACCAAATGTGTCTAGGTTGTGACTATTCTGACCAAGCCTACCACCACCAATAATTAATCCAATAACCAATCTGACTCATAGTACCAATCCAAACCCCACAACAACATCCCCATTCCTGCCAATCATCTCGTCCCAACAATCAAGCTCAGTGTGAATACACTCCACTTGCTAAACCTATTGAGGTTATCTTACAAAATATTTTCAAGGTTGGTGCCATCATCTTTCCCATGACTTTTCCATACGAGGCTAACCAACCTAAACCCTAATGGTATAATGAATGAATATTGTGAATACCATCCCATCCAAGGCCAAGATACACAAAAGTGTATGAAACTCAAGAACTATATTCAGGACCTTATTGACAAGGGTGACATTAAGGTTGTGGTATCCAAGCCCAACAATTTCAATGATAAGCTCAAGATGTATCAATATATCTTCCCCAAGCATGTTAAGGACAAAGGCTCATCATCGCATTCATCTCCCTATGACTATACCAACAATATCACTGGATTTGACTCCCTAGTAGGATGCATTGATTCTCTCGACACCCATGTCAACACCATCACTATCCAAGGAGATAACTCCACATCAACACCCCATAGATGAAGGGTAACCATTCAGGGAGCCCCTCCTACTCAAGCTAAGAGAGTCATCCAGGGTGCTTCACCCTCTAATCCATCTTCCCAAAATGATTAAAATGTCACCACTCATTGAGGGAGAGTAGCTATCCAAGGGGCTCCTCCTCCTCCCCCTCTATCTTCCACATCATTTTCCAATCACTACAACATCCTTGACCATGTCAGCAAGATGTCTGCACAAATATCCAACCTTGAGCTCCTTAAGACCTTGTCTATCCATAAAGAGATCCTTGAACAAGCCCTGCTACAATCTCATGTCCTTGACAACATTAATATCTCTCAATTCCAGGGTTTGATAGGGAATCTTGCTACCCAACATCACCTAGTATTCGCATCCAAAGACACTCCCCCTACTGATCCTTGTCATAATAAACACCTTCATGTTTAATCCATTGTATATAAACACAAAATAAAGAGTGTCCTTATAGAGGGTGGATCTAGTTTAAACATTTGTACATACAAAATAATCAAACAGTTGGGATTCTCTGAAGATTTAGCTGATCCCTCTGGTAAGATCACAATAAAGGAATATGATGGTGTATAATAGGTCTCAAAAGGTACCATCACACTACCTCTTCAAGTGAGCCCTACTACAGTTGAAATTACATGTTAGGTCTTGGATCTTGATCTTCCCTACAACATTCTCCTTGGCCACCCATGGATCCATTCCATTCAACCTGTTTCATCCACCTACCATTAATGCCTAAAATTCCCATACAATGGCAGAGAAATGACCATCCCGGCTGATTTGCAACCTTTTCAATATTGCAAACTCCTTGAAGGAAAACATCCCTACCATTGTCCGCTCAAAACACCTACTTCACCACCACCATTCAATACTTCCAATGTTGTATCCACTTCCACCCAACCTGAGATCAAGGTCAAGATCATTTACAATGGCTATGGAGAATATACCCATTGGAATATATTTTATGTGGGACATCTCCCTCCTCAAAAGTATTATGGTAGGCCCAAAAAAATTGATATGCAAAATAAACCTACCATGCAATGTAAGAAAACTACTTTCCATCAATGGGTCCCACTTGATGAAGAAAGTCTTGAAACTAATGTCACCTCTTGGCTCTATAGAGAAGAAAATGAGGCACCTACAGACTTTCCCAAAGAGATGTGTCCTAAGGAATCTACTATAGTAGAAAAGATGGGTTATAAAGCACATTTTCTTGGACCTAAGGAACAAGGAAGAAAAGAATCCATCTAAGCAACTTCATACAAATACAATTGGGGCTTGGATTACTCCCCAGTACCTAAAGCTACTATCAGTGGTGTTCTGGCAGACCCTCCCTCTGACGTTGATGACTCTGATGAAGAGGAATTCCATAAAGTTCCCTTCGAATGTCTTGATGACCTTTTTGACGATACCTACATAAACACCACCAATCATGTCACTCCTTCTACCCAATCAAACCTTCCCCTTGTATACCTTGAACTCATTGATTGGGACCAACAAGGGCCATCAAATCTTGACATTTGTGTTGATGATGCCCTATTTGTTACAAGTGTGGTTTTCTTTGCACCAAAAGATCGACCTATTAATGCCCGATACAAACACTAGACTTATAGAGTCCATAGGAAGTGATTAATCCATGTCACAAACCCGAGCACTGTGTTGCACAACACAAGGAAACCAAGGTTACACACCTTGCAATAATCCCCCCCAATGCAAGCGAGGGGTTTGAACCTATGACCAGGCTCTGATACTACTTGTTACAAGTGTGGTTGTCGTTGCACCAAAAGATTGACCTATTAATTACCAATACAACCAGTAGATATGGAATCCACAAGAGGTGGTTAAGCCATGTCACAAACCCGAGCACTGTGTTGTAAAACACAAGGAGACCAAAGGTGCACACCTTGCAACACTATTGGCATTACTAAATATGTGTGACCTTGAAGATCACATGATTGTCAATGTAATTCAACTCAATAGGGAGGCATACTTTGGTAGTCAGGTCAACTCTCTCAGTCGCAAAAGTGAGAATAAAAAGAAAAATCAAAAGTCCTCTGGTGAAAACCTCAATGAGGTGCCATTGGACACAAAAAAGGTAAAAAGAAAGGAAGTATCTTCTAGTGAGAACCTGGATCAAGTGCTAGAAGATGAGGGACTTGACTTTCCTACCATGGTTCCCCTGCTACATGAGAGATATTCACTCCTGATAGAAGAGACTAATACTATCAACATGGGTACTAAGAATAATCTGAAGAATGTGCTTGTTGCTAAATCTCTCACTGACCAAGAAAAGAAAAACATTGTGAACTTCCTCAAGGAGACACAGATCAATTTTTCTTGGTCCTAAGTTGATATATCGAGCTTGGATCCAGAGTTAGTGGTACACCATCTTGCTATTTGTCCCAATGCCAAACCAGTCAAACAAAAACTCCATAAGATGCACCCCAAAATTGCTTTATTGGTCAAAGTGGAGTTACAAAAAATGTTAGATGTTGGCTTCATCAAATTACCCATTGATTATCCAGAATGGGTCTTGAATATTGTACTTATTGGAAAACCCTCTAGGGGAATCCGCATATGCACCAACTTCAGAGATCTTAATAAAGCATGTCCAAAGGATTATTTTCCCTCTCCCGAACATTGACATGATAGTTGACCTAACTGTTGGACATGAGATTCTTTCTTTGATGGATGGTTTCTCAAGCTATAACCAAATCAAAATCATCGCTAAAGATCAACACTAGAAAACCTTTACCATTTCATGGGCAACATTCTACTATCAAGTCATTCCTTTTGGATTGAAGAATGTAGGTGCCACCTATCAACAGGCAATGACCACCATCTTCCATGATCTTTAACATGACTTTATGAAAGATTATATGGACAATCTCTTAGGAAAATCAAAGACATTAGAATGCCATATTCTAGTCCTAAGAATTATCTTTGAGCAATTGTAAAAGTACAAGTTAAAGCTCAATCGCAAGAAATATGTTTTCGAAGTCACGTTTCTCATGTAGAGGAATCAAAGTGGATCCAACCAAGGTAAAAGAAATCATTGATATACCACCTCCAAAAAAGATCGAGCAACTTCACAACCTACAAGGTAAACTCTAATCCATCCATTGATTCATAACACAACTCGCAGACAAGTGCCATCCATTTTCTCTTCTCCTACGAAAATACACTAAGTTTTACTAGATTGTTTGTACCAAAAATCCTTCAACAAACTCAAAGAAAACTTAGCATCCCTGCCTATGTTAATGCCTCCCATTCTAAAATAGCCACTTCTCTTGTATATTTCTATTACATCAATGGCCCTGGGGTCATTACTAGCACAAATTGATGATTAGGGAAAAGAGTATGCTATCTACTACATTAGTTGCACCCTAGTGGGTTTATGAGCTTAACTACACTCCAATGGAGTGATAATTTCTTGTAGTAGTTTGTAGTACTCAGAAGCTTTGCCACTACATGCTTAATCACAGCACCAAGCTCATTGCAAATATTGACCCCCTCAAATACCTACTATCAAGGGCCTTTCTTACAAGATGCACAACTAAGTGGGTTATGCTACTAAGTGAATTTTACATTTAGTATGTAGAGTGAAAGTAAATCAAAGGACAAGTCATCATTGATCCACTGGTTGATGCCCCTCTCTAAGGTGATCACCCCCTAATTACTGAATTTATTGATTAATCAATCATGATAATCACACAACCTACCAAGTGGTAGTTATAATTTGATGTCTCTTGCATGCATTATGGATCGAGGGTAGGCATTTTGTTGATCACTCATCAAGGAGATTGCATACCCAAGTCCTGCAAGATAACCCTTGCATGCACAAACAACATCACAGAGTATGAAGCTCTCATTACTGCTCTTCACCTGGCTATTTAATGGAAGATCATTGACCTGCATGTGTATGGAGACTCCCAACTTGTAATTAAACAAGTCAATGATGAGTACCAAACCAAAGATGACAAATTGCTCCCTTATTGCCACATGGTTGAATAATTTAAACAACATTTCTCATTCATCTAGTTTGAGCACATTCCTTAGATAACCAACAAAGCTTTCGATGCCATGGCCACTATCAGTTCCCTCTAACAGATGCCATAAAACAATCAAAAGTGTGAATTCCTAGTTGAGCACCTTCTAGTACCAACATACGATGTTCCTAAGTCTGACATGGTTTATGTCCTTGTTGGTCCCAACTCTCCCTAGTATCAAGAGACCTATTCCTACCTTTGTGACAACACCATCCCCCCTCACCTTACCAGAACCCAACAAGAGACTTACATACATTGATTCACCCATTACACTATCCTTGGAGATACCATTTTTAGAATGCACTTTGATGGAACACTCCTAAGGTGTTTAGACAAAGAGGAGGTTGAACGAGCATTATGCAAAGTACAGAAAGGTATCTATGGGGCATGCTCAAGTGGCCTCACTCTGGATAAGAAGCTACTATGTATAGGATACTACTAGCCTATAATGGAACAAGATGCATATCACTATATCAAGAAATGTGTGCCTTGCCAGAAAAATGGTGATAAGATTCATGTGTTGTCTCAAAATTTGCAGCCATTCATTACACCCTAGCCCTTCTCACAATAGGGGATCGATCTCATTGGTAAAATCCATCCCACCTCATCCAATGGTCACAAATTCATAATCACAACTACATAATACTTTACCAAGTAGGTGGAAGCCATACCACTCACCTTTACCACTAGCAAATAGATTGCTAAATTTATACTAAATTACCTAATCTGTTGATATGGGATCCCTAAGGTTATCATTATAGATAATGGTAGACCCTTCAAGAATCAAGATGTCAAATAACTATGCTATAAATTCACCATCCAACATCACTTTTCTATCCCATATTACCTGCAAGGTAATGATCAAGCTGAGGCTTCAAATAAAACTCTTATCAAAATCCTTTAAAAGATAATCAATGAAGTTGGTTGCGATTGACACTTACAACTCCTTCTTGCCCTTTGGGCCTACTGCACAAGTATCTGTACACCCACAGGAGCCACACCATATTCCACAGTATTTGGATTTAAAGTTGTCCTCCCCCTTGAGATGGAGCTCCCCTTACTTTAGGTGTCTCTATAGAACAATCTTCCAAATGAAGAATACAGAGTCACTAGACTACAAGAGCTTGAATTACTAGATGAATGACATCTCAATGCCTTGAATCATCTCTAGGTTTATTATAATTACCTTCGACTCAACTATAACAAGAAGGTCAAGAGCTAGGAATTTAACTTTGGTGACCTTGTCCTCATGGAAAATCAAAAGAATCTTCAAGACTGAGAAAAGAAGGGAAAGTTTGAGCCTAATTGGTTAGGACCCTACAACATCACTACAAAATATGATTCTAGAGCATATCAGTTGGATACACCTGAAGGAGAACCCTTGGATGATCCCATGAAAATCCTACACCCAAAGGAATTTTATGCCTGGTCTTTAGGGAATTCCAGTTTTCAAAAATAAAATCAAAAATCAAAAAATGAAAAAAAATAAGAAAAATACAAACAAAAATGAAAAAATGAAAAACCTAAAGAAAAATATTTTCTCCCATCAGCAAAAACCACTATGTGGTGCTATGGACAAGTACCTTGGCAAAAACCTATTCTCAAGTGCCAAGGTAAATAAATCGGATCCACCATCTCTTTTGTCGTTCATCGTGCCTACTCCCCCCCCCTCCACACCCATGTTTCTTTAGTGATGTGAGCAATTAATTCACCATTCATCCTTTCTCCCCTTATCACCCCTCTCATGTCTGTGTAGGAACTCTTAGCCCTCTTTCGTTGATCCTACATTGCCTTCTACCTCCCATTGAGATGATGAGTTATACTCCAAACCTCGAATAAGGATCGTCCCAATACCCTAAGATTTATCCTATTACACTGAGATTTCTTTCTATAAATCTGAGCTTATCTTGACTTGCATGTCAATCAAACACCCATTCATAATGTGCTAAAGAAATATAAGCGGTAATTTTCCCATCTGCATACCTTACACAACCACCTGGCCTTTTGCCACCTTTTCAATCACATCCATGCCCATCAAGATGCATCCTTCCCATGTCTGAAAACATATCCAAATCCCCATCCTACTCTTAGCAAGAGATGTCAATTGGCCATGTGTGTGTCATTTGCATGATTTGGCTTTTTCACTTTGATTTTCATTTTGTCCCCTATGCCTATACCTATTCAGGGCTACCTTGATCATTCTATATCTTGGTATGTCTTGGATTGGTGTATAATGAGACATTTTTTTTGTGCTATGGTGTGTTTGATGGTTTCTCTTGTACGACCCAACAATCTCACATTTACACTATCATGGGTGTTTGCAAACCTGACTGCATTAAGATAACCTATTGTTTGTGAGTCTAGTCCATGTGTCGGATATTCACAACATCCTGACTTTTATAGTCAATGGTGTAGATCATCTGTTGCAACATCAAAACTAGGTTTTCTCTCCACATTGTACACAACAAATCCCATCCATCCACTCCTCCACTCATCCTGTTCATCTTTTTCATCTATTTCCCTAGAGACTCCAATTTATTTGCTCATTCCCCTTCTTCTTCTTCTATCCCACATATTTTATTGTACTATGGTTGGTGTAGATGTATAAATCTGACCATCTGATTAAATAAATATTAAATGTTTATTTAATCTATTAAATCAATTCCTCTATTAATTAAATCATATTTAATTAATCCCCCCCACGTTCTTCTATTGATTAAATAAATTATTCAATTTATTTGATTGACCACATTCTAACCTTTAATTAAATAAAACTTTTTTATTTAATTAAACCCCCATTTCCTATTTAATTAAAATTACATTTAATTAAAATCTTTATCCTATTTAAATAATTCAAATTTATTTAAGAATCCTTCCAAAGCAAGTTGCAACAACTTTTTGAAATAAATCATTTTATTTCAAAATTAAATCCAAAAATATCCTCCCACTTGCATCCTCCTAACAAATCCACTTACATATCTAATCCCCCTTCTAGATTCTTCTAAACCATCCTAAGTAGCCTAATTACCTCTTAAACATTTGCACAATCCTTAATAAAAGGGTCACTTCTCAAAAACCCTCAAAGTCTTCATAAACCATTAAAGGCTTTATGTCTTCAACAAGCTAACCTCCAAAGTCTTCAATAACCACTAATGGTTAACTCAAACTTGACCCTTGGTTAGAGGCTTTCTCTCTAACTTAACTCTTCTCTAACCCATGGGTCTCTTCAAGCATTCATTGTTTTAACCATGGTTATACATTAACCCTTGCACAAGAGTTTATCCTTTGGACAAAGGGATTATCCACTAACTCAACCCTAATCTTACCCCCCAGGGTGAACACCATGTCTTCTCGGGCATTTATTGCCTCTTCTCTCTCCTCTCAAGCCATCTCATTTGACAATTGTCACCATTTCATTGGTAAAAATTCTAAACATGGATTGAAGATCATTCAATCCTAGCCCTTGTTAAGATTACTCAATCTTAACCATCCAATTGTTGGTATTTTGGAAATGTTGATATGGTTTTGTCATTGATGTCAACACCTATTAACACTTATCAACTCTGGCACTTTGGAGAATTGGCAATGTTCACCAGCAAGCAAGTGACTTTATGCACAATCATCGGTATCTGGTTCACCGGCAGGATATATTGTTCACCGACACTTGGAATGACATGGAAAACACTTGGTTATGTTGAAGACATATTTTGGACACTTTGTCTTGGAGATTTGTTCATTGGTATATTCGTGTTTGCATATTTGTTGTTACCGACAAATAGGTCCAGAATAAGCACCAGCGGGCTTATCTATTCCAGATCAGCATGACATGCTTTGGAGATGATTTATCAATGTTGTAAATGCATTAAGCTAACATGTTGAATCGGATATTGCATCGGTTATTGATTTACTTGTAAATTGTTTTTATTGTAATATCTTTTAGAGCCGACCTACTAAAATTGGTCTTAGGATATGGTATACATGTAAGATCTTATTTGTAAGATCGATAGGCGATTGGGAAAAAGATTTGTAAGAAGGTATATGCGAGAATAAGAAGAGCTATACACGCAGACATCATTTGAAGGTGAAGGAAGGTTTTTGTGAAGGCATATCAGAACTACACCGGTATTGAATCCAGCATATGAAGATGCTATTTTGAGCAGTACATCATTATTGGATTTAACCATCCAATTGTAGTCAATGTGACTCCTATTTGTGTTTGAGCAGTGAGCTCTAGGTGCTTGGCCTTTATGCATGTGCAGACCCCATTTGTATACACATACTATCTGCAATAGTATCATCTGATTGTGGGTAATGTTTCCCACCATGGTTTTTCCCCTTACAGGGTTTCCATGTAAAAATATTGGTGTTATGTTTTGTGGATGTTATTGTCTTTCTGTTTCATGCATTAATCTTTATCGGTACTACAATTAACTGATAAACTGTCTACCGGCATAAATTTTGTTTTACCGATATTAAGCATTAAGTTTGGATAAGTTGTCTTTGGTTTGAATTTATTAGACAACTGATTCGCCCCCCCCTCCCCCCCCCCCCCTCTCAGTTGTCTCTGGGACCTAATACCAATTGCCCATGTCTTCTATAAATAGGCCTCATTTCTCTCATTATACATATCCAAGTTTCATGCATCCAGATTATAGTCTACTTCCATCAAGCATTTGCCTCTCTTTTGATAATTAGCATTTTAATCATGAATCATGTTGGCATAGTTTGTTAGTTTCTTTATCATATCAATATCTTCATCATAGCATAACTAATCATATCTAAGTAAGCTTATAATATCATATAGATCTTAGGTGCATCTTTCATATAGATCATTTTCATCCATTATCACTCGTTCTTGGAGTTGTCATTCTAAAAGTCAGTTGCTTAATGATCTGAGAGCAATGATTGACTTGAGGAATCCTGTGAGATAGAGAACAATGAGACACATCCTGGAGGATTAGATTGTTTAATTAGTTTAAGCTTAGTTAGTCTTTATATTCAAAATTTTCATTGGTATGTTAGTTTCTAGTTTCAAATTGATTAACTCATTACACTAAAATCTTGCATACGGATAAAAGTACAAAGCTGTGTCACACTTTTATAAAGGAAATGGTCAATGCTATTTCAACTTTTTAAATTAAATCAATAGAAAGTGAAATACATGTTTTGAATTTTGAAATTATGTAAACTAATAAAATTTATATTCTTATGTCTATTTTATGTTTGTAATTTTAATAAAAATTTAAAAAATTATTTGAATGTAATTTTTTATAAAGTAAACACTATAATTTAGTTGTTGAAAAAATATTGAAATTGAAGTTACACAAGCCACCACAGTTTATTTAGTAAATTTTACCTTTTTTCTTGATTTTTTCTTTTTATATTTATAACTTGAAACTTTAGTGCATGGATATATTTTTTACTATTTTTTATAAATACATATTTTTCAATAAATTTGAAAACTTGCGTGTGCTAAAATATAACACTTTCCAATTCCCACCACCTTTTTTCTTAATTAATTATCCAAATTAGAAAAGAATTATATCATCTTGACATAGATTGTTTTCTCTACTGCATCATATTTTTTTCAATTTCTTTTAATAAATTTTAGTATTTTTCCTTGACAAGATAATCAACCTTATATTTTAGCACTAATGACCTAATTTCAATTAAAAAAAATATAAAATATAAAAACTAATTAAAATATTAATAGGTATATATTTTGGAAAATTCACTTATAGATCTATAAAAGGGTATTTTTACATTTCAAAAAAAAAAATTATTTATAAGAGTAGGAGTTGTTGAAACATTGAGTTTTACTTTTTTTTGTAATTAGACCAAAAGTAGTATAAATTATACATTTAGTAGACACTTCCAATTGGAAAAGTTGTGGCCCATAGATAACTTAGCTATAATGAATCTATATAGACCATATGTTTGAAAATATATATTTTTTAGTTAGAATTACTTAAATTCACTTGTGCTGATAAGTTAGCCTAAAACGTGACATAGTTTTGTGCTTTTACCCATACATTTTTGGCGCCCACCGTGGGGCATGTCCCCAAATTTGAAATCATTTTTGCATGTAGGTTGGAGACAAATTCACGTTGGAATCTCATAATAGCACATCTGCAAGGAAATTTAGCACATAAACTCAATTTCTAGTGCATTTGGCGCATCTGAAGGATAACTTAGCACATAGAAGTCCAAGTCCAATGCATGATTTTTTTTGTTTCTTTAGCACATACAAGTATCATAATAGCGCATTGGAGTATCAATGTAGCATTTAGGTGCTGCATAATAGCACTTTTGTTCCATATTCTAGTGCACATCTCTCCTTGTTTAGCGCATGACAGATAGATATAATTGATTTGTAAAGAAGAAAGAAAACATTTAGGCTTGTGAGCCCACAATATCCACTAACAATTTGCAAGTTTTACAGGGAACTAATCTTTGTTGCAGATGCAAAAGGACTTAAGATTTTTTTTACTTAGCTTTTAAAAGTTGGTAAAAAGAATTCATTTTTCTTTTTGCAAAAGCTAAAAAATAAATCACATTTATTTTGTTGTAGTTAAAAAGAATCACATTCTTTTTGGGGGGGCTTTAAAAGGAACCACATTTTTACTTTCTTGCAAAAGTTAAAAAGAATAACAAACTCCAAACATTTACTTTTTACAAGATAGTTCACATTCTTTTGGTGCTCATAAAAAGAACAAGCCATTTTGATTTGGGCAAAGGTAAAAAAACAATCCACTTCAAAGTTGAGAGTTTTTCTTTCATATTAAATCATTATTATCAATTTGGTGATTTCTTTTGCTGACAAGGATTTATTTTCAAAGTTCAAGAATTGTTATCTTTTCACAAATTTCTATCTTGGATAAAATAAACCCCATGTCTTTTGGAACAAAATTTCCAAGTAGCATTTAGACAACATTGCGATATTGGTTAAAAAGAAAGAGTGGTTTTTTGTGAACCAAAGGTGATAGGTATATGCTCTCCCCTTAATTGGGTGATAAAAAATCCAAACTCACTATTTACTTGTTGTCTTTCATTTTTGCAATAGGATAAAACCTTTAGCAAGCATGCCCTCCAGAGGAGCCTTTTAGGCCCAAGCTATTAAAGTTGATGAGAGGGGAACAACCTAAGTGGGGAACAACTAACGCCAAGTATTCCAACCCACTATAATCAAATGTGGATGTGATGAAAATAATGTTCAACAATTTTGCTCAGCAATTAGCCTTCCTCCAGTATCCTTGAGATACGTAAAGCCTTTATTTTAAAGTTTGGGAAGCCTCCCGAGGGAGTTTATCATTGAATACTAAATGGAAGCCCTACTAAAAGTATCCAAATAGTATTAATATCATAGTACAAGGGTGGAGAAGAGTCCACCCCCAAGACACTCACCATAAATATCCCAAGAAAATGATCCAATTTAGAAGCAATTCTCTTTGGGTCAACTTTTGGAAAAAGGCAAAAAAATGGGTGCACCTTAGGGTGTGACAGGGTTGTTTGAGCTGACGAAGTATCAAGTGTAGGCTATGGTATTATTAATGACTCTTGAGATTAAAGAGTTTGTTTAATGTGTATTTCTTGTTCAAACTAGTGAAAACAAACAGGGATTTGAAAAGATCCTATTGAACATACACTCATTGTTTAGACTATACAAACTGTCTTTTTACTTGCTACTGTGTTTTCAGATCATTTTTCAGAAGATCGTCCATCACAAACAAAATTTTCACAAAAATTCAAGTCAAGTATCAAAAAAATTCAACTTTAGGGTAGCTTAGCACATCAACAGTTCAGATTAGCGCATTGAACCATCATTGTAGTGCATACTACTCACTAGTTAGCGCTTTAGAGGAAAACATTAGTGCATTCAATGCAAACAATGGCGCATAAAGACCGAACAAATTATCAAAATTTTAATTCATCGGTTAATGCATAAGCACAAAACTTTGGCGCTTACATTAGACAGCTTAGCGTATATGACGATCAGAGTAGAACATTAGGCCCCCACTTTAGCACGTATGTTGCATAATTTAGCACATAATCAAAATTTTGTCTCAGACAGAGAGCTAGTTTTCAACATTTTCAAAAAATTAAAATCATCTTCAGAACCCCTTTTAGGTCTTCTCTCAGATTCAGTTGTCACAAATAGGTTTTCTTCAAACAAAGTTAGAGGATATCGACTAGTGAGCTAAAAGTTTCACAATTTCAACCAATATCAACATCAAATACTTAGCTAGTTATCCAAGTTAGTCAAATCAATCTAGTTTCTAATATCAGGATAAATCATCCTTCATTGGGGAACTTCATCACATCATTTCACGCACTTAGTCATATCAATAGGGGAATATTGAACCCTCTATTCAACTTAGTAAACTTGGGTGTCATTGAAAAGTATTTTTTCTCTCAAAACAATCTTTTCAAAACTGACACTTTGATCACTCGCATGACCACCCCTCAACACTCGAAGAAGAAGAATCTTCATCGAAAAAATGCCTTGAAAAGGAAAGAGCCTAGTCAAAAGAAGATCTTGGAGAAAAGGAAGTTTCTCTACATAAACCGCAAAATTTTGTTGAAACATCACACATTCCTACATCGTTTCCATAACTATCTACACGGTCAAGGAACTGAGTTTCACGAGGAATCCTTGAAAACATGTGCCCTCTTACAAAGGTCGGTACTATTAGAACATCTCAACAAAGGAGGAAAGATAAATTTGTCTTATCTACCTGAATATCAAATCACTTATTGAAACATGTTTTACAGAGACAATTCGCATGCTAGTTGTAACTTGAGCTCAAAAGTGTAGAGAACAAGAACTACATTCACAACTGATCATGGGATCTAGAAGAACAAATCCCTTCTTTAATGCTAGTGAAGATGAAATAACTAAGGACCTAATTCAAGAGGCCCATGAAAACCCTGGTTTCCAAAAACTCGTGCAAAAACTCATAGAATCCGACAAAGAAAAATACTTTCTAATGTTAGCAAGCAAAGGCATTAAGATTCCTGCAGATTTTGATATGGACCAGTTAACACAACAAAACCATGAAACAAGAGAAGAGTCACGTGCACACAACTATAATACCAACGACATTGATGAGGAGCCAAGAAAAAGTGATAATGAGCCTTTGGGCGCATTAACACAACAAATTTAATCTCTTCAGCAACAAATGCAAGACATGCAACAAGGAACAACAAAAAGATCTTCCTTAAAGAATATTTGCCACTACCCTTTCAATAGAAGCTTGAACATGACACCATTTCCACCCAATTGTGAAATTCCCATATACGACAAGTATTATGGTGCAATTGACCACCAAGATCATGTAAGGGAATTTTGCACCATGAGTTTGGAATTCACACATAATAACACCTATAAGATGAGATTGTCTCCAAGAATTCTAGGTGGACAAACAATGGAATGGCTTTCAAAACTCACAATGGCCCTAAGATCGTTTGAAGAGATAGTAAACAAGTTTGTGTCACAATACTCTTACAATACTCAACATGAGATAACCATGCTCGATCTTCACAATAGCAAATAGAAAATGTAATGCCCCACCAGGAACCCTAAAGGATAGCAACACTACAAGGCAACTAAAGGGAGAAATAATTTTTTTTTTTAAAGATTAAGTGAATTAATCATAACTTTGCACCATAACAACATAAGCGGAAGACTATCATTGACATCCTGAAGGGTTACCAACGAAGATTACTTCTAAAGAAGACTACATCACAATATTAATCCAATTATCCATCAAAATTAGGGAAAGTCAATTACGATTAAATAACTCAAATTCATAAATTGATCTCCAAAAGATAGATTTAAAGAGTTACAACATATATACTTCCAATGATTCATTTATACATAGGATGAAAGATAATTGAAACAACATACATCCAATGATCTTTAAATTACAATATTCCATAAATTACATGGCTTCCATAGAACAATAAAGTACAAAGGTTACAAAGATGCTGATACAATGACCACACGGGCCTCAAAGGTACAATATCAAGAACATGAGCTGCTACACGAAGCAAGAACCAAGATACACCAGCGAAGCCAATCCTCGCATGAAGGTAGGAACAAGATATCCGATGGGAAGTGGCACTACCACCCGACCATGTGATCCCATAATGGAACCCCCCCATTGTGCTAGGAGATAGCAGAAGACCCTCAAGCAAGCAAGATAAGTACAACAGTTCACATGACTCCGCAGTACACAAGTGACTCAACTCACAAAACACTAGCGACCCTAAAGAGAGAGTGTCATCACATGGCTTAAGATGGTTACCCTAGGTAGGTCTCCATAGGTCCCGGCCCCCATCTTGGGTTATCCTGGTAACCTCTCCCGAACTCCCGGCTCCATCTAAGCATCATGCAGACCCTACCATCCTTTCGTGAGGACAAGGTGGTAGGTTTGCCATTCCAGGCCTTCCCAAACACCTTGAGCCTATACAAGCACTCAACCGTGTACGGGGTACATTATCTTAATTAAATTAATAATTACCCACCCCCTACTCAAATTATTAGGTTATCACTTAATAGCTGACTTTCGAGGGGTTATCCTGCCATCCACTTTGGGTGCGGCCCCCGCCCGAAAGCCACTCTCTCTACTAGGACACTAACTGGATAAGACTCTCTATGAGAACTCTATGGTGGGGCCGACAACCATAAATAATCCAGACATAACACAGGTGAAGGACTCACAGTCACAAACCCAGGGTTGACCATTATGGACATAACACATGATGGCTCACATCCTCAAGGTTTAAACATCGACACCTGACCAAGGGGTAACATCAACGACATAATGACAATCTTAACCATAATGCAACGACATTTAAACAACTAGACTGCAATTATTAAAACACAAGATCCTACACAAGCAATCTTTCTTTAAAGCGGTCAACAACATAAAATGCTCGCAATAAGGATTTCTGGAATTAAAGAAAATTGCATCTATTTAACATAAAAAAAAGATGAAGTCACATGTCTAATAAGGTTGAATTGGAACCACATTTATGATTTTAAACCCCCAACCAGTTGATGATGATAAAATTACAATTTACCCAAATCGACTATAACCAAGCCAACATTTAAATCAAATTAAACAGATATATATAAGCTAATATAAAATAATTCCAATATGATACATATTCATCGAATATAATACCATATGATTATATTACATTACTTAGATAACGAAAACTAATATTAAATTTACCCAATTTCTCTTTTATTCTAAAGGTTAATAATAACTTCCATATCATTTTATATATTTTCCAAAATACAAAAAAAAAAAAAAAATCTAATCACTAAATAGAAGAATTATTAATTAACCTTAATGTCTTTATAACTAACAATAAACTTTAATATTATTATTTAATATTAAATAATAATGATATTATTATTATTGTTTAAATAACAATATATTATTATTTATTATTAAAAAAAAACTTTATTGATTATATTTTTACAACCATCAATTACTATATTATTATTATTTTTTAAACTTTAAAAAAAAATATAAAAAAAATTACAAATAAACTACGTGGGGCCCAAAGCTCCCACGGCAGCAAGTGCTGCTATCCCCAAGTATGAGGAAGCAGCGCTTGCTGCATCCTCAAACTTGGGGAAGCAGCGCTGCTACTAACCCCAAGCTGGGGAAGCAGCGCTTGCTGCAAGGAGAGGGGGTGCGTGGGCTGGGTTGAGCCCAGCTCCCCGCCACCGCCCCCAATCCCAAACTAATAAAAAAAAATTTGTTTTAAATTTTTTTTTTTGTTTTAATAAAATTAAATTCCGTTTTTAATAAAAAAAATGTCTGAGACAAAAAAGAAGATATCAACAGAGATACAGAGATGAAAATCTCTGTTAGAAAAAAAATAACAATTAATTCCCCAGCCAAATCCTTTTTTTTAAACAAACATTCAACAAATAGACATATTATAAAAGTCACTGGTAATAACAATTTTACCAGCAATAAAACTTCTGAGACAAAACAGAGGCAAGAAAAATTCACCCAAATCAGCCCAGTTCATTCATAAAATTAAATTGAATGGGAATAAGCTTGATCTCTAATCCCCAATTGAATTTCTTTGCTCCAAACAAGAATGGACAAGAGAAATTTAACTCATAATTATTATTTTTAAATTGAAAATTACCAGGAAGAACTATTTTATAAATGCTTGGCAAAATTTTGCCAGCATAACACTACTAAAACCCAAAACAATAATTCCAACTACAAACAGCAAAAGCCATGAATTTCTTGCACAAGCAAAAATGAAGAACATAAATTAAATTATGAAACTACTTGGAGAGAGTTTGAGTTTGAAATTTGATAACAAAATTGATGGAATTCTTCTTCAACAATCTCATGGCAAGCAAAGGCTCAACACCCAAAACTCATAAACCAAACTTTAAACAATAAACAGAGAATTGGAAGAAAACATGGATTTTTAAAAAATAGACAAGAAGGATTCAACCAATCTCTGGAGTTCCCAAGAAGAAGTTGTGTGTTTCAGCAGAATTCCAAGCTAATTCAAAACCCAAATCCTCCTTTCAAGAAATTTTTCCAGAATTTGTTTTTCTCCTCCAAACAAGCATATCCTTCAAAAATCTTCTCCAAGGTAAAATAGTAAAACAATGTTTTAACCTAATTTTCTAGGTTGAAATATTTTTCTATTTAAAAACATTAAAATAAAACAATTGACTTTTTTTTTTCTTTTTCATATTCCTCTAAAATAAATGGAAATTCCCTTTTTTTTTGAAAATTACATTTCTCATATTTAGCAATTAAATCAACTTTTCAACTAAAATGGAAATCAATAAGTTAGCTTTATTTGTATTTATTAAAAGCAATTAACTTTATTTATTTTACTTCTTCCATTGGATTTAGACATGATTACTTTTCCAAAATAAACAACTATAGCTTTAAATCTAATAAATTAATCAATTAAGCTTGGTTCAAGGCATAAAGGCATAATAATGAATAAATTGCTTATACCAACAAAGAATGACAACTTAAACTGAAATAAATAACCGAACCACTATGGCATGCAAATCGAGGAAAAGTAAAAAGATTCAAAATTCAAACCAAAGGGATGGACGACCGACTGACGACACTTACAAGAGTAGACTGAGGGTAAGGACTAGGGTCAACAACTATCTCCTCCACTCCCATCGGACATATAAGGCACGCTCAGACCTGTGAAGCCAGGTGGAGACGATACCCCGTACCTACCCGGTACTTGTACCTGCAATATCCTGCATCATCGAATCACACATGCATGCATATAAATATAGAATACATGGCATGCACATCGATGAAGGAAAATTGCGACGTTCCCTATCTCATCGAAATGAGTGAAGGAAAATCGTCCCCTTGCATCCAATACAATTGCAGACACGCAACATATATATGACACATCGCCTAGATAAAGTAAGATGTCAATACAAAGTAATAATCCATGAAGTACTAGAAATCACCAGTACTGAAATACTGAAAATAACTCATGCATCTAATATCCAGATACACAGGAAATAATATCAAATACGTCTGCAAAATATCGAGCAATAAAGTGTCAACTGAATAGTAAACTGCAACATAAAATCAGTCTAATAAGTCCGATCGAGAAGGGGTACTACAGAAAAACAATGAGCCATTCATGTCATTCCTACAAAGATGGAGATGACTGATTTCTAGATACCCTTGCACGGTACCTAAAAAGGAAAGGATGGATATCTTTATGGACAATCTTAATAGCGAAATGAGTTATCGACTCCAATTACAATGTCCACCTAGCTTCCAGAAATTGATCGATAATGGTATCAAAATAGAAGAAACCTTGATCAAAAAGGGAATCATGAAATTCTCTAAGGAAGGTACTGGCTTTTTCAAACAACTACAACAACAATAACCATAACACTAATAACAACATAGAAAAGTCCAAATTCTAGATGAGAAATAAGAATATCGTCAATGACGGTGTGGTCGACGCCCATACTATAAAACTAAAACAATGAGTGTTGAACTTGTTGGTACTACACAAACCAACAATCAAGGAAGAAATAACACAAAACCAACTCCTACACCATATAGAAGGAAATTCAAACCTTTGGGGAAATCACTTGAATTAGCATTCAAAGAATTTTTGGCAAACAAAATTATCACATTGTCAAACACGATAGATTTAGAACCACAAGTCAAACCACCATGGTGGAATGATGCACATCATTGTGAGTATCATCAAAGAAAAGGTCATCAAACAAATGATTGCCTAAGATTGAAGAACTTTGTTCAAGATCTATTAGACAAAGGTGCCATAATAGTAGATGGACATAAAACCAATGATGGTCATGAAGCATTCAATAATCCCCTTCCCAATTATGAAAAAGGAGTATCAGTATCCTCAAACAACAAGGGGGTCGTGTAAATCATGTGTACAACAACATCATCAATCACATATCGGTATGTGACAATCAAGTCAATGTCATTAAGATTAAATACAAGCAAGAGAAAGTCCTGATAAATGTAACTACATGGGCCCAATCCAAGTATGTATTGAAAGGAAACACTTCCAAAGCATCTACTCCTCAAAAAAATCAATACATCTTGGTATATCAATTACAAAAAACACCAAAACAAATATCAATACTAGAGCTTCTCAAAATCTCACCAGCACACAAACATATTATAGAGAGAGCTCTTGTAGACACTATAGTTCGAAACAACTTGGATATTGATCGATTTCAAGCCATGGTGGGGCATTTAATCATGCCTCATAATCTATCATTTTTTGAACATGATGATGTCTCTTTAATTCATCTGCATAATACCCTGCTCCATATTGAAGTTTTGGTCTATAAGAATTGGGTCAAATGTGTACTAATAGATGGAGGAGCTGGCCTAAATGTATGTACTTTAAAACTTATCCGTGCATTGGGCTTCTCATAAAAAACTATTGATCCAAAGAAAAATATAACCATAAAAGCATATGATGAGAAAGAAATATCATCAGAACGATTAGTAGTTCTACCCATTCAATTAGGACCACTTCAGAGGGATACTCTCTATCAAGTCTTAGACATAGACTTGTCTTACAACATACTCTTGGGTCATTCTTGGATCCATGAAATACAGGTGGTACCATCTACATACCACCAGTGCCTAAAATTCTCATACAATGGATAGGAAATTTCCATCTCAATAGACACTAATCCTTTTTAGTACTGTTGCAATTTCAAATCAAGCCAAAATGTCCTTGTACCACATAATAGGGAAACTCTCACTTCCACATCATCCAATAGTGAGGACCAACTCAAATCTCTATCCATAGATTTTGAGAAAAATGTGAAGTTAAAAGACAAAGGCATGGGATAATACTCTTTTGAAACATCCTCATGTCTATCAAAATTACCAATTTCACCAAGGTATCATGGACAACCATCAACATCCAAGCAAAAATATTCACAACCCGTCAAACTCTTTGATGGTATGTGTATTCAAGAAGGAACACTAGTAGATGAAACAAAAGACAAGGATGTCTTGAACTGGTTATACAAGGATGAAGAGCACACATGAGAAGCAATGTTAAGAGTCACAATACCAATAGTGCAATATGGCAATGGATTCAAAATCATGCAAAGAATGGGGTACATAGGAAAAGGTCCCATTGGAAAAAATGAAAGAAGGTATTCTAGAACCCATACATCTTTCCCACTCAAAGTGCTAAAGACAAATTAGAAATAAGCTTTGGTCAAGGTTGTTAGCTATTAGTTCTAATACTTGATGTAAAGTACAGATACCAATAGCTAACAAGATGAGACGTGGGGTGAATCATACAAACTTAAACTTCCATAAAATAAATAGATTCAACCTCGGTAACTTATACTTCAGCAACTTAACCAAAAACTATTAAACATGCAAACTTAAGAACACATAATCATAAAAACACTCATAACACCAGATTTAACGTGGAAACCCAAATAGGGAAAAACCACTATGGGATTTTGGACCCACTAAGAAATATACTCTTCTAGAGTATGCTTGGTTAAAAACAAATCTTATTAAAGATTACAAACACATTGCTAGATGTGACCCGGTTAAGGGATTTCCCTCAGATCTGTTAGGATCTTTACTTTGTTAGAAGTGACCTTGTTAAAGGATTTCAAACACTACTTAGAATGTTACCTTTCTAGAGGGTTTACATATAAGACCGTTAAGTCCACTCGATTAAGAGATTTTCTGTCACTTACAAAATAACAGTAATAAAATCTATCTGCAACTTCACATCTAAAATGCTAAAGCAGATTCTTATTTGCTCAAAACAATCTAATCATAGGACTTATCTTGTCCCTCTGCTGGGCTCTCTACTCTGTTATTCAAACTGGTCTTCAAGCTTCTATGCTCGATAATCACTATGTAGCATCCCTATGCATACACTTGCCCGCATACATTGTTTATCAATAATTCCTTATTTATAAACAATTGCTAACCGCTAAATCTTCTTGATCACATTTCCCATGATCAATCTTAGCCATCAGATCTTCAAACTTGACTAGGTTCAATGTATCCTTTCGATCTGAAAATGTTTTACCTTACCTCAAGACTTGCATTCCCATCTTGGAACTTGCATAAGGTTATTGCGGTTCAATCTACGTTGTAGATCTTTCTGCTGATTTTCCTTTGCCATAGATCCTTAACAAACTTCATACACGGCATACCAATCATTTATACATTTCCAGCTAATCATTCTCCTTCATTAAATAATGCTTTTATCCATCCCATGTGCACTGTCATAACTTGGTTGTAACTCGGTAAATACTAAACTTTACTTGGTAGACATTTCGCCTTCATTAATCGATATCGATAACCTTAGGGTTTACTGACTAGGTTCTTTGCTAGGTAACATAGTATAGTATTAGCCTTACAATCAACAACATATGTAGGATATCAAAACAATCTAAACATCATGATCTCATCATTGTCTAACTCGGTAATAGTTTCCCATTGAATAACTTATCCCTCCTTTATTCATCACATTCTTTCTGTGTCTTTTACTGACATCTTAATTCTCTTCTAATCAATCTTCTTAAGATATGGCAACATCATACTAAATCAGATAATCAATTTCTTGACATCAATGAAAAAATAATGTTATAAAGATAGTTATCATCCTTCTTCAGTTATATCAATAATCTTCAACAACCTTCTCAATATCCTTATTGAATATCAACAATCTTTCTTACTGTAATGCCAACAATCTCCCCCTTTGGCATTGATGGCAAAACCAACAATTAAATGGTAGTACCAACAAGATATTCAAATTGATTCGGATTCAAATTACTGTTACACTTCTCCTGTTATCCTTGATCTATTGTCTTTTGAAGTCTTCTCTATTTTCAATAGGCTTCTGAGCTATTGACTTGCATTTAGTCTTCTTCATTTTGCAATCTACTCCCCCTGTCATTAGTCTTCTGTTATTTGCATCATTCAGGGCTTTATCATGCAGTCAACCATTTAGTCTTCTCCCCCTTTGACAACAATGCCAAGAAGTAAAAGAACTAAATAATTATTTCTTCCTCTGTGAAGTGATTTGCCTTGCTGTGTAACATCTCAGTCTCGATCAGATCAACTTGTCTCTATTCATTTTTTGCACACCTTTAGGTGACCTCCCAAAGTGCGTAATTCAACATCAATCCACACATAATATTCTCTAGATTCATCGAATTGATGCTTTCACCGAACTCAGTCAGTGAGTACAAGATAGGGGTAGGACCCCTAACTTGCTTCTGAGATACTCAAAAGTGTCCCTTGGCAATGGCTTTGTGAAAATGTCTGTTAATTGCTCCTTTGAACCGATATATTCCAGCACAACTTTCTTCTCTTGAACTTCTTCTCTAAGATAGTGATACTTTATAGATATATGCTTTGTCTTAGAATGCATCACTGGATTCTTTGAAATGTTAATGGCACTAGTATTATCACAGAATATAGTTACTGGCTCGGTAACTTTCTCATTTATACCTTCCAACAGTTGTTTGATCCATGCTATATTGGTACAATTCAATGTTGCAGCAACATATTCAGCTTCTGCAGCAACAATGTTCTTACTCCCTCAAGTCTAGCCACAGGTACAAAAGTTTCACCATAATCTATTCCTTCTTCTTGAGCATAACCTTTGCAAACTAGTCTTGCTTTGTTGCGAATGACCTCACCTTTTTCATTTAGCTTGTTTTTGAAAATCCACTTGGTACCAATTACATTTTTGTCCTTTGGTCTTGGGATTAGTGTCCATGTGTCATTCTTCTTGATTTCATCAATCTTTTCTAGTCATAGCATTTACCCAATCTTCACTGTTAAATGCTTCTTTCACTATTCTCGGTTCAAATTCATAAATCGGACATGTGTTTTGTCTCAGTTTGTTTCTTGTCATCATTGGATCATCTTTATCTCCTATAATCTGACTTGATGCATGATGTCTTCTGACATATTTGGCTAATATAGGCTCGGTAGGTTCTGTATGATTTCCTTCATCATTGGGTAGCTGGACATTATCTTCATTTTCTTCAGCAGTATTCTCGGTAGGACTTCTTAGTTGAACATAAACAAATTCTTCATAATCTTCTAGTTCTTTGGAATTTCCTTCATCATTTCTTTCTCCAAATTCATCAATTTTCACATTTGCACTTTCCACTATTTTGTTAGATAATTTGATTAGACATTTAAATGCTTTAATTCTAGAAGAATAACCAAGAAATGTTCCTTCTTCACTTTTCTGATCAAACTTTCCATTTCTGTCATCTTTGTGAACATAGCATCTACTTCCAAAGATTTTAAAGTAACTTACATTAGGTTTCTTGTCATACCAGATCTCATATGGTGTCTTCATAGTTCCTTTCTTTAGTTGAACTCGGTTAAGGGTGTAAACTGCAGTGCTGATTGCTTCTCTCCAAAATGTTTGAGGTACCTTCTTTTCTATCATCAAGGTTCTTGCACAATCCACAATTGATCCGTTTCTTCTCTTGGCTATCCCATTTTGTTGGGGTGTTCTCGGTGCAGATACTTACCTCTTTATACCATGATCATTGCAGTATAAGTTAAATTCATCAGAAGTGAATTCTCCTCCTCTATCAGATCTAAGACATTTCAGTTGTCTTCCTGTTTCATTTTCTACTCTTGCCTTGTACCATTTGAACATTTGAAAAGCTTCTGATTTTTCTTTTAAAAACATAACTAACATCATCCTTGAGTAATCATTCACAAATAATATGAAATATTTATCACCATAATAACTTTGAACTTTCATAGGACCACAAAGATCAGTGTGTACTAGATCTAAAATTCCTTTAGAAGTGTAGGACTTATTTGTAAAGCTTGATCTTGTCATCTTACCCATCTGGCATCCTCAGCACATAGCATTCTCAGGTTTTTCAAGACTTGGTAGACCTCTTACTCGGCGCTTCTTACTTATTTTGATCAGATTATCAAAATTTACATGACAAAACCTTTTATGCCATAACCAGGTATCATCTATCTTTGCATAAAGACACTTGTTCCGAGTTGAGTCAAGATGAAATGTATTACCTTTTGTTTGTGTCCCGGTAGCAGCTAACTTTCCATGCTTGTCATGAACTTTGACAATTCCTTTCTGAAATTCTATTTGGTATCCTGTATTGTTTAGTTGTGGTACACTCAACAAATTGTATTTCAATCCTTCAACCTAGTATACATCATCACATTTAGAATTGTCAAGAAGTGTTATAGATCCTTTACCTTTTACCGGACATGGTGCATCATTACCAAATCTTACATAGCCTCCATCACAGTCTTCTAATTTAACAAACTTGTGTTTATCTCCTGTCATATGATGTGAGCATCCACTGTCTATGATCGAAGAATCATTATTATTTATGTGAGATATTAGGGCTTTTTCTTCATACCTTTCCTCATCAGATCCATCTTTAATAGCCACATAAACAACTTCCTTAGTATCAGTTTCATTAGATTTGTCATCGTTGGATTCCTCATCTGCTACTAGACATGTCTTTCTATCTCTCCTTCTGAAATCTCAGTGTCCTTTGTATTGGTTATCTTTCTTCCTGTTATCTCAGTATTCTCTCTTTTCACTAGATTCTTTGTCAGGGAAATTAGAAGCCATATGTCCTATTTTATCATAATTGAAACATTTTAAAGGTAGCTTTCCTTTATACTTACCTTTTCCTCTCGGTAACCTTCTGGCTAATAATGCTTCAAATTCTTCTTGCTTCTTGATTTCCTCATACAGTTTATGCACTTTTTCCATGTTCAATGGAAATCTTTCACTTGCTCCACTATGATCTCCTTCAGAGTACTTACTCATTCTATCATTGTAATCATCAAATTCGCCAATATGAAAAGAACTGAATGCAGATTCTACTTTATTTACCGAAGACCCACTGTTATCAAAATTACTTAACTCAAATGCATGTAGCTTACCAATAGTAGCATCCAAAGAAACTGTCATGTTAGGTACAGACCTCAATTCATTGATTGTTGAGACTCGAATAGCATAAGCTGGTAGAAGGGTTCTCAACAACTTACTTGTTATATCCTTTTCTTCAATAGTTCCACCTGCTCCTTTAATTTGATTGACAATCTCCTTTAGTCTTGTACTATATTGGGTTATGTTCTCACCTTCATTCATCCTCATGGATTCAAGTTGTCCTCTTAGACTATCTACTTTTTCTCTTTGAACATGTTCATCACCTCCATACACAGATGTGAGCTTAGTCCACATTGCTTTTGCATCATTGCAGCCTTCTAGATCATTAAACTCTGAGTCAGTCAATGCTGATGTTATTTCAATCATAGCTTCAATATGTTCTTGCTTTGCTTTAATCTCTTCTAAGGTCATAGGGTTGGTGCTCGGTGCAATGTTATCATTCTCTAGATAATATGTTGCATATTCTCCAATTCCTGATAAATGTAGCTTCATCTTTTTCTACCATGTGGAGAAACTTGACTTGTTCAACTTCGGTGCATCCCTTTTATACATCTTTGGATCATTGCCTCAAGTACCTTTAAATTTTTTCTTTTGGAGTCCTTAACTTTGATACCAATTGTTAGTTCTGATACTTGATGTAAAGTACAGATGCCAATAGCTAACAAGATGAGAGGGGGGGGTGAATCATACAAACTTAAACTTCCATAAAATCAATAGAGTCAACCTTGGTAACTTATACTTCAGCAACTTAACCAAAAACTGTTAAACATGCAAACTTAAGAACACATAATCATAACAACACTCATAACACCAGATTTAACGTGGAAACCCAAATAGGGAAAAACCACTGTGTGATTTCTGACCCACTAAGAAAAATACTCTTCTAGAGTATGCTCGATTAAAAGCAAATCCTGTTAAAGATTACAAACACATTGCTAGATGTGACCCGGGTAAGGGATTTCCCTCAAATCTGTTAGGATCTTCACTTTGTTAGAAGTGACCTTGTTAAAGGATTTCAAACACTCACTTAGAATGTTAATTTGCTAGAGGGTTTATATATAATACTGTTAAGTCCACTCAGTTAAGAGATTTTGTGTCACTTACAAAATAACAGTAATAAAATCTATCTGCAACTTCACATCTAAAATGCTAAAGCAGATTCTTATTTGCTCAAAACAATCTAGTCATACGACTTATCTTGTCCCTTTGTTGGGCTCTCTACTCTGTTATTCAAACAGGTCTTCAAGTTTCTGTGCTCGGTAATCACTATGTAGCATCCCTGTGCATACACTTGCTCGCATACATTGTTTATCAACAATTCCTTATTTATAAACAATTGCTAACCACTAAATCTCCTTGATCACATTTCCCATGATCAATCTTAGCCATCAGATCTTCAAACTTGACTAGGTTCAATGTATCCTTTCAATCTGAAAACATTTTACCTTACCTCGGTACTTGCAATCCCATCTTGGAACTTGCATAAGGTTATTGCGGTTCAATCTGTGCTATAGATCTTTCTGTCGATTTTCCTTTGCCATAGATCCTTAACAAACTTCATACACAGCATACCAATCATTTATACATTTCTAGCTAATCATTGTCCTTCATTAAATAATGCTTTTATCCATCCCATGCGCACTGTCATAACTTGGTTGTAACTCAGTAAATAATAAACTTTTCTTGGTAGACATTTCGCCTTCATTAACCGATATCGATAACCTTAGGGTTTACCGACTAGGTTCTTTGCTCGGTAACATAGTATAGTATTAATCTTACAATCAACAACATATGTAGGATATCAAAACAATCTAAACATCATGATCTCATCATTGTCTAACTCGGTAATAGTTGCCCATTGAATAACTTATTCCTCCTTTATTCATCACATTCTTTCTGTGTCTTTTACCGACATCTTAATTCTCTTCTAATCAATCTTCTTAAGATATGGCAACATCATACTGAATCAGATAATCAATTTCTTGACATCAATGAAAAAATAATGTTATAAAGATAGTTATCATCCTTCTTCAATTATATCAATAATATTCAACAACCTTTTCAATATCCTTATTGAATATCAACAATCTTTCTTACTGTAATGCCAACAGTTAGCAACAATCAAGAAGGAAGATTGAGAGGGGGGCGGAGGGGTGGATAAATCTTCACCAGATCATAGAATATTAAACTTCAAAATATAATCTGATAGACTGCAGCAATAACAAATAATAAAATTAACAGCACAACACACAACACCAAGATTTTTTACGTGGAAAACCCGGTTAAGGGAAAAACTACGGTGGGAACCTACCCACAGTAAGATGATACTCTATGGTAGTATGTGAAAATATTACAATGGGGAATGCACATGCATTCAGGCACACTACCTAGAGCTCACTACTCAAAAGATATATGCCCGGAAGGCTACAACCCTCAGGGAAGTCTCACTGACTTACAATATAATTCGGACTACAATCCAGAAGAAATGAATTGCAATGATAGCATCTACAAATGTCTGATGACAATTCCGGTTAAGAACAATTGTCTTCTCTGCAACACCACTCTCACCTCAACACTATATTAAATGATAACTCTCTTGTTAACACAATCACCTCTCTCTGCTAATGCAGACATAATACCAACACCTAAAATACATAAGCCTCACACCTATATATATAAATCATCAACCTTTATAACAAGGTCGGCTAAACCCTCAACTTACAATTATAAAAATTACATCACACAATACAAATATCAACCATTGGACCAATATTATGACTTCCATTAAATAGTATGGACCTAATTCAAATTTTCAAACAATCAAATCCACCGAAAATTATGCCAAGATCAACCGCAACATGCTGCACCACCAGAAATACTGCATAACACAAAAATAATCATCGGTTCATAGAAGTCACCAAAAAATTGCACAATAATCAATGCAGATTTCCAAAAAAAATAGAACACAACTAGGAAACACACGCAAGCGCGTTAGAATCATCCAGAACAATTGCACCAACACCTCTTTTCAAATCTTCATCGATCAACGTCTCAAAGCTCAAGAACACAACCAATCAACAACTATCAGGATGAAAGATAACTTGTGGAGAACAAAATCATGAACCATCTAAAATGAAGATTCACAAGATCATCCCAAACAATATCCCAAATTCTCAACACGAGATCTGATCACACAGGAATATACCAGAGGAAATACTAGATTCTGCAAAACAGTGATCACCAAAACCAAACTATAAAACCGGATCACAAGATCTTCCCAAGATCACAAGAATATGTTGACATCAATGACAACAACATATCCTAGTAGCAGAAATGATCAACCAAATCCAACAATCTCCCCAACAATCCAACAAAGGTATCCTAGTTCATAGGTCACACACAAATCAGCAACAACATCAACAAAAAGAATTTGCACATCTACAGAATCAACAACAAGAATCATCACAATGACAACAACTAAAACAAGAAATGGTACAACAACAAGAAGTAGAAGCAACAATCCGAAAGTGACAGGGATGACCCTTTGGTGAAATGGTGGGGCTTCTTGCCTGTAGTGCCTACAACCTAGGTTCTAACCCCGCAAGTTTGTCTCTACCATGTTGACAATGGAGCATGTTTGTCCATGGGGAGAACCTTGGAGAAATGGTGGGGCTTCTTCCCTATAGAGCCTACATCCTTGGTTCAAACCATACAATTTTTTTTGCTCCCCATTGGTCTTGAGTTCGATTCCCTGCCAGATTATCCCGATGGCCGGGGACTGCGGGCAGACTCATCCACCTCCAGAGGACTAGTCTCTCCTTGTCTCGCCTCTCCTCTGACCCCAACTTGGCTCCCATAAGTCCAAGGTAAGGCGGGGTTGGTCGCTGGGATGAGATGCGGGGATACCTCTGGGTCACCAAAAAAAAAAAAAAAAAAAACAATCCGAAAGCGACAAGAGGAGGAATATGAGCAACAACAAGAGGAACTTTCTATCAAGAAAGAGGAAGCTACTCACAATTGAAGAACGCAAATGGACACTGAGAGGGGGGTGAATCAATTTATTTTAAAAAAATTTATATGTGTGCTAATACCGAGACTAAAAATTAATCAAGAATACACACACACATAAAACATACCACAACACCAAATTTATGAGGAAAACCCAATGTGGGAAAAACCTCAGTGAGAATAGTTGTTGGAGTCTACTGCTCCAATCCAGCCTCATAGTAAATAACAAATTACAAATTTTAGTGCACCAACCCAAGCAACACCAACCCCTAAACTTTAGGGTACCAACCCAAGGAGCACCTACTCAAAGGAGCACCTACCCCTTCTCTGAGCACCCACTCAAATATTTACAGTTACTATCAAAGTTTACAATGCAGTGATGAAACCTTGTTACATTTTAGAGTTTTGTAACACTTACAAATTTCTCGTATCTTGAGAATGATTTTCTCTACCTATTGAAGTTCCTTCTATGTTTCTTCTTCCTCTATCTCTTCTTCTTTCTCTTTTCTCTTTGCTTACTCTCCCTGTTTCGGTGGATGTTTATGTTTTCTATCTGTAGCAACACTCTCTCTACAACACACTCAATCTACATTGTCAACTCTACAACTTAATTCAACAAGTTAGAATAACTTTTTTCCAACCTCATATCTCAGTCTCAACAGCCACACCTACCGATATCAAATCTCATCACACTTGTTTCTCAATCCAATCATCTTTGTACACCACTCACTTTTCTCTAATACAATATTTTAATATTTTATTTGAGTCGGTTATCTTGGAGATCTCTACTGCAAGTGATTTTATTCTTTGTCCTCCATATGTTCTTAGATTGGCTACCTGAATTAAATGCATCCTATTTGTCTTCAGATCATTATTTGTACTTATATTACTAAGTTTAGTAATCTTCCTCTTCCCAAAATGATCTAGAATCCTTCCTTGATCCACACAACCAGCCTGCAACTTGATCACCATTAATACATTTTTCATCCTCTGTAGACCTACCCTGAAAAGATTGACAACTACCATACTTGAATCCATTATCACCTACTTCTGCATATCTGATTTGTTCTTTGTCTGCTAGGGAGCCTCATATCTTCTTATTCTTTGTCCAGATCACATGGTCAATGTCAGTTGGCCTCCACATAAAACCCTTGTGCTAATCGGCATGTGCAAGTGTCATCAAAAGTCTTCATAATCATTATCCAATTCACCTGGTCAACCATAGTCAACTGCAACATGGACTATCATCCTTATCGGGTTGCCAATGTGTCAACTAAGACATCTCTAGTGCTCATCATGACCTTAAACTTTATCATTGTGGGATGGTGGGATGTGTGCCATTTTTTCCTTTTAACTTGCCTCGCATCATCATTCATATGCGAATTTCGCTCATGCGGGCTAGTGGGATGCATCATCTTTCTACCTTAACTTACCCCGCGAGTTCCTCTTTACATCCATCTGCAGGCATGGGATAACAAGATACATATCTCATTCCACCTTGTGTTGCCTCACATGACCATCGCTCCTCACTTTTTGATGACGTGAGATATCGGGAAGCCCAAATCTTGACTTTGTCCTTTTAACCCCACATGGTCACCATTCACACTTCCATCATGTCGTGGGATGGCAGGAAGCAACTCTTGCTTCTCCTTGTGTTGACAATAATACCAACAATCTCCCCCTTTGGCATTGATGTCAACACACTTGCAAACCATTGTAGACTAATTTCTCCCCCTTTGACAATAATGGCCAAGGGTGAAACAACCAACTAACAACTGTGCATGAACTCCCCCTTTGATTTTTAATAGAAATGAATGGAACTTCCAATTTCAAAATGCAATTGAAGAACACAAATGCAATACATTAGAAATTTTCGTTACTATGTTTGTTCTTCATGTTGGACTTTCTATGTTGCCTGTAAGCTAGATGAACCATTATTACAATATAAAAAGTAGTGCCAATACTGCTTACAAAAATTCAAAACTCCCTATGGGACTGTACATGTGATTCAAAGTGGAAAGTGTAGAAACAATATACTCCCTCTGAACCACAAAATTCACCAAAACACTTAAGTGTTGTAGGTGGATGGAAGAACACCCAATTTCTATATCAGATATTCAAAGTTATCCTTAGGTAGGGGCTAAGTGAAAATATAAACGATTTGCTCACAAGTGCACACATATTCAAATTTTACCTCTTTCTCTGTAACCTTTTCCATGAGAAAATGATATTTTATTGCAATGTGCTTTGTCCTATAATTCATGACAGGGTTCTTTGATATATTGATTGCACTTGAGTTGTCACACATGATGGGAATAGGATCTGAAAACTCTACCTGAATGTCATTGAGAGTTTGTTTCATCCATAGGACTTGAGATCAACATGAAGTAGAGCGGGGGGAGGGGGGGTGAATCAGTTTTCACCGGATTATCAAACTCAACCTCAAATACAAATGTGATAAACCACAGAAACAACAAAGATAAGAAGATTGATATAAGAATACACAACACCAAGATTTTGACGTGGAAAACCTGGTTAAGGGAAAAACCACGGTGGGAACCTACCCATAATAAGATGATACTTTGTAGTAGTATACATAAATATTACAATGGGGAATGCACATGCATTTAGGCTCACTGCCTAGAGCTCACTGCTCAAGACAAGATGACCCAGAAGGATACAACCCTCAGGGAATGTTCACTACCTTACAATAAGATTTGGACTACAATCCGAATTACATGAACTGCAAATATAGCATCTCCTTATGTCTAATGATAGTTTAGGTTAAGCACATTTGTCTGCTCTGCAACACTTCAATCTCTGCTCAATTACAATGCCAAAGGATGTATTCGCTTGTTCTCATGTTTACCAATCTTTGATAATGCAGACACTACTTCAACACACAAATTACATGACTAAATCATCTATATATACCAATTATCAACCTTGGCAACAAGTCGGCTAAACCCTCAACTCACAATTATTAAATTGTATCACACAATACAAACATCAACCATCGGACCAATATTATGATATACATTACATAACATGGACCTAAATCAAATGCTCAAACACGCAACACCATCAAAAATCATGCCAAGATCAACTGCAACATGCTCCACCACCAAGAATACTTCATAACACGAAGAATATCACCGGATCAGCAAAAACACCAAGCATGCACACAAGAATCAATGTGAACAAATAGGACACAATTAGGAAACACTAGCAAACATGTTAGAATCATCTATAATAGTTGTACCAATACCAGTTATCAAATCTTCATCAATCAACATCTGAAACTCAAGAATACTCAAACAACAACAATTGTCACAAAGAAAGATAACTTGCGGAGCACCAAATCATGAACCATCTCTCAAAATGAATATACACAAAAATATTCCAAACAATCTCCCAAAATATCAACTCAAGTTCTAATCACACCAGAATATACTGAAGGAAATAATATCAAACTCTACAAAGCACTAATCAAAAAAACCAAACTGCAAACCAGGTCATATGATATGATCAATTAAGCTTATGGATCACCAAAACAAATATAAAAAGATATAATGATACTATAAATACTCCATAAACCTAACCATGATCCCAATAATACAATCTGCAACCACCGGAGCAATAAATCACAAGAATATGTTGGCATCAATGACAACAACATATCCAAGCAGCAACAATGTCCAACAATCTCCCCCTTTGGCATTGATGGCAACATATGGATGTGAAAAATAGTCAATGCAAAGACAGAAAACATCTCCAACAAAATCACCCTAAGATCAAGCAGATAAAACAGTTTTTCACATGCTTCTCTCCCTCTTTGACATCAATGACTAAGGTTCTCAAAATAGAAAACCAAACTCTCCCCCTTAGATAAACAAATCATGATTACAACCAGCTCAACTGAACCACAAACAGACTACTCCATCAGAGGATTAGCATAAACTCATCAATATGGATAAGAAGATAAGACTTGTGAGGTCCACCAGATTGATGCAACTCAATGCATCTAGTTCCCATCAGGAGGGGTAGATACCCCTAACTTGTCTCTCAAATAGACAAATGTATCTACAGGCAAAGGCTTAGTGAAAATATCAGCAATTTGTTCCTTTGTAGACACATACTCTAGATTTACTTCCTCTTCACTGAATTTTTCTCTCAAGAAATCATACTTGATTGATACAGGTTTAGTCTTTGAATGTTGCACCAATTTCTTTGACATATTAATAGCATTGAAATTGTCACAATATATGATAGTAGGCTCATCATAGACAACTCTAATATCCTTCAACATTTGTTTCATCTAGACTACTAGAGTGCAATTACTGGCAGCAACAATGTACCCAACTTCAGTAGTACATAGGGAAATTGAATCTTGTTCCTTACTTGCCCATGAAACCAATTTCTTACCCAAAAAGAATGCACAACCAGAGGTACTCTTCTAGTCATCAACATCACCAGCCCAATCAGCATCAGTGTAAGAACATAACATGAAATCATCATTCCTCGGATACCACAAACCATAATCCTCAGTTCCTTTCAAGTATCTAAATATCCTCTTTACAGCAATGACATGACTCTCTTTCAGATCAGCTTGATATCTAGCATCCATGCACATAGCATGCATAATGTCAGGTCTAGTCTGAGTTAGGTATAGAATTCTACCAACCATAGATCTATACAAGGTCTGATTAGATTTTGGAGATTCATCATTCTTAGATAATTTGCAGCCAGTCACCATAGGAGTTCCAAAAGGTTTAGAATCTTCTAACCCAAACTTATTCAATAATTCCTTTACATATTTAGCTTGAGATATAAAAATACCTTTTCCAATCTCTGAAATTTGCAATCCTAAGAAAAAATTTATTTCTCCTATCATAGACATCTCAAATTCTTTCTGTATATCACCGACAAACTTCATACTTGATTTATCATCTCCTCCAAAGATAATTTCATCAACAAAAACTTCAACAATCAAAATGTTATCATTATTAATCTTAAGATATAGATTATTATCAGTGGTACCTTTATTAAATCCCAATTTCAGTAAATACTTATCCAATCTAGCATACCAGGCTCTAAGGGCTTGTTTTAGTCCATAAAGAGGTTTCTTCAGTTTGCATACCATATCTCCATCATATGATAATGAAAATCCATAGGTTGATCAATGTAGAATTCTTCCTCAAGATCACCATTCAAAAAGGCTGACTTGACATCCATCTGATATACCTTGAAATCTTTATAAGCAACATATGCAAGCAATAATCTAATAGCATCAAGTCTCCTCATAATCAATCCCTTCTTTATGTGAATATCCTTTGCATACCATTCTTGCTTTATTTATGACAACTTCACCAGCTTCATTCAATTTGTTCCTGAATACCCATTTAGTACCAATCACATTCTTGTCTTTAGGTCTAGGCACAAGTTCCCATGTGTTTTTTATTAAGCTAAAAATAGGTTTTGAGGGGACCCGAAACCCCTTACAAAAGAGAACCAGGGACTGGAACCCAATAGATAAGGCTGCCCAAATAGATTGACATTAAACACCAGCAACCTTGACCAACACAAGAAAAAGGATAGCAAGATACTATCCCAAATACAGGCACCCTGAACTAGGGGTATGAGGAATTTAGCTGGCTCCCTCAACCAGAAAAGAACAAAGAACACATTACTTCTTCCCTTTATGAGAATGAAGGGTCATATCAAAAGTAGTCGCAGATTTAGATATTCTCCTTTTCACTCATATCAACCCTTCTTCCACCTTCGGAGTGAAATCCATCCAATTCAAGTACAAAGGACCTGAGAAAGAGTCATCCAAGCCCAAAGAACCAACATCCAAAGAGCCAATAGTATCAACATCCTCCATATCAACAACAGGAAGGACAACATCATTAGAGGAAACACCAACCTGAGATCCACAAGCCCCAAGAGCCACCAAAGGCCATGAAGAATAAGAGCCACCCTCCCTGGAGTAATCCACCCCATCTGCTAGAAGAGCCACAGTAGCAGCCAAGCTAGCCTGAGCAACCACCTGCAAGAAACTTTGTTGTGAAGAGTTATTCACAACAACATAATGTTGATCTGAAGAACCGTTCCACCAATTCATCACATTTAGTAGCCACATGACCCATTTTAAAGAACTTTATGCACCTAAAAGGAATCCCTTCATAGTCCAAAGGCCGAATCCAATGGTCTTTAGAAGACTTAAGCTTGATCTTTGTAGGAAAACCCTTAGACACATCAATGTCTACCAAAATGTGAGCATAGGTAGAATGACAAATATTAAAAGAATCAGCGTCGAACATCAGAAAGTCCCCAAGAACCTCACCCACTTCCTCTAGAAGAGAATCCACCCAAAGATGAAGTGGAAGGTTAGGGAGCCTAACCCAAATAGGCATCTTGTTGAAATTTTCAAAAGAGGGATTTAAATCTTTGTGCCAAGGCTTAACCATTAACATAAAAAAATCATCCCAACTGAATAAGTGATCACACAGAATACAGTTTTTGTCCTCCTCATTCTCAAATTTTGCTATGAAAAACCCTTTAGCCAAAGGGAAAATATGAACTGTAGCAGACAAAATGGGCTCTCAATGCTTGGATATCCATGCATGAAGATTAGGGAGACTGAGCCAAAAACCCCTAAATTTGCAAATAATACCATGAGCAGCAAAAATAGAGGTAGCATGATCAATCTCAGCCTCAGTATCCTCCTCTAGGGAAATGGCAATGGACCTGCAGACAGAAAAAGGTTCAACCATAGGGGAAAACTTCTTCTTCATCCCAGTATTGGTACCCCCAGCAGGCGGTGTAGACACAACACCCTCCCCCAAAGAGGGAATAGCCTGCACTAAAGGCGGCAGTTGAGCATCCAAAGTAGAAAAACCAGAACCCCGCAAATCCCCCTTTTGCAACAGGGGAGCGAACGGGAACCACAAGCGAGATGATCGCAGCACCAGGAGAACGAGCGGGAGGCAGGATGACAGCAGCAACCGGCATTAGGGAATCAACAAACGACATGATTGTAGAATGCTGAATAATATATTAGTTTTATTTAATTCCTCTCCCATAGCCTTCATCCATGTGTTATTCTTTTCATGTCGTTTGTCGATGCTCATCAAATTAATATATGTATTCAACATTCTAGAATCATGTCGTCTATCAATGCCCTAATGTTGGTTGTCATTGTCATCTTGTCTCCCACTCGTTCTCCTAGTGCTATAGATATCCCACCTATGGCTCTCGTTCACTCCCCTACTACGAAAGGGGGATCTACGGGGCTTTTGTCCATGCCAAGGCGAGTGGTTTTGGGGGTTTTGTTTCTTTAGCTTCGGATGCTCGACTGTCACCTTCAGTGCGGTCTATTCCCTCTTTGAGGGAGGGTGTTATTTTTAATATATGTATTCAACATTCTAGAATCATGTCGTTTGTCGATGCCCTAATGCTGGTTATCGTTGTCGTCCTACCTCCCACTCGTTCTCCTGGTGTTGCGGTCATGGCTCCCATTCGCTCCTCTGCTACGAAAGGGGGATCTATGGGGGCTTCTGTTTGTGCAAAGGCAGGTGGTTTGGGGGGTTCTGGTTCTTCCACTTCGGATGTATGATTGCCACCTTCAGAACGGTTTATTCTCTCTTCGGGGGAGGGTCGTGTTATTATTTTCAATCTAATTTCATTCTTCTTCCATAGCCTTCATCCAATTTTCATCTTTTTAAGCTTCAATAACATCTTTGATAGTTCTGATAATTGTTAAGTACAGATTCCAAGCTAACAAGATGAGAGGGGGGGGTGAATCATACAAACTTAATCTTCCATAAAAACAACAAATTCAACCTCGGTAGCTTAAATAGATATATGTAATCAAAACTGTAAAGCATGCAACCTTAAGAACACATAATCATAACAACACTCATAACACCAGATTTAACGTGGAAACCCAAATAGGGAAAAACCACTGTGGGATTTTGGACCCACTAAGAAATATACTCTTCTAGAGTATGCTCGGTTAAAAGCAAATCATGTTAAAGATTACAAACACATTGCTAGATGTGACCCGGTTAAGGGATTTCCCTCAAATCTGTTAGGATCTTCACTTTGTTAGAAGTGACCTTGTCAAAGGATTTCAAACACTCATTTAGAATGTTACCTTCCTAGAGGGTTTACATATAAGACTGTTAAGTCCACTTGGTTAATAGATTTTCTATCACTTACAAAATAACAGTAATAAAAATCTATCTACATCTTCACATCTAAAATGTTGAAGCAGATTCTTATTTGCTCAAAATAATCAAGTCATAAGACTTATCTTGTCCCTCTACTGGGCTTTCTACTCTATTATTCAAACAGGTCTTCAAGCTTCTATGCTCGGTAATCACTATGTAGCATCCCTGTGCTTACACTTTCCCGCATGCATTGTTTATCAACAGTTCCTTATTTATAAACAATTGCTAACCATCGAATCTCCTTGATCACATATCCCATGATCAATCATAGCCATTAGATCTTTAAACTTGACCAAGTTCAATGTATCCTTCGATCTGAAAATATTTTACCTTGCCTTGGAACTTGCATACATTTCTTGGAACTTGTGCTAAGGTATTGCGGTTCAATCTGAGTTGTAGATCTTTCTACCGATCTTCCTTTACCATAGATCCTTAACAAACTTCATACACGGCATACCAATCATTTATACTATTCCAGCTCATCAGCTTTCTTCATTAATTAACGCTTTTAATCATTTAATGCATTCTATTACGGCTCGGTTGTAACTTTGTAAATAGTACACTTCACTCGGTAGACATTCCACCTTCATTAACCGATAGCGATAACCTTAGGGTTTACCGACTAGGTTCTTTGCTCGGTAACACAGTATAGTATTAACCTTACAAACAATAGCATATGTAGGATATCAAAACAATCTAAACATCATGATCTCATCATTGTCTAACTCGGTAATAGTTGCCCATTGAATAACTTATTTCTCCCCTTATTCATCACAATCTTTCCGTGTCTTTTACCGACATCTTTATACTCATCAAATCATACTTCTTAAGATATGACAACATCATACTGAATTAGAAAATCAATTTCTTGACATCAATGACAAAATAATAATATTAAGACAGTAAACATCCTTAATCAGTTATATTCATAATCATCAACAACCTTCTCAATATCCTAATTGAAATGCCAACAATCTCTTATTGTTTGTTATAATGCCAACAATCTCTTATTGTCTGTTATAATGCCAACAATCTCCCCCTTTGGCATTGATGGAAAAACCAATTGATTTGACCTAATTGATTCGGATTGTTGTGAGATTCTGAAATGCTCTCCCCCTGTCATCAGACTTCTCCCCCATACAATAGTCTTCTCCGCCTTTGACAACAATGCCATAAAGTAAAGAACTAAAACATGATTTCTTCCACTGAGAAGTGAATTCCTTGAAATTATGTGACAACTCAATCTCGGTCAGAGCATTATGTCTTCAATTCCTATTCCCTGTATTTGTTTCCTGCACACCTTTAGAAAACATCCTAAAGTGTGTAAATAAGCATCAATCCACACATTATATTCTGTAGATTCATCGAATTGATGCTTTCACTGAACTCTGTCAATGAATAGAAGATAGGGGTAGGACACCTAACTTGCTTCTGAGATACTCAAAAGTGTCCCTTGGCAATGGCTTTGTGAAGATATCTACTATTTGTTCCTTTGTTCTAACATACTCCAACACCACTTTCTTCTCTTGAGCTTCTTCTCTAAGATAATGATATTTGATAGAGATGTGCTTTGTCTTAGAGTGCATAACAGGATTCTTTGAAATGTTAATGGCACTAGTATTGTCACAGAATATAGTTACTAGCTCGGTAACTTTCTCATTTATACCTTCCAACAGTTGTTTGATCCATGCTATATTAGTACAATTCAATGCTGCAGCAACATATTCAGCTTCTGCTATTGACTGTGAAACACATCGTTGTTTCTTGCTAAGCCAACTTACTAGTCTTTCTCCTAAAAAGAAAGATCCTCCACTTCTGTTTTTTCTGTCATCAATGTTGTCTACCCAATCAACATCAATATAAACTTTTAAATCAAAGTCATTTCCTTTCTGATATACTAAGCCATAATCCTTAGTACCTTTCAAGTATCTGAAAAATTCTCTTGATTGCTGTCATGTGTGTTTCCTTGGGATCTGCAAAAAATCTTGTAACTATACCTACTGCATGTGCTATGTCTAGCCTACTGTGAACAACATATTGTAGCTTTCCAATCATGGATCGGTAAAGTGTCTCATCAACAGATGCAGATTCATCATTCTTTGATAGTTTACAGTTGGTAGTCATAGGAGTACTTACTGGTTTTGAATCCTCCATTCCAAATTTCTTCAAGATTTCTTTTATGTACTTGCATTGAGTAATGAAAATCTCATTTTTCATTTGCAGTATTTGTAAACCTATAAAATACTTTATCTCACCAATTAATGACATCTCAAATTCTTTGCTCATTTCATTTCCAAAGTTCTTGCATAAAGAGTCATTTCCACAAAAGATAATATCATCAACAAATATGGCTGAGATCAGTATTCCATTTTCATCATTCTTCATGTACATATTGTTGTTTTCACTTGTTCTTATAAAACTAATCTTGATCAAATAAGAGTGCAATCTTTCATACCATGCTCTAGGTGCTTGTTTCAAACCATATAAAACTTTGTTCAATTTACATACCTGATCTTTATTCTTGTCTTCAACAAATCCTTCAAGTTGTTCAATATAAACTTCTTCTTCTAATATACCATTCAGAAATGCAGATTTGACATCTATTTGATATACCTTGAAATTTTTTTAAGAAGCGTATGCCAACAATATTCTTACTCCTTCAAGTCTTGCCACAGGTGCAAAAGTCTCACCATAATCAATTCCCTCTTCTTGAGAATAACCTTCGCAAACTAGTCTTGCTTTATTTTGAATGACCTCACCTTTTTCATTCAGCTTGTTTCTGAAAATCCACTTTGTACCGATTACATTTTTGTCCTTTGATCTTTGGACCAGTGTCCATGTGTCATTCTTCTTGATTTGATCAATCTCTTCTTTCATAGCATTTATCCAATATTCACTATTAAATGCCTTTTTCACTATTCTCGGTTCAAATTCAAATATCAGACATGTGTTTTGTCTTAGTTTGTTCCTTGTCATCACTGGATCATCTTTCTCTCCTATAATTTGAATTGATGCATGATTCCTTCTGACATACTTGGCTAATATAGGCTTGGTAGGCTCTGTATGATCTTCTTCATCACTCGGTAACTGGACATTCTCTTTATTTCCTTCAGCAGTTTTCTCGGTAGGACTTCTCGATTGAACATATACAAATCCTTCATAATCTTCTGGTTCTTTAGAGTTTCCTTTATCATTTATTTCTGCAAATTCATCAATTTTCACATTTGCACTTTCTACTATTTTGTTAGATGATTTGATCAGACATTTAAATGCTTTACTTCTAGAAGAATAACCAAGAAATGTTCCTTCTTCACTAATCTGATCAAACTTTCCATTTCTATCATCTTTGTGTACATAGCATCTACTTCCAAAGATTTTGAAGTAACTTACATTAGGTTTCTTGTCATACTAGATTTCATATGGTGTCTTCAAAGTTCCTTTCTTCAGTTGTACTCGGTTCAGGGTGTAAACTATTGTGCTTATTGCTTCTCTCCAAAATGTTTGTGGCACTTTCTTTTCAATCATCAGGGTTCTGGCACAATCCACAATAGATCTGTTTCTTCTCTCGACTATCCCATTTTGTTGTGGATTTCTCAGTGTGGAGACTTGTCTTTTTATACCATGATCATTGTAGAATAATTTGAACTCATCAGAGGTAAACTCTCCTCCTTTATCTGATCTAAGACATTTCAGTTGTCTTCCTGTTTCATTTTCAACTCTTGCCTTGTACCATTTAAACGTTTGAAAAGCTTTTGATTTCTCTTTTAAAAACATTATTGACATCATCCTTGAATAATCATCCACAAATAATATGAAATATTTATCACCATAATAACTTTGAACTTTCATAGGACCACAAAGATCAGTGTGCACAAGATCTAAAATTCCCTTAGAAGTGTAGGACTTACTTGTAAAGCTTGATCTTGTCATCTTACCCATCTGGCATCCTCAGCACATAGCATTCTCAGGCTTTTCCAAACTCGGTAGGCCCCTTACTCGTTGCTTCTTACTTATTTTGATCAGATTATCAAAATTTACATGACAAAACCTTTTATGCCATAACCAGGTATCGTCTATCTTTCCATACAGACACTTGTTCCTAGTAGAGTCAAGATGAAATGTATTACCTTTTGTTTGTGTCCCGGTAGCAGCTAACTCTCCATGCTTGTTATGAACTTTGACAATTCCTTTCTGAAATTCTATTCAGTATCATGTATTGTTTAGCTGTGCTACACTCAACAAATTGTATTTCAATCCTTCAACCCAATAAACATCATTACATTTAGCATTGTCAAGAAGTGTTATGGATCCTTTACCTTTTACCGGACATGGTGCATCATTACCAAATCTTACATAACCTCCATCATAATCTTCTAATTTAACAAACTTGAGTTTATCACTAGTCACGTGATGTGAGCATCCACTATCTATAATCCAAAAATCATTAGTATTTATGTGAGATATTAGGGTTTTTTCTTCATACCTTTCTTCATCTGATCCATCTTTGATAGCCACATAAACTACTTCCTCTATATCAATTTCATCTGATTTATCATCATTTGATTCCTCATTGGCTATTAGGCATGACTTTCTATCTCTTCTTCTAAAGTCTCGGTATCCTTTGTATTGATTATTTTTCTATTTGTCATCTCGGTAATCTCTCTTTTCAGTAGAATCTTTGTCAAGACAGTTAGAAGCCATATGTCCTATCTTATCACAATTGAAGCATTTCAAAGAAAGTTTTCCTTTATCCTTACCTTTGCCTCTTGGTAACCTTCTGGTTAATAGTGCTTCAAACTCTTCTTGCTTTTTGATTTCCACATACAGTTTGTGTACTTCTTCCATGTTCTTATGAAATCTTTCACTTGCTCCACTGTGATTCCCTTCATAATACTTACTCATTCTATCATTGTAATCATTAGATTCACCAAGATGAAAAGAACTAAATGCAGACTCAATTTTTTTTACCGAAGACCCACTATTATCAAAGTTACTTAACTCAAATGCATGTAGCTTACCAATAGTAGCATCCAAAGAAACTGGCATATTGGGTACAGACCTCAATTCATTGATTGCAGAGACTCGGATTACATAAGCAGGTAGAAGGGTTCTCAATAACTTACTTGTGACATCCTTTTCTTCAATGGTTTCTCCTGCTCCTTTGATTTGATTGACAATCTCCTTTAGTCTTGTACTGTACTGGGTTATGTTCTCACCTTCATTCATCCTCATAGATTCAAGTTGTCCTCTTAGACTATCCACTTTTTCTCTTTGAACATGTTCATCACTGCCATACACAGATATGAGCTTGTCCCACATTGCCTTGCCAGCATTGCAGCCTTCTAGATCATTAAACTCTGAGTCGGTCAATGCAGATGTTATTTCAATCATTGCTTGAAAATGTTCTTTCTTTTTCTTTATCTCTTCTATTGTCAATGGATAGGTGCTAGGTGTAATGAAATCATTCTCCAGATAATATACAATATATTCTCCAACTCCTGATAGGTGTAGCTTCATCCTTTTATGCCATGTAGAGAAGCTTGACTTGTTTAGCTTTGGTGCATCCCTCTTATACATCTTTGGATCTTTTCCTCAAGTACCTTTAATTTTTTTCTTCCAGAGTCCAAAGCTCTAATTCCAATTGATAGTTCTAATACTAATTGTTAAGTACAGATGCCAAGCTAACAAGATGAGAGGGGGGGGTAAATCATACAAACTTAATCTTCCATGAAAACAACAAATTCAACCTCAGTAGCTTAAACAGATATATGTAATCAAAACTGTAAAACATGCAACCTTAAGAACACATAATCATAACAACACTCATAACATCAGATTTAACATGGAAACCCAAATAGGGAAAAACCACTGTGGGATTTCGGACCCACTAAGAAATATACTCTTCTAGAGTATGCTCGATTAAAAGCAAATCCTGTTAAAGATTACAAACACACTACTAGATGTGACCCAGTTAACGGATTTCCCTCAGATCTGTTAGGATCTTCACTTTGTTAGAAGTGACCTTGTCAAAGGATTTCAAACTCTCATTTAGAATGTTACCTTGCTAGAGGGTTTACATATAAGACTGTTAAGTCCACTTGGTTAAGAGATTTTATGTCACTTACAAAATAACAATAATAAAAATCTATTTGCAACTTCACATCTAAAATGCTGAAGCAAATTCTTATTTGTTCAAAACAATAAAGTCATAAGACTTATCTTGTCCCTCTGCTGGGCTTTCTACTCTGTTATTCAAACAGGTCTTCAAGCTTCTATGCGCAATAATCACTATGTAGCATCCCTGTGCTTACACTTGCCTGCATGCATTGTTTATCAACAGTTCCTTATTTATAAACAATTGCTAACCACCGAATCTCCTTGATCACATATCCCATGATCAATCATAGCCATCAGATCTTTAAATTTGACCAAGTTCAATGTATCCTTCGATCTGAAAACACTTTACCTCGCCTTGGAACTTGCATACATTTCTTGGAAATTGTGCTAAGGTATTGTGGTTCAATCTAAGCTGTAGATCTTTCTACCGATCTTCCTTTACCATAGATCCTTTAACAAACTTCATACATGACATACCAATCATTTATACTATTCCAGCTCATTAGCTTTCTTCATTAAATAACGCTTTTAATCATTTAATGCATTCTGTTACAGCTCGGTTGCAACTCGGTAAATACTACACTTCACTCGGTAGACATTCCGCCTTCATTAACTGATAGCGATAACCTTAGGGTTTACTGACTAGGTTCCTTAGGGTTTACTGACTAGGTTCTTTGCTCGGTAACATAGTATAGTATTAACCTTACAAACAATAGCATATGTAGGATATCAAAACAATCTAAACATCATGATCTCATCATTGTCTAACTCGGTAATAGTTGCCCATTGAATAACTTATTTCTCCCCTTATTCATCACAATCTTTCTGTGTCTTTTACCGACATCTTTATACTCATCAAATCATACTTCTTAAGATATGGCAACATCATACTGAATTAGAAAATCAATTTCTTGACATCAATGACAAAATAATAATAATAATACAGTAAACATCCTTAATTAGTTATATCCATAATCATCAACAACCTTCTCAATATCCTAATTGAAATGCCAACAATCTTTGGGTTCAATTTTAGAAATCAAACATACCTCTTCAGTAGCTAGTCTTCTTCTACACATTACACCTTTATTTTTATCACCAATGATCTGATTTTCAGAATGATTCAATCTTTCATACCTCAAAGTCTTCTGATTATTCTAATTTTTCAGGTTCTTGTACCTCTCTACCCGTAGTATCAATATCCAGGTGGACTGTTTCTACCAGATCATTCTGCTTCAATTATTTAGTCTGATTTAGTGTTAAAACAACATCCTGGTCATTATCATTTATTACATTCCCATGTGTTATTCTTTCCAATCTGATTTAATTCTTCTTCCATAGCCTTCATCCCATTTTCATCTTTTCAAGCTTCAATAACATCTTTGGGTTCAATTTTAGAAATCAAACATACCTCTTCAGCAGCTAGTCTTCTTCTAGTCATTACACCTTTATTTTTATCCCCAATGATCTAATTTTCAGAATGATTCAATCTTACATACCTCAAAGTCTTTCGATTATTTTGATTTTTCTAGGTTCTTGTACCTCTCTACCAGTAACAACAATATTCAGGTTGACTGTCTCTACCAGATCATTCTGCTTCAATTATTTAATTTGATTTAGTGTTAAAACAACATCCTGATCATCATCATATCTGCATGCTCTGATCTCTTTTCCATAGTTCTCATCAACCTTCACATTTACACTTTCCATTGTCTTTTTTAGTCTCTTATTGTAGCACCGGTAGGCTTTTCTCTTTGTTGAATATCCCAAGAAAATTCCTCCATCACTTCTTGCATCAAACTTTCCTATATCCTCATCTCTCTTAATATTACACTTGCTTCCAAAAATTTTGAAATATCTCACAGTAGGAACATAACCAAACCATAGCTCGTAAGGAGTCTTATGGGAATCACCTTTTATATGTACTCAGTTGAATGTGTAAATAGCAATACTAACAGCTTCTCTCCAGTAGATCTTCAAAACATTCCCTTCAATCTGCATAGTCCTTGCAGCATCCAAGATAGTCATGTTCTTCCTTTCAACAACTCCATTTTGTTGTGGGATTCTAGGAGCAAATAATTATCTTCTAATTCCATGCTTCTCATAGAATGAATTAAACTCACCAGAACAGAATTATCCTCCTTTGTCAGATCTTAGACATTTCAGCCTTAGTCTTGTCTCAGTCTCAACCTTTGCTTTGAATATCTTGAATTTGTCCAATGCTTCTAATTTATCCCTCAAAAAGGCAATCCACATCATCTTGTAATAATCATCAATCAATAACATGAAATATTTGTCACCCTGCACACTTATTATACTTGTAGATCCACATAGGTCAGTATGCACAAGATCTAGAAATCCATCAGATCTATACTACTTAGTCTTGAAGGAAATCCTTGTTTTCTTTCCCATTTGACATTCCTTACATACCAGATTAGCAAGCTCAACAATTTTAGGCAAATTTCTAACAGCTTGACTAGAATTGATCTTAACCATTGAATCAAAATTAACATGACACATTCTCCTATGCCACACCCAACTTTCATCAATCTGAGCAATCAAACAACTTTTCTCACTGGCATTCAAATGAAAGATATTACCTTTAGTCTTAGTTTTTGATGCAATCTCTATACCGGAGGCACTTAGAATCTTGCATTTTTCATTCTTGAATTGCAAACCATAACCTTTGTTGATCATCTGTCCAACACTTAAAAGATTATGCTTCAAACCTTCAACATACAAGACATCATCGATGTTATGCTTACCATCAAAGGAAATAGAACCTCTACCATAGATCACACAAGCTTTGTCATCTTTGAATCTTACTATTCCACCATCATACTTTTCCATACTCATAAATTTTATTTTATCACTGGTCATATGATGTGAACAACCGATGTCAATCAGCCATTCATCTTTTTCCTCAACTTTAGCAGCTAAAGCTTTCTCCTCAATAGTGCATCTTGTGGAATCAATGGGTACCGATCCATATTCTTTAATAACAATAAACACAATTTCATCTCCTTTAGACTCTTCATGTGTAACACCTTCATCAGCAACATAATAACAGTTCTTTTGATGCTTATACTTCTGGTTAGACTTGTAAGGTTTATCATACTTCTCATGCTTCTCATATCTATCAGTCCTATCATGCTTATCAAATTTATCATGGATGTCATATTTAGACCTTCTCTCTGGGCATCTAGAAGAAAAATGTCCTATCTTATTGCAAGAGAAACATTTTAGAGGCAATTTTCCATCATACTTACCAACTCCCTTTGGCAATATTCGGGCAATCAATGCTTCAAGCTCATCCAATTCTCTTTCTTTCTCTTCCATCTCTCTTCTCTCTATTTCATATCTAGATATTCTGCATTCATTAGGGTTATACTTCTACTTTCCAGATACAGATGCTCTAAATTTTATCTTAGACTTTCCATGTGATTCACCAAACTCGCTCAATTCAAATGCAACAACCTTTCCAACCAACATATCTCTTGTCACAGTAGTCACACTCAGGATCTCATCAATAGCAACTACCTTATGTTTATAAGAAAGAGGCAATGATCTCAAAACCTTAGAAAAAATTTCATCTTCTTATCTATCAGCACATCTCATACCTAGGACAAGTTCATTCACCTTATCCATAAAGGAGTTTATGTTCTCATCTTCTCCCATTTTCAGTATCTCATACTTTCCTTTCAAACTATGCAACTTAGAAACTTTGACTTCTTTATCTCCTTCATACAAGGTCTCAAGATTCTCCTAGATCTCATGTGCAGTCTAAAGTCCCATTACATTAGTCATCTCAAAATCAGTGAGGGAACTCAGCAATGCTTCCTTAGCTCTAATGTTATTTTTAGCATCCTTGATCTCAGCAACAGTAAACGATCCATTCTGAGGAACATAATATGCATCCATTGTAATCTTCCAGTAATACTCTCCAAGGCATTTTAAGTGCACCTCCATCTGATTCTTCCATATAGAATAGTTACTTCCATCAAATCTCGGACTCTCCTTGTTAAACAAAATATCTCCAATTGTCATCTCAGATCTCCTCAAGCGATCAGGCTTCTTCCAGAGGATCTAGCTCTGATACCAATTGTTGGAAACAACAATGAAGAAAAACTAAGAGGAGGGGGTGAATCAATTTTCACCAGATTATCAAACATAACCTCAAATACAAATTTGATAAACTGCAGAAACAACAAAGATAAGCAAATTGATAGCACAACACACAACACCAAGATTTTGACGTGGAAAAACTGGTTAAGGAAAAAACCATAGTGGGGACCTACCCAAGATGATACTCTATAGTAGTATATGTAAATATTACAATGGGGAATGCACATGCATTCAAGCTCACTGCATAGAGCTCACTGCTCAAGATAAGATGACCCAAAAGGCTGCAACCCTCAGGGAATGTTCACTACCTTACAATAAGATTCAGACTACAATCCGGACTACATGAAGTACAAATATAGAATCTCCTTATGCCTAACAACAGTTCCAGTTAAGCTTCATCCTAAGAGAGTCGAGTTGAGTGATAAGAGGGAGGACTATGAGAATATTTTGGGCTTGGCTAGAGATCATGCTATTGATTCTTTTAGCCTTTTCAAGTGGCTCTTCCATGAACTCAAAGAGGTCAAACTTAACCAAAGGGCTTTGGGGAGTAAGCTGGAAGCTATGCCTATTCCTACCTATCAAGATAAACAACATGGTGATGGTCAATGGATTGTGGATTGAAGAAAAGAAGAAATTTATGGTGAATTGTGTTAACAGAGTTGTTGTTGGCATTGATGACATGAAAAAAGGGTTTGATTATCAATTCTCCATTGTTGAAGGGAATTACATGAAAATCCATGTTACTCTCGGGACCATTATGGCCAAAAGTCATAGAATTGTCAAGCAGAGTGAAAATTCCATGAACATAATGGTCAATAATCTTGAAGGTCAAGACAAGGTGTTGATAAGTGTGGATGAGGACAAAGATAATACACAGGAGGAGTTTGGTCCTTACAAAAAGACTAGAGGGAACCTAAAGAAGAAAGTTGTTGCTCAAACTTTGGACTACAAAGAACTTAGGTCTGTTGCTAACAATATGAATCTTCTGGAGGTTGAGGTCATTGAGACCCTTAAGAGCCTCATGTAATTCTTGTTCTTTGTTTTTCTATTTTGCTGGTCAGTGGGTCTCTCTTGGTTTTTTGTAGTTAGTTTAGTTTTTTGCTGGCTCTTTTGTTGCTTTATGTATTGCTTTACCCTCTGCATCCTATTTGGTTTTGGTATTAATTTGGTTGTGTTGATTTTAAATCCTTTAGAATCTTCGTTGTAAAGGGTTTTAGGGTCCCTTCAAAACTTGTTTTTGCCTTAATCCAAAATAGTTCTGGTTAAGCACATTTGTCTTCTCTGCAACACTTCAATATATACTCAATCACAATGTCAAAGGCTATATTATCTTGTTCACACCTTTACCAATCTTTGATAAGGTAGACACTACTTTAACACACAAATTACATGACTAAATCATCTATATATACCAATCATCAACCTTGGCAACAAGGTCAGCTAAACCCTCAAATCACAATTACAAAATTACATCACATGATACAAAGATCGATCACTGGACCAATATTATGATATACATTACATAACATGGACCTAAATCAAATGCTCAAACATGCAACACCACTGGAAATCACGCCAAGATCGATCGCAATGCGCTACACCACCAAGAATACTGCATAACATGAAGAATATCACCAGATCAGCAAAATCACCAAGAATGTGCACAAGAATCAATGTGGACCACCAAAACAAATAGGATACAATTAGGAAACACCAGCAAACATGTTAGAATCATTTATAATAGATGCACACCACTTATCAAATCTTCATCTATCAACATCTGAAAATGAATAATACTCAAACAAAAGCAACTGTCACAAAGAAAGATAACTTGCGAAGAACCAAATCACGAACCATCTAAAATGAAGATACACAAGAATATTCCAAATAATCTCCCAAAATCTCAACTCAAGATCTGATCACATTAGAATATACTGGAGGAAATACCAAACTCTGCAAAGCATTGATCAGAAAAACCAAACTGCAAACGGGATCATATGATATGATCAATTAAGCTTCTGGATCACCAAAACCAATATAGAAAGATATAATGATACTAGAAATACTCCATAAACTGAACCATGATCCCAATAATCAAATCTGCAACCACTGAAGAAATAAATCATAGGAATATGTTGACATCAATGACAACAACATCCAAGCAACAACAATGTCCAACAATGCCATGACACCAATATGTCTCCAAGGAAGAAATATCCACCATTGGTGCTTTTCCTATCATCTACACATCCTACCCAATCTGCATCAGTATATGCTTGCAAAATGAAATCTCCTTTCTTTGGATACTATAAGCCATAAGTGTTCCCTATAAATACTTGAATATCCTCATAACAATATTGACATGTGATTGCTTAGGAGCTACTTGAAATCTTGCAACATGCATACAGCTTGAACTATATCAAGCCTTGAAGCTAAAGATAAAATAGGCTTCGAATCATGGATCTATACAAGGTCTAATCAATACTAGGTGACTCATCATCTTTGCTTAACTTGCATCCTATTACCATGGGGGTACTAATTGGTTTGTTGTCTTCCATCTAAAATTTCTTCAACATGTCTTTAGAATACTTGGTTTGAGAGATGAATATGCCTTTATTCTGTTGTAATATTTGCAAACCAAGAAAATATGATAACTCTCCAAGCATGGACATCTCAAACTCTAACTGCATCTGATTAGCAAATTCTTTTCATAGAATATCTTTGTTTTCTTCAAAGATGATGTCATCTACATATACCACTACTATGATCATGTGGTCTCCATCTACCTTGATATATAAATTGTTGTCACCATTTCCTTTTTTGAAACCTTGCTGATGGACATACTTATCCAACCTATAATACCATGCTTTAGGTGCCTGCTTTAGACCATATAGTGTTTTCTTCAATCTGCAAACAAAGCTCTCATTTTCATATAGCTGAAACCCTTCAGGTTGTTCTATGTATACTTCTTCAAGATTTCCATTTAATAATGCCGATTTGACATCCATTTGATACACTTTGTATCCTTTATGGGTTGAAAATGCCAAAAAGATTCTGATTGCTTCAATTATTACAACGGGTGCAAATGTCTCCTCAAAGTCTATCTCTTCAACCTGAGCATATCCCTTGCACACAAGCCTTACTTTGTTCCTTATCACTTTTCCTTCTTCATTCATCTTGTTCCTATAGACCCATTTAGTCCCAATGACATACTTGTCAGCAGGTCTAGGAACCAATTCCCATGTTTTGTTCTTTTCAATTTGCTTCAACTCTTCTTCCATAGCATTCATCCACTTCTCACTCTTTCTAGCTTCATCATATCTCATGGGTTCCATCTCTGACATGAGGCAGAAATTTACTTGCTCATTGTTCCTTTCTCTCCTTCTTGTTTGCACACCATCATTCTTGTTGCCAATAATTTGATCCTCAGGGTGATTCTTTTGCACATATCTATTAGGGGCTTTGTTTGATGCTTCTTCTTCTTATTCCCTCTCAGATTGATCTTCATCTTCACTGTATAATTCTCCAATCTGATTTATTGTAGTCCTTTTACCTTTATGTAAATCCTCATCAATTCTCACATGTACACTTTCAACCACTTTCTTCAGCCTTTTGTTAAAACATTTGTAGGATTTGTTGTGAGTAGAGTAGCCTAAAAAGATACCTTCATCACTTCTTGATTCAAATCTACCCAATCCATCCTATTCTCTTTTGATATAGTATTTAATGCCAGAAACTTTGAAATACTTGGCTAAAGGTCTCCTATCATACCATAGTTCATAAGGTGTCATATTGTTGTTCACTCTTAGTTGTACTCTATTTAAGGTATATACAACAGTGTGAATTGCTTCTTTCCAATAGACATCAGACAAATTAGCTTCATTTAACATTGTCCTTGCCATCTCTTTGGCTATTTTGTTCTTCCTTTCCACAACACCATTTTGTTGTGGTGTCATAGGGGCTAAATATTGTCTTCTAATTTCATGTCTCTCACAGTAATCTTCAAAGTGATTTGATGTAAACTCACTTCCATGGTCTAACCTTAGGCATTTTAGTTTGTAACTACTCTCCTTTTCTACCATCTACTTGAAGACCTTGAATCTCTCAAATGCTTGTGAATTGTCTTGCAAGAAAGTGGCCCATATCATTCTTGAGAAATATAAGTAGAATAAAGTATTTTTCTCCATATAATGCTCTTTTCCTTGTAGGCCCACATAATTCAATATGAACAAGTTCTAGCGGCCTTGTAGTTGAGTATTCTTTAGTCTTGAATCTCACTTTAGTTTGCTTCCCTCTTTGACACTCATCATAGAAGGTGCTTGTAGGTTTGATAATCTATGGTGTGTACCTTACATATCCTTTCTTGCTTACTTTGATCAAATTGTTAAAATTAATGTGTCCTAACCTTCTATGTTGCAACCATCTCTCATCAACTTGTCTCATCATGCATTGAGACTCAAAGCATTCCTTAAGGTTATATACATTGTCATTTGTCCTTTTACCTTCAACAACAAGTTTTCCATTCCTTTCTTTTCTAATTTGACATCCCTTGGAATTAAATGTAAACATATATCCTTTGTCACACATTTGACTCACACTTAGCAAATTGTGATTCAGACCTTCCACATAATATATATCATGTGCTTTCAGCTTGCCATCAATGTGTAGTGTGCCTCTGCCCTTGTTTTTGATTGATGAATTGTCTCCAAACCTTAATAAACCACCATTCCAATCTTCAAGCTTAATAAATTTTTTCTTATCACCAGTCATGTGGTTGGAACAACCATTATCAACTACCTACAAGTTTTTCCTTTCAGCATGTAGGGTAGTTTGAACAATCAAACTTGACTTAGCCTTATCTTTATCCTTTTATGCCCAAACTTTTTTGGTTTCTTTCTTCTTTTCTGTTGTCCCATTCTATTTTGGTTTTGCATTAGGCTCAAATGTTGACATTGTCTTCTTTTGCTTAGCTGTCCTAAGTTTACAATTTTTTGCAATGTGGCCCAAGTTTTGACAATGATAGCATTTGACATTTATATTGAATGATGAGTTTGAAAAACTATTGTAGGATTGAAATACATTTCTACTACAACCATAACTCCTATGACCATACGCATTACATTGATAACAAATAACACTTATATCCCTAAGAGCAGCAAATTGATTTCTATTTTCAAAACTAGGTGGATATCTATGCATAAGATTACAATCAACAATTCTATAACCATAAGTATTACATTTATAGTAGTATCCATGGAATTGAGGTACATACCAATCATTGTTGAAATTGTTTCTTGTTAGTCTCCTTGGAGCAACATAGTTTGGTCTTTTTGAGATCTTCCTTCTTGTATCCTTGACCTTTGTGAAGCCTCCATTATCAACATTGTCTTTTATTTTAGGGTCAACATGTTGGTTCATTGATTGATTCTTTTTAGCAGCAGCATATGTCTTCTTCTCATTGGGCTTGCTGACTATTAAGGTTTGTTTGACTTCACTTTTTCTTGAAGAGATGAAGTGTATCTCCTTGTCTGATGAATCTTTATTGTTAGAACATTGTCCCTTTTCAAATACAACTCCATTGATTTCCTTGTTGTGCTTCTTCTTACTTAATATTTTTTCTAATGCTTCAATGCTCCCACCATACTTAATTCTCATATTGAGTTCATCCTTATTTTATTCCAATTCCTTTCTTATATTTACAAGATCTTCATCCAATTTTTGACACTCCTTATCCTTCCTTTCTAAATCTAATTTGTCACTTCATACATCCTTTTTGCTTCTTCCAATTGGATTCTAAAATCATATATTGTTGTCTTTGATTCTTCAAGTGATTTGCTTAGTAGATCTTGTTCTTTAGCAACAACATTCATGTACTTTTTATATTCCTTTCTCACCTTCCTAAGTTCTTTTAAAGAACTTACAAGTTCACCTTCAAGGTCTACTTCATATTCAATTTCCTCTTCTTCATCATCAAAAATATGTCCATCAAATAACTCTCCTTGCACCATGAAGAGGTTGACTTCTCTTTCACCTTCACTGCAGCAGTCTTCAGAGACACTTTCTTCATCAGAGGCATCATGTTGAAAGACTGTTTTTTCTCCTAATTTTTTTTCTTCTTGGCTTATAAGTATTTGTCATCCTTTCCTTGCTAGAGGCCTTCATGTTTTTCTTTTCATCTTCATCTTTCTCTCCATAAGGACACTTAGATGCAAAGTGTCCAATCTTGCCACAATTGAAACATTTGAAAGGACTTACCTTTGTACTGTCTTGAACCTCTTTTGAGATTCCTTACAAAGTTTGCTACAGCAGCATAAGAATCATTTTCATCATCATTTGTAGCATTTTCTTTTCTTTTCTGTGAGGTATTGAAGGCAACTTCTCTCTTTGAAGGTTCGACACTTATTGTTCTCATCTCACAGGCTGATAGAGAGCCAAACAGTTCATCCATAGAGAAGGTGGTCAGATCCTTAGCTTCTTCAATGGTAGACACTTTGGTGTCATGCTTTGGATTGAGAGATCTGAGTACCTTTTTGACAATAACTTCATCTTTGAATTCTTCTCTGAGTCCTCTTATGGTATTCACAATTTCATCTACTTTTTGAATGTATTCAACTATTTTCTCTTTTTCCTTCATTTTTAGTACTTCAAAATGACCTCTGAGATTTTGCAGCTTGGCCTACTTTACTTTGACATTGCCTTCATAGATTTTTTGTAGCTTGTCCCAAATATCTTTTGTTGAAGTGCAGTGAATGACTTTGACAAACTCTGTATTAGACAAGCCACTCAAGATTGCATTCTTAGCTTTCGCAGTGTTCTCATATTCCCTTTTAGCATCAGGGTCAATGGGATTAACTTGAGAAATAGTGTAACCATTCTTCACTAGCATCCAAACATCAAATCCTAATGAGGACAAGTAAGTTTCCATTCTTTTGCTCCATAAGGCATAGTTAGTGCCATCAAACATAGGAGCTTTAGAGTATGATTCATTTCTGGCTATTGTGTTCACAAGATAGGATCTACCCAAGCTAGAGAAATCTTTACAGAAGGGAACCTGGGGCTCTGATACCAATTGAAGAACACAAATGGACACTAAGAGGGGGGTGAATTAATGTATTTTAAAATTTTAACTATGTGTGCTAATACTGAGACTACAAATTAATGAAAAATACACAAAGACACATAAAACAAACCACAACACCAGATTTATGAGGAAAACCCAATGTGGCAAAAACCTCAATGAGAATAGTTGCTAGAGTCTACTGCTCCAATCCAGTCTCACAGTAAATAAACATATTAGAAATTTTAGGGCACCAACCCCTAATTTATGAGTACCTACTCAAAGGAAAACCTACCCCTACTCTGAGCACCCACTCAGAGATTTATAGTGATTATCAAAGTTTACAATGCAGTGATGAAACCTTGTTATAAATTAGTTTTGTAACACTTACAAATTTCTCATATCTTGAGAATTATTTTCTCTTCCTACTGAAGTTCCTTCTTTGTTTCTTCTTCTTCCTTTGTCTCTTCTTCTTTCTCTTTTCTCTTTGCTTGCTCTCCTTGTTTCTATGGATGTCTTTGTTTTCTCTCTACAACAAACTCAATCTACACTATCAACTCTACAACTTAAGTCAACAAGTTACAATAACTTTATTCCATTCTCTTATCTCAATCTCAATAGCCACACCTACTGATATCAAATCTCATCACATTTGCTGCTCAATTCAATCATCTTTGTACACCACTCACTTTTCTCCAATGCAGGATTTTAATATTTTATTTGAGTCGGTTATCTTGGAGATCTCTACTGCAATTGATTTTATTCTCTGTCCTCCATCTATTCTCAAATCGACTACCTGAATTAAGTGCATCTTATCTATCTTTAGATCATTACTTGTACTTATATTACTAAGTTTAGTAATCTTCCTCTTCCCGAAATGATCTAGAATCCTTCCTCAAGCCACACAACCAGCCTGCAACTTGATCTCCATTAATGCATTCTCCATCCTCTATTGACCTACCCTAAAAGATCGACAACTACCATACTTGAATCCATTATCACCTACTTTTGCATATTTGATTTGTTCTTTGTCCACCAGGGAGCCTCATATCTTCTTATTCTTTGTCTACATCACATGGTCAAGGTCATTTGACCTCCATGTAACACTCTTGTGCCAATCTGCATGCGCATGTGTCATCAAAAGTATTCATAATTGATATCCAAGTCATCTGGTCAACCATAGTCAGCCGCCACATGGACTATCACCCTTATTAGGCTGCTAACGTGTTGACTGAGACACCTCTAATGGTCATGATGACCTTAAACTCTATCACTACGAGATGGTGGGATGTGCACCATTTTGCCTTTTAAGTTGCCCTGCATCATCACTCATATGCCCATTTTGTTCATGCCGGCTAGCGGGATGCATCATCTTTCTACCTTAACTTACCTCGTGAGTTCCTCTTTGCATCCATCTGTAGGTGTAGGATAGTGGGAAGCCCAAATCATGCCTTTGTCCTTTTAACCCCACATGGTCACCATTCACACATCTATCATGTCATGGCATGGTGGGAAGAACTCTTGCTTCTCCTTGTGTTACCCCGCGAGACCTCGAGTCTCAACGCAAACAAGTCATGGGATAGTGGGGGGGTCCCTAAGCCCTACTTGAAATTATCCTACACGGACACCATGCACATACTTTGCGAGGTGTGAGATAGAGGGGGACACATTTCCCATTCACTTAAATTGTCCTACATGGTCAACCAAGGCTCACCAAACATGTCGCGGGATAGCGAGGGGGGTCTTCGACCTCAATGAAACTCTTATCCCACACGATCTCTTGCCTGCATTCAAACACACCATGGAACCCACGGATACATGTGAACTAAATGATTGATGCCACATAGAAATCATGGCTCTCAACCCCAACTTGGTACTCATTCATTGCTGCCAACATGTGGAGATGATGAATCTAGTCAAAACATCTGCAGCATAACACGACATGTTATGCACAATTGCATAGCATAACCCTCATGTTTTGTGCAACTACTACCTGCTTCTTTGTAACCTCTTGACATCCCTTGACATCATGATTGCTACATGCTATTCTGCAACCATTTGATATCTCTTGACATCAATGACAATAATGCCAACAATAATCTCTATGAGCAAATTCATAAGTTGCAGGCCAAGTCTGAAATAGACTCAAATGAGTGAGAATGGGATCTTATTCTGAGGAAACTTTTGACATTGATATAGATGTGGTTCATACCTATACACCAATGCTCTACGAAGGAGAAAGCTCAGAGTCTCGATCATTTGAATTTGGACCACAAAATATCTATGAGGCTAGTGAGAACGAGAAGATTCGATACGAAATAGACAATCTCAAGGAGAGTACAATCAAAGTCCTTAATCTTATTGATAACTTTGTCAATATCTCTATCATGACCCTTACAGTATCAAGTCTTAATCCACCTAATGATTCCTCACCCCTCGTGCATCCAAAACTCATATACTAGGAACAAACTAAACAACTCAATATACCTATCTTCCCATATGATGACACTATTGTCCATTACCTCTGTACAGTAAACCCTGAAACATGCCCACCAGTGAAACTCATAATGATATCCTCAACCAGGGGAGTGCCAAGTCTTTCAGTTGCAAAACATATAAAACACAAAAAGGATCTAATGGTGAAAACCATCTAATGGTAGTATTAGATCACAAAAAAGTAAAAAGAAAGTACGTATCCAATGGTAAAAACCTCTTTGAGGTGCTGACGAATGAAAAACTTGACACTCTTCCTGAGAACTATTAGGAGAGATCACCTATATTGATTGAGCCAACACAATCCATAAATATCAGCACTATAGAAATAGCAAAGACTTTACATCTTCCTACATCCTTAACAAATCAAGAGAAACCAAGTTTCACAAAGTTTTTCGAAGAGAAGTAAATCAAATTTTCCTGGTCATATTCACATATGTCGAGAGTAGATCCAGATTTAATCATGCATCATTTATCCATAGCTCCAGGAGCTAAGCATGTCAAACAGAAGCTAAGAAAAATGAATCCACATGTGGCACTGCTAGTCAAAGTAGAACTAAAGAAACTACTCGATGTCGATTTCATCTAACCAATCGACTATGCAAAGTGGATCTCTAGCATAGTACTTGTTTCAAAATCAGACAAAAGTATCAAGATATGCACCGACTTCAAAGATCTGAAGAAGGTTTTCCCTAAGGATGATTTTCCTTTACCCAACATCGACACAATTGTAAATTTAACAGTAGGACATGCCATGTTATCACTTATGGATGATTTATTAAGCTATAATCAAATCAAAATAGCACCAAAGGACCAAAATAAAATAGCATTTACATGTCCATGGGGTACTTATTGTTGGAATGTCATGCCTTTTAGCGTAAAGAATGTAGGAGTGACCTATCAAAGAGCAATAACCACAATATTGTTAGATGCAATGACAGTCCCAAAAACACTGAGAGGGGGGGGTGAATCAGTGTCTAGCTGGTTTATGGAATATTTGAATTTGTTTATAACTTTTTAACCCAAATTAATTTACCGGTAAAGAGAAATAACAGAGACAACATAAATGCACACCATAACACAAGATATTTTGGCAAGGAAACCCAGTGTGGGAAAAACCTCAGTGGGATTTGTGACCCACAATATTTACTCACTGGCCAATATGAATAAATATTACTTACAACAGGGGCCTACACATGTAGGAAGGCCAACAGCCTAGAGCTCACTACTCAATAGAAGAGTCTCACTCACTACAAAATGGATAATTAAATCCAATATAATGTACTGCTCAAAATAGCACTGCAATGCTTGATTCAGTACCAGTTTAAGCTTTGTCATAAACCTTAACCAAAAACCTTTCCGGTGAATGATATTCACTTACATAACCTATCTACCTTATCACAAAATGTTTTCACTATCTTCTACATAATATTCGTCTATGTCATGCTACTGCAAAAATGACTTATTAGATCTCATACATATATGAGTCTTTACAATACATCATGTCGGTTTGCAAATAATTAATTACATTTACAATATGATTCACATAAACAAAACTTTGTCTCATGTCATCCTGAGTGCCGATATACTTCATTGTCGGTGTAATCTGGATACTGGTGAGTGTGCTTATCAGTGCCAATAGATGATGTTTGTGTTGCTGGTGATCCTGTTCAACCTGTTTCCAGTTGGTTGCCATCAATGACAACATCAGCCATTCTCATGTGAGTGTAGAATTCCAACAATCTCCTTATTTGGCATTGATGGTAACACTCATGAGAAAAATCCAAAAATGAAATCCAAAATCTGATCCCCAAAAAAGTGTGCTCCCCCTAAGCAAGTGATCTCTTATGTGCATTTATTTTTCTCCATACTACTCCCCCTTTGACATCAATGGCAAAGGATGTCAAAAAGAATCAAAGAATACAAAAATGCTACCTCATAGCCTATAACCAGTTGCTTACAAGTTGAAAAATGTCTACCAAAATTATATTCAAGCTTTGCATGAATTTGTTACTGTCAAAAAGAATGGTTTTTGTCTGCTAGGTCATGTCGGTTAGATAGTGCATCTGTTGCTCTAGTGACCATTCTCCTTGAATTGTTGTCTTTAATATCTCAACTCATTGAGTAATAAGGTTGTCCAATCTTGGACCAAGTTTTCTTTTCAGTTCCCGAACCTTTAACCTTATCCTTGCTTTCTCTTTCTCAAGTTTCTCTAACTTTTCCTCATAAACTACCATTTAACTGAGGTAAGTCCCAAAGAACCTATCATATTATCCACAATGTCAACTATCTCCTTCTATGTCTTCTTAATTTCCTCATCAATATCTTTAGTCAGGTGGTGAGGTTTTCTAGCTTCTCTATACAACTCCTTATATTCCAAAATTGTTGAGTTAAGTACCGATAATAATGAATCCATGTGCTTAGTACAGTCTTTGATAGTTCTCTCAAAGAATTCACCTTTCTCTTTATCTACTCTTTCTTTTACAGTTTCCTCATTTACCTTATCTATGGTTAGAACATTTTCAGCAATAAATTTGGACAATGCGTCCAATTTACCTAAAGAATCATCAATGTGATATATCTTACAGGTCGGTGCAATCATCTTCAAGATAGGTAATGTGTCATCAATAGCCATAAATTCTAAGGCATTGCAATTTGTTATCCTCTTAATTGAATCCAAAATAACATATGTTACATTAGTCGGTCTGAATTCTCCAGTGGATGTGCTTAGTTATTGCAATAGATTTCCTTTCAACAGATACTTGCCCAATTGCCTTAACTATTTCTTCCTTGTATCTTGGGAATCTGAACAAATATTTTAATGAGTTTAGACTAAAGATGAACCAGAGAATGAGAATATTTGGTGATCTAGTTAAAAAATATGAAGATGACATATCTTTTACAATCAAAATAGATCATTGCATAATGCAAGCAGTTGAGTCCAGAGAAGATGAAGTTGAGCCTATGGGCTATGAAGTGGTAAGTGATATACTGACAGGGTATGCCTCTACCCTACTTGCTTCACCACTGGATCCCAAAAAGAAGAGGACCGGTACTTACTCCGAGAGGATCAAATCTGTCGAAGTACCAAAGCAGAAAAAGAGTAACGCAATGCCATTGGCATCAGCACTGGTTAAATCTGTTGCCAGTTCTAAAGTGACCAAGAAGTCACCAGCCAAAAAGAAACTAGAGGCTATTCCACCAAAGGTATTCGAAAGGAAGAGGAAAACCGGGAATAACTCATCGGATTCAAAAGGCACTGAACCAGACGTAGAAAGGAAGAAGACAAGACAATCAAGCGAGAAGATGAAGTCAACTAGTAATGTACTAGCAACCTCTGCACCAGTAAATATAGATATTTCCTCTTACAAGCCTATGACACATTGTCAAAGGACCATAAAGAATATTAGAAGGAAAGTTCTTGATGATTTAAAAGAATATTTTGATGATTTCAATGATAGTGAAAAGGAGGATGTTGAAGAAGAACTTATTAAATATTTATGTATTAATGATCAGTCACCTACCGATATTAAATCAATTACTTCTAAATCTTTGTATGATTCTTTGGACAATAAATGGTGCATTGCCATTGAAAAGGAACAAGACATCAGGGAGAAATTTTTTGCTCAATATTTTCCCGATGCCTCAAATTCAAAATTGTTTGAGATTATTGATAAGTACAAAGGAATCTTCTTCATGCAAAGAAGAAGACTTCAGCTACTCAGAGGAAAAACTTTTGTAGTGGAAAAAGACACCCATCTACAGGTTAAGGTAGCTGCCAAAATGCAAACAGTATCTGAAGCTAATCGACAGGCTGAGCAAGAGCCTGACCTATCCACAGCCAAACAGGATGAAATCTTTGACAGTCTGGGTGAAATAATAGCAGAACAAAATGACCCCATTGATGTTGATGTACTAGATATTGAGGATACCACTCCGGATAAGGAGAAAGCTGAAAAGGAGAGAGTAGATAAAGAAAAGGATGAGAAAGTGGAAAAAGAGAAACAGGAAAAAGAGAAAGCGGAAAAAGAGAGACAAGAGAAAGAGAGAGCGAAGAAGAAGAGATTGGAAGAGGAGAAGAAGAAAGAAGCTGAGAAGAAGGAGGAAGAAGAGAAGAAAAGGAAGGTAGAGGAGAAAGAGAACGCTGCCAAGGTAGCCCAGGAAAAAGAAGAGGAGAAGAAAAGACAAGAGGAGATCAAGGCAAAGGAAGGAGGACAGACACCTAAGGCAACCGAAGATCAAGCCAAGCAAGTTGATCTCACCGGTCCCACTAATTTGACTATTGCTTGTCTGACTCAATCGGTTGATGAAAGTGAGCTACTGAGGAGCATTCAACTAGCGTAGATTAGATTGGAAGAACTGAGGAAAAAGAAAGAATGGGATATCATTCACTTTGTTGTTGACACTATTTCCAATCCAATCCCTGGTACTAACCTTCCTAGTACCGATTCCTCGCTGGCTAATCTAAAACTTCTTCGTACAGTAGTAAATGATCAAGTGTAATCTTTAGAAGATGTTGCCTAGATTTCTGCAGAGAAGAAGCATGAAAAAGATCTAAAAGTTTCATTAGTCAAGCAAATGGATGAAGACAGAGTAAAACTGCTTAAGAAAAAGGATGATATAAGTTCAGCTATGGGTGAAGGTAACCTAATCTTGAGCAAAATCTGCCAACCTCACCTATTTTGTGAAGATGCTCTGAAACAGAAGAGTCGACTCCAATCGGAGTTACAGAAGTGCTTCTATTACCAAAATTGTAGGTTCTTTAGAAGTGCTTCTTGAACTTCAAGGCTATTACTCTCACACAAAAGATGAGCACTATCAATGCAATGGAAGAATTAGGCTTCCAAATGAATACCGAGAGTGAAATTGCTGCCTCACTTCTTGATTCATGGTCTTCAGACATGAAGAATTTTATGCAAAACTTTAAATCTCTTTTTGAGAAGTTTTGCTCTTTATTGTAATGAACATATACTATGTTTTTATATTATGCAAAAAGGGAATATTTTGCATTACTTTGTCATTGTTGGCAAATGGGGAGTAATATAAAATTTTATGGGGAGTAGTATTGAAAATTTTCATGCACATACTTGTAATTTTTGCAAAGGGAGTAGTGTATATGCTTAGGGGGAGTAATTTTGATTATGGCATCTATTTTTGTTTTGTGAGCACTTAGATGTCAAAATTTTCCTAAGTGTTGCCATCAATGCCAAAGGGGGAGATTGTTGGTATATTGATGATGTTTAGTTGTGATTGTCATTGATGGACACACACTTATTTGATGTATGGGTTATTCTCAACCGGTAGTTGTTCCAACCAGTATTGTATGTCATTATATGTATAGTCTTTGTTTGTTAAAGGCTATCGGTGTTTTGTAGAAGATGCTTACCAGTCATAGCATAACTGGAGACCCCAAGCGATATGAAGACCCCTAGCGGTATAAAGACCTCAAGCAGAATGAAGACCCCGAGCGGCAGTTAATCTTTTTGATCGGAACACTATGTTCCAGTTTTCTAGTCTTCATTTGTTAACCGGTAATCAGTATATTGTGTTAAACCGGTATAATTCTAAAGTTTGATGAGTTATCATCCACTGACACTTTAATGGTGTTTGTGTGTCATGTTACCAAATGTGTCTAGATGCACTATACCTAGGAAATTGTAGTCTAATATTATTGGACCGACATGAAATCAAGTTCCTATATGAGGACATCATGTCTAGGATTTTAAGTGTTGTTGATATGTGCAAGTGTTGGAGAAAAGATTAGGTCTGTTCGAAATAGGTATCTCACTACAGAGCTTGTGAGTGCAAAGAATAGAAGAGTGAAGTAATGTTGTAATGCATTAAAAGAGAACTGTCAAGGATCTAATCAAGCACTCTATGCTATCTTCTAGATCATTCACTTGTTGATTACTAATATCTTCGACAATTTTGAAACCCTTAACTGGGTAGGCCCAACCAAGCCTATTGTGAATCCTCTAACAAGGTGGTTCATAGTTATGGATCTAAAATCCTTTAATAGGGTAGTCTTTAACAGGACTTATCTCCTAACAGAGATCTGGATTCCTAAAAGGATTTGTTCTGGTGAAGAACGTTGTAAGACCTTAACTGGTCTGGTTACTATTCTGCAGATAGTTGACTTGTGAGTTTTACTCACCGTGGTTTTTCCCATTTGGGTTTCCACATCAAAATATCTTGTGTTATGGTGATTGTGCTTCTGTGGGTGAATGCTTTATTTTCTATTTGACTTGTTTGAGTTTTAATCAGTTTATTGTTTAAACTGCTACACCGGTCTGCAGTAAAATTGTTTAAGAGTGTGGTTAAATTATTAGGCATACTAATTCACCCCCCCCCCCTCTTAGTATTCATCAGCTACTACAAAAATGACTTATTAGATCTCATACATATATGAGTCTTACAATACATCATGTCAGCTTACAAATAATTAATTACATTTACAATATAATTCACATAAATAAAACTTTGTCTCATGTCGGCCTACGTGTCAGTATACTTCATTGCCGGTGTAATCTAGATGCCGGTGAGTGTGCCTGTCGGTGCCAGTAGATGATGTCTGTGTTTCCGGTGATCCTATTCAACCTATTTTCGGTTGGTTGCCATTAATGACAACATCAACCATTCTCATGTGAGTGTAGAATGGCAACAAATATTTCATGATATGATGCACACATTCATGAAAGACTATGTAGATGACCTATTAGCCAAATCATTTACATGGGAAAGACATCTGGAGATTCTTGACAAAATCTTTCAGAGGCTAGAACAATTCAATGTGCAACTAAACCCAAAAAAATGTGTGTTCGATGTAACATCCGGAAAACTATTGGGATACATTCTATGAGAAAAGGGAATTGAGGTGGATCCCACAAAAGTAAAATAAATCATGGAGATGTCATCTCCTAGAAACATTAGTCAGCTAAGATCTCTACAAGGACAGCTACAATCCATCAGAAGATTCATTGCTCAACTAGCTGACAAGTGCCTCCCTTTCACTCACCTACTCTACAAGAATGTTCATTTTAGATGGGAGCACAAATGTGTAGAATCATTCCACCAATTAAAGCAGTACCTAATGAATCCACCCATATTGGTGCCACCAATAGAAGACAAACCTCTACTTCTCTACATATCAGCCACAGAGGTATCTTTAGGAGCTTTATTAGCACAAGAGGATTCAACAGGAAAAGAAAGAGCAATCTACTACATCAGCATAACATTGAATGGATATGAACTCAACTATACCTTCATTGAAAAAGCTTGTTTAGCTGTGGTGTTCACTTCTCAAAAGTTTGAACACTATACGCTAGCTCATACAATCAAGCTAATATAAAAAATAGACCCATTAAAGTATCTACTCATCAAAGTTTCTTTAACTGGAAGACTAGATAAATGGGCGATGATTTTGAGCGAGTTTGACATTCAGCACATAGACGGGAGAGAAATCAAAGGTCAAGCTATAGCAGATCAATTGGCAAAGGCACCATTAGAAGACAATCATCTGCTCCATGTTGTATTTCCTAACACGGATGTTCTCATAGTCACAACACAATCATGGGCCTTGTACTTTGATGGATCATATACATAGCATGGATCAGGTGGTGGCATCCTATTAGTCACTTCGTAAGGACACACCATCCCAAGATCTGACAGATTAATGTTCCCTTGCACAAACAACATAGCTGATTATGAAGCCCAGGTCACAAGAATCAAAGTGGAAGTAGAATGGAAGATCATAGAGTTACAGGTCTTTGGAGACTCCCAATTGGTCATCAATCGGGTCAATGATAACTATCAAACAAAGGATGACAAGATGATGTCATATAAAAGGATGGTGGATGAATTCAAAAAATACTTTATGGATATCAAATTTGAACAGATCCCTAGGGTGGATAACAAAGCTGCAAATGTCATGGCAACCATTGCCTCACTCCTACAAATACCATAAAAATAGAATGGTTGGGTTCCTAGTGGAGATATTGTTTTCCCCTGTCTATGACAATCCTGAATCCCAAGTCATATGCCACCTAGTCAATTCTGACTCACCACTCTATGGAAAGATCTATGCCTACCTAAAAGATACTATCCTTTTGCTAGATCTATCTAGAAACCTATAATGCAACTTTATATGTCAAGCAGTTCATTATACCCTAATTGTCGATACACTTTAGAGATGAGGTCTTGATGGTACTCTCCTTCGCTATCTTGATCGTAACGAATCTAAAATTGCCTTGCAAGAACTTCATGAGGGTATCTGTGGAACACATTCAAGTGGTCCTACTCTAGCCAAGAAACTTCTAAGAATGGGGTATTATTGGCCGACCATGAAAAAGGAATCCTACCAATTTCCTAAAAAATGCCCAAAATGCCAAATCCATGGCAATCCTATACATGCACCGGCACAGTAGCTGCAACCATTCACTACATAATGGTCTTTCTATAAGTGGGGACTTGACCTTGTGGGTAAGATTCATCTCTCCTCATCCAATGGACACAAGTTCATAATCATGGCCAATGATTATTTTACAAAATGGATTGAAGCTGCTCCATTGAATACTAGTACCGGCAAGAAAAAACTTCCTTCATCCTGAACTATCTCATTTGTCGGTATGGCATCCCCAATTCCATTATCACTGATAATGGTAGACCCTTCAAAAATTAAGATGTGCAAGAACTTTGCAAAAGACTCCATATCCAGCATCACTTCTCCACAGCTTATTATCCTCAGGGGAATGGCCAAGAAGAATCTTCAAACAAAACCATTCTGAAAATCCTAAAGAAAATAGTAAATGATGCTAGTCGTGATTGGAATATTCAATTGAATCCCGCCTTATGGGCATACCACACTAGCATCCGTACACCTAAGGGAGCCACACCCTATGCACTTCTATATGGATCAAAAGCCATTCTACCCATTGAGCTCAAAATACCATCACTCAGAGTATCACTGAATGGACTCATTCCAGATGAGGAATACAGGATAAACCGACTGCAAGAATTAGATTTGTTGGATGAACATCATCAACATGTTTTTTATCACCTCAAAGCATACCAGCAATGCATGTGTAGGAGCTACAACCATAGATTAAAACCAAGTGCATTTCAAATCGATGACTTGGTATTGAAGGAAAATCCCCATAATCAACAAGATCGAGAAAAGAAAGGAAAGTTTGAACCAAACTGGTTGGGTCCTTTCATCATCATATCAACCTATGGATCTGGGGCATATCATCTATCTACATCAAAAGGAGACATGTTGGATGAGCCTATCAATAGCATCCATCTCAAGAAGTTTTACACCTGAGTCATCCAATGCATGAAAAAGCAAAAAAAAAAAAAAGAGAGAAAATCAAGAAAAATACAAAAAAATTATAAAAATCAAAAAGTGCAATAAAAGAAAGTAGTGAAAACCTGGCAATAAAGGATTTTGGTGATAGATCATCTCTTTTTATGTATCAGTACATATATCATACCCTTTTGCATCCATTTCATCTAGTCCATCAGCCAACATAGCCCTTTAACACAATTCAATCTTGAACACACTTAGCGTAGTCACTGTCCTTCTTTGTCTACAACAGTTTATCTCACCATGGCTTGGTAATTAGTGTATATATCCATATCAATATTTGTGTCCAAGGTTGGGGGAAAATCCTGACCTCATTGGGGACAATTCACCTTTTGGGCTTAAACAAATAACAATCGCATGAATGCAGACATATCTTGCAAACACAGACCATGAAACTCAATGATGAACATCAAAACATTTGAATCCAAACACAATATGGAATAATTGATAACACATTTCAAACCAATCATCAGACTCAACTTCCAGATCAGTACAAAATGAAACATGATGGATGATCTATTCTGAATCATGGTTTGATTACTTTAGCATGGGATTTGACTATTTGTATCTTGATTTTTGGTTGTCAGATCTCCTGAGCAACTCCAGGATGTCTTGAACTATATAAGCAAGGAAGGAATCTGATATTTTTTGTCTTCTATCTGTGAGTGGATCATTTGTACTATGCTAATTAGTCACAAGACATGATTAGAAACATATCATTGAAGACATTTTAGATTGGCATATATTATCGATTCACTCTTGCTTATTTTTATGCAAACAACACTCAGGTCATCTTTCTTTAATTATACCTCGACGCTTGTGTCATTTTGTAATATAAAAATCGATGTAAGTTGTACTCAAGTCATCATGGTTCAATTATACCATAGATGTTTGTACTAACTTCCAACATTTCAAATGCTCAGCGATGACAAAAAGAGCACAAATAATTGGCTAACAGAATGACAACATTGCATAATTAGATTGCATGACCACAATAGATTTCATGTCAATTGCATTCATATGTAGTTATATTTATTTTATCATCATCATAATATCATTTCATTTAGTAGCATAAATACATCATTTTGCATTTAAAGTAACATATCATTATCATCATAATCCTCATCATTAGAATATAAAAATTACATTTCATTATTAGTTGCATTTATCAAGATTCATCATTTACATTTAGTTTGTATTTCAACATCACATAAATGCATTTACCATGTAATCATCATTGCATCACGACACATAACACATCATCATATAGGCATATATTGATAACTTCAAAACATATAGATCACATCATCATAAAATTACTTATCAAATAGAAAACACACACCACATTAACACCATCTGCATCCATAACCATAGAATCATGTATACATGCACATAAAACATCTAAAATCATTTATAAAATCATTATCTTCGTATATCAACATATACATCAAATCGTGCATCATCATACATATATCAAATACACCATGTAAGATCATCATTAAATCAGTCACAACATCATAAACAAGAATCATCACATAGATATATGTAAGCATCTTGTAGGCACATAAATATGTCCACGAATTAAATGAATATTTAATATTTATTTAACACACTAATATTCCTCTATCAATTAAATTTATATTTAATTAATTCACCATTAGCCTTTTCTTTTATCCTAGTTAAATAAATTAAATAGATTTATTTAATTACTTATAGTCCCATCTATTAAATAAATTAATAAATTTATTTAATTCCCCTTTCTATTTAAATAAATTAAACATTTATTTAAAATCCCCCAACCAAGTCCCTTTTTAAATAAATCAATATTTATATAAAAATGCCTCATCCACGTGCATTCTCCTACACGTGCAAGTTGCATATTTTAGTTGAAATAAACTTCTAGATTCTTCTATCCTCCTTCTAGATTCTTCTAACCCTTTCTAATTTAGCCTAGTCCCTCTTCTAATCATTTGCACAATCCTAACCAAAATTAACCCCCAACCCATCATCTTAACCATTTAAGACTCTTACAGAGTCTTAAATGTTGTTGGCATTATGTGAACCGGCATGAGCCTTATGTGAACCGGCATAAAGACATAATGATATTGTATGTTGTCATTGATGTCAATATGGGACATAGTGTGAACCGGCATATGTGTGAACCGGTATATGCCAAAGTGAAGCGGCATATTTGTTCAAGGTGAACCGGCTTGTAGTTATGGGAACCAACACATGGAAGCACTATATGACTACCGGTTGGTAGGCAGCTTCCACTTTGGGGTTTCCATTTGGAGTACCTCAAGTCTGTGTCACTCAATTGGTGATCTTTGTGTGATGAGTTAGCAGTATGATGAAGGACAGATTGTGTTGCCATGTAAGCTCTGTGTGCGTGAAGGATCTTGCATGAAGATGACTATTTCTATCTACCTCGGGAATGTATGAAGTTTGTCAAACGGTGATAAAGCATGATGGGTTATCATCCACCATGAAAATGGTGGATAATGGACGATGGAGAATGTCTTGAGATTGATTCAAGACTTGTGCATTTAATGTAGTATGATCCAATGGTCAGGATCGAATTGTTTGAATTGCTCAACCTAATAGGTTTAGGGTTTAGGGTTTTTGCTACTGACCTGTATGTTTCCTATAAGGTTGATGTTGGGTTTCTGTCTGAGGTTGTTGGCAAAAAGTTGTGAGTGTGTATCCAAGAAAAGTGATACGTGATTCTTGCCAGACCAAAGGAAAGAAGAGATACCTGCAAAGTGAATGTGCAGAAAGAAAAGAGGAGCCTAAATGGATCTGCATTAGCATTGAGTGTTGTTAACAGATCATTGTAATACCTGTTGATCTCTAACCACTTCAACAATTGTAAAATCCCCTAACAGGGTAGCCTTAACTGGCTTGATTCAAAATCCCTTAAATCGAGTGGTCTTAACCGGCTTGTTTCAAATCCCTTAACCGGGTAACTCGAGGCTAATGAGTTCTGAGAAGCTAGAGAATCTTAGGATATCCTTTCAGCTATTGAGTTCTTAAAATCCTCTAACAAGGTGACCCTACTGGGTTTAACCCTTAACTAGGTATCCCTTAACCGGGTGATCCTTAACAGGATCGGTTCCTACCAAAACCTATTGTAATGTCCTTAACCGGACAAGGCTCCTAACAAAGCGGACTTCCAAAGAGTTCAAAAAACAGCTTGTGGGTATTCATTCCCACCATGGTTTTTCCCAGTTGGGTTTCCACATGAAAAATATGTGTGTCATGTGTAATGCTCTTGTCTTGTGATGCTCTGTTTTATCTGTTAAGAACATGAAGGTTCTATGTTTTATGCCTGTCTATAAAACATATTGAACTCACTATTGTGAAGATCTGATGGTTAGGTTTACTAGTTTATGCATGAGAATATAATGATACTGTGGTATTGAGCTAAGAGAAAAGCTTATTGAGTGACCGGTTCATGATTGATTGAGCTATACTGGATGTTACCGGTTGCACTCTATTTTACCGGTATCCTTGTTTATCAGTCATTTGGAGTATTTGTTGTCAAACCGATTTTGGACTATATTTGTGTTTGTACTGATTCACCCCCCCTCTCAGTACCGGTTTGGTACTAGTGGTTCATCATTGAGATATCAAATGCTTCCCGTCTTCAACACACTAACCCACATGGGTCTTGACCCTTTAGTCAAGGCTTAACCATGGGTAAAATTTTCACAAGATTTTACCCATTGGATAATAACCTTACCCTTGGATAATATCTTTATCCAATAACCCAACCTACATGAGGTTACCCTCATGTCTTCTCAGGCATTAAGTGCTCCTTCCCTCTCCTCTCAAGTGATCTCATGCTGACACTTGTCATCATGGGATTGGGTTAAAAACCATCACATGGATCATGAATCATGCAATCTTGGCCCTCCACAAACTAGATCAATCTAGACCATTCAATATTCTATTTTACCTATAAATAAGACCCTTCTCAAGAAAAGGAGGAAGCATTAGAGCATTGTTATTATACTAAAATATCACATAGATATTTAGAGCTTTCTCATAGCATCACTATTTGCTTTTACAGAGCATATGTTTTCATTTTCAATCATCTTGAATCTCCATTTGGAATCCATGGCTAATGCTAAAAGTTGGGAGCTACACTCATTTGGAACTTGGAAAGGAGGGAAACAAGGGAGCAGCAACAAAACACATCATGAAAGCATCTTAGGGAGATTCTTCTCCTTTCTTATTTTATTTAAGATTCTTTCATGCTTTTTAAATCTCCTTTGATATGTTTTTGGAATGGCTTTTAGTTCTTTGTTTTGGTTTTAATGGTTGAAGCTAACATACTAACATTGAACTTTATCTTTGGTTCTTATCCACATTTCCATAGCATCATTTGGTGAACCCAACATGAATCATACACTAAGAAATTAAAATTTTGGCTAACCTTTTGAACGTTGTGGGTTTTCACACACAGGTTTGCATTTTAGTGCCTTCGTCACTCGGATTAGCACCTTTGTTGCACGTTTTAGCGCTTTTGCCACACGTTGTAGCACATTTGTAACTTGCTTCTCTTCTTTAGTTATAGCACTTTCATTGCATGCTCTAGCACTTCTATTCTAATTTGGTGCTTTTGCAGCTTATTGTAGCACTTTTTTCTTACTATAGCGCGTTTGTTCTCTATTTGGTGTCTTTGTTTTCCTCCATAGTCTAGTGCGTTTGTAATAGGTAGAGAGATAAAATTTGTAACCTCCAAGAAAATTTTAGGCTTTTGAGCCCACCGTTTGATCTAACAATTTGAAGGTTTTGTAGGGACTAACGTTTTGTGTAGATTCTCAAGGAGGTAGATTAGTTATTTTACTTCTTTTTATTTAAAATTTATATTTTTTTACAAAAAGTCTTAAAAAGAACCTCAAATTTACTTTGGTGCAAACCTAAAAATGACTCCATTTGTTATTGGTGTTTAAAAAGAACCTCAATCTTTACTTTTTTCTACAAAGGGGATTAAAATGAATTCATCCTTTACTTTCTTACAAAGGCTTAAAAAGAACCTCACTTATTCATTGGGTGCTTAAAAATAATTTCACTTGTTCTTTGGTGTTTTAAAGAATCCCACTTTATTTCTTGCAAAGGGCTAACAAAGAACCACAAATCAAACATTTACAATTTGCAAGTTAGTTCACAATTTTTTTGGGTGCTCTTAAAAAGAACAAGACAATTTTCTTTTTCCAAAGCACAAAAAGAACAAGTCATCTTTCAATTTTTGCAAAGGTAACAAAGAACAATCAATATAAAGTTGGGAGTTTTACTTTCAAGTTCCTCGCTGTTATCATTTGGCGATTTCTTTTGTTGACAAGGTTTCTTTTCACAAAAGCTCAAAGATTTTGATATTCTCATTATTGCTATCTTGGGTAAAATAAACACCGTTTTTGTTGGAGCAACATCTCCAAGTAGCATTTAGACCATATTGCGATGATTGGATAAAAAGAATAAGTGTTCATTGCGATTCGAAAGTGATAACCATATGCTCTCCCCTTAATTGGGTGATCAAAAAGCCAAACTCACTATTTTACTTGCTTTCTTTCATTTTTGCAATTGGATAAAACCTTTAGCAGGCCTTCCCTCTTAAGGAGCCTCTTAGGCTCAATCCATTAAGGTTGGTGAGAGGGGAACGACCTAAGTGGGGAATGGACAATGCCACGTATTCCAACCCACTATAATCAAATGTGGATATGATGAAAATCATGTTCGGTGGTTTTGCTCAGCGATTAGCCTTCCCCCAATATCCTTGAGATACATAAATCCTTTGTTCTATAGGTTGAGAAGCCTCCCGAGGGAGTTTATCACTGAAGATTGAACGGAAGCCTAATTAAATACTTTAGAAGTAGAAACCTTGCTAAGTCAGTTAGCCAAACATTTGTAATATCATAGTTCAAGGGTGGGAAAGAATCTGCCCCCAAGATAGTCACCATATATCTCCCAAGAAGACAATCCAATTGAGGAGCAATTCTCTTTGGCTCAAATTATAGACAAAGGCAAAAAAATGAGCGCACCTTAGGGTGTGACAAGGTTGTTTGAGCTGACGGAGTATCAAGTGTGGGCTATTGATATTAGGAATGACCTTTTTGACAATAGTAGATTCTATTTGATCTGCCTTTTGTTTGTTCAAAACCTGTACAGACAAAAGGGGATTTGAAAATATCCTTGAGTGGATTTTAAAAAATCCTAAACATACATCAACATTTATCAAAAGAAAAGAAGTGTTTCTACATGCTTGTGTGCTTGTCATGTCATCTTGTCAAAGAAATCATTAACCATTTCAAATAAGTTACATCCCCACAAAGATCTAAAAACAAAAAAATACAAACATTCTTGAAAAAGCTATTAATGCTTCATGTTTGGAAATCTCTCAAATACACCAAGAAGTCAATTTATCAAAAAACCAAAAACAAGCAAAGTAAAAATAAAATCCAAAAGAGAAGAAGTTTCTTGTTGAAAAACCGTAAGTTGTTAAAACACCACACCTTCATCCATCGATATCACGATTTTAGTCACAGTTTTACTGACGACTCTGAATTAGAACAACTTGCATCCCAAGATTTCTTTCAAAGAAGAACTTTTTCATATCGTCACAATCATGGTCAATGCATTCATCCATCATAAATTCCACAACCCGCAGTCACATATTAGAAACTCAAAGGTTATACCTTCCACATTTCATCTTCTTAAATCATTCTCATAATCATACCTCAAATCACACATCTTCCATATTCCAAAAACAAGTCATCCAAACATTTCCATATTTCATATTTCATCATCTTTCATTTTCCATAAATCGTTTCCCAAATTTCCAAAAAAATCAAACATCATAATCATTTCTTCCTACTTCTACATTTTCATAAATCATTTCCCAAACTTTTTGAAAATCGAAACATCGTCATTTTTTCCATCTTTCACAATCCAAAATCAAAACATCGTAAGCCTATTTTAAAGTCATTTCTTCCATCCTTCTCACTTCAAAATCATTTCCAAAATCAAATCAATCAAAATCCCTTAGTAACAATTCCAAGGTTCACATTCCAAACACATCAAAACACAAAGGTCTTGTCCTTAGTTCTATCGATATATTTCTTATCATACCAACAAAATTACTCTCTAAGTGTGTCTCTACATCTAGGATAAATCATCCTAAAGAGACATTACTAAGCATCTAGATAGGTTAAAACTAGATTTTGAGTGCATCCTCTCAAATCTAGGTAGCTTGTGGTTAGTAAACACACACCTTGCTACACCACATCTCTCAAATTGTTGAAACACCAAACAAGAAATTCTAAGAGTACTTTGTTGATACCCAACCTTTTATGTAGGATATCAAAACATCCACAAAATACTTCTCACTCATAATCATCAGCACATCATCTTGGAACTAAAACAGGGGATCAACCACCCACTTGTTCACCCACCTCACTTCCACGAATGCGTGCTCCAAACATGGTTAGGAATAGGTCCCAAAATTAGAGACAATCTCAAAATGAAATATGGGAAGAAGAGGAAGAGGATGTTAACCCATTTTCCGAAAGAGGAGACCCAAACAGCCCTACTCAAGCACAAATAGAAGAAGCAACTAGCAATATCAGATTTAACACTCTTTGAGGAAATTCTTAGGGGAAATGTTGATGCCTATTTTCTAAGACTTGCTCAAGAAGGAGAAAAACTCCTACTAGATTTTGATGTGCAACAACTTAGGGATATACCAAAACAAGCTCAACATATCCATCAACAAGAACTAAATCAAGATGACAAAAGGGCACAAAAACTATGATGATAACTATCAACAAGGGAACGTTCCACCTCCTCCCATAGAAATGGATATGTTGAGACAACAAATGCAAGACCTCACTCAACAAGTATACCCAAGAAGGTCACAAAAACAATACACTCTCGAAGATATCTGTCCATATCCATTTGATAGGAACATGATCATGTCTCATTTCCCATGCAATTTCGAAACACCAAAATTTGACAAATACAAGGGGAAAGGAGATCCTAGGGACCAATGTAAGAGAATTTTACTTTGCATGCTTAGAGGTATCATATGATGAAACATATCTAATGCGCCTCTTCCCTCAAAGTTTAGGCAGATAGTCCATGCAATGGTTTTCACGTTTGCTAGGCAGAATACGAACATTTGAAGACCTAGTACAAAAATTTATCACTCATCATTCGCATAACATAGAACGAGATGTCTCCATGGCTGATATATGCAATACAAAACAAAAGAATGGGGAGTTATTCTTGACATTCTTACAAAGATGGAGACACCTTTCTAGTAGACATTCCTTCCCCATTCTTGAAGAACAATTAGTTGAAATTTTTATTTCATACTTAAATGAGGAAATGGAGTTCTACTTAGACTTTAAATGTTCAGACACTTTCAAAGACGTGATAGCCCAGGGGCTTAAAATCGAGAAATCCCTTATCAAAAAGGGACTTGTCAAAATATACAAAGACAACAATGATGGTCCACGACCAGCCTCCAAAAGTGAAAAACCAAAGTTTTGGGCCAAGAACAAAAACATTGTTAATGATGGTATTGTAGACGCACAAACTGTCAAAATTACCTAGCCTATAGTCAAAATTGTAGGACAAGTAGATAATCTTAACAACCCCACTACTAATCAAGGTAATCCCCAAAACAATCAAATAAATCAAGCTCCTAACACGCAACAAGAGGCACCTAAAAATAGGTACGCAACCTACAAACCCAATCAAACGTACACACCCTTGGGAGAACCCCTTGAAAAGATATTATGACAAATCCTATCTTCTGATCTCATCACATTGCCTAAAACGTTGAACTATGAACCACAGATTAAACCTTCATGGTGGAGAGATAATGAGTATTGTGAATTTCATAAAGGAAAAGGACATAAAACAAATAGTTGCTATCGGTTAAAAGATATCATTCAAGACCTTGTTGATCGAGGTGACATAGAAGTGGATGGTCATAATGCAAAAACTTTCAATACTAATCATACCATCCTCAAAATTCAACTCCCATCATATGAGAAGGAGGTCCCTCCCATTAAGGTAAGAACCAAGATAACATGGCAAACTATACACGTGCACCATATAACCTATACTGTCAACAACCTTTATGATACCAATGAACAAGTTGCAACCATTAGAATCAAAGGTAAATATCCCGCATGCAATGTTTTTACTTGTCGTAGCAAGATTAATGTACAAGGAGCACCATCAAGAGCGGCATATGTGCCCAAACATTATAACCTTGTGGACCAATTGGATAAGACACCAGCACTTATCTCCATACTAGAGATTTTGCGCCTACCACCCTCACATAAAACCATCTTAGACCAAGCTCTCCAAGAAGCATCAGTTTCATCCAACCTTGATATAGATAAATTTCAAGCCATTATTGGAAGTCTAAAATCATCACCATGTCTGACTTTTGTTGAAAATAACGATGCATCCTTTCAACGACCACATAACGCCCCTCTCCACATTGAGGGATTCATACATAAACACAGTATCAAGCAAGTCTTGATTGACAATGGAGTTGTCCTTAACATCTATACCTTATAGTTAATCACAACATTGGGATATGCAGAGGATGTAGTAGATGCCAGAAAGAGGATCACCATCAAGGCCTATGATGATGTAGAACGCTCCTCTAAAGGATGTGTTACACTACCAGTCAAGGCAGGACCTATGGTGAATAATGTGGTTTGACAAATCCTAGACCTCAAGTGAACTCACAATACTGGTTCCCACTTTTTGACCAACTTTGACACTTATATGAATATTTTGAAGAAAACCTTCACTTTCCGACACCTATAACTTTTAACCCGTTAAGAATTTGAAGATGATATAAACTAGTGATTTTTAACATCTTGTTTGTAGATTCTAAATATTTTTTTTTCAAATTTATTTGAATAAAATTTTATTGATTTTTCCATCTCCCTCAAAAAGTAATTTTTTACAACAAACAACATTTTTTAAGAGTGATGTGTATCCTGAAACGCATAATTTTTTTTCTATAAATGATAAAAACTTAATTCTTTTTAATTTTGGTTTGTAACATCAATACCCAGGGCATGCAGTTGGTTTGATAGTGATATGTTGAATATTTTTCATTTTATTAAGTTTTGAAGTTTGACTAATTATAATTTAGATATAGGTGTACGTTTGAACACATAACTTGTTCTATATATATCAAAATTCAATTTTCTTTTTTTTGTTAGAAAGAAAACATCAATACCTAGTGCATAGATATTTTTCAAATTTTTTTTGAATTAGTTTACTATTTTTCCCAATGCATTGAACAAAGAAGTTCATGTTCGGTGAAAAACCTACATTCATAAGAAATAAAATAAAAATATATTAATGAGATTAAATATATTAAAAGTTATACTATTTGGAAAGCTTATAATAAGGAATAATAATTTTAAAAAAAACTTTTAAATGAATTAATTTGACTCCCCAAAAGCTAATGTAAAATTGGTTTTTTATCAGCATTTGATAGATGCAAAGGAGACTCCATTGCAAGTATGATTTAGAAGTAGAGAGGTTCTGTCCAAGAAATTTTGATCTAAGAGCCTTTGATTTAACTCTCTTCAATTAATTACTTAAAACGGGACCTCTTAAAGCTTAAATCATTCTATTTTCTAAAAAAAGTATGATTTCAGCAAAAATTAGGATGTACCAAAAAGTGGGAACCAGCTTTGTGAGTCCCTCTTCTATACAATCTCCTATTAGGTATACCATGGATTCATACCATGCAAGTAGTACCATCCACTTACCATCAATGCATCAAATTTCCAAATAACGGAGTAGAGATTACTATCCTCGGTGATGCCAACACATTCATCTTTTGCAACAATATCAAACATCAACTTGATATCACAATCCCTAGCAACAAAGAAGCCACCGCATCATCATCTTACGTCCACCTAGCAAATCTCACCAAACCACTTATCCCTACACCAAAATAGGAAAAGATGAAAATGAAAATAAAGGATGAAGGCCCAGGAGAGTACAATGTTAGTCAGCTTTTCTGTGTTGGCCAACTACCCCTCACCTTGGACTCATGGAAAACCAAAAATGTCACTCAAGCCACTTATTGCAGCCAACACTGTACTACACTTGATATATTCATCCCAGATAGATCACAAGAATAGGAAACTATTGATGAAGACTTGGCAAGATGGATCTACAAAGACCCTTCTGATACAGCTAGACAACAGATCAAGATCTTGATGTAGAGCATCCACACATTAACTCACCAATTAAGGGACAACCTATCCCAACTCACCTATCTAGTAGGTGTGTTCCTTCATTTAGGTGTTCATACTCACAATTCATCAACACCTTTCCTTACTAAGGACTCACAAACTCACAAATCATCCACCAACCTAAGGGTTATCATCCACATAGTCTCATGCTCCTTTCCTTGACCAAACTCACAAGGTTCAATTCCTACATCCACCCTTCAAATCTTCATGACACCCGATTGCCTAGACTCATTCCAATCATCTTAAACACATCATTTGGATAGTATTTGTGTAAACACAATACTCTTATTTTGAGACACTTTCAAATACTCCCAACATGCCTAGACAAGGCTCTCTCTACCCTCCCAACCACCCAAAATGCAAAATAAGTCTCACTGCTGCATTGTTGTCCCTTTGTGATAGTCACATAGGCTTGGGCCAGTCACATAACAAGGATCATTCTTCATTCCTAGAACCCCAAACACAAACAAGTATTATTGAAGGACCCCTTCATTCCTTTCTTCTATCATCAAACTCAACATCAGCCAACTTTCTACCTTGAAAAGAACAGGATTTTATTCCATTGTCAAACTATGACAGTCTTCATTAGATTGAGGACAATCATAAAACATTTTTTATTTGTTTTGTTCTTTGGGTACCAACAACTTGGAACATGTATAGAATTATCCCTCACACACTATTACTCCTTCACTACCCTTCCAAAACTCTTAGTCTGTGAGCATACCCTTGCTAACACCACCAAAATTTTGTTTTCTCAGACTGGGACAAGGATTTCAGTCCTTGTACTCTTCTTTAACATGTGGAAACTTCCTCATGAAACCCTGTAATCATTGGAAGACAAAGAGATAAATATTTACAAGGTTTTCCATCCATTGGATGGTGTCTCAATCATGAATATAAAGATTTTACATTTTCCTCTGTCTCGGATTACCCTAGTTTGGGGTTTTGACAGTTTTTAGAAAAAACAAGATATCTTCTTCTACAGTGCACCAAATCAAATGAAACCACCTGGAAAAGGAAGAATACTCATTCAATAATCATAAAAAATAATTTTTCAAAGAAAATTAATAAGACTTGTCAATGAACAACTCCTTGTAGCAGACTATCACATCGTAAATCACAGGGAAGTGCAAAAAGTTTCAAGATTTTTATTGATTCTTCCTTCATACAATTAACAACAACCTTGGTTCAACCTTCCCAAGGTCTATTTATACATCCACATGGTGGTTAAAAATTCTCCAACTACATTTCAAACCATATGTGCGTTGGGTACAATAATGCAACTTTTGTGTAAATGACAACTTGACAATTTTGTGACAACATTTTGCAATATTGACAACTTTAACCTTAGACAAACCTATGACCCCCAAAACATCAAAATAGGTCCAAATAGACATAAGAACATCTTCAAAATACATTTTACATCAAGATGGACCATTTAGACACTTTGAGCACTCTTTGACAACTTTTTACAACTTTTGGGCAATCTTGAGCAATTTTGCCAATATGAGTAACCTATGACTAGACATAACAAATATTGGTCTAGATGACCTTATTACATAAAAATGATCATAATTGACCTTATTTACATTGAGAATTCATCAAAACACTTGTCTTCCATATTTTCTCTCATGGAATCCTGATGAGTAAGGAGGTGCTCCTGCACCAAATCCCTACAGAGAAGTATGGTAAAGGCTTTACCCTAATGCAAAAGATGGGCTATGATGGACATAGTGCATTAGGATCCCACAAACAAGGTGTAAAAGAGCCATTGAAACCATTTTTACAACCACAGGATACAACTAGACTCAGATTCAACCCTGGTTCAGGAGGTTCGTCTAAGCTCAGGATTCCAAAAAAACAAAAGTAGACCACTTCTAAGTTCACCCCTTCCTGAAGCAGGATAGTGTCCATTGCAGGTCAACCTATAAATCTAAGTTACAAAATCACTTCTGAATTGAAGTCTACACCTCCAGCAAGTAAAAAATAGGTAATGTTGCATGCCAACCCATGACTCTGGGGATAAAACTCGTTTCCACTTCAAATACCCAAGAAACATCAACAACCACATCAGATAAAACCCCTACAACAAATGTCAATAAACTTTTCACATCGATTGACATCTCTATAACATACAATGACAAAGTTCTACCAAGTGATTCTAAGATGGATTCACAAGAATATGAATGGGGTTCTTTGGCTTCACATGACTCTGAAGAGGATTCTCCTGGTCCTCTTGTAGACAAAAGCATTGAAGGAGAAGCATGGATCAAAACCTTTTGGGCTTCTGATACTAAAGATACTCCAAGAACAGATAGGTCACCTCCTAAGTCTGAATGCGAAGAGGATAGTACTGACGATGACCTTGATTCCACCATACTTACCTTAACTATTGCATCCTATGACCTCAATCTCATTGATGAATCCATGCCAATTATTCACCCCAAACTCATTGATTGGGACTAGCAAGATCCCCCACACCTTGACATCTTCCAAAATGATAATGTGATCATAGACTTTCTTGAATTACAGGATGACATACCAAGTGGGGATCATAAAGATGGGTATGCTATTGAACATAATAGTGTGGCTTACTTTGGAGAGAATTCCAACCCTTTCAGTCGCAAAAATATTATGATCAAAACAAGATCCTCAAGTGAAAACTACACTGTGGCACTTTTGGAGACCAAAAGAGTAAAAAGAAAGGATGCATCCAAGGGTGAAAACCTCTCTAAGGCGCCTAAGGATGGAAGGTTTGATATTCTCCCCTTCAGCACTAATCAAGAAAGATTGTCTATTCTCATCAAAGAAACAAAGGAACTCAATCTAGGGGCATTGGAAAATCCACACATACTACATCTAGCATGATCACTGACTCCAGCTGAAGATCCTGATTTTATAGAATTATTCCAAAAGTGATAAATCAACTTTGCATGGTCCTATGTAGACATGTCAGGACTCGATCCAGAGCTAGTAATGCATCACTTGACAGTAGCAAAAGGAGCCAAACCAATAAAAGAAACTAGGAAAAATGCATCCTCAAATTGCACTCTTAGTAAAAGTCAAACTCAAGAAGCTATTAGATGTGGGTTTCATAAGACCCATTGATTATGCAGAATGGATCTCCAACCTTGTACCAATGGCAAAACAAACTAGGGGCATTTGTATCTATATGGATTTTAGAGATATAAACAAGGCATATCCTAAAGACGACTTCCCATTACCCAACATTGATATGATCGTGGACCTCACAGCGGGACATGCCATGCTATCACTTATGCATGACTTTTTAGGATACAACCAGATAAAGATTGCTCCAGAGGATCAACACAAAATAGATTTTACATACCCATGGGATACACACTGTTGGAATGTGATTCCATTTGGTCTCAAGAATGTAGGCGCTATGTATCAAAGGGAAATGACTACCATCTTCCACGATATGATGCATACACTAATGGAAGACTATGTGGATGATTTACTAGCTAAATCATTAACAAGAGAGGGTCACCTCATGGTACTAGACAAAATTTTCACCAGACTAGAACAATATAATGTATGACTCTATCTGAAGAAGTGTGTTTTTGGAGTAACCTCCCAAAACTCCTAGGATACATTGTTTCTAACAAAGGGATTGAGGTTGACCCTGCAAAAGTCAAAGAAATCATGGAAATGCCACCTCCTAAGAACATCAGTCAGTTAAGGAGATTACAAGGAAGGCTACAATCAATCATGCGGTTCATTGTACAATTGGACGACAAATGTCATCCCTTCACACATATACTCCATAAGAATGTTCGTTTCAAATGGGAAGATAATTGTCAGCAAGCGTTCCAACAATTAAAGGACTGCATAATGACGTCGCCATTACTAACACCACTATCTCCAGACAAGCCATTATTGTTATACATTTCAGCTACAACTACGGCCTTAGGAGTCTTGCTAGCACAACATAATGTAGAAGGCAAAGAATGTGCAGTATACTACATTTCCAAAACAATGGTAGGGTATGAACTCAATTATACCCCTATTAAACGAGCTTGTCTTGTCATGATTTTAGAAGCAACCAAACTGAGGCATTACCTGCTGACACACAAAATACAACTCATTACAAAATAGATCCACTCAAGCACCTACTCAATAAAGTAGCACTAACAGGTCGTTTGGCAAAGTGGGTTATGCTCCTCAATGAATTTGACATAGAGTATGTGGATCGAAAAGCAATCAAAGGATAAGTCATTGTAGATCAATTGGCCAAAGCGCCACTCATAGGAGACCATCCTCTTATCTCAAATTTCCTAGATGAGGAAATCTTAATAGTCATGGCAGCACAACAATGAAATTTATATTTTGATGGGTCCTATACAAGATATGGTTCAGGAACTGGCATTCTTTTTATCATACCTCAAGGTGATAGCATTCCAAAATCATACATGCTCACATTCCCATGCACAAATAACATAGTAGAGTATGAATCCTTGATCAACAGACTAAAAATGGTCGTACAATGGAACTTAAAGGAGATACAAGTCTACGGTGATTCACAACTGGTAATTCAACAGGTCGATGATGAATACCAAACTAAGGATGATAAACTCATGCCTTACAAGAAAATGATTGATAGCTCCAAATAATTCTTCACAGATATAACTTTTGAGTAGTTTCCTCAATATTAGAACTATGTTGTAGATGCAATGGCTACCATAGTCTCTCTCCTTGATCTTCCACGGAATTCAACATGCTACGAGTTCTTAGTTGAACAACTTTGGATACCCGCTTATGATATCCCAGATCAATCTGAGATGGTATGTCAACTCATTGGTCCTGATTCCCCATGGTATGGTGAGTTTTACAGTTACCTACGCGATCAAATCCTCCCACCTAACCAATCAAACAACCAACACAAAACCTTCATACACAACTCCACCTGATACACCATCATTGTTGAAACCTTATACCGATGAGGTCTCGATGGTACTCTCCTTCGATGTTTAGAGCAAGGTGAGGTGACCACAACTTTAGAAGAAGTACATGAAGATATCTGTGGGGCTCATTCAAGTGGCCCGTCATTGGCTAAAAAGATCATGAGGCAAGATACAATTGGTCCTCCATGGAAAAGGACTCCTACTATTTTGTTTGAAAGTTCAAGAAGTACCAAGTTCACGGAGATCTAATACATGCACCAGCGCAAGAACTGAAACCCATCTCAACACCATGGCCCTTTTATCAGTGTGGACTAGACCTAGTGGGTAAAATCCATCCATCTTCATCTAATGGTCATAACTTCATCATTACCACCATAGAATACTTTACCAAGTGGATCGAAGTGATTCCACTTACCCAAGTAACTGACAAGTAGATAGCTTCATTTATCTTAAATTACATCATTTGTCGATATGTTGTACCCATGTCCATCATCACAAATAACAGGCTTCCTTTCAAAAACCAGGATGTTTGGGAACTTTGTGAGAAGTTTCATATCCAACATTGTTTCTCCACCCCATATTACCCACAAGGATATGGTCAAGAAGAAGCCTCAAACAAGAACATATTGAGGATCCTCAAGAAGATAGGCAATGATGTTGGTCGTGATTAGCACATTCATCTGAATCCTGCACTATGGGCATATCAAACTAGCATTTGAACCCCTATAGGTGCAACCCCATACTTATTTATGGACCAAAAGCTATCCTACCTATTGAGGTTCAATTACCATCCCTACGGGTTTCCTTGCACAATTTGATTACTGATGAAGAGTACCGAGTCTCCTGTCTTCAAAACATTGAACTGATTGATGAAAAGCAATAGGCTACCTACAATCACCTAAAAGCATATCAGCAACACATGAAAAAAAGCTACAATCATAGAGTCAAACCTCTCACATTTCATGTAGGATATCTTGTTCTCGAAGAGAATCCATGCAATCAACCAAATATAGAACATCGGGGTAAATTTGAATCCAATTGGCTAGGTCCATATGTATCACTGCAGTCTTCAATTCTGGGGCATATCAGTTAGCAACTTTGGAAGGATAACCACTGGAAGATCCAATCAACAACATGCATCTGAAAAATTTCCCTACATAAGTTGTGCAGAGCATCAAGCTCATCAAATATCAGAAAATACCAAAAACATTTAGAAAAAGTCCTACAAAAAGTACAAAAAATGAAAAAATTAAGAAAATAGTAAAGAAAAATCATTCATCCAAATGGTGAAAACCACTTCGATGGTGCCTTGGATAAGTATGATGGTGAAAACCTGGAAAACAGGTGCCATTCTTAAAGGCTCTAGCTCCATTATCATTCACACTTGTTGTGATCACATCCATTGCATCTGTTCATGCATCATATCTATCATGACTAGTTATTGATTTGTAATCAGGGTTATTACAGCATCATGTGTCTCTTGTCATGCTTTCACACTGACACCTAACTAGGGGCAATGTTCTTAACCTAATGATGGGAGTGTATTCTCAATACTTGTGATTCGTCGAGTTAAAACACTCCAAAATGTCCTAAAATAATTCAAAAACATTTATAAAAAATTCAAAAACCCAAAAACATGAGAAAACATCAAAATCAATCAAAAACATTACAATAAATTGTTCCTTGTACATAAACACATACATGAAACAACCAACTGAGCAACACATACATGAAACCGTCTTAAACAAGGATGCATCCTTCCTTCAAAACTAGACATGGTGACATATATCTTTAACAAGAAGATGTTGTTTGGCTAATAGGCACTTGGTTGAATTATTGCTTTATATATCTGGTTCCTATGCTACTCCAGGATATCGACAAGTGATTAGAGTAGTCAGGATGGTTCATGATATCTTTTTCTTTGTTTTTTAATCTACAAACTTGTTTTGATGAAGTTTTGGGGCACAATATTAATGGTGTCTATGTGGGAAGTTCACTAAGCTACGAGATCCTATGGGCAAAAAAAAATTAATGGATAACTATGGCTTACTGACTACAATGTATACCTCGACCATATGTATATGAACCAGAATGGAGGGGAACTTTTCTTGTATCTTGTGTTTGTTTATAGGTACACCGCTCAACCTTGGTTTCTGGTAACTAGGCCAAGATTGGTACTACCCTACTCAATGATGAAAGAAAGAATTATGAATACGCCATAGATCACCATTTCACCTCATCTTTTTATATTGCATTAAATTGCATACTGCTCACCCATTTATTTATACATTTATTGTACATGTCTTGTGTATGCATGCATAAAGGCTTGCATAGGGTTGCTATGAGAAAGCTAAGACAAATCTCGACGGAGTACTCTGATACACATCACTCATCTTACATTATCATTAGGCTCATTTGCATTAATGCATTTCATCTCTTCATCTATCATTTAGGGTGCTTACTATTATTTCATTATTATCTTTAGCTTCATTTAAACATCATTATCATTTTATTTCTCATATACTTATCATTTCATTTAGCACATCATTATATCATACACCATTGTTAAAATATTTGTCATTATCATCATATCATTTTCATTCTCAAATATCATTTATCATCACATCATTCTCATTTCAATTATCATCAAATTATCATCACATCAAACATTTATCATTATTTCAATTATCATATCATTTTCATTATCAAAATATCATTTATCATCGTATCATTTTCATTTCAATTATCACCACCTTATCATCTGTCATCACACATTTATCATTATTTTCATTATCATATCATTTTAATTTAAATTATCATCACATTATCATCTATCATCGTACATTTATCATTCCATCATTTTCAATATCATATATCACTCATCACATTATTTTCATATCACATAATTTTACATTATACTATTATCATTAATCAAAAACAATACATTACATTAACTCATTTTAATCATTTTTAACATTTCACGTCATCATATATAAAGGCATCAAAATAATCATCATCACAGAGCATCATAAAACCATATACAAATCCATCACATCTCATAGCATATATCAACTTAACCTGCATCCACATATTAGTATTATCATCATCATATCAAATCATACATCTAGAAATAATCAACATTGTCGCATAAAGATATCCATCATGGTAGCAAGGCATAAAATCATCTACATCCATCACAACATAAGCATCAATACAAGTATCACATCAATAGTCCATCATAAGGAAATCACATCATCACACAAATGCATATCATATCATCACTGCCTAAAATAAGATCTCATCATATATCTTCATCAAAATAAAGTACATATGAATCAGAGTAAAATGATGTCAACAAAATCGGCTACCAAAATAGCCATCCAAGTATCAGTATCATAATAATATAACAATGCAAAAAAGCATATCAAATGGCACTCTTGTCAAACATCGTGGCACCCCCACCACCACCACCCTCTCCATCTCATTGTGGAGGACCCATAATACCCCCGCTACTATGGCCCCTCTGAGACCGCTCTGACCTCGTCCACAGCATCTAGGAGTAACTCATAGCCTGCTAACTGTTGGGAACTACCTGCTCATATAACCCCCACCAATAGTCAATCTTTGCTCCTACCCGCCGCATCTCTCTCATCACCTCAGTTGTGGGGCCTTGTCCCTATACTCCCTCTATCACCTAGATCCTATAATGTTCCTACCTCAGTCTATCCATCATGTCATCCCTCTCCCTCAAAACTGTTGTGAGCTCGACCCCTCCGACAAACAATTGCACATCTCAAGCGGCAATCTCTCCATCTCTGTCATCTAACTGAGCCTCCAGGTCCTAGATACGATCCTTTGTGGCAGTAAGACGCATCTACAGCCGCAATATCATGACCTCTCATAGGTCTCCATGTCCTTCCCCACCCATCTTTGCATCTCCACTACCTCCCCCATCTTCACCACCTCCTACACTTGCATCTCCTCCCATATCTCCTCCTGCACATGCATCTCCTCCCATATCTCCTCCTAGTACACCTGCATCCACATCCATAGTTGCACCTACTCTGCCCTCCACTCTTCCGCCTGCTCCTACTATTGTTGGTGCCTGTATCAGTAGGCCTTCTGCAAGTCGCAATGGAAGACCACCCCTACCTCTCATCAGACCCCTACCTCCTCTACCACCACCTCCCCCATCTCCACCTCCTCTACCCCCTCCTCCACCCCCATCTAATCTCCTCCTCCTCCTACCCTAGCTTAGTACCCGGTCATCCTCAAATGGTGGCACTGTCTCTGATGGATCTAAGATACACGGAAAGGGATGTGCAGCAAGGTACTATGCATACTCATCCATCACTCCTGCATCAGCCACATCTTCTATGTATGGCCATGACCTAGCCTATAAACTATGGAACTCTGTCAATGCATGATCATCGGGCAATACTAGCCCCGACTGGAATCTCTCCCGCACTACTTAGGCATACTCTCCTGAACACCATGGCATCCCCTGTGTCCATCCAAACTGCCTCATAACACGGCCTGACACATATCTCTCCATAATATATGAAGTGCGGTCGATCAAAAACCGAATTGTATACACATACAACATAGCCTCCACATCATTCTCCCATGGCTCACAATTGAGGTACAACTGCCAAATCACTATATCTAAATCATCTAATGCTCATTGCTAGTACTCCAGTTTCCCCAGTTGGGGTTATGTCATCATCCCTCCATACATATATACATAGGGCGGATCAATAGCCTTGAACCTCATACACACTAGTCTAGTGATGGGCAAGTGCTCCCATTCCTAGATATGTAATAATGTGATCCCAACCCCTAGAGAAGTAATCCTATGGTAGACAACACCGAGAAAATCATTGTACAAATGTGCCAACACACATGGTCCCCATGCACATCAGGTGCCCTTGTTGGCCATCTGCTCTATAACATGTCCCCAACTGACAGCAAGTCCATGAGATCTCCAATCAAGGCATAGAAGCCCTCCAACAATGCCTAATAATACTGCTAGTAGTTGCTCATATATCTGCAATATCCTCCCATGGAACTGATCTGTCATATACTTCTAGCTCTGGATAGGTAAAGATCCATCATAGAGCCACCTCCCCAACTACCCGGTCATATGTCACAAGCTCGCTCATGATAGGAATATGTAAAATCCTCCAAACATCCTCTAGGGTCACTATCATCTCTCCCATCGATAGGTGGAAGGAGCACGTCTTGTTGTGTCATCGCTCAGCCAGTGCAATCAGCAATCTGTGATTTGTTCGAATCACGGGTAGATGCATCATATCTAACAAGTCTGTGGAACATATACAATCAATCTCAAGGTCAGTCAACTAGTCACAAAGATGTTATGTGGCAGGATGCCTCTCTCACATCAGCAATACACCTAGGTGCTCATCCTACAAACACAATTACACGACAATGTCAACCTTCTTGCTATACAAAATCTGCTACTACCTAGATTTCATCAGATACTTTTTAGGTATTTCAAGTCTCATCAGGTATTTTGACTCACGAACACCTAGAATACCAACATGCATTTACATCAATTGCCTAGTCTCAATGGGTACACTGAGTCTCAAACACAAACAAACATGCATCAACAACATTATTGACATCAACTTTCAAACTTACAATCACATTGGGGCACATTGACATTGATTGTCCTACAAACTGTGACAAAAGAGCTATAACACTTGACAATGTGCTAAACAAAACATAAGCACTAAATAATTACACAAAAGCACTCAACAAAAATAGAAGTGCTACTTCCACTATACCATAGCGCTAAAATCCAACAAAAGTGCTACCCTGTTCAAGAATGGTGCTAAGACAGCTAAAAACCTACCTATCAACATGTCAAAAGAAAAAGTGCCAAAACTTTGAAAAACATTAGCACTACAATTACCCTACAATAGCTCTATATTCACCATAGTGCTACAACTACTTAGCGATAGTGCCATTGCAGAGCAATAGCACTACTTTAGGCGACAAAAGTGCTAAAACGGTGTTTTAGCACCTTTGTCATTCAAAAATTTTCCCTAGCTAAAACATGCAATAAATGAACTCAAAACACAAAAGTTAGAATTGGACTTACTAGTGGTCGATAGCCAACTGGCTGCTGGTACCTCCGGATTCACTTGAATCAATGATGTGCAATCAGGAACACCATTTTCTCTGTCACAATCTTCTACAAAGGGTCTCTATCAGGCCTCTGGATCTCTATGGGAGAGTATGCAAATGAGGACCATTTTACCCCTTCTATCCTAAATATACCCTACCCCTGCTTCGCCTCGCTCACCGCCATGGACCCCAAGAACTTCTGAGGCTTGTTATTTCTCCATTTTAACCCTATTTTCCTCCGTTATTCCATCATTTCATCCAATTTCTTCTAATCTATCATACCCCAATTGCTTTCTTTTTCTCGAGAGATCACTTGATTTTTTGAAATTTTCGGCCCCTCTCTCGAAGGGGCATACCAACCCACTAACTAACATCCCTAGGACATTTTGTCTCATGCCTATCAATTTTTCTTTGAAATGGTGCAATAAACTGCACCATCTCAAAGAGGGGCAAATGTAGACACATAAATCTATCCACGAATTAAATAAATATTTAATATTTATTTAATACACTAATATTCCTCTTATCAATTAAATTTATATTTAATGAATTCACCATTAGCCTTTTCTTCTATCCTAGTTAAATAAATTTGATAAAAAAAATTAATTACTAACTATAGTCCCATCTATTAAATAAATTAATAAAAATATTTAATTCCCCTTTCTATTTAAATAAATTAAACATTATTTAAAATCCCCAAATCAAATCCCCTTTTAAATAAATCAATATTTATTGAAAAATGTCTCATCCACTTGCATTCTCCTACAAATTCAACTTGCATATTTTAGTTGAAATAAATGATTTATTTTAATTAAAAATTTTACTTTATCCTCACCCACTTGCTTCTAGATTCTTCTAACCTCCTTCTAGATTCTTCTAACCCCTTCTAATTTAGCCTAATCCCTCTTCTAATCATTTGCACAATCCTAAACCAAAATTAACCCCAACCCATCATCTCAAGCATTTAAGACTCTTACAGAGTTGTAAATGCTTCCCTTCTTCAACACACTAACCCACATGGGTCTTGACCCTTTAGTCAAGGCTTAACCATGGCTAAAATTTCCACAAGATTTTACCCATTGGATAATAACCTTACCCTTGGATAATAGCTTTATCCAATAACCCAACCATATGAGTTTACCCTCATGTCTTCTCAGGCATTAAGTGCTCTTTCCCTCTCCTCTCAAGCCATCTCATGTTGACACTTGTCATCATGGGATTGGGTTGAAAACCATCACATGGATCATGAATCATGCAATCTTGGCCCTCCACAAACCAGATCAATATGGACCATTCAATCTTCTATTTTGCCTATAAATAAGACCCTTCTCCTTGAGAAAAGGACGAAGCATTAGAGCATTGTTATTATACTGAAATATTGCATAGATATTTAGAGCTTTCTCATAGCATCACTATTTGCATTTGTATAGCATATGTTTTCATTTTCAATAATCTTGAATCTCCATTTGGCATCCATGGCTAATGCTAAAAGCTAAGAGCTACACTCATTTGGAACATAGAGAGGAAGGAAACAAGAGAGGAGCAACAAAAGACATCATGAAAGCATCTTAGGGAGATTCTTCTCCTTTCTTATTTTATTTAAGATTCTTTCATGCTTTTTAAATCTCCTTTGATATGTTTTTGGAATGGCTTTTAGTTCTTTATTTTGGTTTTAATTGTTAAAGCTAACATACTAACATTGAACTTTGTCTTTGGTTCTTATCCATATTTCCATGGCATCACATATAAATTAAAAAAAATTATGACATTCATAAGCATCATAATCTAAAAACACATCATCATGTATAAGCATCACATGTGGAACCAAGGAAAAATTTTGTCGCATCTCATATAAATCTCAAATCAAGGTCAAGTATACAAGTGATATCATGTTTGTATATAAGATACATCAAAAAGAATGATCTATATCACACATGTTACAATCAAGCATGACTGACTCTAGATGCTGACAGTCTCGGAACACATGTATCGCCACCAGATTTCCTTGCCCCAGGATCTCTACCAGGTGGGTGTCATCGTAATGGCCCTATCAAACCCCTACTCTTGGTCCTAGTGTGACTTTGTCCTAATCTAGTAGCGGCCAAAATTGTGTAGCTCGATGATCTCTGCTCTCGAGGGACCAAATCCTCATATAACAACCTGTAGTACTTGACCTCTTTGGCCAAGTACTGGATCTCTCTCAAGGTATCTCTAAGCGGGGCTCCTGCTGCTGCTCTATCGAAACTATCATCCAAGGCCTCTGCTCGACCCTTCCACTCTAGTGCATTATCCCTCTCTGTTTACAACTAGGCAATATGTCTTTGTTGTGCTACAAGTTGTCTCTGCTACCATGCCACATGTGCTTGTAACCACTACACAAATACCTATAATGCCTTGATTTGTGCATCCTCCTGATGCAAGGGCACCTGAATCTGATAGGAGCCTGAGAGGAGGTACCTTCTACCCTTGTCTGTGTAACTAGTGGAGGGAGGATCTCTAATATCCTCCTCTATACTGATCTCCCTGTATCCTGGCTAACCCTCATGGAAACTACACCACCACAACCACCACCACCCTCCTCATCATCATCATCTCCCTCGTCATCATCTCTATGTCTCTGCCCTCTATGGCCCTGTGGTTTGTCCTCATCCTCATCATCAAAGGCTTCCATTGGCTCAGCTCGATCAGACAATTGTGGCACTATGTGCGATATCCAAAACTATGAATACTCGGCTATCATACGAGCAATAACCCTAGCGACATAATCCCAGGTCTGTACACCCAGAATCAGATACTCTGTCATAGATGCATCACTCGAGATGGTAGGACCCCACTCCAACACATCCTGCTGGCGACAAGCGTATAAGCAAGCTCCCTATGGTATACCCTAGTGTTGGTCATAATATCGGTATGCCTGCCTGATAGTTCTGATACTTAATTGTTAAGTACAAATGCCAAGCTAACAAGACGAGAGGGGGGGGTGAATCATATAAACTTAATCTTCCATAAAATCAACAGATTCAACCTCGGTAACATATATTTCAGCAATATAACCAAAACTGCTAAACATGCAAACTCATAAGCATATAAACATCATAACACTCATAACACCAGATTTAATGTGGAAACCCAAATAGGGAAAAACCATTGTGGGATTTTAGACCCACTAAGAAATATACTCTTCTAGAGTATGCTTGGTTAAAAGCAAATCCTGTTAAAGATTACAAACACATTGCTAGATGTGACCCGGTTAAGGGATTTCCCTCAGATCTGTTAGGATCTTCACCTTGTTAGAAGTGACCTTATTAAAGGATTTCAAACACTCAATCAGAATGTCACCTTGCTAGAGAGTTTTACAAATAAGACTGTTAAGTCCACTCGGTTAAGAGATTTTCTGTCACTTCACAAAATAACAGTAAGAAAAATTTATCTGCAACTTCACATCTAAAATGCTAAAGTAGATTCTTATTTGCTCAATACAATCTAGTCATAGGACTTATCTTGTCCATCTGTTGGGCTCTATACTCTGTTATTCAAACAAGTCTTCAAGCTTCTGTGCTCGGTAATCACAATGTAGCATCCCTGTGCATACACTTGCCCACATACATTGTTTATCAATAGTTCCTTATTTATAAACAATTTCCTAACCACTTAATATCCTTGATCACATATCCCATGATCAATCATAGCCATCAGATCTTCAAACTTGACCAATTTCAATGTATTGTTCGATCTAAAAATGTTTTACCTCACCTTGGAACTTGCATACATTTCTTGGAACTTGTGCTAAGGTATTGCAGTATAATCTGCGTTGTAGATCTTTCTATCGATTTTCCTTTGCCATAGATTCTTAACAAACTTCATACATGGCATACTAATCATTTAATCAATTCCAGCTCATCAGCTTCCTTCATTAAATAATGCTTTTAATCATTTAATGCATTCTGTTGCAACTCGGTAAATACTAAACTTCACTCGGTAGACATTCTGCCTTCATTAACCGATAGCGATAACCTTAGGGTTTACCGACTAGGTTCCTTAGGGTTTACTGACTAGGTTCTTTGCTCGGTAACATAGTATAGTATTAACCTTACAATCAACAACATATGTAGGATATCCAAACAATCTAAACATCATAATCTCATCATTGTCTAACTTGGTAATAGTTGCCCATTAAATAACTTATTCCTCCCCTTATTCATCACATTCTTTCTGTGTCTTTTACCGACATCTTTATACTCATCAAATCATACTTCTTAAGATATGGCAACATCATACTGAATTAGAAAATCAATTTCTTAACATCAATGATAAAATAATAATATTAAGATAGTAAACATCCTTAATCAGTTATATCCATAATCATCAACAACCTTCTCAATATCCTTATTCAAACGCCAACAATCTCCTCCTTTGGCATTGATGGCAAAACCAATTGATTTGACCTAATTGACTTGAATTGCTGTGAGATTCTGAAATGCTCTCCCCCTGTCATTAGACTTCTCCCCATACAATAGTCTTCTCCCCCTTTGACAACAATGCCAAAAAGTAAAGAACTAAAATATGATTTCTTCCACTGAGAAGTGAATTCCTTGGTGTTATGTGTCAACTTAGTCTCGGTCAGAGCATTATGTCTTCAATTCCTGTTCCCTGTATTTTTTTCCTGCACACCTTTAGATGTTGTAAATAAGCATCAATCCACACATAATATTCTATAGATTCATCGAATCGATGCTTTCACCGAACTTGGTCAGTGAGTATAAGATAGGGGTAGGACTCCTAACTTGCTTCTAAGATACTCAAAAGTGTCCCTTGGCAGTGGCTTGGTGAAGATATCTGCTATTTCTTCCTTTGTGCTAACATACTCCAACACCACTTTCTTCTCTTGAGCTTCTTCTCTAAGATAATGATATTTGATAGAGATGTGCTTTGTCTTAGAGTGCATAACAGGATTCTTTGAAATGTTAATGGCACTAGTATTGTCATAGAATATAGTTATTGGCCCGGTAACTTTCTCATTTATACCTTCCAACAGTTGTTTGATCCATGCTATATTGGTACAATTCAATGCTGCAGCAACATATTTAGCTTCTTCTATTGACTGTGAAACACATCCTTGTTTCTTGCTAAGCCAACTCACTAGTCTTTCTCCTAAAAAGAAAGCTCCTCCACTTGTGCTTTTTCTGTCATCAATGTTGCCTGCCCAATCAACATTAGTATAAACTTTTAAATCAAAGTCATTGCCTTTTTGATATAGTAAGCCATAATCCTCAGTACCTTTCAAGTATCTGAAAATTCTCTTGATTGTTGTCATGTGTGTTTTCCTAGGATCTGCAGAAAATCTTGCAACTATACCTACAACATGTGCTATGTCGGGTCTGTTGTGAACAACATATTGCAATTTTCCAATCATAGATCGGTAGAGTGTCTCATCAATAGATGCAGATTCATCATTCTTTGATAATTTACAGTTGGTAGTCATAGGAGTACTTACTGGTTTTGAATCCTCCATTCCAAATTTCTTCAAGATTTCCTTTACGTACTTGGATTGAGTAATGAAAATCTCATTTTTCATTTGCAGTATTTGTAAACATATAAAATACTTTATCTCACCGATTAATGACATCTCAAATTCTTTTCTCATTTCATTTCCAAAGTTCTTGCATAAAGAGTCATTTCCACAAAAGATAATATCATCAACAAATATGGTTGAGATCAGTATTCCATTTTCATCATTCTTCATGTACATATTGTTGTTTTCACTTGTCCTTATAAAACCAATCTTGATTAAATAAGAGTGCAATCTTTCATACCATGCTCTAGGTGCTTGTTTCAAACCATATAAAGCTTTGTTCAATTTACATACCTGATCTTTATTCTTGTCTTCAACAAATCCTTCAGGTTGTTCAATATAAACTTCTTCTAATATACCATTCAGAAATGCAGATTTGACATCCATTTGATATACCTTGAAATTTTTGAAAGCAACATATGCCAACAATGTTCTTACTCCTTCAAGTCTTGCCACAGGTGCAAAAGTCTCACCATAATCAATTCCCTCTTCTTGAGCATAACCTTTGCAAACTAGTCTTGCTTTATTTCGAAAGACCTCACCTTTTTCATTCAGCTTGTTTCTGAAAATTCACTTTGTACTAACTACATTTTTGTCCTTCGGTCTTGGGACTAGTGTCCATGTGTCATTCTCCTTGATTTGATCAATCTCTTCTATCATAGCTTTTATCCAATCTTCATTGTTAAATGCCTCTTTCACTATTCTCGGTTCAAATTCAGATATCAGACATGTGTTATGTCTCAGTTTGTTCCTTGTCATCACTGGATCATCTTTATCTACTATAATTTGACTTCATGCATGATTCCTTCTGACATATTTGGCTAATACAGGCTCGGCAGGCTCTGTATGATCTTCTTCATCACTCGGTAACTAGACATTCTCTTTATTTTCTTCAGCAGCTTTCTCGGTAGGACTTCTCGGTTGAACATAGACAAATCCTTCATAATTTTCTGGTTCCATAGAATTTCCTTCATCATTTCTTTCTGCAAATTCATCAATTTTCACATTTGCACTTTCTACTATTTTGTTAGATGATTTGATCAGACATTTAAATGCTTTACTTCTAGAAGAATAACCAAGAAATGTTCCTTCTTCACTTTTATGATCAAACTTTCCATTTCTATTATCTTTGTGTACATAGCATCTACTTCCAAAGATTTTGAAGTAACTTACATTAGGTTTCTTGTCATACCAGATTTCATATGGTGTCTTCAAAGTTCCTTTCTTTAGTTGTACTCGGTTCAGGGTGTAAACTGTTGTGCTTATTGCTTCTCTCCAAAATGTTTGTGGCACTTTCTTTTCAATCATCAGGGTTCTGGCATAATCCACAATAGATATGTTTCTTCTCTAAGCTATCCCATTTTGTTGTAGAGTTCTCGGTGCAGAGACTTGTCTTTTTATACCATGATCATTGCAGAATAAGTTAAATTCATCAGAAGTGAATTCTCCTCCTCTATCAGATCTAAGACATTTTAGTTGTCTTCTTGTTTCATTTTCAACTCTTGCCTTGTACCATTTAAACATTTGAAAAACTTCTAATTTTTCTTTTAAAAACATAACTGACATCATCCTTGAATAATCATCCACAAATAATATGAAATATTTATCACCATAATAACTTTGAACTTTCATAGGACCACAAAGATCAGTGTGCACAAGATCTAAAATTCCCTTAGAAGTGTAGGACTTACTTGTAAAGCTTGATCTTGTCATCTTACCCATCTCGCATCCTCGGCACATAGCATTCTCAGGTTTTTCCAAACTCTGTAGACCTCTTACTCAGTGCTTCTTGCTTATTTTGATCAGATTATCAAAATTTACATTACAAAACCTTTTATGCCATAACTACGTATCATTTATCTTTGCATAAAGACAATTATTCTGAGTTGATTCAAGGTGAAATGTGTTACCTTTTGTTTGTGTCTCGGTAGCAGATAACTTTCCAGGATTGTCATGAACTTTGACAATTCCTTTCTGAAATTCTATTCAGTAACTTGTGTTGTTTAGCTGTGCTACACTCAACAAATTATATTTCAAACCTTCAACCCAATAAACATCATTACATTTAGCATTTTCAAGAAGTGTTATGGATCCTTTACCTTTTACTGGATATGGTGCATCATTACCAAATCTTACATAACCTCCATCATAATCTTCTAGTATAACAAACTTGTGTTTATCACCTGTCATGTGATGTGAGCATCCACTATCTATGATCTAAGAATCATTAGTATTTATGTGAGATATTAGGGCTTTTTCTTCATACCTTTCTTCATCTGATCCATCTTTGATAGCCACATAAACTACTTCCTCTGTATCAGTTTCATCTAATTTATCATCATTTGATTCATCATCGGCTATTAGGCATGAATTTCTATCTCTTCTTCTGAAGTCTCGGTATCCTCTGTAATGATTATTTTTCTGTGTATCATCTCAGTAATCTCTCCTTTCAGCAGAATCTTTGTCAGGACAGTTAGAAGCCATATGTCCTATCTTATCACAATTGAAACATTTCAAAGATAGTGCTTCAAACTCTTCTTTCTTTCTGATTTCCTCATACAGTTTGTGTACTTCTTCCATGTTCTTACGAAATCTTTCACTTGCTCCACTATGATTCCCTTCAGAATACTTACTCATTCTATCATTGTAATCATCAAATTCACCAAGATGAAAAGAACTAAATGCAGATTCAACTTTATTTACCGAAGACCCATTGTTATCAAAATTACTTAATTCAAATGCATGTAGCTTACCAATAGTAGCATCCAAAGAAACTGGCATATTGGGTACAGACCTCAATTCATTTATTGCAGAGACTCGGATTGCATAAGCAGGTAGAAGGGTTCTCAATAACTTACTTGTGACATCCTTTTCTTCAATGGTTCCTCCTGCTCCTTTGATTTGATTGACAATCTCCTTTAGTCTTGTACCATACTGGGTTATGTTCTCACCTTCATTCATTCTCATAGATTCAAGTTGTCCTCTTAGACTATCCACTTTTCCTCTTTGAACATGTTCATCACTGCCATACACAGATATGATCTTGTCCCACATTCCCTTGGCATCATTGCAGCCTTCTAGATCATTAAACTCTGAGTCAGTCAATGCAGATGTTATTTCAATCATTGCTTTAATATGTTATTGCTTTGCCTTTATCTCTTTCATTGTCAATGGATAGGTGCTCGGTGTAATGAAATCATTCTCCAAATAATATACAGCATATTCTTCAACTCCTGATATGTTCAACTTCATCCTTTTCTGCCATGTAGAGAAACTTGACTTGTTCAGCTTTGGTGCATCCCTCTTATACATCTTTGGATCTTTTCTTCAAGTACCTTTAAACCTTTTTTTCGGAGTCCAAAGCTCTGATACCAATTGATAGTTCTGATACTTAATTGTTAAGTACAGATGCCAAGCTAACAAGATGAGAGGGGGGGTGAATCATATAAACTTAATCTTCCATAAAATCAACAGATTCAACCTCGGTAACATATATTTCAGCAATATAACCAAAACTGCTAAACATGCAAACTCATAAGCATATAAACATCATAACACTCATAACACCAGATTTAACGTGGAAACCCAAATAGGGAAAAACCACTATGGGATTTTAGATCCACTAAGAAATATACTCTCCTAGAGTATGCTCGGTTGAAAGCAAATCCTGTTAAAGATTACAAACACATTGCTAGATGTGACCCGGTTAAGGGATTTCCCTCAGATCTATTAGGATCTTCACCTTGTTAGAAGTGACCTTGTTAAAGGATTTCAAACACTCAATCAGAATGTCACCTTGCTAAAGGGTTTTACAAATAAGACTGTTAAGTCCACTCGGTTAAGAGATTTTTTGTCACTTCACAAAATAACAGTAATAAAAATCTATCTGCAACTTCACATCTAAAATGTTAAAGCAGATTCTTATTTGCTCAATACAATCTAGTCATAGGACTTCTCTTGTCCATCTGTTGGGCTCTATACTCTGTTATTCAAATAGGTCTTCAAGCTTCTGTGCTCTATAATCACTATGTAGCATCCCTGTGCATACACTTGCCCGCATACATTGTTTATCAACAGTTCCTTATTTATAAACAATTTGCTAACCGCTTAATCTCCTTGATCACATATCCCATGATCAATCATAGCCATCAGATCTTCAAACTTGACCAAGTTCAATGTATCCTTTGATCTAAAAATGTTTTACCTCACCTTGGAACTTGCATACATTTCTTGGAACTTGTGCTAAGGTATTGCGGTTCAATCTGCGTTGTAGATCTTTCTGTCGATTTTCCTTTGCCATAGATTCTTAACAAACTTCATACATGGCATACCAATCATTTAATCAATTCCAGCTCATCAACTTCCTTCATTAAATAACGCTTTTAACCATTTAATGCATTTTGTTGCAGCTCGGTTGCAACTCAGTAAATACTAAACTTCACTCGATAGACATTACGCCTTCATTAACCGATAGCAATAACCTTAGGGTTTACCGACTAGGTTCTTTGCTCGGTAACATAGTATAGTATTAACCTTACAATCAACAACATATGCAGGATATCCAAACAATCTAAACATCATGATCTCATCATTGTCTAACTCGGTAATAGTTGCTCATCGAATAACTTATTCCTCCCCTTATTCATCACATTCTTTCTGTGTCTTTTACCGACATCTTTATACTCATCAGATCATACTTCTTAAGATATGGCAACATCATACTGAATTAGAAAATCAATTTCTTGACATCAATGACAAAATAATAATATTAAGACAGTAAACATCCTTAATCAGTTATATCCATAATCATCAACAACCTTCTCAATATCCTTATTGAAATGCCAACAATCTCTTATTGTCTGTTAAAATGCCAACACTGCCTATGTAAGAACCTCTCAATAATGAAAGGTGTTCGACCAATCAAATACCATGATGCAAAAGTATAAGGCATATCTCATGCATCCTCGGGCTAGGCCTCACAATCTAGATATGGCCTCTAGATGACCATATCCAAGGCATCTAATACATGGCACCAATACTCTAGTTTGCCCAACTTACGCTAGACAACAACACCTGTGTACCCATATGCATAAGGGTGGTTGACCGATTTTTCTTTTTCTAATAGTAGCCCAGTAACCACTATGTTCTCCCAAGCCCACACCTGTAGTAATGTCACCCCTACTGATAAACTCATGTACTCTATACTCTAGATACCCCACCTGGTGGAGCTCTCTATATAGATGAGATAGCATGCATAACCCCCAGGAAAATCTCCTACCCTCTATCACCATGTCCTCCAGAACTAACCCCCATCCCACTGCCAGTCTCTTCAACCTATAGTTGGGACATAGGACTCCTCCAATGAAACCTACAAGGACAGAAGGCAATGGTGCATACCTATCAGCTATCTCCTGCCAAGGGATCTCATACCCACTAATGTGCTCATCTTGGAACACTCGTCATAGAGCCTTGGTGCCACCCTCCTCAGTATGTTCATACGGTATCAAATCTCCATCAACAGGGATCCATAAAATCCTGTACACATCCTCAAATGTCACCATCATCTCCCTCGTCGCCAAATGGAAGGTGTTAGTGTCGCTATGCCACCACTCCGCCAACGCTATCAATAGACCTCAGTTAATCATATATCAGGGCATGTCAAGAATAAAAGATAATCCATACCTCTCGATAATATCTCTATCAGCCTATGACAGCTCAGGGATCAGTCTCCATGTCTTTGGGAATTGCTCTCAAGACTGAAGGACACCTAACCTCTCCTGCATATTGAAACCATATCAAGTCAAATCATATCAACCATCAATCATAAATCAAATCTAATATATCAATTTTATCCAATCAATCAACAACATATCCAACATCTCAATCACATCAAAGCAATAAAACAACACAATATTAAAATCCAACAATCAAATCTCACTCCAATACCATATCCAAATCAAAAAGCACCATATCAAGATCCAATAGACCATATCCAAAATCGATCAAAATTCAATCAATGGATCAAATCAAATCTATCAATCAAGATCATCTCAATCACATCAAAGACATCAAAGCACACAATATCAACATCAAACAATCACTCCTAAAGATTAGGCCCATAATGAAAAAGAAACCTATATCGTGACCCATATCAAGCCCCCTATCAAGCAATCTGATCAATTAGACCCATATCAACACCAATCAAATCAACTCGAATCATATCAAAAATAAAAACTCAACCAAGCAACGTAAATTTTTCAACTTACAATTTTGACATGCTAAAACACACCTCAAATGCGCTAGACTGCCCCCTATGCGCTAATCTTCTCAGCAAATACGCTAAAGTTCAAGGCACATGCGCTAAATTCAACCTATGCGCTAATCTTCAACACAAAAGCGCTAAGTTGTGGGTCCAATGTGCTAACTTTAACCTACGTAAGCAAATGTGCTGACCTATCATGCTTATGTGCTCCCCTAACCCGCGTATGTACTAATACAAAACCCTAGCTATCTATGTGCTAAAAGACATTTCATATGCGCTAAACTATAAATCTAACGTGCTAAAACGTAAAAATCTGACCTAAACATGAAAAACGTGACCAAAAATCACAAAATCGTACAAAAACATGTGGATTTCATTCACTTACGAGTAGTCCATACACAACGGGTCGTTGGTACCGCCTAACGCGCTTGAATCGGTGAGTGTGGTATGGGATCGACATATTCTCGTCAGAGCTTGAATTCACTAATCACAAGAAGACAAGTGTGCAAATGAATCTTCTTTTTCACTTTTTACCTTTTTAAGGGTGTAAAAAGGAGGGTTTATAAGTGGGAATGTATTTTTTTCCACTTTTCATAATTATTAACCCAACAAACATCACCTTTTTTCTGGGACATGAACCCATATGCGAATTTTAACAATTTCAACCTCGTCAACATTTTCAATAAAATCAAAAAATTAAAAATTCTCAAAAATTAACCAAATCCCAATTCATCTCCCAAGGGGGCATCATCGCATTATCATCACATCAAATAAGCATCTGAGACAACAAAATTTTTTTTATCAATATCAGGCAATTTTTCTTTGAACTAATGTGTGTACATACATCACTTCAAAGAGGGACAAAATGTAGACATATAAATGTGATCATTTGATTAAATAAATATTCAATGTCTATTTAATCCATTAAATCAATCCCTCTATTAATTAAATCATATTTAATTAATTATCCCCACATTCTTCTATTGATTAAAAAAATTCTTCAATTTATTTGATTGACCACATTCTAACCTTTAATTAAATAAACCATTTTAATTTAATTAAACTCCCATTTCCTATTTAATTAAATTTAAATTTAATTAAAATCTTTATCCTATTTAAATAAATCAAATTTATTTTAAAATCCTTCCAAAGCAAGTTGTAACAACTTTTTGAAATAAATCATTTTGTTTCAAAATTAAATCCAAAAATATCCTCCCACTTGCATCCTCCTAACAAATCCACTTGCATATCTAATCCCCCTTCTAGATTCTTCTAAACCATCCTAATTAGTCTAATTACCTCTTAAACATTTGCACAATCCTTAAGAAAAGGGTCACTTCTAAAAAACCCTCAAAGTCTTCATAAACCATTAAAGGCTTTATATCTTTAACAAGCTAACCTCCAAAGTCTTCAATAACTATTAATGGTTAACTCAAACTTGACCCTTGGTTAGAGAATTTCTCTCTAACTTAACTCTTCTCTAACCCATGGGTCTCTTCAAGCATTCATTGTTTTAACCATGGTTATACATTAACCCTTGCACAAGAGTTTATCCTTTAGACAAATGGATTATCCACTAACTCAACCCTAACCTTACTCCCTAGGGTGACCACCATGTCTTCTTAGGCATTTAATTCACCTTCTCTCTCCTCTGAAGCCATCTCATGTTGACAATTGTCACAATTTCATTGGTGAAAATTGTAAACATGGATTGAAGATCATTCAATCCTAGCCCTTGTTAAGATTATTCAATCTTAACCATTCAATTGTCCATTTGTTCTATAAATAGGTCTCATTTCTCTCATTATACATATCCAAGTTTCATGCATCCAGATTATAGTTTCTTTCATCAAGCATTTGCCTCTCTTTTGATAATTAACATTTTAATCATTTAGGAGCATATTAACATAGCATTTTAATCATGAATCATGTTACCATAGTTTGTTAGTTTCTTTATCATATCATTATCTTCATCATAGCATAATTAATCATATCTAAGTAAGTTTATCATATCATATAGATCTTAGGTGCATCTTGCATATAGATCATTTTCATCCATTATCACTCGTTCTTGGAGTTGTCATTCCAAAAGTCAGCTGCTCAATGATCTGAGAGAAACCATTGACTTGAGGAATCCTGTGAGATAGAGACCAATGAGATACATCTTGGAGGATTAGTTTGTTTAATTAGTTTAAGCTTAGTCTTTATATTCAAAAGTTTCATTGGTATGTTAGTTTCTAGTTTCAAATTGATTAATTGATTACACTAAAATCTTGCATACAGTTGGCACATTACAAAAACTTGTCCACTTCCATTTTCATTTGCATACTCATTTCACTTGCATTGATTTAGGTTGCATTTTTTTAAGGATTACCTTCACTTTTATTACATTGCATCTTTCCACATTTTTTCATGTCATATTAGGTTTCATTTGCATTCCTCTCATTTCCATTACATTTTAGGTTCACTATATCATTTCATTAGTCCCCCTCACTATCATTATAGGAATTCATTCTATATTCAGATTAATTTTATATCATTTCATTTTGTGTCATATCATTATTTTTAAGGTCCATTGCATTATCATCCTTTTAAGAGTTCATTTTATCTTATTTTAGTAATAGTTTCATTACATAATCATTGTTTGATTCACTGCATTTTACCATTTCATTCCATATCACCTTTACATTACTTTAACCATCTCATATTATTTCATTCAATTTGCATTGCATTATACATTTCCATATCATGCTAGTCATCATACGCATTTACCATCATAACAACATTACATATCATAGTCATTACAATTTTCCACATTCTACACAAATCATAAAACACAACTGTATAGCACATCATCATCCCATCATAATGCATCATCACATATCAATAATAAATACACATGTATGATCATCATCTCACCCTACATTCATCACAAATTATCAGTACATCATATAGTCATCGTATATCCATGCATACATAATCCATCTTACATACAACATGGGTTAGGAAAATCGCATACATCGTGCATCCATATCATATATGTATATAACATAACATCTCACACATCCATAACATAACATCGCATGCATGCATATCCTAATAGGTACATGCACACATTCATCATGCATCATAAACAATGTTTGCGGCATCATAATGATCATCATCATCACATAAACATACACATGCATCATCATAAAACCATCATCAAATACATCGCAATCCATAATAATTATCCATAAAAGTACAATCATTAATGAATCGCCGCCAAAAATCATAATTCATCTCATATATATATCAAAAAATGATGTGTCCAATCATAGTACAATGAAATATATCCTCGAAGGATCATCAAAAATGCTAGAGTCCTAGAGCTATCTAATGCTTTCTCTGTCAACTGCACCTGGATCCGCCCATCCTCCCGAGGGTCTTGCTGGTAGAGGACGAGGTGCTCACATACCTATTGATCCCTCTAACTGGTGACTTTGTGTGCACTGATATTTGGTGCTCTTAGTATATGCTCTCTTCTCGACAAGGACAACCTAGTGATAGAGATCTCTATAGTACTAGGTCTCCCGAGCCATCCTCTCAATCTGCATCTGAGATCTTGTAACCTCAGTGAGGACTTGTGACATGCCTACAAGAATCAGTAGTTGCCTCACCATGTCTCTCTCACCCCTCAATCGGGTGACATCCACTTAGCTCTAGGTAAGTTGTGCCCGCAATCCTCTCCATCAACTCCCCTCCCCAGGCCTCCTACAATACCTCAGCAGTGTCATCTGCCCCTATCCTGAAAGCATCTCACTCCGTTGTCACTACATCTAGGGCCACCTATAGTGTGTTCCTCTCTACCGGGAGCCCATCTTCCATAGCCCTCTCCCTAGCCACCTCATCCTACAAGCTTGTTTCCCGAGCTCTCTTAGTGTCCCTCTCCATGGTAACCTGATCCAAAAAACCCTGTGTAATCTACGGTTGTGGTTGTGGAAGTACTTATGGTTGAACTGGTGGAGGCACTACTAGTGGTGTTGCCACTAGGACCTGTACCTATACCCCCACCTGTCCATGTGCCTGTATGGGTCTTGACTGCAACTTGTGCTCCTCTTCCTTATCCTCTTCTTCGAGCTCTCAATGCTCTCTTACCTCTCTTTCCTCCTCTGGCCCCTCCATCCCCATCCCCTCCACCAACCTAGTCCACTGTGGGAGCCACCTCGTTCAGTCCCAACACACCTAGGATGGTGAGTCAGGTTGGTCGATGGAGCTCCCACCATGTTGCATAAGCACCTGTAGTCCCGACATCTATAAAATTCAGTCCAGGATCCTAGTCAACCGAAGTCATCCCTATCCAGTTGGTTTGTGCCTCGAATGGGCCTATAGAATCTCCCCATGTGTCGGTATCCTATGTAACTCGAGGATGTGTGCGCTCCTCACCTACAATGTCGTACTGGAGCTTGAACTATTTCATCACCTAGTGTGACAAATATTAATCTATAATGTGGATAGTCTGGCCCATAAACCAACACTATGTCTAGACAAACAATGAATAATATGCATCCTCATCCCACTACTCACACTGTATGTACAGTCACCATGTGAAATCCATCATCTCGTCATATATCATCACCAGCAGCCCACCGAGCCAACTCGAATATAGTGCAATAACCTTCTATATCTTTCCACATAAGGATATTGTGGTCGTCGCTTCTTGACCCTCAGTGGCCAACACATGGCTATGTGCTCAAATGCCCATATATGTAGCAATGTCACTCTGATACCGAGGCTCTTGTACCCTCGATAAACATACATGTGTATATCATGGTACAATTGCCCCAAGATGGCATATCCCCATGTGAATTGAACTCCATCCTCCATGATATGATACAAACACTTGGACCACCCGATCAAAAACCATGCCCACTAAGGGCGGGCATCATTCATCCATTGATCAAGTCGAAGATATATAGCACCAACCGAAGAATCCGTCGATGCCACTCCATAGCCGGCTCTAGATTCATCCACATCATGTCCATCGGTAGGTCATCAGTTTGACACAGATGGTGCAGGTAGTGATCTCCATGCTCCAACTGATACTTTGGGATCACTCCTTGAATCAGTACTCGCAAGACGCATCACACGTCCAGTAAGGTAATTGATTCCTCTCCTATAGGAAGATGGAAAGAACATGTATCACTATGCCAACACTCCACAAGTGTTGTCATCATCACTGTGTGGGATTGAAACTGAGGCCACTCATGAACCCAGTGCAATTTGACCTGTCAGATAACCATCCTATTTGTGCTATCCAATTTGCTCCAGTACTGGATAGTCGGCGACCAATGCTCCCATGACTGCAGTGGAGCTAATGCCTCTTGCATCAATGCATCAACCCATGTTAGTTGTTTCTTTCTATCCCCCCCCTCTTTCTCCCTTTTGAGTGCCTTGGGGCATCCCTTTGATGCCCCTCGGGTCTTTTCATTCATCCTTTTTTCTCTCTCATGCCCTCTTAGGCAGAGACAATTTCTCCTTGTGGAGATGCTAAAACCATGGTCTATGCACCATTTTGTAGAGTGTAGATGGTGGTCCATAGTCCACCCCTTTCCCCATGTTCCTTCCTTCATGAACGTCGATCCTTGCATCGACACCTGCATAGGCATCGCTATGCCTGCACGGACAGGGATCCGTTGTGCAGATGTTGATCCTCAAGCATGGATGTCGACCACATGATCAACATTTGTGCCCTGACAAACTTTGACCCTCATTTATGACCCCTAATAAATATTAATCTACTTAAATGACAAAGTTAGGTTAAGGGTACATACCGGTTCTCCATACTTAGGCAATTGTTGGAAGAGTTTGACCCTCTCACCACATTGCTCATGACATAGAATCCTCACCATCTTCATTGCTTACTCTCTAGGCTCTCTACTGCTTGTGTAATGGAGAATGTGAAAATAACCCTTCTATGGGCTCTGTGTGGCCTATATAAACCCTTCTTTCGCCCTCTTATCACCTTTTCCCTACTTCTTTTCCCTCATGTCATTCCTCTTTCTTGTTTCTCTTTTCTCTCACCTTTTTCAACCTTTTTTCACTATTTTCTTCTTTTTTGCAAATTTTCTTGAAAATTTTCTGATTAAAATCTTGAGGGGGCATCCCTTCCCTCGTTTCCATGCTAGGGCATCTTTTTTATTCTTTTACTTATCGCCAACCTTTGCAGCCACGTAAAAGAGGGGCAAAATGTATATGCCTAAAATTAATTAAGATTAATATTTAATTAATCTAGCCTTTTCGCATAATTAATTATATTAATTGTGTCAGTCCTCCTCAAAATTAATTAAATTATATTTTAAATAATTTTGTCACCTTACCCATATAATTAATTTATTAAAATTAATTATATCTAATTCTTCTAAAATTATTTCAATTCCCAACCTTAACCAATATTCTCTCCTAATCTTGATTAGTTAATTAATTTCAATTAATTAACTAATGCTTTTATTCCTACAAATCACCCTCTTAACCTCCATCATTTAGCCTAATTAATCCTAGCTAGAATCATGATCATCATTTCCCCCAGTTTTATATTCCTCCACTCATTCTCTCTCCTCTTGTCCCATCCTCCTAACTCACCTACTTTCCTTCTAATCCTCCATTATCCCACTTAATTGCCCCCTTTAATCATTTTCACATCCTTAATCACCAAGATTAGGGATGGTTCAACTCTTTGCCATAAATGGCTTTCCCATCTCATATCCCAACCTTAAATTCCACCCACTTTTGTCTATCTAAGGAATTTTCCCATGCCGTCTCTTCCCAAGGAGTTTATAGTTCTTTTATTCTATATTCCTCCAATGCCCCCTCTTTCTTGGGAATTTTTAATTCCCTTTGTCCTCTTCCAAGGAATTTTAAATTCCTTTCCTCTCTTCCCAAGGTACTTGGGGAACTCTTCCCCATGTACTTAAGAAGTGGGGAGACAAGAAATGTCTTTATGGCAAATCTCTTGGATCTCCCACTTTTCCTCTCAAGTACTTCTCCTCTCGCACTCAATCTTAGCCCTCCATTCCTCTTCAATCCTCACCCTCCGTTTTGGGCCCATTAAATCTATAAATTGGAGTCTCCTCCCTTCACAATACATCCATCTTTACTATATTGTCATGTTATCCATTTGAGCCAAGAAATCATCTATAGCACTCTTATCATGCCCAAATCTAGCCACGCATAACCTTCATCCATCAATCAATCCCAATCATTTTGTTGTATTTTGGAGAGCAATCCACATCCCTCTATATTAAAGGAGAAAATCAAGTGGATACAATGGCGCATTCCAATTCCAGCTCAATCAAAGGAGGTGAAGAAAGAAGGTATAAGGGTTAATTTTCTTTCTTTTGAATGCTTTCATGTGTTTATGTTTATGTTTTATGCATCTAAAATTCTAACCGGATTTCCTCATCCTCAAATAGATATACACTACCAAGTGAAGAAGAGGTTGTAGACAAGGATACACACCTCTTGCATAAGAGAGAATCCTTGATCGAACGAACAAATTCACACAAGGAATGATGTCCTATCATAAGAAAACACCACTCAACAAAGGAAAAGTGAATCCTTAGAAAGGATAAGAGAAAGATAAATGCCCCCAAGCATAGGGACAATGAGAAGGATTACACAACCTCCAAGGAGAGATTTATTCATAAGAGATGTACCGTTTCAAGCAAGGAATAGATTCTAACCAAGGAACACACATGTACTCACATGAAGGATAATTCTATGCAAGAAAGAACATCATGTTATAAAAAAAAAAAAAGGCAACTCATAAAGGAACAAACATTGTTTGGAATACAAAGGAGACAATGATAACCATGATAAAAGATCACACACCTCCACAAGGAGAAATTATTCATAAAAGAAATACCGTTTCAAGAAAGGAATAAATCCTAACCAAGGAACACACATATACTCGCATGAAGGATAATTCTATGCAAGAAATGACATCATGCTATGAAAAATACAACTCATAAGGAAAAAGTGAATCCTTCGAAAGAGGAAAGAGAGAGAAAATTATTATTTCCCCCGAGCATAGAGACAAGAATAAATAGGCTATTATGTTGCTCACTAAGTATGAATTCACTTGAAATTGTACCACCATGAATGACATTGAGCCCCGAATAGGTAAGGTAACAATATCACAGGAGCAACATAATAGGAACTTGAATGTTATTTGAAATGATTATGAGAAATATGGCATTCATTGTCACCTGTTACTTTTATGATACCTAGATAAATATATTGTTGTCTTTTAATTTGAAAGGCTTGACACTCATTAGTAGAATGGCCATGAATTTGATGACTTACAAAAAGAAGAATTTTCAAGATACTGTCTATGTTTCCTTCTTTTAGGACAAAGAAGAGAAATTAAATTGGCATGAAGGAGGTCGAACAAAACATTATCTTGTTGTAATGTCAGATTGGAATGAGAAGATGTGGATTCACTACACAATGGAGGAGAGGATGTTGACAAAGGAAGGGGTTGGAAATCTATCTTTTCATTAGAAAAGTGTGATTTCTCATGACTTTCAAGACTTTGTTGCACACGTCCTAAAAATTTCCCATTGTATCCATGTATAGGATTAGTAGAGGGTTTTCTCCTAGGTGGAATTGGATTGAATTTTAAAGAGGCCCAATCAATATCTAGACATGCGTTAGGATAAAATTTTTGAGTATCAAATTCAGTCACCTTAGATTTTCCACAAAAAGGTGTGAAATCTAATGACCCCCAATCATCCTCCAAGAGTTCTCCTTTAAGAACATCTTTAATAGGAGATGGTGTATTTGTCCGAATTGGAGAGAGGATTGTAGGAATTAACAAAGTATATGATGCTTCAATTTGTATGTTCTTGTTAGCTTCTAAAGCAAACACTTCATTATTATATATATAAGGAACTGCATGATAATCAGGTTGACAATTCACCCCATCTTTAACAACAATTTTAGATTTTTTGTGAGGTTGATAAACATCCTAATGAAGGTGGACAACAACCTTAGGTTCTTCAACAACATGAATAACATTGATTTGATCTTGGTTAGGTTCTTCATCTTTAGGAGAGAGAGTTGTTGCAACTTTCAACATTCAATTCTGGCCAACTGATGGGATAAATCAATGTAATTGTAATCCCCTACTCTTCAGGCTCTGCTAAACCTAGGCGGGTAAACCTTATTACCGAGTATCCTCTTCTTTTGATACTTAAGCAGATTCTAATTACAAAATTGTCTAAAGGTCAGTTTCAAACTGGCATATAGGCTTGATCTGACATGTTACCTATATTCCTACTTTCTACTTTAATGAAGAAAATAAAATCTTATTGACTGAAAATATGAGATTATAGATATATGGTTTAGACCAGTGCCTTCTTTGCCTATTGGTCTCAAAGTCTTATGAATTTCCTTTCCTTATATTCTCCTTGTTAGATAGCAATAATACCATCCACTCTTAATTCTTGTACAGTTAATGATTCAATTTCACCACGACAAATACTATATATGCAATTTTAATCTTTCCTAGAAAGAGGTGTATACAGTAATCAATCCAAGAATATATTTTATCTTGTTCATTCCATCAACAATGTAAGAGTCTGAAAATAATGAAACAACCATAATATGCAGAAAACCTTAAAAACCTTTGATTTCTCAGCATCAAAATAACAAGCTCGAATTGAAAAGCACTTACAATAATCTTTAACACAAGATGGGAAGCAAAAGCAAGCTAGTCTATATTTCTGGCAAAGATATAAAAGAATACATTTTCATCATATGTTTTTTGCATAAAATAAATGATCTTCCTTTTATAAGGAATGATCATGAAACAACATGTCTTTTGATAATGAAAAGGTACAATTTGAACTGGACTAACTAATTCTAAAATTAACTTCTTGCTAAAAACAAATTGATTGCCCCTAGATGCTCAATTTAATCCTAGTCCTTGTAAGTGTGACTATTTGAGACAAAATGTCTTATAGCAAACTCCTTCCAATAGAACCTATTTGTTATGGCTCTCATGTTGTCAAGGATCCGGTCTCCATCATTGATTTTGTCCAAGGCCTCAAGAAGTTCGTCTGACACTCATTGTTTCCATTGTTCTAGAGGCATAAGCAATCCATCTTCTCCGCCTAAGATTGTGGGTAATCCTGTTGTACCTTCCTTGTCCAATTGTGCCATATCTTCTTCTAGTTCCTCGTGGTATTCTCTATGTTTCTTTAGCAATCTTTTTGCTTCCTTCGAGACTTTGGAGGTGGTAGGGTCCCTTATCTATTCTATTTTTTCATGTAGCCTCTCAACCAATATGTCATGTTCATGCAAAGCCTGGTATGTGCCTACATATGTTTTCCAATAGTCATCTACATAAATCATCATTTCTTTGTGCATTTGAGTAAGCAGCCTTGCCATCATGTCATATGTGGTTCTTTTTCCTTTCTCTTTCATCTTCTTCATCTTTTTCTCAAACTTCTCAGCTTTATATTTCCAATAGTTTGTCTCCTGTAGGGCTTCAACAATTTATTGTTCTTGCTCAAATGAGATCTCACCCTAATAAATTTACTTTATTCTCTCCTCGAGCTTTAATATGAGCTCTTCTACTTTTTCATATTTGGCTTTGTACACATCTCGCTCCCTGACCACATGTTTCATTTGGGATTTACTAAATTGTGCAACATTCACATTTAGATCTGTAGTTTCCAGTGGATCTGTCTCTCCTACTCTTTGTACCATAAGGTGCCCAAATACTTTGTCAGTCTCTATCAAGGTTGGCATCTTTTTTCCTTGGATATAAGGCCCACTATAGTAATGCCTTCTGATCTGGATGGAAGCCTAATCCTGAGTAGATATTGTCAACATCTTGTGGGAGCATTTTCCTTTCACCGTCAGTACTTTTCATAAAGCTATCAAATAACATAGTTGAACTCATGTCCCATCCTGGTACAATGAACATGCTAGCATCTTGTAGGAGTTGTCTCCCTTTGACAGGGGTGATAGTAGAAATCTCATTGTCAACTTCTTGCTGCAATTTCTCAAGTAATCCACTTTCATTTTTAGGAGTCACTTCACCGACCTGTTGCTTGAGAAGTCTGCCTCTATATTTGTACAAGAATGTCTTGAACTCCTGTGAACAGACATCATCTGAGACAAATTTCTCTCCATCAAGTTTCCTAATGTCAACCTTATCATCACTGTCTTCTACCATAACCCATCCTTCCTTTGGAACATAAGGTAGGCTCTATTCCCAAGTGTCCCCCATATCACTTTGTACTGAGGGAGTTGGTTCTAGTGACAAATGCACAAGAAGTGTAACAACTTGTATGCTCCTTCCTAAAGGTTTTCTTACCTCTCTGTCCAGCAAACTAGGAGGGACTCCTTCAACAATTTGGTCCAAATGAGCAATTTTCTCATTCACACGGGTGATAAGATCTTGGATGTTTGAATAAATATCAAATTGCAGTAAGTCATGGCTCTTCTTCCACTCTTCTATCCTAATAATTTTATCATATGCTTCCAATTTTTCCATGGCTTGACCCTCATCCAAATTTCTGATTAGGTTATCTTGTTCTAATGACACATGCCCATAAGGGTGCAGTTTTTGTGAATGTTTAGTAGAACTGATGAATCCTTCGAGGTCAAAATTCACCCTAAGCTCATCTTGTGCTAGGTCATAAAAAGACAACTTGTTCTTAACCAATTCATAACCTTTGGTTGAATAAACAGTGAATTCTCTGAAGCACAAGTATCCTGGCATAAAAGATTGCTTCCCATGTATTCCTAGATGCATATGACATGACTCAGCCAACTGCCTCGCAATATCCAAATATGTTATCTTGTTTGGTATTGTTTTGGGGAGAAAAAAAGGGGAACCCTCAAATCCATAAACTCTAATCTTTGTGTAATCTTTGTGGGCATACCAATCTCCCCAGTTATGATTAACCAACTATCATTCATCAAAATCTTAAGGCCTGAGGAACTTCTAAATTTTAGGTGTTAAAGTGTAATTACATGGGTGTCTGAGGAGGTGATACAGGGGTTTGACAAAATACTCTTCAGAACACAAGTATTCGGACCATGAGCATCTCTAATCCCATAAAGCGGTCCACATTTGCACTAGTTTTCTCACCCCTTATCTGTCATGCTCTATGATTATGAGGTTGTCAATCCATAGATTCATTTCTTGCCCAGCATATAACAACATATGCATCAACACAGAGTAGTGTTTGAAATGTATCTCATCAGGGTTATTCTTAATTCTTTCCAGGCATTGTTGATATGATCTACCATCAAAGACACATAATCAAAGGGTCGGGAGTCATGTAGTTGCACATCCGTTGCTAGTATCATAGGTACTACATCCATTAAAAGAGTGGCCTTGAACCCCATGATCTTAAAAATAGAGTAATATGTGTATCTGAAGTATTCCCCAAATAAATCTAGCTCAAAAGGGGGGTCCTTATTCTCTTCAAATATTCTCAGCTTGTTTTCATTCTTCAGTCTATGGGCATGCAATCCCCATCTCCTATGTATATCCTTAATCCTAGAGCATTCATTTCTTGGGAGAGTGACATCGATTGGTTGGTCTAGGGTTAAGTCCAAATCAAATACTCTACACATATAATCTCTTGTTATAGGCACTAGTGGTTGTCTGGCGATATCATAGATGGTCTTAGTATTGGGGTCATACTTCTTAGCAAACAGAATCATCAATTTGACATTGACAAAGATATTTGGCAATACTAATTTCCTTATATTATAGATCAACGTGTTACAGATGGATTCTAGCTTGTTCCTCTTTCTGTAATGATACAACATTACTTCAAACCCTCTCATGGGCATCCATACATCACCTAATTTGTCATACTTATCCCCCAAAAAATATGATTTTAATTGAGATCTTTTAGATTTAGGGCTTGAGTCGAGGATTTGGTCCATTAAAACTTGGTTAAGATGCCTCCCCTCCTTTTGTTTTTTGGGTTTGGCTTCTTGAGGGCTCTCTGCTTTGGTGGGTTTCCCCTTTTGTTTTCTAACTCTAGGTTTCTTGGACGGTCCCTCCATTGTAGCAAAATAATCAAACCTGAAGAAGTATCTTACGGGATTAGGCATTTACTTGTAATTGAGACACCAATTTTGAAAACTTTATGCTTGCTTCTTTTCTCCTGATCACTCCTACATCCACCATCTGAATATCTTAATGATTAAAAGTGTACACAATCTGTCCTTTAAAATCTTATGAATCGTTACCTGGGAGATGGTTAAGGAATGGTCATTAAATGCTTTGAATTCAAATTTGTGTGATATTTCATCAATTTGGTGCATATAAATCTCAGAGAACTTCAAGGTTCGTTTCACCACCACCCAGGATTTTCGGTGTAGCACACCTTTTCGGTGAAATTATTTTTCCTTTTCCGTTGTCTTCAACTATGTCAAAACATAAACTCTTGTCAATGTAGCAATTTTCAATTCCTCTGATACTCTTTATTTCAATAGAGAACCAACTTTCGGTATAGTGTTTATGCTTCTTATCGATTTGCATAGTTACACCGAAAATGAATGTTTCGGCAAAACCATTGTGAGGCTTTGTCGATAAATTATTCTGGCTTCCTTTCATAGTTATGGGTCCCACCCAGTTTTCAACATAGCATGCTATTTTGGTGAAACAATTTTAAGCTTGATAGACTTCAGTCACTACATCAAAAACCAATGATTTTGGTAAGAGGAGCAAGGAGTTTCCCCGACGCCTTATAGTCATGCTTTTATACTTAGGTATAGCCTAGGTACTTTACTTCGATAAGCTTATTTTCATTATAGCATGTGCTTTTGACAAGACTTCTTTATGTTTGGCAGAAACACTATGTTTTACCAACACCTGATCTTTCGGTGAGATTCGAAGAGGGTTACACTGATAACTAGTTTATCGGTGTAACAACTTTTCGGAGTAGTTGATTTTTGCTTTGTCGATGATACTTGCTATTCTGAAATGGTGTTTTATCGATGAAACACATATTATACCTGATCGAAACATATGAATTCTCTACAAAGAATACCTTAATGTTCCCTTCAGAGGCTATATGTTGAGCTCTACCCTTGTGGGAGCTCATTTACCCCACATATAGAATTTTTTGCAGTATCATCTTTGTTATTCATATCTTTCATTAATGAACTTGTAACAATAACAACCATATATGATAGATGAATAAACCATTCTTCTCAAACCAATATCATGGATTCACAAAAATGAGTGTCAATAATCTAGAGAATTTTCTCTCAGGTTGATGGAATATAAGAATCATAATGATGGTAAGGTTAAGGAAAATGGCTACTTGAAAATCTTAAGGAAGACCTAGTTTTTGCCAAAATTAGGGTTCCAACAAGATCATTGAAAACATGATGGGAAATGGTATTATCCTCTTGTTCTAAAGTATCTTCATGACAAACCTTAGGGAAGGGACAATCATTTCTCATTGATGCTTCATCTATAGGGGAAAGTTTGTTGAAATGAATAGAAGGTGAGGTGCTAGTAAATGAATTGTCACAATCACCTTCTTTTACCATAATATCATCCTCTTTCACCAAGGTACTCTCATACCCCGAAGGAACATATCTAGAGAATAATCCACATCATTCTCCAATGGTTCATCCCAAATAGGGAAATCATTAAGAGAAGTGTTAAAAATGTTTTCTTGCATCAATATGTCCTCTTTAGGGAGAGAAACTTTGGAAGAGGAATCATTGAAAGGCTCATAAAGGGGATTTTCATATATCTTAAATCCTTGCAACTTAAGAGCATCCTCTTGCACCAAAGTATCATTGTAAGGGAGATTAGTGATAGTATTCTCTTGTATTAGCATGTCAAATTTATAAGTACTGATTGGCATGTCAAATTGTAATAAAAAGGAAACTTGCAATGAAAGAAGTGAATGTAATGAAATGAAGTATAAAGGGACTAATCTAAACACACATAAGAATTCATGAAAGAACTCTTTTTTTTTAGTTTTTTTATAGTTTTGAAACATGCAAATTACAAGATGCAATGGAAGAATGAACTAGATCTGAAAACATAATTGAACAATTATGCAACCCACAAGTCAATTTTAGAAAAATAAATTAGGATTTTTATGAATTTAACCTCTATATTTATGTTTTTAATTGAAAATGTGATCTATGAGTGCAAATTTGAAATCCAAAATGTATACAGATCAAATCTGAGAACACAAATAAAAAATTAGCATGAAATAAATTGGGTTCGCCAAAATGTAATGGTAAAAATTAGGGTTTCACCAATTAAGGTAACAAAACCACTAATTTTACCTGAAAGACCACCACATTGAAAGAGGGATGGGCATAATAGATATAGGCTTAATCCCAATGGGGAAAAGACTGAAAGTTTGATTAGGTTCCCCTGGTTTATTTGCCCCTCTTTCTATATTGAAGGATGTATTTGTGAAATGTTGAAATTAGGGTAAAACAAGGAATATTTTATGCAACTTGAAAAAAACAGTAAGTTATAAATGTCCCACGAAGCCATCGACCTTGATCTGGGCAAAATAAGATGTCTAAAATCTATCCTCAGAAGTTTGGCTTGATTTTTTGGGACCAAGTAGTATCAATTCTCCATGGCCATCCAAATCTTCCGCCATCGAAAGTTGGACTTCTTCATCTCTATGAACTCTATTGATCCTCCTGAGTACAACTCTGCACCTATTTCTTGCACACATAAATAAAGAGAAATATGTTGAGGATAGGGGTTTGCCTAAGTCAAACCCCGGTTTAGGAATTAACCTTGAATGAAATAATGCAAATACTTAAATAAATACTAAATAGATATACCCCATATTTGCAATTGTTGATGATGATGCAATGCTCTTTGAATATAATCACAAATGTTGAATGTAATGGCATGACTAACACATGGACATGAAAAACCCTAATCACACACACATGCTTGCACAAGATTGATGTAGTTTTTCTCCACAATGCTTGAATGATGAATATGCAACCTTGAAGATCTCTCAAAATGCTTGATTATGAATGCTTCACGGATGCACCAATACTTTAGGTATATAATTGATGTCAAAATAAATTGATAGGATGTCTTTATATAGGTTTCTTCATAAATTACCAATTAGGCCAACCTCCAATGGTCATGTGTAGCCACGACGACCAATTTTTGGCGAGGATATACAACACATACCCCAATTCAAAATCGGTAACCACTGAGAGGGACCATGGCATTTTAGGGTACCATGGTCCAAACTAGGGTGTTCCCTCTGCAAATAGGACCAAGATAAGGTACCAGGGGGAAGGGAGTCCCACAATAGGATCCACAGATAGTTGTACACAACATCAAAGTTATAAAATAATGCCAAATGAACCTTAGAAAGGGGGAGAGATAAGACATAGTAAAGTAGGGGCACAAAAATGAGGTGTAAATTGTATCGGTGATAATTTGCGATGCTACAAAATTGTATTATAAATTTTCATGGGGAGTTGTGTAGTGCCTTTTGTTTTGCCATCACATTTTTTTTGGTGATGTCCCTCCACCATGACACAGATCCTAGTGATTCTTGTCTCATGCGAATGTGCATTGGTTGCATACTCTTTTTTAATTGAAGGTATTTTCTTATGCATGTTCATATGTTTATTCTCCTTCATGCACTGCTTGGTGACATATAATTTCAATGGACCTATCATCTCTCTCCCTTGTCAACATTATGGGGGGTTTCTACTATTGGTGCTAATGCTTCCTTGGTTTCGCTTTGGAGTTAGTCACTCTTGCATTCCAGTTTTGTGAAGGCAACCTTCCATCCTTAGTTGATCAATTATTTAGACAATTGACACCTATATTTTTTTAGTAGTTGTTGTAAAGGATGGAAATTTGGGAATTAGAGTTTCACTAAGTGCACTAAATAACCCAATTAACACCATTACATAGAAAGAGGATTGAACCTAATAGATCTAGGCTCAATCCCACTGGAGAAAGGTCTAAGATTCTAATTGAATTCAACTGGTTAGTGTTAATTATTCTCTTTCATAATTAGATTTGTAATGTAATTTTGAAATCAGGGAAAAATCATGAATAATTGATGTAAACTGATAGAAAAAGTAAGCTACGGATGTCTCAAGGAGCCACAAACTGAGATCTAGGCAAAAGAAGATGTTCAAACCTATTCTTAGAAGTTTGGCCTGATTTTTCGGGACTAGGCAGCACATATTCGCCCTAGTCCTCTGAATTTTTCTCCATCAAAAGCTAAACCTGTTCGTCGTTGTCGACACTGCTGGATTCCTTGAGGATAGATCTTGCACCTATTTCCTACACACAAAAAGAGAGAGAAAAATGTTGAGAATAGGCAAACCCCAGTTTTGGAATTAACCATAAAATTGAATTAATAAATGTAATGAAATACTTTCCTTTTGAGGGAAAAGTTGAAAATACTTCAAACAATAATGTATACCTTGATGAAGTTTTGGTTGACCTTCACAAAGGTTTTAGAGTTTCATGTAGAGTGTCTTCATAAAATATTGATCATGGATACCATCTTCAATACTTGAACTTGACTTCACTTTTGCTCCAATGCTTGATGAATGAATGATTGCTTGATCGCTTGATTTTGCTAGAGTGTAATTGAGATCTTGATTTTGGTTAGACTTCAAATGAGAGGGTTAGACCTCCTTTTATACTTGTCTATCTGAAAATCAAATTGAATTTTCGAAACAAGCGACACGGGATCTGAATTCTTGCTCATTTGTGATGACCATTGTGAGGCCCCAATTTAGAGTTTGATTAAGTGAACCAGGGTGTACCACACTCTAGTCCTAAAAATTAGGACTCTGGAATGGGTGGAAATGGATAAATGATGAAAATGCAGGATTCAAATGAGGTGTGAGCAGAATCAACACTATAATCAGGCATCAAAAGTCGACACGCCAAAGTGAGGCCTATTTGAGGACAAAATTGTAAGCGAGTACAATTTAGGATGCTACATTTAGTCTCCACTTTAACGGGAGTATGAGACTAAGCATACTCACGGTAAAGTACAAAGTTGCATTGAAAAACTTTCACCAAGATATCAAAGAGACAAGACACACTAAGCCCCCAAGGACTTTAGGATCTCACTACTTTAATACCAAGATAAAAGGGACAACATAAGAAAGGACAGAGAGAGAAAATGACTGTACTAGCCTAGTAAGTCTCACATACTGAGTCATGAAAAAAAAAAAACCAAATTACAAAGCAAAAGGCTCAGTTTGCAAGGTAACTTGAGTATCAAAAACATGTCATGGTGTGTGCATAAAGTGTAACATTGAGCGAAGTGTATGTCCCCAAGTTAAATAGATTGCAAATGCCTTATCGAGAACAATTGATTTAAGGTAGCATGCATCCAAAAGACAAGCACGTTACCACAATGAGATGCCCCCAAGAAAGGACAAATAAAAGGATAATGGTCACAAAACATATACGAAAAAAGACATAAGGGATCCACTAACTTTGGGGTCAGCATACTCTTATGATAAATAATGTATATCAATAATATTTGTATTGAATTGACCTCATCCCCCAGAGGTAGTTGAACTAAAAACACAATGGAAGAAGAGAACATGTATTTTTGAGTCAACATGGAAGAGACCAAAAAGAGATCTCAATGCTTTGCATTGTCCCCAAGTAGACAACACAAGGGACAACATATAGAAAAAAGAGACAAATAGAAGAATGTCACAACAAATTTCGCCTTTTTATTACCTTGCACCAACAAAGTAACAAAGGTCATCCAAAGAGAATCTAACATAACGCAAAAACATATCAAGAAGCACATTAGGGGGAAGCACATTATGAACAAGAAAACACACAAGAGAGGATCCACGACATGAATGAAGTTAATCAAGCAAATCATCTGCCTCCCAATCTTGATGAATATCATTTAGGGATGGTGGAAAAGATGTAAGAGGATCAACTTCAAGCATGACAAATGGAGCTATTGCAAGTTCCAAACAAGGATCATGCTCTAATGATGAGTCACTTTGTCACTAAGAGCTATGGTTAATGCTTTTGTAAAATGTAAAGAAATCATTATTAACATCAGCAAGCTCAAACATATTATCAGAATCACTAGAATCAACATTGTTAGCATGAGCAACATCATCGTCCACGTCATCATCTAGATTAATAAAAATAGGATCTCTAATGAAAAAAGAACTTGAACCATCTTTTTTCTAAAGCATTTTTAATCTTGTCGATTTAGGTTGAACTTCCTCCCTAGGGTTAGGTGAAGGCTAGACAAATGGGATCAAGTCAACATTTGGTGCCTTCGGGAGGAAATAGTTTGGGAAGCAAGCTCATGAGCCTTGGGACATCTTTGTCGGTGTTCTCTTGCACAAAGGTTCCTTTTAGTTTTAGTCGATACTTGCGAAGGTTGAGGATCAATGGACATAGGCTTTGTTTCTTCTCTTAAGGGAGGAGGAATGAGAAAAACCCCACTAGGTTGATTCATAAAAAATACCAAGCACTTTCCTTTGTAATATGTAGGAGGTGGGACTGAGGCATATATAGGAGGAATAGGAGTAGGAAGAATACCAGGTCCATTATGAGGAGGAGGAATATCCATAGGTATAGGATCTCTAGGCTTACTCAAGGACATGATCATCTCATTTTTCCACTTTTGATAAGATAAGAAAAGGATGTCACTTCAAAGTTTAAGAGGTTTAGCTTATTGAGGCCAAAAGTAATCAAGGGTGAAATTACCACACTTCTATGTGGGTTGGTAAAGGCTATGATTAATTGTTCTGATAGTGCCATTATGAGGGAATTTCAACCATTTATGCATTATAGAAGGAATAGCTTTCATGGAAGAGAGCCAAGGATGTCCCAACTTCACATGAAACTAATCCAATTTAGGAATAATAGAAAAAGAAATGTCTAAGAACTTAGTACCAACCTCAACAAGAGGAATTATATAACCAATAGTAGGGAAAGATAAACCATCATACACCTTGAACACAACATCATATTTATCATATGTAACTTGATGCAATTATAGGATATAAAGATATTCTTCAGTAATCAGATTTACCATACATACTAGATCAATGAGCACCCCTCATGAGAGTTTGTCTTTGATCTTCGCAGCGATATACAATGGGCCATCAAGTGCAACAATAGTCTCACTAGGATCAAAAGTAATGCATACGTCTTTAGGAGGTATAGGTTTATCCACAAGATTCACAACATTGTTAGATTCCATACCAAGGACATCAGGAAAAAAGGCAAGAGACTCAGACTCAACAATATTAGTAGAGTGAGAAGGCAAAGAATTGGTGAAGATTTGGAGGTTTTGATTAGGAGGAGCTATGAACTTATTTCCCTTGTCATTCACACCAGCTACATATATAGTATTATTATCAATGAAGTCTTGAATCTTACTCCTCAATGTATAGCATTTCTTAGTATCATAGTCAAGTTGACGATGATATTAACAAAAGGCTTTGGGATCATGATAGGGTGGCAATGGTTTAGAAGTTTCAGTTGGCTTGATGAGAGAGTTTCAACACATTAGCATTTATCAACCTCGGCATTATACTATGCAAAGACTCAAAAAGAGGAGTTAATTATTTTTTAAAGTATTTGGATAAAGGGGCCACACCTGATGTCATGGCTACCACTTGAGTGTTGATGTTGTCGTTTATCTTATTGTAACCTTTGTTGGGTTTAAACTTCACAAGCGATTTTTGAGCACCCTCATTCTTATCAACCCAAGCCATTGAAGAGGATGATTCAAATTGACTCACTTGAAGCTGATATTTATGAAGCATTGCATACAATTGCGTAAATGAAGTAAACTCAGAAAATAGAAGCTTATCTCTAATGTTTTTTTCTAAATTAGGAATAAAAATTCTTTGAACATCATGATCAGGCACTTGATAAGCAATTTGAGAATGCATTTATGTTTATATCTAACAATAAAATTAGTCACTTTTTCTTTAACTCCTTGCTTACAATGAATCAAATCAGTCAAAGTAATTTGAGGACCAATATCATTTTAAAATTGTTGAATTAAAGCATTAGCCAATTGTTGAAATGAAGTAATAGAATAAGAAGACAAAGAACAATACCATTCCAAAGCTTTATCCCTAAAGGTTCGAGTAAACAATTTAGCCATAAGTCTTTGATCATGAGCAAAATCACTACACAAAGTTTGAAATGTCTTCACATGAGTCAAGGAGTTGCATTTTCCATCATACAACTCCAATTAAGGGACTTTCATATGTTGAGGGGGAACCACACGGACAATGTCATTGGATAGTGGGCTCGCTACATCAAATGTGGGAACATTGAACTTGGATTGAGTAATGGAAGCCAATTGATGTTGTAAGGATGTAACAGTTTGGGATAAGTCATTAATAGTTGCTTCAATTGATGGATTGAAATTGGACATGTTGGATTGTGATGGAGGAGTAACATTGTTATATGTGGATGGAGGTTGAGAATAAGGAGGTGGAACATTGTGGTATGTGGGTATGGAAAATGATTGGGATACAAATGGAAGACTCATGGAAGGAGGTATGTAAGAATATTGATTAATGGGATTGCCCTGATGACTAACATGTATAATATTAACATTTTGTGTGGAAGTAGCCATGATAGAAGATGTAAATGTAGGCACACTAGGAAAGGATGTAGGCATAGGAATGGAATGATTGAATTGACTAGTGGGTTGAGAGTAACCAAGAACCTTAGCACAACTTTTGATGGGTATGATATTAGTGTGAACAATATGAGCAAGGCCACACAACAAATCAACACCAATTTTATCACTTTGCACCATTATTTTTGTAAAAGTTGTAGAATACAACCTCACAGAACCCAGTGAATCCTTGTATGCAAATAACCTGTCACAACAATGGAAGATTCACAAAACACAAAGATTGCTTTGAAAACCTAGAGAAAAAGAATGCAATAATGATAATCAGATTATGAATTACAAAAGGGATCAATCTTTATAAAAGGAGATCAAACCCTAAAAAGGAAAACCCTAAAAGCAATTAATAATTAATAATAAATTAATTATTAATATTCCTAAGTTTAGCTTCCTAAATAAATCAATTTTCAAATTTTTTTTTTTATTAGAAAGGTGAAAAAAAGTGGAGAGAGGAGCGCTCTGCAACTAGGGCACAAAACCCGTAGTGCCGCTGGTTGTAGTACGCTACCGCGTGCGAGGGCTCCCTGGCCTTGCTGGGAGGCCCTCGAAGTCATTTAATACCTCCTGCAATTAATGGAGCCAAATAAAGATGGCCCAAAGATCCCTAAACAACCCATTTCTTCATCAGCGAACACTTGAGAGCAGTGGAAAACTTTCAGCCAGGCGGTGGAGGGCAAACGGTGTTCATTTCCTGAAGATGCAAGGTTCGAAGCCGCTCTCCACCATGAAGATGAAACTAGTCTCACGCCAGCACAAGGTGAGGCCCTCTCTTCCAAACACATCACCATTAAACTGAATGATTCCATGCTCTCTGCCATTTCTTTGAAGATTTCTAGACTTAGGGATTCGACAATTTTTTTCACTGCCTTTGATGTAAATAACTTACCATCTCGACAATACATGAATAAATGGTTGCAAGATGTGTGGTTTAAAAAATTAGGGTTTCAATTTTCATTTTGTAGAATGATTCAAAAGGGTTTATTTTTAATTTTCTTTGATAATAAGGAAAGCCAAAGCAAAATTGTAGATAAACAATTTTGGTCAATAGGAAATTCGTCTTTTAGGGCGGTTTGATGGGACCCTAAAGCCTGTAATGATGAAATTCTTGCCCTTTCCTGCCCAAAATGGATAACCATTAAAAATGTTCCAGCCTTCCTTTGGTCCTGTGTTGACAAAATTGCAGAACCCTTGGGGAAAATTGTAAAAATCGACTCTTCCCCCTCGATTCTCCCTCATCTCGATGCTAGACTGCTCATTGCATTAAAACCAAGCATGGTTTACCCTGCAGAGATTGTTATTCGTCTCCACAATAAAACCTACTATTGTCCGAATGAATACATGGGAGGAATAGATGCATGTCACTTTTGTAAAGTTAGTGGCCACTTTAGAAGCAAATGTCCTTTACTATCGAGCAAAAATTCAAGGTCTAAAACTAGGGCCTCCGATCCCCCCTGTAGCTAAAGGTGTTCCCTCTGAACCTGCCCCCACCTCCCCCCCTCTTTTCCCTTCCTCACCACCCCCCCACCTATTTCCTCTCCCCCCCCCACCGCTCCCCCACACCCCTCCCCCTGCCTCTCCACCCTCCTCGATGGCTAACTCCATCTTAGACTACAACAATGCTATCAAAGAAGCCCTCGTCGTTGCTCGGCCTCCCCCCCTTTCCCCCTTTGAATCAATTGATACTCTATCCCACCTCTCTAACCCAAGGACCCTTAATGATCAACAACTAGTGATGGAGAAACTGAGAAAAGCAGCGGAGGCAAGAAAAAATCTTGAACTGAACCTCCTCAAGAAGAAAATGGAAATTGAGGCCTCTCAGTGCCAGCTACCTGACCTTGAGGACATGGATAGAGGTGCTCCAGATATGGCAGACACTATTAGTAAGGCCTCAGCCCAGGACCCTGAGCTATCCACTAGCAAAAAACATAATGGTCTCAATACTGAGGTTCCCCTTACCCGGCAAGGGGTTGGGGAAGAACCTACTCAGGAGGAGGTACCGGCAACCCCTCTAGATGAGTTTGGAAAGTTACAAGACTCTAGGGGAGACCCTGCTAGTGGTGCCCCCTATACGGCTAGCACCCCTATTAGTGCTCTGAAGGCAGAGATAGCTACCACTCAACCTGTGAACCCAGCACAGGCCCCTTCACTCCAGTGGAAGCCAACTTCGAACAAGGAATGACAATCCCTCAAGATGAATTTACAGTGGTTAAATACAGGAAAGCTAGGAGGAAGAGATCTCCTAAGAACAACAAGGATAGTGCTAACAGGAAGGAATCTCTAGGCCCTGAATAAATCTTAGAGGCAAGGAAAAAGAGAGGTAGACCCTCCTCTTCTATTGCATTTGATGCTAGCAATATAGCAAACAAAGAGGACTCGCCCAAGTGTTTTGAGGGGTTTAAATCCCAAACTAAACCTCCCCAACCAAGTGAATCATGTTGAAGATTATATCTTGGAACATCAGAGGCTTGGAGGCCCCTGATAGGAAGTACATCATAAAGAGATTTCTTAATGCACATAAGAACTTGGACTGTCTCCTCCTACAGGAGCTAAAGGCAGTGGGCTTCACACTGCAAATTGGTCTCAAATGTATCTGGAAGGAGGCCACCTCTTTTTACACTAACCATACCAAAGGAAAAGGTGGATCAGCCATACTCCTTAACCCTAAATGGGCCAACAATGTAGTTAACTGGGGCCAATCCCCATGTGCTAGAGCTATATGGGTCTCCATTCAAATGGAGAACCAGAAGTTTGGAATATGCTCTATATATGCCCCGAATGACTACAAGGAAAGAGGTGAGCTTTGGAACTGGCTAACAACGCTAGAGGATATCCCTTGGATTATTGGGGGAGACTTCAATATGGTGGAATCTCCCAGTGATAAAAAAAGGGGGCAATAAACTTGAATGGAAGGGAATGGAAAGGCTTCAATGGGATAGAATGATCAATAAACTACATCTTTTTGACCCTATTGTTGGGAAGAAAGACAAATTGAACACTATATGGTACACCTGGTGCAACTATCAATAGTTGAATAAAAGGATATATTGTAGGCTGGACAGGTTCTACCTCAATAAAGCCCACTTTGTGATGGACAAAGGCCCCAGTGGTGACCATTATTCTGTTTCCCCATGTACCCTCTCAGATCATCACCCAATAATAATAGGAATTGACATCTCCCCAGAGGCCCCCCCCTCCTACTCAAGAGCCTCTTCATTTATCCTAAACACTAGACTTCTAGAAGATGAAGACCTATGCTCTGCCCTGGCCTTTATCAGACTATTTAACAAAAAGGATAGGGTGCAACCATCTTATCTAGATGTTTGGAATGCAAACATTAAAACTTGGACCATCCTCTGTCAAACAGTGGGCAAAAAAAAGGCCAAGGATGCCAGGAGGGCTGAAAGACTTCTCCAGGAGGAGCTATGTAATGCAAAAATGAATCTTCAAAACTCTCCGAATGATGAAAACCTCACCTGCACTCTAATGTCAATCAAAGACCACCTCAGGAAGTTTCAGAACCAGAAAATTAAAGGGCTTAAAACTAGGGCCAAACTAAATTGGCAGGATTCGAGGGACAAGGGCTCCAAATTCTTCTTCCACATGCTCAAAGTTAAAGAGGTTAAGGTCAACATCAACGCTATATGGGACAATAACACTCACATCATAGATTCCCAGCAGATCCTGCAATGTTTCTCCCTCTATTATCAGAAGCTTTTTGCCTCAGAGGAAGTAAATGAAGAGCACAGACAAGCTAGAATCCTTATTAAGCAACTGACCCCACCCAAAATTAATGAGGAGGACTGTGAGATTTTGGGGTGCCCTATTTCAAAAGAAGAAATAGTCATGGCTATCTCCTCTATGGGCAACGACAGATCCCATGGTCCAGATGGATTCCCAGTGGAGTTCTATAAGAAAAATATGAAATGGATTGTAGATGACCTCCATGCTCTATATTTGGAGACCATATCCAAAGGAACCCTTGGTAAAGAGATCAACCAAGGGTTTATCAAACTCATTCCCAAAGAGGGAGATAAGACCTTGGTCAAGAATTGGAGGCCTATCACGCTACTAAAAGTATCTTACAGAATATTAGCTAAAGTAGTAGCAAACAGGTTAATCAAAATACTACCTAAGATTATCAGCCCTACCCAAACAGGTTTTGTGAAAGGTAGGTTTATCCTTGAGAACTTGGTGACCTATTGGGAGTCTCTAGAATGAGCCAAAGCCTCCGATCAGAATGGGGCTATGTTATTAATAGACTTTGAGAAGGCATATGATAGAATACAATGGGGATTCATTACACAGATGCTAGACAGTCTGGGCTTCCCAGACTCCTTCTGCAGGATTGTCCAAACACTTCTTAGTGATGCCAATGCAGTTGTGGAAGTAAACGGACTAAAATTTGATAACATCATTCTATCCAGATCAATTAGGCAGGGGTGCCCTCTTGCCCTGGCCCTATTTATCCTGGTTGCAGATGCTATGCACTACATACTAAAAGACTTCAGCTTATCTCCTAAGGTTAAAGGAATAACACTCCCTAACAAAGAAGAAGTCATCAATATACAGTTTGCAGATGACACAGCTATTCTCTTCTCTCTAGAAGAGGAGAATCTATCACATCTTCTTCACAATATCGAGATATTCTACAAAGCATCAGGCAGTAGAATTGCCCTCCACAAGTCTACCCTATTAGGTTGGCTGATGCCCCTCCTATCTGGCTGTCTAAGTTTGACCTAAAGTGGGGAGACCCAGAAACCATCATTAGATACCTAGGAATCCCTTTCTCTGTCTCTCCGAACTTGAAAGAAATGTGGGAATGGTTCAAAAATAAGGTTGATAAGAAACTCACCAGGTGGAACCGAAACTTCCTCTCCTTGGCAGGTCGCTATCAGGTTTGCCAGAAACTACTATCTTCCTATAACATATACTGCTCCTCAGCCCGGTTATTTAGCAATTATCATTTCAATTACATTCAAAAACAGATCAGGAACTTCCTCTAGTCAGATGGAAAAGGCAAAAAGAAACAACATGCAGTTAAATGGGACTGGTGTATCAGATCTAAGACTCAGGGAGGTATAGGCCTCAAAGACCTCAAACTTCAAGGAACTACCCTGGCTGCCAAATGGATTTGTAAGGCCATTGATGGCAACGAACCCTGGAAAGTGCTTGTTAGAAATAATATTCAATGCTCCACCCCAAAATTAGCAAAAAAATGGAAGAACCTACCCATCAGTGATCTGAATGTTGGGAGTTTTGAAGTCTCCCTTGCAGGGTCAAAAGTCTTCAAGTCGATATGGAAAGCCTGGAACCATGTTAGGCAATTCATTAGCAATAAAGACATAATAGATAAGGAAGGATCCCTTAATCTGAAAAAGTTTATATGGTGGAATGTTCTACACAATGGAAAACAGCTAGCCTATCTTCAAGGATGCTCTGCCTTGAAATGGCACAACCTGGGACTGATCTCATTTGAACATATTCTTCAAGATGGCACCCTGATCTCCTGGGAATCTCTTCACTCTAAATTCAACCTCCCCCTCTCCTAGGCCAGAACCTACTCCGTCCTTAAGTTTGCACTGGCTCCCATCCTTCCTGCTCCTGCCCCCGCCTCCCCCTCCCCCTTAGCCTCCCTCTGTTGGATAGATGGATCTCCCCTCTTGCAAACCAAAGCCAAAATGATCTACTCTGCCCTTACTGATTCTGGGGATATCCTTGACCACCTTAACTGCTCCTGGAACCTTTCCTGGGACTCCAAACAATGGCACTCTACCCTATCGAGATTCTGGTCTTCCCCGGCTGAGCCAAAGAAGAATTTTTTTGCCTGGAGACTCCTTCTGCATAAACTTCCTCTTAAGGGTATCAACGAAGACCCCTTGTTGTGCAAACTCTGTCGCATCCCTGAATCTGTATACCACATCTTTTTTGGTTGTCATTTTGCTAGAGAAATTTGGAATCTGTTTGGGATTTCACTTAATAACAACTACTTTACTATTGAAGAGATGGTACTTGGTTATATTAGAGGTGGCAAGAAACATGCTAATCTTTTCTGGTCTGCTCTCTCTTTAGAAATTATGTGGATCATTTGGAAATATAGGAATGATGATGTATTTAATGGAAAGAATAGGTACCTCACTGAGTCTCTTAGGAGACTCATCTTTTACCTTGTTGCTATGCAGGTCACAGTGGTACTAAGACTCGAGGAATACAAATTTGATAGGTGGCTAAAGAATGGCTCTACTCTAATCTTTATGAGAGAACTATCACATGACTTCACATGGGACCGCATGGGAAGCAATAAGACTCATTTTGAACAAGGGCTGATGAGGTTCATGCAAGAAATGGAGGCACGACAACAAAGAGAAGACTTCATAGAGCTAGAGCTGGAAGGACTTCCCTCTCACCCTTACAAAGATCAGTTTGTCAAAGGGAATGTACTGGTTTGGTGCGAAGGAGAACTAGGCTGGACTGCATGGATCCCCCCAGTGGGCAACAACAATGACCCTGCTTCCTCCTTTGTGTTCAGTTAGTTGTACCCCCCGCGATGCTTGGACACATCTATCATTTTGTATAATTTTGTAATAGCTCATATCCAAATGTTTGTATATCGTATATTGAGCTCCTGCCTAATATAGCTACTGCATCTTATGTTTTAACTCTATAGACTGGTTGTGTGGTCTCCAACCCAAACTCTCGAATTTTGTATCTGCTATTTTTATGATGCTTAATACAAAAAGTTTAGCTTCCTAAATTTAGCTTAAGTGAAATAGAGAAAAGGTGACTTAATTATTAAATCAATATGATTTAATTAATTAAGTAAACTAATAACTTTTACTCTAACGCCCCCCCTTAAGATGAAGTTAGGGTGAAGCTAAAAAAACTAAGGACTAGATACTAGAAAGATAAAAATGGGTCCCGACAACAAGGCCTGATTAGGGAGCGGGAGAAGGGAGAGGCTTTGCATTTGAATTCAGGGCAGGGCGGGAAACCTTGCAATGGACAGGTGAACCAAGGGAAAAAGGAAAGGACAATTCTCAGGACTGCCTGGATTCCTCTGAGCCGAATGGAAAGGACCCGATGGATGGGGACCCACAAGCAGGTGACAAGCTCATCGATCCTGATGGGGAAAATGGAGAATCACGTGTTGGAGACATACCAAGGTAGGTACCTGTTCGAAGGGACAACAGTCGGTCTTGGACTTCTCTATTCAGTGTCAAACGGAGTGGAAAGTCCTCACTCCCTCAAGTTCGTAATATCTCAGACCCAAAAAAAGGTAGATTTGCTATTGAAATTCCAGACCCTGTTGTTGAGCATAATATTAACCTTATGGCAATGACACTGGTTGGAAAACATTTGGGCCTAAGGCCAAATATTGATATTTGTTAGGGCATTTGCTAAACACAAATGGGCACTTAAAGGTCAAGTGGAGATCACTGCTATGTCCAAAGGGGTGTTGTCAATGGCTTTCTCATGTAAGGAAGACATGTCAAGGGTGCTTTATGATGGCCCTTGGCTGATTGGTAAATCAACGCTCGCTTTGCAAAAATGGATGCCTAAGATGGACCTAAATGAATCCTTTTTGTACAAGCTCCAGTTTGGGTCAGACTGTCGGGCCTTCCCTTAGAGTTCTGGGTGGAAGATGTCTTTAAAGGAATTGCTAGTTCCTTCTATGAACTCCTTTGTATGGATCCTATCACAGCTGCTAGAAGAAGACTTACCTTTGCTAGGATCTATGTAGGAGTTATGCAAGGCACATACATGCCCCTATCCATTGAGATTAACTCTAGATTGGGAAAATGGATCCAACCAATGAAATATGAAAATGTCTCTTTCGATTGTTTTCATTGCAAAAAATCAAGACATACAACAAGGAAATGCCCTCTTCAGGCTATCAAAGAGAAAGAAAAGAAAGAAAAGGCAATGCAATGGAAACCAAAAAACCCTGTTAAGCAACCTGAGAGCTCTGGAAAAGAGAAAATGATTGAAGAGGCCCAGAGTGTCATCATCCCTGATATGGTAGAACAACAAGAGAATATTAATGTGGAAAACCCAAAAATGTCTTTGCTTGAAGATGGTAAAGAGGATCAAACAGACAAAGACGATAGAGAACAACAAGATATCAATCAGGAGGATCAACGAAGTGATAACCTAGAAGATGGAGAAATACAGGTGGTGTTACAGGACAAGAAGGAAGAAGATTTGAATCACATTATGGAAAACACCACCAGAGACAACCCTAGAATTGACTATGAGAAAGCCCATAAGTGTTTGATCCTTGGAGGAATCTCGTCGCCAGAATCACAACAATCGGTGGAGATGGTGAAATCCACCTTCCAGCAGTCACCAACGACCTCACTACTTAATATAAGTGTTAAGTGGGCCGAGGTTGAAGATGTTGACTAGAAGATAACCACCTAGAATAATCAAGAGGAAGATTACCAAACAAGTGAAGTAGTGAATTGAAAGAGGGGGGGAAAAAAGGGATCGATCGAAAGAAAAGAAACCGGACCAAAGCCGACACAGGTTTTAACCCCTCTCCTCCTAGGAGGAAAAAAGCAAGCCAGATCAGAGATCAAGAGGCAAGCAAGAATATAGCGGATGGCACTCAATTGACCATCCATGAGGTATGATCCCTAATTAGAAAATGAAAATTATTTCATGAAATATTCGTGGATTGAATAGTCCACATAAACAGGATGTTCTCAGAAATTTAGTCAGAGAACATAAACCGAACATTGTTATTATCCAAGAAACTAAAATGACAAAAGAGAAAGTAGAAAAGATAAAGCTTTTTAAGGATGGGGAAGTTTTTGGTGGTAGCTCTGATTGTGCTTCTGGAGGCATTGCCATTTTCTAGAATCTAAGGCGAGTTTCTAGGGAGCCTGTCAAGCAGGATAGAAATTTGGATTTTATCAGGTTTCATCACATTGAGGATGGCACCTCTTTGCTCCTTACCAATATTTATGCCCCTAATAATAGACTAGGTAGAAGTAAATTCTGGAAGAAGCTGGAAGCTATTTGGGCTCTTTATAAGAAGGATATGTGGATTGCTATGGGGGATTTCAACACCCCTCTTCGTGACAACGAGAAGTTTGGAGGTGTATTTTCTCAGTTAGATAGTAGAATGGATCTTTTGAACTTTATCAACAACCAAGGTCTACATGATATTGATCTCCAAGGGGCTAATTTTACCTGGACGAACAAGAGGATGAGGGAAGATCTTATTCAAGTCAGACTTGACAGGGCCCTTATTTCTAATGAGTGGTTTAACCATTATCAGTGCTCCCTATCGACCATCTCTAGGATTGGTTATGACCACTTCCTTGTGGTTTTTGTTGCTGATAATACAATTGTTAAAAGAAACTTCCCGTTTAGATTTGAAAGGATGTGGCTGGACCACCCTAACCTTGAGAAGGTCATTGAGATGTGGTGGTCTATTGATGTCAAAGGTACTGGTATATATAGAATGGCTAAAAATTTAAGGAACGTGAAAGACAATATTAAAAAATGGAACAAGGAGGTTTTCGAGGATCTGTTTGCTGCCAAGTCCAAAACCGAGATGGAACTTAAGGAAATGCATGATAAAATCCAAACTAGTGGATACAATGAAGTATCAATTAGGGAGGAAAATGAAGTGCTTGTGAAGTACCATAAGATTATCAAAAGAGAAGAAGAATTCTGGAAACAAAGGTCTAGATCTCTATGGCTTAAAGTTGAGGACAGAAACACCGGATTCTTCCATATGACCGCTATGAAACACAAGGCTACAAATAGAATCTCTAAGCTGAGAATTGGGGGAATTGAAATAAGGAAAGACGATGAGATTGGGAAGGAAGCCAGGAACTTTTTCATCTCCCTTCTCTTGGCGGATAGTGGTTTGGATGGTCACTCCCAGAGTGCCCTCCTAGAGAACATTCCTTCAATCATTAATGAGATTCAGAACAAGGCTTTGGTGGCCATCCCTTCTGAGGAGGAAGTTTAAAAAGTGGTTTTTTCTTTTGATGGTAATAAAGCTTCGAGCCCGGATGAATTTCCGTTGTTCTTCTTTCAAGCCTTTTGGGACATCCTCAAAAGTGATGTGCTTAAAGGTGTGCAGGAGTTTTTTGGGGCTAGAATTATCTTAAAGGAACTCAATGCTACCTTTTTGGTTCTGATTCCCAAATGCCCGAGGGCTGACTCTATGGATAAGTTTCGTCCGATAAGCTTATGCAACTCTTTCTATAAAATCATCTCTAAGGTGGTGACTGGTAGACTCCTAAGATTCGTCCTTTAATCATTTCGCCCCAACAAAGTGGATTTATTCCCAGCAGACAAATCCTTGACTCTATCATTGTTATCCATGAAAACATTCACTCGCTGGTGGATTCGAAAAAACAAGACTTTCTAATGAATTTGGATCTGTCAAAAACCTACGACCGTGTTGAATGGAGCTTCTTGGGTAAGGTGCTTGGTGCTTTTGGCTTTGGTGCTAGGTTTATTCAGATGATTGATCAACTTATCTCAACCCCTTCTTTCTTTGTTATTGTGAATGGTGTGCCTTCCCCCTTCTTCAAAAATTATAGGGGCATCAAGCAAGGGGATCCCATATCCCCTATTCTCTTCATCATTCTGGTTGAATGTCTGGGTAGATTTATTAGCAAATTTGTTTCTCTAGGGCTTCTTTGTGGCATCTGCCCCTCTTCTGGTTTTAGAGCCTGTACCCATCAACAATTTGTAGATGATGCCATCTTAATGGGTACTTCATCTATCAAAGAAGTGTCCAATTTGAAGAACCTTCTCAATACTTATAGTTCGGCCTCGGGTCAAACAATCAATTGGGAGAAAAGCTTTGTTTTCTTCTTAAAACACCCCGGAGGACAAACAAATGAGGATGGCCCAGATCCTTGGGTGCCAAATTGGTAAGCCTCCTTCTATCTACCTTGGTCTCCCTTTGGGTATGAAACCTTCGGAGTTTTTCTGAAATAGTCTTGTGGATAGATTCAATAGAAAGTTGCTGGTTGGAAAGGTACCCTTCTTAATCAAGCTGGAAAAATCCAGCTTTTAAAATATTCTCTCCAGAGTCTTTTGGTGTATGCTTTAAGCCTCTTCAAAATCCCTGGAAAAATTGTTGAAGCTATTGAGAAAATTCAGAAAGCCTTCCTTTGGTCTGGGGTTGAGGAGAAGAAGAGAATGGCTCTCATGGCCTAGGAGAATGTGTGTAAACTCAAAAAGAAGGGGGGTCTAGGCTTAATGAATATCAGAACCTTGAACAAAACTCTTTTTGCCAAACAAATCTATAGAACCTATTAGGGAAAAGGAGAATGGAATGATATCTGGAAGGCTAAGTACTTACAGGAGGTTCCCACCATAGAAGATTTCCTTGTCTCTGATCAGATACCAAGTGGCTCTTTCATTTGGAACAGTGTTATCCAGACTAAAGGTATTGTTAGTTTAGGCAATGTCTGGGCCATAGGTGATGGAAGGAAGGTGGATTTTTGGGATGATGCTTGGATTGGAGGAGTCCCTCTTAAAAAGAGTGCCTCTCAGATGCTCATCCAGAATTGTAAGGAGAAGTTCGGTGCTAAAGTGGTCGATTACGGGAAAGATCAAAAGTGAGTAGACCTCAACTTAATTGATCCCAACCTAAAGTAGGTAAACTTAATGATCAGCCATGCTATCTTAAATACTAGAAGGGAAGACCACATGGTGTGGAGCGGGACCTCTTCAGGGACTTATTCGGTCTCATCTGTTGTCCTTTTGCTGGCTCAATCCCAAGACCCTACTCCTTGCTAGGCTAAGGCATGGTATCCAAGTTTGACTGCTAAAATCAATATCTTTTTATGGATTCTTTTGCAAAATAAGATTCTAACCATTGATAATTTGAAAAAGGGGGGCTTTTGTATCCCTAACATATGTTATCTTTGTCTTAATAATGAGGAATATGTGAACCATATGTTTATACACTATCATTTTGTCCTTCCTATCTTGGGGATGTTTTTCAAATTTGGGGGTTGAATTGGGTTTTCCTAGAGGAGATTCAAGACTGTTTCAGAAGCTGGCACTATACTACCAATAACCCCACCATAAGAAATCTATGGAAATTTTCCTTTGCTCATATCCTTTGGGGTATATGGAAAGAGAGGAATAATAGAATATTCAGGAATTATATTAATACCTCTGAAGTGGTGTGGGCCAAGATAAAATATAATTGTGTTGATAATGTGATGGTCAGGGGTGAGCATTGATGCAATAATAAGGAGGACTTTGATGTTCTCAAGTGTTGGAATATCCCAGCCTACATGGGCACCAACATCAACCAAATCAAAAGAAGTATGTGTAGCTGGTCTTTTCCCCCTAATGATTGGTTTAAGGCCAACTTTGATGGTGTTGCTAAAGGGAACCCTGGACCTACTAGTTGTGGTGAAGTTATCCGGAATGGTGTTGGTTTTTGTACTGGGGTGGTTGCCTATCCCTTGGGGATTCAGACTAATCATCTGGCAGAAGCTATGGGCACCCTCCAAACTATTAAATTAGCCTATAATTTGGGTGTCAAAATGTTATGGTTGGAAGGTGACTCTAAAAACATTATTAATTGTCTCCTTGGTAAACACCAACCCTCGTGGATGATTAAAGACATCATTGATTCTGTCAGGGAGTTGCTTCAGGGGTTTGATAAATGCCACTTTTCCCATGTTTATAGAAAGACCAACAGGTGTGCTAACTGGGCTGCCAATGAGGCAGTACAAAATGAGAAAATCATGATCTGGAATTGCGAGGGGGAGCGCTCTTATGCGGCATGTGATATCTTAACTTATGAGAGATTTCATGTTAAGCAAGACCGGATTTGAAATCATTCCTCGAGGTGATAGGGGTGGTTGTGGCAGAAGGAGTCAGTTTTGTATGTAGCCGAGAAGGAGATACAATAATAATTGCAGGATCACTTCGCGTTCTTTATGGGTGCTTTTTTTCCTATTGAATAGAAGTATTAGAAATTTTCACAGACTTCTAGTCGTTTCTCACAGTAACTTCATTGCGAAGAAAGGTATTTGCAAGAATTTACAATTGATTGACATCAATAACATTATGGGGGGAAACTGCAAGAGAGCGGAGGCTACCACTATTGATAAATGGAGGAACTGTCCTCAGGTCTGGGTGGTACTTCAAGCTACCAAGATGACTGATTTCATGGAGAGAATGCAGGAGAAACAACCTGAAATTACAAGAATTTTCAAGAAGAGCTAGAATAAAGGCACATTGACCATTGGCAACAAGAAGGTCAAGGTGATTGAAACTATGATCGCAGAGGCTATGGGTCTTCCAATGGACGACATCAAGTTCTATAGGGATAGGAAGATTTCAGACGTTATCATGAAGAAATTTCCGAAGGATGAGGAGCAGAAAGCTAGATTGATGAAGGGTAGCCATACCTACTACTCGCCAAAGGTAATTAAGCTAATTTGGCGAAGGTTTTTGCTTGCTATTATGGAATTTATCACTCTAGATGGTAGATTTACTAGGGTTTACAACTATCATTTTGTCATTCTAAACCACTTTTGGTATAAAGAGAAAATTTCCATTCCATATTATCTTTTCTATGCCCTAAATGTTGGGATCAAGGATGCGATATCCAACCCCAATACCAATCCAACAATACATGAGGGTTTGATGGTGATTTTGTATAATCACATCAAGAACACTACCATCCATCTGAACATTGTTGAGGTTTCTGAGTCGGAAGAGGATCTCGACGACTTTGATGATGAGGAAGGTGAAGGCTATGACACAAAAGCCGAGGCAAAGGACGACCCCCAAATTGCTGGGTCAAGCAAGAAAAAAAGAAAAACAGGGCATGAGCTACAGAATAAAGGGTCGACCAAAAGGAAGCAGAGAGGGGAGGATGAGGATAGCTAGTATGAAGAGGATAATAAGACTGATAACGACATGGATACTGAAAGTGAGGAGGTCCAAATCCTCTCAAGCCAGAAGAAAAAAAGGAAAACTCCTAAAATTAAGGAAGTGGGAACCAAGAATTAGTCGCCTTTCACAACTGACTCTAAGGATAAGGGCCTGATGGGGGAGGACACAACCATGAAAGAATCTTAGAGCTTTGATCTTAGAGAGGTGGGACTTGAGGTGAATTTAGAGCCTCCTGGAGACAAGACCCAGGAAGATCATCACCTGGATATAGACCTCTGCATCAATAACGGCACAGATAGCTTCAACAAGTTGCTCCACTGGATGCAAAAAGAAATTTCTGGCATTAAAACCAAGCAAGCCCAGGAAGAAAGAAAAATTGAGACTTTAGAAGCAATAGGCTCGGGTAAATTCAACTCCCTCCCAAATTGTCTCAGTGAGCTCACAAAAACTATTAGTAATGCAGAGGAGATCAACAATGGTAATCGGAATAGCTTTCTTAACTTGGAGAACAGAGCAGGGGCTACTGAAAAAAGACTCAAAGGAGTTGAGAACATGCTAAAAAATATTGGTGAGCAAAATCATAAGATCCTTAAGGCCGCCTCAGCTATTATGAAGGCTCTTATTAGTAAGCTTGAGAATGACCATGGGGATAAGGCTTTGGCAGGCATCATTGACGCGAAGGAAGATACCCCTGAGGATAAGGAGACTAGGCTTGGTAGAAGAACGCATGCGAGCACCAAAAAGATGCAAAGCCAAAGCAAGGAAATTGAGGAAATCAAGCGGGCAGCTGATAATATGGAACAACTGGAGCTGGAAGCAGCTGAGATGCTTCAAAACTTAACCTAACTTTGGGCTCTCGCTATCGATCCTGTTTGTTTTTGTTAGCTATCTCTAGTTTGCTGGCTTTTTTGCTCATCAGCTGTCCTTTTCTTAGTTGTTGTCTTTTGTGTTTTGTTGCGCTTTAATGTATATCTTTTGATCTTTTGGTTGTAATGGGTTTCAAGGGCCCGTCAAAACCTGTTTTCCCTTATTAAAAAATAAGGCCTAATGAGGTACCCAAGTACAAAAGATCTCTCACAACTGAAGAAAAGGAGAAAACCTCATGGGAAAAACTCCTCTCCTAAAGAGAGAAATACAAATGAAGGACTGAAGAAGCCTCCAAACAAGAGAATGCCCCAGAAAAAAAGGAACAAAGGATGAACATGAAGAACACCACTGAAGCATGAAGTTGCAAACACTGTCGATCTGAAGAACCTCCACTGAAATGGAAGATGATCAGGTAGAGAATACTGTAATCTACATGAGTGCCCTCAAATAACACTACTTGAATCAGATGGCAAACAACTGAACTCGAAGATACAGATAACAAAAACACCAAAGTCTGAAGAGCTAATCAATCGAAGATGGAAGGTTGCCTCCAAAAATAGGAATGAAAGAGTGTCCATATGGTAAATGATCCATCCCACCAAAATGCATAGATAACCAGCCACTACATCTGCCTAGTACATAGGACCAAATACTAAATACATAGCTCACTCCAACGAACTAAGGAAGCATTAGAACCAACAACCAACAGGAGAAACCCCCCATAATGCTGACAAGGGAGAGGTGACAAGTACACTGAAACTCAATGCCAAGAAAAACTGCATGATGAAGAACCAGGAACATTGAGAATGCAACAGAAAGTACAAACACATATAAAGGCTAGTGTTGTGGAAGGAACACTCACTTGACACACATCATGAGGCTAATATCGTGGAAGGAACACTCGCATGACAAAGGTAGATGGCAAAAAATGGCAAACATCAAACCCCCCATGACACTTTATAATGGAGTGTGAGTACAATAAGGCACAAGATGTGCAAGATCCCAAGCATGCAAAGCATAGTGACACTTTATCTCAGTGCGTTTGCAAAAAAGAAAACGCTTACAATAAAAGCTTATAATGTCAAAAAAATAACCTTCCTTCAAATTAACAAAAAAATTTATGCATGATGATTTTTTTTTTTTTTGAAAAAATTTGAGATAGGTACTGACGACCATGCAAGTGATACAACCATACAAATTTATGTGCTTCGTAAATTGAGCCACTAAAAAATCACCAAAAAAAAATTGTGACCTCCGATTTTGATGATTTGACAAGCGATTTAGGGGTTTTTGGGCCTTCTAAGCGTGATGGTGACCTTTGTTTTGTGCCAAAGCGTCCAGATTTTTCAGCTACCCCTAGATTTTGCCTTGATTTGTATGCCCTCAACTAAATTGACCCGTACAAGCAAAACAAAATTGCCTCAGAGGTCTCTGATGCCCAAATTGGTCGAATTATATATGAAAATTCGTGGAATCAACCTCCTGAAGCCAACTGTGAGGTCCTTTTGTGCCCAAATTGCTCCAGAAAATAGGTGCCCCTAGATCACAAAAAAAGATGAATCTTCAAACCCTCACAGATCTGGCCCTGTGAATCAAAAATTGACAAACAAAAGGTCAATCTTGACTATTTCACACGTGCCGGATTCAATGGTGAGGTCCAAATCAACCAAATTGCACAGAAGACCTGTTATAGGTAGAATCTCCCAATATGAAGAACAAGAAAGCCTCAAGTCTGAAGCTCTGACACCATGTAAAAGTTGTAGAATACAACCTCACAGAACCCAGTGAATCCCTATATGCAAATAACCTGTCACAACAGCAAAAAAATGCAATAATGATAATCAGATTATGAATTACAAAAGAGATCAAGCCCTATAAAAGGAGATCAAACCTAAAAAGGAAAACCCTAAAAACAATTAATAATTTATAATAAATTAATTATTAATATTCCTAAGTTTACTTCCTAAATTTAGCTTAAGTGAAATAGAGAAAAGGTGACTTAATTATTAAATCAATATGATTTAATTAATTAAGTAAACTAATACTTTTTACTCTAACACTTTTTAATCCTTCAAACAAAAGGACTACTTCAATTTCTGCGTATTGTTGACTCATCTATTGTTGAAGCTGATTTTCAAATCCATTATCAATCTTCTCCAATTAGTCAATAGTAACCCTAGTTAGTGATTCATCCACATCATGAGAATTATGAGGAGAATGAAGATAATGATGTTATTTATTGGATTAGAGGAAGCACCAACATTCTCATGGAACAAGTTATCTAATTGAGGTTCCATCCCTTAGTGGTTAAACCTTGGGAAGCCTTAAGTCTACAACTTCTTCTCACAAGAATATTATATGTAAGATTAATGGTAACAAAACTAATGCACAAAAGAGAGAAATTTAAATGCCAAAATTGAAAACTATGATTAAACAATGCAATTTGTTGTAACAATGATTGATTAACCAATTAATTAAGCAATTTAATTTGTGAATTTGAACAATTAATGCATTTAAATCATAACATGACATGTCATAATAATTAGATCTAAAAATACACTTGAAAAATTATGCAACCCACAAGTTAATTTTAGAATAATAAATTAGGGTTTTTTGTGAATTTAGCCTCTAAATTTATAAAATTCAACTGAAAATAACAATTATGAGTGCAAATTTGAATTTTAAAATGCATACAAAATCATATCTGAGACAATTAAATCAAAATTAAGCATGCAAGATGTCGAGTTCACCAAAATGTAAATGATGGAAAATTAGGAATTAGGGTTTCACTAAATAAATCCACTAAATAACCCAATTAACACCATTACATAGAAAGAGGGTTGAACCCAATAGATCTAGGCTCAATCCCAATGGAAAAAGGTCTAAGATTTTTATTGGATTCAACTAGTTAGGGTTAATTATCCTCTTTCTTAGTTATATTTGTAATGTAATTATGAAATTAGGGCAAAAACATGAATAATTAAAGTAAACTAATAGAAACAGTAAGCTACAGATGTCCCACGGAGCCACCAACTGAGATCTGAGCAAAATAAGATGTTTAGAATTTGTTCTTAGAAGATCAACCTGATTTTTCAGGACCAGGTAGCACAAATCCGCCCTAGTCCTCTGAATTTTTCGTCGTCAAAAGTTGAACCTGTTTGTTGTTGTCAACACTACCGGATTCCTTAAGTACAACTCTTGCACCTGTTTCCTGCACATAGAAAGAGAGGGAAAGATGTTAGGAATGGGGGTTTGCCTTAGGTCAAACCTCGGTTTTGGAAATAACCATGAAATTGAATTGATAAATATAATGAAATACTTTCCTTTAGAGGGAAAGGTTGAAAATGATTGAAACAATAATGTATACCTTGATAAAGTTTTGTTTGACCTTGACAAAGGTTTTAGGGTTTCATGTAGAGTCTCTTCGTAAAACATTGATCATGGATGCCATCTTCAATACTTGAACTTGACTTTACTTCTGCTCCAATGCTTGATGAATGACTGATTGTTTGCTCACTTGAATTTGCTAGAGTGTAATTGATATCTTGATTTCGGTTAGGTTTCAAATGAGAGGGTTAGACCTCCTTTTATACTTGTCTTCATGAAAAATCAAATTGAATTTTCGAAACAAGCTGACACAAGATCCAAATTCTCACTCATTTGTGATGACCATTATGAGGCCCCAATTTAGGGCCTAATTAAGAGGACCAGGATGTAGGCCACCCTACTCCTAAAAAATCAAAATTCTAGAATGGGAGGAGAATTGGACAAATGATGAAAATGCAGGATTGAAATGAGGTGTGAGTAGAATCAGCACTAAAATTAGGCATCATAAGAAAAAGGCCAAAGTGAGGCCTAGGTGAGGACAAAATTGTAAGTGAGTACAATTTAGGACGCTACAACAGTTTACTCTTGCATGGTTGAGTAGTGTCATTGGGGTCACTCTTGCAAATTCATGTGCCATCTGTATCTTCGGTAGCTAGATGTTTTGCCTTTGATTGCCATTTGATTGTTCGAGTAGTGGCATTGGGGGCACTCATGCAAATTGTTGTTTTCTTGATCTTGATCATCATCATTCTTTCAGAGCAGGTTCTTCATTCAACACTATAGAAATTATCATTTGACAATTGTTTGTAGCTTCCTCGTGCTTTAGAGGATGTTCTTCGTGTTCCTATTCTTTTGAGACATTCTTTGGAGGCTTCTTAGTCCTTCATTCTTTTTTTCTCTCTTTTGCAAAGGAGTTTTTACCCACTGGGTTTTTCTCCTTTTCTCCATTTGTGGGAGATTGCATTGCATTAGTTTGTACTTGTGTACCTAATCAAGCCTTTAGTTGTCGAGACCCAACATTCATGCATTTAGAGGTTTTCTACTTCACCTTAAGTTTCACTTGATAGTTATGCTTTTTTGCTTAAGTTCACTTAGTTGTGCTTATAGTTTAGCTAGAGTTGAGCTTTTTTAGCTCCTCGTGCATTCACTTTCATTCTCCTAATTTTGGCTTAGGGAATCTTCGTGCTTTCTTAATAAACACATCATTTTACAATTGTAATTAATTCAATTATAGATAATCACCATGATTTGTCTTTCTAGATCAATCATGTTTTGGTCTCCATAACTACTACCTTTCTCTTTGTGTGTGATAGGTGTTTGATTGCAGGTGATCTTCAGGAGTTGTGGGGTTGAATCATCAACTCTATCAGTTTAAATAAATATAAAAAATTAAAGTTTTTTTTTTCATTTATCTTTTTTAAACTTGAGAATTTTTTTATGCCTAACTACAATGGCAATAAAGAGTGGATTGCAATGACCTAGCATGTTAACAAAAACTATTAAAGAACCAACATATAAAAATAATAAAAACTAAAACACAAATAACCACATTATTGAAATATAGATATTTACTATACACATTGTTTGGATGAGTATTATATATAAGATTATTCATTATTTATTGTTTTATTATTTAAATTAAAATGAATATGACATTAAAAAGTAAGAGAACTTCTATAATCTCTTTGTTTTTTATTGAATATTAATTTAAAATCTAGAGATTATTTATACTCATCGAATAAAATTTTGAGTTATCATTAATTTTAAAAATTATTTTTAATTATTTATTTTTTACAGTAATTTTTTTTTAAATATATCAATAAGCTTTTTCGCTCTGCAACTTTGTCTCGACCTAGGGTTTAGACTTTTGTTGCAGAGCCGTAGGCTCTGACGTGGGGATGTACGTGGACCTCCCACGTAGGTAAGTTCATTAATTGTTTTTGTGTGCAGGCTCCCTCTACTTCCTCCTCATCGTCGCTTCTCTCTGCCTTCCCTTGTGCAGGTGTTTAATGCCAGTTAATGGAGGGCTCTTTCGGAGGCGCTGCATAAATTAGCATCGATGCCACATTTAAACCTAAGTCCTTCAAAGATGCGGTCACATCTTCTTCTCCCTCGGTCGTCGAAGGTGCGAGGTTTGTCTCGAACCCTAATGGCAGCCCCTGTGGAGAAGGTAAGGACCCTCACTCGGCCCGAGAATCTATCTCCATCTCTCCTAATGACCTAATGTGTAAAGAAATTAATATAGAAAAGGATAGACTTAGAGACGCTGCAATTTTCTTTGCTACTGTGGATTTGGATAAATGCCCTGCTCGTAAATTCATTGATGATTGGATTAGGAATGTTTGGAATACTAAATTAGGTTACTTGGTATCGTTCTGTAGACTCATTCAAAAAGGATTTTTTTTTTTTTTTTAAAGATCACAAAATGCAGAAAGAAGTGCTTAGTAAACAATACTGGTCTGTCAGAAAATGCACATTTCGTGCCCTAGAATGGACACCGGAAGTGGTCAATGAAGAAATTCTTGCACTCTCATGCCCTAGATGGGTTCTAATCCGAGAAGTGCCTCCGCTTTTATGGAAATTCATACCCCAAATACTGGAACCGATAGGCAAAGCTATTCGGATTAATAACTCATCCTCACTTATTCCTCATTTAGATGCTAGGGTTTTGTTACCACTTAATCCTGGGTGTGATTTCCCCAAAACAGTTAATATTAATCTTGAAACCGAAGTCGCGGTTTGCCCTATTGAAATCCTTGGTGGGGTGAACGCGTGCTTTCTCTGCAGGAAAGAAGGGCATATCCGCAAGAATTGCCCAATTATTAACAAAACTAAGGGCTCGGATAGACCTCACAAGCAATCTGACAACCCACCACCTGTTCATGAAATGCACATCCCAAGCATGGATAAGCTCAATGGCATTAGTAAAAAAATCAATAACTTGCTAAAAGGGGAAAACTCTAAACCCCTGGAATCCATTAACTTCAACTCTGGTACCTCTGGTGCTCCCCTCACCCCCCATTCTGCAATCTCAAATGCTCTAAAACAGATAAATGAGAATCCGCAAGAGGAATTTCAAATTGTAGGGAAGAACCCTAAGAAAAGGAGGAAAAATGCACAACAATTAGCATTGGAAAAAATTAGGGCAAATGGTCCTAGTATTTTGACTAATAAGATTAATCTGGACAGCAATTTAACATCTCCCATGGAAGATGATGGTCTTGAGGTCCCCCCAGAGATGAAATTCTCTAGCCTAGTCTCCAATGGTGATAACCATGGTGCCCGTAACCCTAATAATAGAGTCGGTATGAGTAGTGAGTTGAGTTTGGGAGGGGGCCAGGTTGGGTTGATGAATATAACTTCTCACAGAAGTTCAGCAGACATGGATGTCTCGTTTGAGGAGATTCCATCAAAGGATCCTCCCTTCACCACTAAGGTTGAGCTCCCCTCTCAATCTGAACCCATTCCTGATTCGATCCCTGTCATTCCCCCTAAGAAATTTGTAGAGCTTGAAGAAACTGTGTGATTGAGGTCATTGTTGTTGACCCTAAGGTTGGTGATACTAATTCAATATCTCGTGATGGTGTTACTCTAGACCTTCCAGATAGTTTGAAGGCTTTGGAGTCTTGTGCTGAGACCCCGGAGATCCCCAATCAGGGGAGCATTAGGAAGGAGTCTGAAATAGATGAGGAAGTCCAGTGAGAAGAGTGCCTAGGAGAAGGAGACTGGACTTCGAATACTGAAAATCCCGAGGCAATCCCTAGGAGGAGAAGGGGTAGGCCTCTGGGATCAAAAAACAGGGACACTATTAACAGAAGGAATAATGAAGAGAAGAAAGACCTCCCGAGATGCTTTAACAAGTTTAAAGCATCCAAAGAATAAATCAATACTCTAAACCTAGATGAAGTGCATCTCTTGGAACATTAGGGATCTGGAATCTCCAGATAGGAAACAAATGATCAGAAGGTTTGTCAACCAACATAAGAATGCAAACTTCATTATGCTTCAAGAACTCAAGGCTGTAAAGTCTACCCTGGATGTCAATCTAGAATTTATATGGAAAGACTCCATCAAGATCTCCTCAAATCATGACAGAGGTATAGGAGGTGTTGGAATTTTTATCAACCTCAGATGGAAAGATTGTATAGTAAGCCAAGGATACTCACCATGTAACAGAGCGGTCTGGGTGTCCCTAGATAATAATGGATTCAGATTTGGAATTTGTTCCATTTATGCCCCCAATGACTATAGGGAAAGAACTGCATTATGGGATTGGATCGTCACATTGCCAGATATCCCTTGGATGGTAGGAGGTGACTTTAACATGGTTGAAACTTGGGAAGACAAGTATGGAGGTATGCCTATGGAATGGAAAGGGATGGAAAAAATTCACTGGGAAAGATTGAAAAACCGGAAAAAACTGTTTGACCCTCTGTTCTGCAAAAAGAAAGATAACTCTGAAATTTGGTACACATGGTGCAACTTCCAGAGTGGGAAACACAGGATCTTTTGTAGGTTGGATAGGTTCTATGCTAATAAAGACCATTTCTCTTTTGACCTAGGCAATAATGGCAGTCCTGTAACAGTTCATCCGACCACTCTCTCAAATCATCATCCTATCATCTGTCAGGTTAGACTCATGGACTACCCTGAGAGCCAAGAAACTCCAAAGGATAAGTTCTTTCCGAATTCCAGCCTTCTCTTAGATGCAGATGTATTGAGTGTGGTTAAGATTGTCAGGATGTTTAACAGAAGGAATAGATTGTTGAACTCTTGTGTGGAAAGATGGAACCAGAATGTGGAAAGCTGGCAAGTGCTACTTCAAACCATAGGGCAAAAGAAAGCAAGGGATTTTAGATGGAAAGAGAAAAGTCTAGCTGAAAACTTCCACTTGTGTGAAACTAAGATTCAAGATAATCCAAGCAGTACCGAACTTACCCATGAGGTAGCCTTGGCCAGGGATAGACTCAAAAAGCACCAGCAGACTAAGACCAGAGGGGCCATAATCAGAGCTCGAGCACAGTGGATGCAATATGGGGACAAAGGATCTAGATTTTTCTTTAATATGCTAAAGCAGAAACAATGTAGAGAACAAATTGGTAGGATTTGGGTAGAAACAGAGAAGTTAAGGACTTGGAAGATATCAAGGAGGCATTCTTCCAATTCTATAAAGGTCTCTTCTCATCTGAAGACTCTGCTAACTCTCGGGAAGCAAGAGATAAGTGCAGAAGGATTATTCCTCCTAAAATCTCAGAGGCAGATACTCAGGCATTAAAAGGGCCTATCACTATACAAGAAGTTAAAAATGCCATCAAGAACCTGAATAGTGACAAATCTCCAAGCCCGGATGGGCTGACAATAGAATTCTATAAAGCCAATGAGGATTGGGTGAGTCATGACTTACATGAGATTTACACTGAGGCCTTTAACACTGACTCTCTAGGGGAATGAATTAATGGTGGGATTATCAAACTACTTCCTAAGGATGGAGATAAGTCCCTTACCAAAAACTGGAGACCGATAACACTCCTTAATGTTTCTTACAAAATATTGGCCAAAATTCTAGCGATCAGATTGGAAAACATTCTCCCTAAATTCATCTGCTCCACACAAACAGGCTTTATCAAAGGAAGATATATACTGGAAAATCTAATTACTAGCTGGGAGGCCATGGAATGGGTGAGGACCTCAGGACAAAACGCAGCCATGTTTCTCCTAGATTTCGAAAAAGCATACGACAGGGTAGAATGGGGCTTTATTCTGACTATGTTAGAAGCCTTTGGTTTTCCAGTAGAGTTCTGTAAATGGATTATGGTTTTTCTCAAAGACGCTTCAGCTTAGGTTGAAGTTAATGGATCCCTGACTCAAAACATTTCTCTAGGCAGGTCCATTAGACAGGGGTGCCCCTTAGCCCCTGCTCTCTTCGTTATTGCAGCCAATGCCCTGTTCTACATTCTTAGAGACTCTACTATCTCTCCTAAAGTTCAGGGGATCCAACTTCCAAATGGGGAAGAACTGATCAATGCACAATTTGCTGATGATACAACACTCTTTCTAGATATCAGTAAACATAACTTTGAAGCCCTAGAAGGTAAAATCAAATTTCTAGGGGAGATTTCAGGAGCTAAAGTTTCACAAAGCAAATCTACCATGCTTGGATGGGAGGAACAACCTCCGGACTGGTTGCAGCAGTTTGAGATCCAATGGGGAGGACCTAACAAGATAGTCAGGTACCTAGGAATTCCATTTGCAATATCCCCATCTCTCAAAGAAATGTGGCAATGGGTTAGAACCAAAATAGAAAAAAAACTTAACAGATGGGATAATAGATATCTTTCACTTGCCGGGAGAATGCAGGTTTGCTAAAAAGTCCTATCCTCTTACAACATTTATTACTCGTCAGTATGGATGTTCTCCAATTACCAGATCCTAGAAATACAGAAAACCATCAGGAACTTCCTGTGGTCTGATGGAAAAGGTAAAAAGAAAATACATTCTGTTAAATGGGAGTGGTGCCATAAGGACAAGAGCCTGGGAGGGTTAGGACTTAAGGACTTGAGGATCCAAGAAATTGCTCTTGCAGCAAAGTGGATTTTCCAGGCTCTTGATGGGAATGAATCGTGGAAAGTGCTGGTTAGGAATAATATTTTGAAGGTCGTTCCAAAGAAGGCCAAAACTTGGAAATCCCTCCCTTTCTGTGACCTTGTGGTTGGAGACTTCGAGGTATCAGTACAAGGGTCCAATGTCTTCAAGTCTATCTGGAAGGCCTGGAGTAGTGTTAAGCCCTTTATCACCAACTTTAGAGTCAGCAACAATGAGTTTATCCATGGTGCTAGATCCATTTGGTGGAACCTCATGCACTCATCCAAACCCTTGGCCCTCACTCAGGGGTGCTCTGCCAAAACATGGGCGACAAAAGGCATCTGCTTCTTTAAAGATATTATTAAGGATGATAGGTTGCTGGATTGGGATACCCTTAGAGATAGATTTAATCTTCTGAGTTCCCATAAACACACATATAGTATGTTACAGAAAGCTTGTGAAAAGCTCTTGCCCAAGAAATGCAAAAATGATATAGATTTTTGTAAGGATCTCTTATGGAATAATGCCATCTCAGTTCATAATGTTAAAACTAGTGTTATTTATAAGACCCTAACATATGATGAAGCAATAATTTCCCATGTTAACAAGCTGTGGTTTGCAGAATTTTCAGTTAAACAATGGCAGAAGGTGTTCAATAGGCTTTGGAGTAGCCCTGTCGCTCCTAAAGAGAAATGTTTTAAATGGTTGTTGATTTTAAACAGGTTACCGATCAGAAAATATCATAACAGCAGTGATATTTGTAATATTTGCAGGCTTCCTGAATTAGTTAGACATATTTTTTTTTATTGTTGCATTGCTAAAGAAATCTGGTTATTATTTGGTATTCAATTTCCTGTTCAATTTATTGTTATTGATGTTATAATCGAATATATTAAAGATCTAAAAAAGGACACTAACCTTTTCTGGTATGTTCTTACTTCTGAGATTTTATGGCACATTTGGAAATTAAGAAACGAGGATAAATTTCAGGGCTCAAGTAGGGCCCTTACTAAGTCTTTTCGTGGACTCACCCTTCATCGAATTCTCTTGCAGGTATCAATAACGATGAATGTAGAGAAGAACAAGTTCTTCAAATTCGTAAAGGATGGAAACGCAAAGATGTTCCTTCACGAGCTGGAGAAAGGATATAAATGGAAGAGGGCACTCAAAAGGAAGAAAGAGGTGGACCTGGCTCTGGAGACCCTGCGTGCAAAGGTGGCCAGAGCGCGAGATCCTATCCCAGATCAGATTCAGATGCTCACAGAACTCCTTGACGAAAAACAAGTTGTTTGGATGGAAGGCCCCAGGGGATGCTCTGCATGAGCAAATTCTTCGAGGATAATTGACAATTTTCATGGATGGATGCTCCGCATAGTGACTCCTTTTTTGAATTAAACATTAGAGTATTATATGTATAATTTTTTACATCTCTGTCTATATCTCTTGGTAAAACTGTTAATCTTGTGAAGTTTGGACCTGTTGTCCAGGTTGAAAAACTATAAATCTTTTTGTAATAGTCTTCTCTCCTTATATGCAATATAAAAAAAATATATCAATAAATGTCAATTTTATTATATTTTTATTTATTTATCAAATTACATAATAATAAAATAACTTTTTGAGTAAAATAAAATAAAGAAGTAGCAATGCAAATTAATAGCAAAAAAAAACACTGCAAAAGCATTGTTTTTAAGATGGTTAATTTTTTTTTTTCATTTTTATTATTTTGCTAATTGTATTTTTTTAAAATTTATATCGACATATTTTACATATATTTTTTATGAATACATGTGGATTTTATTACATTAAATTAGAGTACACATATCCATAAAATAATAATAATAATAATAATAATTGAGGGACATAAGGTCATCCCACGAAGTCACATGGGCCATAACATGGAAAGCTAAAATAGTCACACAGAGCCCGAAAAATAACGATCGTAAAGACAAAGCCCGAAAAACAAATAAGTCGTAAAAGCAATCCAAAAAGATGATGGAAGGGGGTCCGACCATCCAATTTACCTCATACATCAACAGGTCCAAAGTGATGTAAGCAAAGACAGCATGTCCTTCCTCTTATCTTTATCATTTTTAAAAAACATACAAATGACCAACAATTCTAAATTAAAACTAACAAATTTATCTTTACAAAAATTAATGGTAAAGATAGGAAAGATTTCATATCTTTCTTTTTCACACTGCTAAAATAGTAGAATCTTTCTCCATGTAATTATTTTAGCTTGGTTTCAATATAAAATAGTAGAATTTATTCTATTTTGAAAGTGTGGAAGCCTCGTCAGCATTAGGATGGCTTTCGTGTCTCTGTCAATGGTGATAAAAAAGAGAGAGAGTAGAGCCATCTTGTGTGTCAGCTGTATAAGTAATACAATGAAACACATCAAATACCAACCATAAGATTCCGTCAATGCTACGCCCTTGTTCCGTGTTTAACTTAACTATCACTCACTACCAAATTCCCCTCTGTAATTCCCTTTTCAAAATCTCTACCTCCAGATTTATCAAATTCAATAAAAACTGCACGATTATTGTATATTATTAATGAATTAAACAAATCGTTGAAAGGAACGGCTTCCCACAAAGCGGATAAATCAACTGAATTTAACTCTCTCTGTCCTTCGACATTTTATTTCATAATCTGATCGCACTTTCTTCTCGCAGCAGACGCTGCCGACAGATTTTCAGTAGAAAGGAAGGTAGGTTTTTTAACTTCTCTGAAGCGCGATCCAGGAAAGAAGAAAATGGTGATGGAAAGGGGCGCGAGTTCGAACAATTGTGGGGAGAATTCGCCTCTTCTGCCTGCATACAGACACAAGAGGGAAGAATTGCTTTCATCGACGTGGAAATCTTTCGGGAATATATTGATCGCCATAGTGGGTGCAGGTGTTCTTGGATTGCCCTACACTTTCAAGACAACGGGATGGCTTACAGGAATTATAATGCTAGGAATTGTGGCGGCGCTAACATATTATTGCATGATGCTGCTGGTCTGGACGAAGAGGAAGCTAGAAAATGATGGCTGTGTAAAAATGGGCAGCTTTGGCGATGTGGCCTTCACTATAAGCGGCTCCAATGGCAAGCTTATGGTGGATTTCATGATAGTCCTCAGCCAGGCAGGGTTTTGTGTAAGTTACCTCATTTTCATCGGTAACAGTCTTTCTTCTATTTTATCGAAGCCGGAGCCGATGATGAATTATAACTATTTGCATTTTCCCAGTCCAAGCTCAAATAAGTTCCTCCTGGGGGAGTACAAGATATTGGGCATTGCTGCAAAGACGCTCTTTATTTGGATAGTGTTTCCTTTTCAAATTGGACTTAATGCGATTAGAACCCTCACCCATTTGGCCCCTTTGAGTATTTTTGCCGATGTGGTGGACATTGCAGCAATGGTGGTTGTGATGGTGGACGACTTGGTGACCTATTTGAATAATAGACCTGATTTGCAGGCTTTTACAAGTTTAAGCGTCATTCCTTACGGCATCGGAGTGGCTATCTATGCCTTTGAAGGAATTGGCATGGTGTTGCCCCTTGAGGTGGTGGCAGATAAGAAGCATAAATTTGGTGGAATCTTGGGTCTGGCTATTCTTCTCATCACGCTGACTTATGGATGTTTTGGCACGTTGGGATACTTTGCATTTGGAGCAGAGACAAGAGACATCATTACGCTGAATTTGGGGAAGAATTTGATGACTGATATGGTGCAGCTGGCTCTGTGTATTAATTTGTTCTTTACATTTCCTTTGATGATGACTCCTGTACACGAGGTCATGGAGAGCAGATTCAATAAAGGCGAGTATTCACTTCTTCTAAGGTCTCTGTCTGTGCTCTGTACTACATTAGTTGCCATGCTGGTACCTAATTTCGCAGATTTTCTGTCTCTGGTGGGTAGCAGTGTTTGCTGTGCTCTTGGTTTTGTATTTCCTGCTATCTTTCACATGATTGCTTGTAGGAGGGATTGCCCTAAGATTCAGTTGCTTGCAGATGCTTTGATCATTTGTTTTGGTACTGTTTTTGCTGTCCTGGGGACTACTTCCTCTGTCAAAAATATATTGAGCCCAGTGGTTCAGAATTGACATGATACTAACCCTACATCAAGTGTTTATGTGGCGATTGATTAGTTTGGGGTATGCATAGATGATACCTGGGGCCCAACAGCATCATGCTCTTCCAATTGTTTCATATGTTATCATCTTCCTAGGAAGAGATAGAGCAAGTATTGAAGCAGGAAACCATAAAGTGCTTGTACTTCACAGTATCCGTGACTCCTTTATTGCAAATAAGCCTCACTTACAACAAGAAGGGCAATGGAAGAAATGTGTCCACGAACTCTATAGTGTGCACGTTCTTTTCGTAGATATTGCATTTAATAAAAAGCTGAATGTTGACGATTGAATTCATATGTTCTCTCTCTTGGAACTTTTATGATTTTTCTATATGAACCTGCCTTTACTTGACTTGGGAGGAAGAATTTTGATTGCTCTGAACCTAATTGTTTTCTTTTAAGTTTTCTCTATTTGTTGATTGAATTGCATTTACTGTAACTAGATGCAAAATGTTGTAATTGATATAGCTACAACATCGAGTGCTTATGGTGTTTCATCTCTTCATTCAGAGTTTAGCTTCTTGTAAAAACTGTTATAACCCAGCATTTTTTTCAAAGAGGAAAATCCCTTAAAGAAATTATTTATTACAAATATAGTTCCTAAAGCCTTATATTATAAAAGATGAAGCAAACAATATGAGGTTCTTAAGAATCTAAGAAATGACAGAATAATGTCGGCCATTGAACAGACTGAATTTTGGGTTGTATTGTTTGTTGGAGCTTCTGGAATGAACTTCGTATGAAAATTCCAGTTGATTCAAGAATATTCTAACAAGATGGGCTCTTATTGCTTATGGTGTTTCATCTCTTCGTTCAGAGTTTAGCTTCTTGTAAAAACTGTTATAACCCAGCATTTTTTTCAAAGAGGAAAATCCCTTAAAGAAATTATTTATTACAAATATAGTTCCTAAAGCCTTATATTATAAAAGATGAAGCAAACAATATGAGGTTCTTAAGAATCTAAGAAATGACAGAATAATGTCGGCCATTGAACAGACTGAATTTTGGGTTGTATTGTTTGTTGGAGCTTCTGGAATGAACTTCGTATGAAAATTCCAGTTGATTCAAGAATATTCTAACAAGATGGGCTCTTATTGCTTATGGTGTTTCATCTCTTCGTTCAGAGTTTAGCTTCTTGTAAAAACTGTTATAACCCAGCATTTTTTTCAAAGAGGAAAATCCCTTAAAGAAATTATTTATTACAAATATAGTTCCTAAAGCCTTATATTATAAAAGATGAAGCAAACAATATGAGGTTCTTAAGAATCTAAGAAATGACAGAATAATATCGGCCATTGAACAGACTGAATTTTGGGTTGTATTGTTTGTTGGAGCTTCTGGAATGAACTTCGTATGAAAATTCCAGTTGATTCAAGAATGTTCTAACAAGATGGGCTCTTATTCATATGAACAAAAGCAGTTTGTAGTTTTTAATTGGCAAATTTTAAAGTTCAGTATGCACACAATGTTTAATTGAGGTGACAGTATGGACACAATTTTTAGTTTTTTATATCAGTTAGAAGAGAACAACAGGGATTTGCAAGTAACAATGTAATTCATGCGAAGCATGAAGGGGGCAATTTTTAGTACAGCTTTCTAATTTCTGTGCTGATCATATCAGAGTGTTGAAACACACAAAAGGTTTTGCAATATTCAGTTTTCCACCTAGAATTGAACGGTCAGATTCTCAGAGTATTTGCAGTGAAGAAAGACTTTGATGGTTTTCACCTAACATGGATTATTAAAACAAGTTGACCCTTGTCTGTTTAAGCAAATCACCAAATTGGAACCAAAGACAATGTTAATCCTCCAAAGGACCAAGTAACTTATATCAATCCTTTCCATGTCCTTCGCCAATGATGAGATGAGGAATGGGACAGAAATTAAGAAACCTTAGGCGGTTTTCATTAAGGGGAACCACCCATTCCATCATCATCATTATATATCCACCTAAATTCGGTAGATAATGAGATTTAAAAAGACCAGCAGCGGCAACAATTCCAGTGAATAGGTTACTGGCTAGCGATTGGCATCTCGAAAGAGATGCAGGCAGATGATATGAAAATAAGAGATCATGTTATTGTAACTTTCATGACTAGTATTTGAAAGATATAATCAACACCTGCTGTAATTTGAAGTACACTACAAAGATGCTAAGTCTTATAACTTCTGGCATAGTTTCCCTTGAGTTCTCTGATAAATTTTGTTCCTTTATTAGTTTTATTAGCATCACAATAGTTGTCTCTGCCTTGCTGCCTCCTCACCCGGCATGGAGTACGTGCTTGCAGCAGTTTTATCTAAAGGAAGGTTACTTATCATTTTTGGGGTAATGTTTCACACTTCTTGTAACATGATAGATGTTTTTTCTATCTTATACAAGAGCATGAATAACCAAAGGATCTCTAACCAGGTCTTTTCCTGCAATAAGCTAATATATGGCTAATAAGTGACAGTTGAGTTGAGTAATCAAATCAAGACTCAAGAGGCATCCTACAGTGGGAGCCAGGGGAAGGTGAAGATTGTAACAGTGTCTTTCCATGTGGTGGGATCATTTATCAACATTATTTTAAGTTTCGACTTGAGTAACCATGTCAAGAGGCAATCTACAATTGAAGGCAGGCAAAGGGTGAAGACTGTAATAGTGTCCTTCCATGAGGTGGGTCGTTGTTGACACTATTTTAACACAATTGAACAGAGTAATCATGTCAAGGAGTAATCTACAATTGGAAGCAGGGGAAGGGCGAAGACTGTAACAGTAAACCTAATTGCATATAATGTGGAACCTTGGAGAGTGTCATTTTTACCATACTAGCACATTCATGAAAGATAACCACAAATAGTCTTGAATTATTAACATAAACAAAACAAGATTGATTTCAACTAACATTTCCACTACAGCTCAAAAATGTAAAACAAAACATAATTACTCATGTTATATACAAAATATAAAGGTACGAATAGTTGGTCATTAAATAATTAATTATATGGCAATCCAAACAAAAGGACAGTTGATTTTTAAATCCCTCTTTAAACCACCTCAGTATAAGATAGATCCATTATCGACATGATTTAAAACCTATTTTCATTGGATGTGAAGTGCAGGAAAAAGTGTTACTCTTACCATATTTGCATATTCATGAAAGATTTCACACATCTGTACACACTTACAACACAGTGTCATCTCACTGTTGCTCCCCAACCATCAATAACAGTGAATTATTACCATAAACAAAACAAGACTAATTTGAAATAGTATTTCCATTTACAACTCCAGAAGTGTAAACAAAACATAATTACTCTTATGTTATATAATAGATAAAGGTAAGAATAGTTGATGGTTAAATACTTAATCATGACAAGCAAAACAAAAGATAAACGTAAGAATAGGTGGCAATTAAATAATTAATTACAACAAACAAAAACAAAAGAACAATTCATTTTCAAACCTCTCTTTGAACCATCTCTATATAAGATAGACGATTTGAGGTTGAGACATCTTTGTGTTCACAAATATATGTATTTAAGATATCTGAGTTAGATCAGGTTACAACTATATAACTTGAGTAATAAATGACCTACAATTTGATGTTTGATTGTAAGATTTGTTAGAATAAATTATTGATCTTCTTTGTGCTTTCCATTTGGTTATGGAGATAGCCACCCAAGATTGAGAAAGCCTTAAGAAAAGCACAAGGAATTTGGAAGATCAATATGATAGAATAAATTGTATTCTAATTGAAAGGTACAATACAATGGAAAGCAAATTGCTTATATGAGAGGTAGAGGTGGGTATATATAGGATACACTACCAAGAGATGTGAATGTATAACTAATACAAGATAAAAGAGATATGGTCACATGTGTGCACAACATCTCTACCAAACAAGGAAAGCACAAGTCACATAATGCAAGTACAACCTATCAAAGTAGATAGGTGTATAATATGCAACAAAGTAAATAAAATAATGCATAAAAATTAACAAATCCAAAATTGTGGATGTTTATTATATTGCTATTATGAAAGACAAACTAAACAATGGGTTTTACAAATTGATCAGTCTACTTTTAAATCTCGCAAAGGATGGTGATTTCTAACATGTTTGCTTTAAGAGAACTTTGTGGAAGTATCTAATCATGGAAAGACAACATTTTGTACCATGTAGACATCTAATCCTTGGATGCACGTTTATGTATTGCACGGTCATTCTAGTCAGATTAGATGTAATCTGGATAATAAATTTACCAGCTACTTTTGTGAAGAACTATTATGCTTAGCAGCACGTCATTCAAATTGAGTACAAATCACCATCTACAAATAGATGTCTATTCTAAAGTAGCGAACAAGTGCCTTCAAGCGTGCTTAAAAATATATGCTTGGAGGAAACAAAGTGCATAGGTAAACTTACTAGGTCTAGCACAACATTTTTGTAACAATTTATACAATTCCTCAATGAGCATGTACCATTTCAAAGAACCATATAGATATAATTCAATCTCTATCAATAGCAAGTGCCTTAAAACATGCTTCTACATCAGTGAGGACAACAAACAAGTAAATGGGTAAAGTGGCGTCATCTAGCAGGACATAGCATCATACCGTTCTTCAATATGCATGGTTCTGTCAAGCGCCAACAACAATTAGTATACATTTCATAACATCCCTCCATAGGCTTTTCTCCCTTAAAAACACTTTAAGTAATTTGAACTTAAAAAACTGGTCATTTGAGAACCTAGATGAATCATAGCCCATGCCATGAAAGAATATTCTCAGAGATATTCTTGTTATGGACATAAACCAAAAGAAACAGCAAGCAGATGAAAGGGATTTGGGATGCAGCACCGTTTCCTAGCATTGTGAGACTTCCTGGATGTTGAAAACATCCTAGATTTCAATTCAAAACACCAGGCACATCTCTGACGAAAAAGATCTTTGGTTTTCATTTTTTGCTAAAAGCAAAGAAAAGCATAAAAAAGGACACCTAGCGCTAGCCTACCTAACCTATTATCTTGTCTATAACTTACCTTAACCCAACCCATAAGCACAAAGTCTGAATGCAAAAACAAGGAGCTGCCCAAGCAGCAGATTTGACGAGGCAAAGGGCAATTTTTCATATTATAACAGAGCATATGCAGCAGAAGAACAATCACAAGCATTAAGAAATAGTTTAACTAAAAGATGGAGGAAAAAAATTGTAGACGTCTGACTATCCTCAGGAAGTTCAAGAGACATCAGAGACATTCCTAGCTATCCAAAGGACAGCCAGATGTCCCTGGATGTAGGGTTCAGTGAGGATGCGTCCCTGAAACTCTTCATGGCAGGGGGCAGCCAGGGAACATCCCAGACTATCCCCATTTCTTGGAACCTGTATAATCCTTAAAAAACAATATAAAAGACAAATATAACACATGCACTTGAAGTTATAAATAAAACCTCTTTTATATAGTGAAGAAATTTTTTACGGATTTTGCATATGTTCACTAAGGACGATCACATAGGCACTAACGATAAAATGACCTAACTGAGAAAGGACAGGTAGCATACTAAACTAGTTTCTATACACAACTCAAAACATCAAAAGCATCAACTCCTAACTGAGAAATGACAGGTAGCATACTAAACCAGTTATTATCCACAGATAAAGAAGAGTTTATAAAAAGAATGTTTAATGGCACAACCCTTCCTCCAGTGAGTCATGACAACACTTGAACAGTTGAATCAACTCAATATTATACAATGAACTACATAATATACAACAAGATTAAAAGAACAATTTCAAGTTGGAACAGCAGCTCTGACAGCCATGTTAGAATTCCCAAGGTCATAATTCCTCTGCACTAAACAGATGAATTTAAAGACAAGGTGTAATCAAAATTATTGGATTTATCACCAACCCCCTAGCTCTTGAAAAGATGCCTTACCCAAATGAAGAACAAACTTGGCCTGACTTTGCTCCACATGGTTAGTAGTTGCTTGAAGAACTTAGAACGACTAAATTTGTTTCATGTATCATTGATCTTGTCTTGGTTCATAGTTTTGCAGATGTATTACTGTGGATGATTTAGTCTCAATTCACATTTGATTGGTGTTTGTGTTAATGTGAATAATAGAGTTTGTCTTAATTCACAAGAGGAGTGGTATGCCTGTAGATAATGAAGTATGTCTCAATTCACAGGTATTATTGGATAATCAGAACATTTGCCTGAACATGAGCAGTTTGGGGTATTCTGAAGAGGTTTTAGTGGTTAGCCAACATGAGCAGTTTGGGTTGCTTAATGGAAACTTGGTGGATGATGCTTCTGTAGATTTCCAGTTGGAATGCTGTAGTCACTCCATGTTGTTCTTTCTTTGTTTTTTGTAGTGTAAACCTTAAGGTGGGGGGTGTTGGAAAAATTAAGGTTTACACATAATAAATTAGTTTGTAGTTAGGTTAGTTGGGAAGTTCATTCCTGTAAGTTAGTTTTGTTCAAGAAAAATAAGGCTTTAAAAAGCCATTGCATTGTATTGAAAATTAATCTAAATATATATCAAAAATCATATTCATTTTAGTGTGCAATCATGATGTAATTTCTTTACAATTTATGGTCTGTTGCTCTACCATTTTTTAACATGCATAACTTTTTGAAGCCTCTTTAGATGAGGGACTTCAACAAATGACATGGCATAGTGGGAGTGGCATTGCAGGTTATTGTGGTTGAAATGAGCCATATGTTGATTTAATGCTTTCAATGAAGAGCAATATTAAGATTATTGATTGTAATTTTCATTTTCTATTGACATTGGAGAAATCAATGAATTATGAATTTATGAGTATTTTCTTTTTTGCAAAGTATGTGGTATTTTATTTTTCAGAAATTATAACTATTTTTTATTTATTTATTTATTTTAATTATTATAAATTATAATTCTATGAAATATTACTCTTTTGTATATTTTTAATAGATATATATACAAACTCATACAGGCACATTGGGAAAAGAATTACAGTACCAACATTCCCAAACCCCTAATCCATACCCATTCCCGTACCAAGATCAGCAACTTAGGTCAGAATGCTCTAATGACTCTTATACTGCTTAGAAACAATAGGCATAGAAACCATCAGCTACAGGACTTCTTCAGGCCAATCTCTCATATTGCTTCATATTCATTCGTAACATACTTTTCTTGCATTGAGGGGAAATGGAGCTTTTGGATTTACTGTTGGAGAAGTTTAGATTTTACAATGGTTGAGGGGAATGGGTCAGAAACTGCTACTCTTCACCAAAACTTTTAGATTTGATCAATTGTGAACCATCAGGGTTTCAAAGCCTTAAGGGAATTGAAACAAGGTTACTGAATGTCACCATATTTGTTCATAATTATGTCTGAAGCTTTGGAGAGGATGCTAAGATATATGAGTTTTTCAAGGGCGCCAGAGTAATTCAAACTATTCTAAATATGATGCATCTACAACTCATAGATGACATATATGGAAAAATTGAAGAAATTTTTCAATGAGCTTGAAGAGGCAACAGTGCATTCCAATATATAGGTATCCCTCAATTTCAAGGGAAACACTCAAAACTTATGCCAAAACTCATAGACAGATTTTACTCACTACCACTGGTCAATTTGCTATCAAGATGTGTTGAAGATTAGTAGCTTCAAGGGAGATTTTGGCTTCGACTTTATTTATGCTTGTCCGCTGTCACTCTTCGTGCTTCAGCTATCTTCGCATTTCATATTTGAAAGCTTTGACGAACAGTAGTTTGTCGGTGCCATCTCTTCTCGTCATTGTCGTTGCTTTGTCTTCTGTCGGGTTATGTCGGTGGCAGAGGTGGAGACGTTATCGTGTGTAACTGATGATGAGCTGTGGCGTTTTCTTGTCTTCCGTATTTCTCTTCGTGAGATTTGCTCATGAGTTGATATATTATCTAGTGTGATTCGCTGTTCTTCCTCCTCTCTTCTTCAAACTTCTGCCGGAAGTTATTTTGATATCTACGTTCTTCGTCCTCTGTTCAATCAATGATATTTGCAGAGTTTGCATGAGTTTGTCCTCCTTCAGTGTTGTCATTGTGATGTTGTCTCAGAGAATGAAAGTCTTTTGTGTGCAGATTGTAATCAGTGATTAGTTATTTGACCTATCTGAATATTCTATATTATTTGATAGTTCTGAGCAGAGATTTTCTCTTCAGCTGTGTATGTATTCGAGAAGAGATCTATATATATATTGTAGTCAAATCTGCTTATTTTTGTGGTATGCTCTGTGAGAGCTAAAGTGTATATTTTAGAGGAGATTTATGATTGATGTAAATATTCAGACTGAAGTGTTGTATCTGATTGGTCGAAATTGATAAAATCTTCATTTTTGTGGGCTGGCTTTTTCACCCTCAGGTGGAGGGTTTTCCCAGGATAAAGTCTTGTTTTAGTGTTCTTGTTTTGAGTTTCAGTTCTCTGTTTATTTCTCTTATTCTGGTTCAAATTTAACATGGTATCAGAGCGGATCTAGAAGATCGATCCAAAACCAAAATCTTGTTTTAAGCACCTTATTTCTTTCAGTTGTTTTTCTAAGTCATTCATTATGGTGAACGGATTGAAAGTAGAAGATAAACTAGATGGTTCGTCAAATTTCTCTTCTTGGAAATTTAGAATTCTGATTACTCTAGAAGAGAATGATCTCCTTGACCATGTCTCGAAAGATGTAGAAGAACCTTCTGTTGATGCAGAGAAAGTTCAATGGAGAAAGAATAGGACCATGGCTAAGAAAATTCTAATTGATTTTGTTAAGGATCATCTGGTTCCTATCATCTCTAAGTTGGATTCAGCTAAGGAAATGTTTCAGACCCTAAAGGATCTTTATGAATTCAACAACACCACCTGAGCTCTAGCCCCGAGTTGTCAACTGCTGCATGTGAAAATGGCTAGAGGAGAATCTGTTGCTTCTTATTTCATGAAAATTTCAGAGTTAAAAGATCAGCTTAGTGCAATTGGAGATACTTTTGCTGATAAAGACTTGGTGATGCTAGCTATGAATGGACTTCCCAACTCTTGGGAATCCTTCATTCAAGGAATTAGTGGAAGAGATGAACTTCCTAAATTTGATAGATTGAGACCAGATTGCATTCAGGAAGAATGCAAACAAGAAGCTAGAGGCAATGGTCGCAAATCTCATCATGAAGATGATCATGTGCTTGCTGCCCACACATCTAAAGGGAAAGGAAAGAAAGGTAACTTCAAAAGATTTAGAGATAAGAATTTTGAGTCTGCCCCTGATGCCAAGAAAAAGAGGAAAGGCCTTTCTAGAATTCAGTGTTTCAGATGTGACAAATTTGGTCACTTTGCCAGAGATTGTGTCTCAAGGTCAAAGCCTCAAGCAGCTGCTGCAAATGTCGAGAATCCTTCTCCTCAAAGAGAGTCAAGTGAAAATTCTGAGGGATTCTTGTTTATTTCTGCACTTTCTAGCAATGTTCCTACTAATAGTGATACTTGGCTAATTGATAGTGAAGCATTTCGTCATATCACTGGTTATCATGAGCATCTCTCAAACTTGAAAGAAAAAGACTCATCTTCAAGTTATTATTGGTGATGATGCATGTTACTCTGTGAAGGGTGCCGGTTCTACTTCTTTTCAGTTGGACTCTGGTATTCCTCCTCATTTAAGTGATGTCATCTTTGTTCCTGGTATTAAGAGAAATCTGATTTCTATTTCTACATTAGAAGACAAAGGTTATCATGTTGCCTTTGCTGATGGAAAATTTCTTGCATGGAAGAACTCAAGTATTCATTCAACTCGTGTTATGGTGTTCATCATGACAGTCTTTACAAGCTTTCAGCTCATCCTATTCAATCTTTAGCTCATGATTCTTCAAGTTCAAGTGAGTTGTGGCATGAAAGATTTGGTCATTTAAATTTCAGAACTTTGTCTTCAATGGAGAAGGTTGTCATTGGTCTTCCAAAGCTGAACCAAAATCATGAAGGTGTCTGCAAAGGGTGTGCTCTAGGTAAGAACATTAAGAGTACGTTTCATAATAGTGAAAATAGAACAAAGGATATTCTAGAATTAATTCATTCCGATTTATGTGGGCCTATGTTAGTTGCTTCCCTTAGCGATTTTTGGTATTATGTCACCTTCATTGATGATTTTTCTCGTAAGTGTTGGATTTATTTTCTCAAGTCCAAAGAGTCTGATGAAGTGCTGTCTAGATTTAAAGAATTCAAAGCTCTTGTTGAAAATTTATCTAACAAGAAGATTAAGATTCTAAGGTCTGACAATGGAGGAGAATATGTTTCTGGTATTTTCATAACTTTTGTGTTGAAGTTGGGATTAAGAGGGAGTTTTGCGTCCCTTATAATTCTCAACAAAACAGTGTAGCTGAAAGAAAGAACAAGACAATTGTTGAGGCAATGAAGGCTATGATTCGTGATCAAAGCCTTCTAACATCCCTATGGGCTAAGGCTTGTAGGACAGTAGTTCACATTCAGAATCGTAGTCCTCATCAGATCCTAGACAACTTGACTCCAGAAGAAGCTTTTACAGGTGTCAAACCAGATGTTAGTTATTTCAAAATCTTTGGATGCCCTGTTTATATTCATGTTCCAAAAGAGAAAAGAACTAAATTAGAACCTTCAGGCAAAAACTGCATCTTTGTTGGTTATAGTGAATCTTCAAAAGCATATAGAATCTACATTCCAGGTCAAAAACATATTGAAATCAGCAAGGATGTTTCTTTTGATGAAGATGTAGCTTGCAAGAAATCCAAAGAGTCTAACATGGAATCTAATAAAGAAGATTTTGAACATCCTCAAGATATAGATTTGGCTGATCCGAATCCACCTTCAGAGATTCAGAGGGAGAATACAGATTTAGAAGATCCTGTTGATCCAGTTGATCCAACTGATCCAATTGATCCAGTTGACTCTATAGTTACATCAGCAGGTCCCAGTATTAATTCAGCTAATAAGAAAAGTCCTTTGTAGGCCAGGCACATTATGAAAGAGGCTGAAAAATATGCAGCCCCTTGTGGTACTTTCAAAGAAAGTAAAAGGCCTCATAAGTTTGCTGGTTATGTATCTTTGATGAGTCACATTATATTATCCGAGCCTTCCAGTGTTGAAGAGGCTTTAAATCAGCAAGTGTGGAAGGATGCCATGATGGAGGAGTATCAATCCATTATAAAAAAATGATGTATGGGACATTGTTCCAAGGCCTAAAAATAAATCTATAGTTTCTTCCAAGTGGCTGTTTAAAATCAAACACGCAGCTGATGGGAGTATAGAAAAGTACAAAGCTAGATTTGTAGCCAGAAGTTTTTCACAAAAGGAAGGCATAGATTACGAAGAAACCTTTGCACCTGTAGCACGTTACACTTCTATCAGGACTATCATAGCTGTTGCAGCTGTTAAGGGTTGGAAACTTCATCAAATGGATGTGAAAACAACCTTCTTGAATGGTATAATTGAAGAGGAGGTTTACATTGAGCAGCCAGAGGGCTTTGTTATTCATGATAGAAACTCACATGTATGCAAGCTGAAAAAGGCCTTGTATGGCCTTAAACAAGCCCCCCGTGCTTGGTATGAGAGGATCGATCACTATATTTTGAGCTTGGGCTTCCTAAAGAATGATGCTGATCCAAATTTATACTTCAAGGTATGTGATGACAAAGTGCTGATTTTAGTGCTATATGTTGATGATTTATTTCTCACTGGTAATGATGATCTCATTGTCAAATGCACGGAGTTAGCTTCAAAATTTGAAATGAAAGATCTTGGTTTGTTGCATTATTTCCTTGGACTTGAGGTATGGCAAAGTTCAAATGGAATTATATTGAGTCAAGGTAAATATGCTATTGATATTTTGAAGAGGTTTGGTATGTTAGAATGTAAATCTATGGTGACTCCTATGAAAGCAAATCTAAAAAAGTTACATGAGGTTGCAGCTACTTCAGATTTAGTAGATCCTACTATGTATCGGCAATTAATTAATTCTTTAATGGATTTGGTTAACACAAGGCCTGATATATGTTATGCTGTTAACACTTTAAGTCAGTTCATGTGTGAACCAAGACAGATTCACCTTGTGGCAGCCAAACACATACTGAGATATGTTCGTGGTACAGTGGGATATGGTTTAAAATATTCCTCATGTGTAGAGCTGAACTTACAGGGGTTCTCTGATTCAGATTGGGCAGGTTGTGTGCCTGACAGGAAGAGCACTTCAGGATGTTGTTTCAGCCTAGGTTCAGCTATGATTTCCTGGTGCTGCACAAGAAACAATCTTGTGTTGCTCAGACTACAACTGAAGCAGAATATGTTGCAGTTTGTGTGGCTGCAAGAGAAGCTGTGTGGCTTCGCAAATTGCTTGCAGGATTGTTTGGGCAGCCCTTGGAACCTACAGTGATTCTTTGTTTATAACCAAAGCTGTGTGAAGCTTTCGGTTAATCCAGTTTTTCATGATAGAACCAAACATGTGGAAATAAAATATCATTACTTGAGAGATATGGTTCAAAGGAAAGCAGTTGAGCTCAAGTACATTTGCACAAAAGAGCAAACAACGAACATTCTCACCAATCCGCTTCCGAGAGTGAAGTTATGTTGCTTACGAGATAAGCTTGGCATTGTGGATAATAAAGCTCTTGCTGAGAGAGAGTCTCAGCTTCATTGATTCTTTGCTTATTGTTAATGAGTTCTTCTCTCCGAGAGAAGTTCGAGGTGAAATCCCTTGTTCCACCCTCTAGGAGTAGCTATGGTGAATATTCTTATACTGAGATAACAATTTTTATTTGAGAAAATCTATGATGAGATTTTGTTGACATTCTCTTTGGTTGCAGTTTTGTATACTTGTCATGTGATGACGAACTGAAAATCTCTCTCTTGCTAAGAGGGAGTGTTGAAGATTATTAGCTTCAAGAGAGATTTTGGCTTCAACTTTATTTATGCTTGTCCGCGGTCACTCTTCGTGCTTCAGCTATCTTCGCATTTCATATTTGAAAGCTTTGACCAACAGTAGTTTGTCGGTGCCATCTCTTCTCTTCGTTGTCGTTGTTTTGTCTTCCGTCAGGTTCTGTCGGTGGCGGAGGTGGAGACTTTATCGTGTGTAACTGATGATGAGCTGTGGCATTTTCTTGTCTTCCGTATTTCTCTTCATGAGTTGATATATTATTTAGTGTGATTCGTTGTTCTTCCTCCTCTCTTCTTCGAACTTTTGCTAGAAGTTATTTTGATATCTACATTCTCCGTCCTCTGTTCGATCAATGATATTTGCAGAGTTTGCATGAGTTTGTCCTCCTTCAGTGTCGTCATTGTGATGTTGTCTCAGAGAATGAAAGTCTTTTGTGCACAGATTGTAATCAGTGACTAGTTATTTGACCTATCTGAATATTCTATATTATTTGATAGTTCTGAGCAGAGATATTCTCTTCAGCTGTGTATGTATTCGAGAAGAGATCTCTATATATATTGTAGTCAAATCTGCTTATTTTTGTGGTATGCTCTGTGAGAGCTAAAGTGTATATTTTAGAGGAGATTTATGATTGATGTAAATCTTCAGACTGAAGTGTTGTATCTGATTGGTCGAAGTTAATAAAATCTTCATTTTTGTGGGTTGGGTTTTTCACCCTCAGGTGGAGGGTTTTCCCAAGATAAAGTCTTGTTTTAGTGTTCTTGCTTTGAGTTTCAGTTCTCTGTTTATTTCTCTTATTCTGGTTCAAATTTAACAAGATGGAATATTGGGGGTGGAAATAAGAAAAATTTGGGAGGTTTATTGGTTAATCAGCATACTCTTATTATGCGTAGATGATTTCAGATCATTTGCAGACTATATAGACCTAGTTCTTTGAACTACAAAAGCATAAGACTACACAAGAAAAGGAAACAACAAGAGATGGATTGACCTTAGCAGAATGGATCCAGATGAGTTCCAAGAAACTACAACATTCTGTGAAGCTTATTGTCATCCATCTCAACATTGGACTTTGTATAGGAAAATTTCAGGAGTAGTGTTTACTTAGTTAAAAAAGGATATAAGGTGGCAGTACAGAAAAATCTGAACGAATCTACCAATTTCTCAATTAATAACATCTGAACCAAACATGATGGTCATAAGGTTAATGCTTTTCTGTGGCTGGCTATGCATATTGAGAATCGAACTTGAAATACCTTGAAAAGCAGAGGATTTGTGTTTCTCCCAGAAGCATTCTATGTAAAAATGGTGAAGAACATTTATTGCTGCCCTACTGGTACTCTCAAAAGTTATGTGAATGGTATTGTGGAAGATTTACTTTCCATGTGGATACCCATTTAGATACTGAATTATTGATTGGTTAATGGATGATGGCATAGTAGAAATTTTCAAGGTATTTTGCCCAATGAATAGGGGAATTGGATCTACAGAAGCATTTATTTTCTCAAAGTGAGTGCACTTACTGTAGACTGTAGAGAATCCCTCATAATGGGGGGAGAAGATGAAAGTTAAATTCATTTACTCCAAATGGATACTTCCTGATCCATGCTGGCTTAAACTCAATCATCATAGTGCTGTAAAACATATAGGCATGGATGAATTCTCTTATAAATGTATGTTTGCACCAAAACACCAAACTCGGGTGCTTGGTGAAGCACTTATGCCAATTGGTGGTGCTAGTGTAATAATAGGTCATACAGGGGGAGTTTTGCAACTCCATTATGAGGACCAGGACTACTAACAAATAATCAAGCAGAAACAAGGGCTCTTCTTTGCAGTATCTTGATGGAGGACTGTCAACATTAAAAGTGGGGCAGATTCAACAATAATAATCATAACATTTCAAAAGGGTTCCATGTCAAATCTTTAGCTATGAATCATTTAAAGTATATTAGAAGCCTTGTGATATGTATAACCAAGTCGTATGTTTTAGATTATCTCCACTGTATACAAGGTGGCGGATTATCTTTCCAACAAAGGAGCAGGAAGAAGTGAACAGAGATCATCACTGGTTTAGCATACTCATACCAAATGTTCTTTAACTAGAACTTGGAATTCTTGAGGTTGCACCATGTAGCTGATGAATACTAAAGGGGGGGGGGGTGAATTAGTATGCCAAAAACCTTCGTACTTAAACACTTTGCAAGACTAGCAGTAAACTGGTAAAACAGTTTAACAGACAAACTAGTTAACAAACATGCAAACCAAATAGCTAATAATGCATTTACCCACAGAAGCACAAACACCATAACATAAGATATTTTGACATGGAAACCCAAATGGGAAAAACCACGGTGAGATGGAACTCACAAGTCACTATTTGCAAAATAGGAACCAGACCGGTTAAGGTCTTACAGTGTTCTTTACCAGAACAGATCCTGTTAGGAATCTCAATCTCTGTTAGGAGACAAGTCCTATTAAAGACTACATTGCTAGAGAATTTTAGATCCACAAGTGTGAACCACCTTGTTAGAGGATTTACAAGAGGCTTTTGGGCCTACCTGGTTAAGGGCTACAGACTTGTCAAAGATGTGAGTAATCAACAAGTGTTTGATCTAGCTAATAGCACTGACTGCTCGGTTAGATCCTTATTAGCTCGTTCTTAATGCCCTATTGCATTACTTCAGTCTTCTACACATTCATAATCTCTCCAACTCCTCAACCACCTTAAACCCTAGCCGCAATATCAACTATCGCAACAACAATAACAACTACAACCAAAAACCCTAGACATGATGTCCTTATAAAGGAAACTGATTTCATGTTGGTCCAATAGGATTACATCACAATTTCCTAGGTTCAATGAACCTAGACATACTAGGTAATACGTCACAAAAAGCATCGCTACAGTATCGGCACCGTCAAACAATCGGTGGGTGGTAACTCATCACAAAGTATTACCGGTTCATACAAAGTGCCGGTTGCCGGTTCGACAAAAATGAAGACTGGTAGAAATGTGTTATGCCGCTTTAAACCCTCGTACCGCTTGAGGTCAACATGCCGCTTCAGACCGGGAAACACATTCTGCAAAACATCAATAGTCTAAAGACTATAATGCAACATACCGGTTGGAACAAATAGCGGTTGTGTTTTAACTCATACATATAAAGAGGATCTCAATGCAAGTGTGTGTCCATCAATGACAATCACAACATAAACATCAAAAATGCCAACAATCTCCCCCTTGGGCATTGATGGCAACACTTAGGAAAATAAAATTTTGACATCTAAGTGTTTTACAACAAAATCATGCCATTAGCAAAATTGCTCCCCCTAAGCATATACACTATCCCTTTGACAATACAATGTATAACAATTTTGCATAAAGAGCATAAAGAAGATAAACATTGAGATCTACAGAGCATATAATCAAAATTTGATTACCAGATACTTCTCCAAATAGAATTATTCTCCCCCTTTGCCAACAATGACAAAGGACAGCTGAACTACCCTGTTTCCATCTAATATTAAAAATAATAAAAGTTTATGACAACAAGGAATGATACTTGTCAAAAACAGATTTAAAGTCCTGCAAGAATTGTTTTATCGACAAAGACCAGGACTCAAGTAGGGAGGTGGCTACTTCTTGCTCTGTCTGCATCTGGGAGACCTATTCTTCCATGGCATCGATTGTGCTCATCCCCTGTGTAACTGTTAAGGCATCCAGGTTCAGATAGCATTTCTAAAGAATTTGCAATCGTGGGAATAGAACCAGTTGTAGCTCTTGCAAATCTCTAGACTGAGTGCTGATCTCTTGCTACATTTTTGCTGACTGGATGTGAAACCGGTGAACGGTTTGCCCATAAGTTGTAAAGGAATCATAAGGCGGCTTGAATGTGCTCAAGTAGGACTGCAAGTCCTTTTCAAGTTTTTGCTTCTGAGCAAGCACATCATCATAGAACAGATGGGGTTGGCAGATTTTGCTGAGTAGCAAATTCCCCTCATCTAGAGCGTCCCTTATATCCTGTTGTCCTTTCTTCAGTTCAGTCCGGAGCTCATTCAACTTCTTCACCAGAGCTATATTAAGAGCTTTTTGATGCTCCTTCTTGACATTAGCCTCTGCTGCCTCTTCAAGGCTCTGCACCTGATCATCTACTACTGTGCATAGGAGCTTAAGTCTAGCTAGTGATGAATCGATGTTTAGAAGATTTGTACCGGGTATCAAACCGGTAAGCGTATCCACAACTACTTGGATTACATCCTACTCCTCCTTCCGTCGAATGATTTCAAGGCGCTCTTGAGCTACCTTGATGCCCTGCATTAGCTCTGTTTCACTTGCAGACTGGAGATCTATAGGACTAGAGAGATCAGCTGATTTAGCTTGACTCCCGGTTGCCTTCGGAGTCTCCATCTGGGTGCTCTTCGCCGCTTCTCCTACCTTGTCCTCTTCCGCTTTCTTCTTCTCCGCTTCTCTCCTCTTCTCTGCTTCCTTGTCTTCCTCAGCCTTTTTCTTTTCTGCTTCCTTTTTCTTCTCCTGTTCCTTATCTTCTTCTTCCTTCTTTTTCTTCTTTGCTTCCTTCTTCTTCTTCTCCTCTTCATCCTTTTTCTTTGTCTCCTCTTCATCCTTTTTCTTCTTTTCTTCTTTTCTTCTTCTTCCTTCTTCTTCTTCTCCTCTTCATCTTTCTTCTTTTTGTCCTCTTCATCCTTTTTCCCCTTCTCTTCTTCTTCCTTTTTTCGCTTCTCTTCTTCATCCTTTTTCCGCTTCTCTGCCTCTTCCTTCTTCCGCTTCTCTTCTTCTTCCTTTTCCGCTTCTTTGCCTCTTCCTTCTTCCTTTTTCCGCTTCTCTGCCTCTTCCTTCGTCGCTTCTTGTCTGTCCTCGGCTTTCTTCTCTTGTTCAGCCTGATGCTCCTGTCCTGTTGCCTCAGATGGTATCTCCTGGGTAACATCCTCAGCATCCAAAGCATCAACATCAATGGTGTCGATTGGTTCAACAACCAGATTTCCTTCATCATCAAATGCTTTATCCAGTTTGGATATAACCGGTTCTTTCTCAGCTTGTCGGTTGGCTAGACGCGCTTTATAAGTCTGGACAGCGGTTATCATATACTAATGAGTGTCCTTTTCGACATCATCAACTCTTCCTTCTAACAGCCAGAGTCTTCTTCTTCTAGTGAAGAAGAGCCCTTTATTTTGGTCAATAACATCAAATAATTCAGAATTTGACAGGTCGGGAAAGTACTGAGCAAAAACTTTTTCCTTAATTTCCTGTTCCTTTTCTATGGCAATGCACCATTTATTATCTAATGCCTTATACAAAGGATCCGGTGTCTGAGATTTAATCTCTGATGGCGACCGGTCATTTGTACACAAATAAACAATAATCTCCTGTAGTACTTCTTCTTTCTCCTCATCACTAAAATCATCATAGTAGTCTAATCATAGTAGTCTACTAAATCATGTAATAATTTTCTCCTAATATTCTTTATTGTTCTTTGACAATGTGTCAAAGGTTTATATGAGGAGATATCAATATTTACCAGTGCAGACGCTGCCGGTTCACCCTTTGTCTTCCTCTTTGCTTGACGTGTTTTCTTTGGCTTTTCCTCAGACAAGGTTTCTTCTGAGTCTGGAGAGGTGTTCCTTGTCTTCCTCTTTCTCTGGAACACTTTAGCCAGTGCAGCTTCCAGTTTCTTTTTGGCTGGTGACCGCTTGGTCACTTTTGGAGTTCCAGTAGTAACCGGTGCGGATGCTGCAGGCACTGCCTTTGCCTTCTTCTTTGCCGGTTCCTTTTCTTTCATTGCTGGTGGTTCCTCAACCGGTGCTATCCTTTCTAGGTAGGTGCCGGTTCTCTTCGCCTTAGGGTCAAGCGGTGAGGCAATAAGGGTAGAGGCATACCCTTCCAGCATATCGTACATCACCTCATAGCCCATTGGCTCAACTTCTTCCTGTATAGGCTCAACAGCCTCCATTATGCATTTATCTACTTGGATGATGAAGCAGATATCATCTTCATATTTCTTGACGATGTCACCTGATATCCTCACTCTTTGGCTCATCTTCCTTCTGAACTCATCAAAATACTTGTTCAAAATATCAGGGTAACGAGTTCCAAGTGCTTCAATGCTTTCCTTGATTTGCTTGGTTACCGGTTGGTCACCAGACCACTGAACATCTCCTACTCTTGGGAAGTAGCCTTGGAAATAGAAGAATAACCCAACCAGTAGTTGTCCAAACTTAAACCTAAGGGCATTATCCTGTTTGATCGCCTTCAGATTCAATAGGAGTTGTCTCTGCATACCAGTGCACAGATCAAATGATGCATCCTCCTTTATCATCCAGTAAGCGGCATTTACCGCTGCAGCAGATACAGAGTTAATCCTGCTGGCTGAGAATGTCCGGTATCCAATCACCATACACGCATACTTCACTAGATCATCCTTGATAGGATTTACTGTCATGCCTCGTGAGTCGCTCGTTGAACCGGTGAGCTTGGCCATTTCAATTTTGCTTACCGTTCTTAGGGTTGGCACTTCCCCTGTGTTGTAGAATCCGGTGACTGCATGAATTGCCTGCGGCGTGATGTCATGTGTCCTCTCCAGGTACATCTTATCACCATGGACTCTGCTCAGAATGATCCTTATGTGATCTTCTGTGAAATCTTCCAGGAAGTAGACAGCATTGTGGAGCTTTTTCTTCTCCAAAATATTAAACTCCGGTTTGATCTTCTTATCTTTACCGCAAAATAAACCTAACTGAGTGTAGATAGCTAGAGACCCTGGGTCTTCTATTTTGCAATCTATGTAGTCGGAAATTCCCTCTTCTACTATCACACCAGTCAGAACTTGTGATAGGGCATTATACTTGGACTTCCGTTGAATAAAACTTGCAGACTCGACAAATGTGATAACTCAATGATGAACCACTAGTACCAAACCGGTACTGAGAGGGGGGGGTGAATCAGTACAAACACAAATATCAGTCCAAAACCGGTTTGACAGCAAATACTCCAAATGACTGATAAACAGGGATACCGGTAAAACAGAGTGCAACCGGTAACATCCAGTATAGCTCAATCAGTTATGAACCGGTCACTCAATAAGCTTTCCTCTTAGCTCAATACCACAATATCATTATATTCTCATGCATAAACAAGAAAACTTAACCATCAGATCTTCACAACAGTGAGTTCAATATGTTTTATAGATAGGCATCAAACATAGAACCTTCATGTGCTTAACAGATAAAACAAAGCATCACAAGACAAAAGCATTTCACATGACACACAAATTTTTTTCACGTGGAAACCCAAGTGGGAAAAACCACGGTGGGGATGAATACCCACAAGCTGCTTTTTGAACTCTTTAGAAGTCCGCTCTGTTAAGAGCCTTATCCGGTTAAGGACATTACAATAGGTTCTGGTAGGAACCGATCCGGTTAAGGATCACCCGGTTAAGGGATACCCGGTAGGGTCACCTTGTTAGAGGATTTTAAGAACTCAATAGCTGAAAGGATCTCCTAAGCTTCTCTAGCTTCTCAGAACTCATTAGCCTCGATTTATCTGGTTAAGACCACCCGATTTAAGGGATTTTGAATCAAGCCAGTTAAGGCTACCCTGTTAGGGGATTTTACAACTGTTGAAGTGGTTAGAAATCAACAGGTGTTACAATGATCTGTTAACAGCACTCAATGCTAATGCAGATCCGTTTTGGCACCTCTTCACCTTCTACACATTCATTTTGCAGATCTCTTCTCTCCTTTGGTCTGGCAAGAATCACGTATCACTTCCCTTGGATACACACTCACAACTTTTGCCAACAACCTCAGACAGAAACCCAACATCGACCTTATAGGAACCATACAAGTCGGTAGCAAAAACCCTAAACCCTAAACCTGTCATGTTGAGGAATTCAAAACGGTTCGATCATGACCGTTGAATCATACTGCATTAAATGCACCAGTCTTGAATCGATCTCAAGACATTCTCTATCGTCCATTATCCACCGTTTTCATGGCGGCTAATAACCCATCACGCGTTATCACCGTTTGACAGACTTCACACATTCCCGAGGTAGATAGGAATAGTCATCTTCATGCAAGATCCTTCACACGCACAGAGCTTACGTGGCAACACGATCTGTCCTCCATCATACTGCTAACTCATCACACAAGGATCACCGATTGAGTCACACAGACTTGAGGTACTCCAACCGGAAACCCCGAAGTGGAAGCTGCCTACCAACCAGTAGTCATACAGTGCTTCTATGTGCCGGTTCCCATAACTACATGCCGGTTCATCTTTGAACAAATATGCCGCTTCACTTTGGCATATAAACCGGTTCACACATATGCCGGTTCACACTATCATATTGATATCAATGACAACATACAATATCATTATCTCTTCATGCCGGATCACATAATGCCAACAATCTCCCCCTTTGGCATTGATGGCAATATACAAAAGATATCTTCTCTGCTTCACATCTCCCCATTTGCTGCAGATATCTTTTCGTTTCACTCCTTCTCCCCCTTTGACAACAATGCCAAAGTGGAGGTACAAACATTACTGTTTCATCATGCTGCTCCCCCTAAGGAGTAGCATCCATAAACACACCAATCAACAAAAGATGTCTTTTCAGTACCTGACTGATGTGGAACAATCACTTTTAGTTCACCTCCTGAAGGGGCAATACCCCTAATTTACCTCTCAAATGCACAAATGTTGTCTTTGGGAGAGGCTTGGTGAATATGTCTGCTAACTGCTCCTTACTGGACACATGGTCCAGTGCAATCTCTTTATTCTGAACCTTTTCCCTCAAGAAATGATACTTAAGCTCAAAATGCTTGGTTCTAGAATGTAAAACCGGTATTCTTTGATATATTGATAGCACTTGTGTTATCACAGAATATACTTACCGGTTCAGATACAAGGATCTTGAAGCCTTCCAGTACATGCTTCATCTAGATTGTCTGAGTGCAGTTCATGAAAGCTACAACATACTCCGCTTCCGCTGTAGACTGAGAGATACAACTCTGCTTTTTACTCATCCATGAGACCAGTCTACCACCGAGAAAGAATGCACCACCGGTTGTGCTCTTCCGGTCATCCACATTACCGGCCCAATCAGCATCTGTGAATACTTTCAGATTGAAATTATTGCTATATGGGTACCACAATCCATAGTCAATTGTTCCCTTCAGATACCTAAGAATCTGCTTGACTGTATTCAAGTGAGATTCTCTTGGACTCTTCTGGAACCTTGCAGTGATGCCAACTGCATGTGCAATATCTGGTCCGCTATGCTCAGCTATGCACTACATAATGCAACTTACCAATCATTGACCGGTATTCCTTCTAATCATCCAGTGCGGAATCATCCTCCTTTGTCAATTTGCAACCGGTCACCATTGGTGTACCAACCGGTTTGCTATCTTCCATGCCAAAAGTCTTCAACACCTCTTTGACATATTTGGACTGAGTGATGAAGATTCCATCTTTCATCTGCTAAATCTGCAGTCCAATGAAGAACTTAATCTCCCCTATGAGTGACATCTCAAACTCTTTCTTCATCTCATCAGCAAACTCATGACTCATCTTGTCATCTCCACCAAAGATGATGTCGCCAACAAAAACTTCACAGATCAGAATCTGATCTCCTTCAGACTTCAAGTAGATATTGCTATCTTCACTTGTTCTCTCAAATCCAATCTTCACAAGATGGGAATGTAGGCGCTCATACCATGCCCTAGGTGCTTGCTTTAGACCATATAATGCTTTATGTAGCCTACATACCATGTCACTGTCTTCAAATAGGGTAAACCCATCTGGTTGCTCAATATACACCTCCTCTTCAAGTACACCATTTAGGAATGCAGATTTTGCATCCATTTGATATACCTTGAACCTCTTAAAAGCTGCATATGCAAGAAGCATACAAACTCCTTCCAATCTGGCCATAGAAGCAAAGGTTTCCCCATAGTCTTCACCTTCTTCTTGAGCATATCCTTTGCATACCAGTCTGGCTTTATTCCTAATCACTGTGCCATCCTCATTCAACTTATTTCTGAACACCCATTTGGTGCCAATGACATTTTTATGCTCTGGTCTGGGTACCAAGGACCATGTACCATTTTTCTCTATTTGGTCAAGTTCTTCTTCCATTGCCTTGATCCAGTCTTCATCTTTATGAGCCTCTTTGAATGACTTAGGCTCAAATTCAGAGATCATACATGAGTTTTCTCTGATCTTTCTTCTAGTAAGGATTCCTGCATCCTTATCACCTATGATCTGCTTGGGATCATGATTCAACTTGACATACCGAGGAATGGTCTTAACTGGTTCTTCTTGCTTTTCTTCTTCATCCTCGTCTTCATCAGTATCAGAATTCACCGGTTCAGGAACACTGTTACTGGTACTAGGTTGACTAACAACCGGTTCCCAGAAGGTTGCAACCGGTTCATTTACAACTTGCTCACTGCCGGTTTTCTCAGTCTTCTCAAAGGATTCATCAACTCTTACATTGATGCTTTCCATAATTTTCTGAGTCCTATTGTTGTAGCACTTGAAAGCTTTACTCTTGGTGGAATATCCTAGAAATATTCCTTCATCACATTTAGCTTCAAATTTGCCTTGATGTTCACTCCTCTTGATGTAACATTTGCTACCAAATACCTTAAAGTAGTTAACCACAGGTGTCTTACCGATCCAATACTCATAAGGAGTTTTGTCCTTACCCTTTTTGATGAGTACCCGATTCATAGTGTAGACTGCTGTGCTCACCGCTTCTCTCCAAAATGTGTGAGCAACCTTTCCTTGGATCAACATGGTTCTAGCTGCTTCAACCACAGTCCGGTTATTCCTCTCTGCTAGGCCATTCTGCTATGGAGTCCGGGGGGCAGACAACTGTCTCTTGATGCCAAATTCTTCACAATACTTGTTGAATTCACTTGAAGTGAATTCCCCTCCTTGATCAGTTCTGAGACATTTGATCCTTTTACCGCTTTCCTTCTCCACTAATGCTCTGAAAGCTTTGAATTTCCCAAAAGCTTCAGACCTGTCTTTCAAGAATGTGACCCACATCATTCTTGAGCAGTCATCAGTGAGAATCATGAAGTACCTATCACCCTGCACACTTCTAGTTTTCATAGGACCACATAAATCAGTATGCACAAGATCAAGCAAGTTGTCAGCAGTGAAAGATTTACCTTTAAAGGTTGAGGAAGACATTTTCCCCAATTGACATTCTCTACACAGGGTATTATCCGGTTTGCTCAACACCGGCAACCCTCTAACTACCTTGATCTTACTAGCCTTCACAATGTTGTCAAAGTTCACATGGCGGAATCTCCTATGCCATATCCAGCTATCATCAATCTTAGCCATAAGACATGTACTTATATTTGCATTCAGATGAAATAGGTTACCTTTAGTCTGCATGCCGGTGGCTACCAATTTACCATCTTTACCTTTGATTCTGCAAATTCCATTCTTGAATTGCAGAGTGAGACCACTGTCATTTAGTTGGGCAACACTTAGAAGGTTGTGTCTGAGACCATCAACCCAGTACACATTGTCAGCACTACTCTTTCCATTCAAAGAGATGGACCCTCTATCTTTGACCATGCAAGGTGCATCATTGCCAAAGCGAACCACACCACCATCATACTCCTCTAAGGATAGAAACTTGCTCCGGTCACCAGTCATATGGTGAGAACAGCCACTGTCAATGATCCACTCATTAGAATCATCAAACCAGGAGACAAGAGCCTTCTTGTCTGCCACATCTTCCTTTACAGCAACAAACACAATGTCTTCATTCTCTTCATCTTCTGATTCCTCATCTGTGACACCTTCATCAACTGCCACAAAATAATTTCTCCGATTTCCTCCTTTGAATTTCTTGAACCTTTCCGGTTTATCCTTGTTATCACTATTAGGACAGTTCATAGCAATATGTCCTATCCGGTTACAGGAGAAACATTTCAAAGGAAGCTTACCTTTATATTTACCGGTTCCTTTTGGAAATCTCCTGGCAAGAAGAGCTTCAAATTCCATCAGAAACTCTTCATCCTTCATTTCTCTATTCTGATTAGGTTCCCCACTAGTGCTAGTCTCTTTTCCTTTTCTAGATGGTATAGCAGAAGCTTTAAAAGTTGATTCTGTCTTTTGAACACTACCATCAAAACTGTTCAGCTCATAGGCTGTCAACTTGGCTATGATGGAGTCCAAGGACGCCTTAGACTTGTCTTATGATCTCAGCTCCTGAATAGCAGCAACCCTTATTGCATAGACCGGCAACAGGGATCTCAGGACTTTACTTACCACAGTGGAATCTTCTATTTTGCCACTTGCACTCTTTATTTCTCCAACAACTGTTTTGATTCTTATTCCATACTGCTGAATGGTCTCTCCTTCAACCATCTGCATGTCTTCAAACTTTCCTCTCAAGCTCTCTTCCTTGGCCTGTTTTACATGCTCATCACCACCATAGATATTTTCAAGAGCATCCCATACCTCTTTGGGATTTGCCTTGTCCTGAACATCAATAAATTCAATGTCAGATAGGCTACTGATAAGGGCTTCCATGACTTGCCCATTTTCTTGTATCTCTCTCTTTTGGTCATCGGTGAGAGTACCGATAGGAACAACATATACATTTTCAACATAACTCCAGTGTTGAACACCCATGCTTTTGATGAATATCTTCATCCTGTCTTTCCATATACCAAAATTTTCCCTGTTAAACTTTGGACCTTCCCTCTTCATCATTTAACTAGGATCTTTTCCTCAAGCGGTTAAGCTTACAACACAGAGGACCTGGAGAGCTCTGATACCAATTGATAACTCAATGATGAACCACTAGTACCAAACCGGTACTGAGAGGGGGGGGTGAATCAGTACAAACACAAATATCAGTCCAAAACCGGTTTGACAGCAAATACTCCATATGACTGATAAACAGGGATACCGGTAAAACAGAGTGCAACCGGTAACATCCAGTATAGCTCAATCAGTCATGAACCGGCCACTCAATAAGCTTTCCTCTTAGCTCAATACCACAATATCATTATATTCTCATGCATAAACAAGAAAACTTAACCATCAGATCTTCACAACAGTGAGTTCAATATGTTTTATATACAGGCATAAAACATAGAACCTTCATGTGCTTAACAGATAAAACAAAGCATCACAAGACAAAAGCATTTCACATGACACAAATTTTTTTCACGTGGAAACCCAACTGGGAAAAACCACGGTGGGGATGAATACCCACAAGCTGCTTTTTGAACTCTTTATAAGTCCGCTCTGTTAGGAGCCTTATCCGGTTAAGGACATTACAATAGGTTCTGGTAGAAACCAATCTTGTTAAGGATCACCCGGTTAAGGGATACCCGGTTAAGGGTTAAACCCGGTAGGGTCACCTTGTTAGAGGATTTTAAGAACTTAATAGCTGAAAGGATCTCCTAAGCTTCTCTAGCTTCTCAGAACTCATTAGCCTCGAGTTACTTGGTTAAGACCACCCGATTTAAGGGATTTTGAATCAAGCCAGTTAAGGCTACCCTATTAGGGGATTTTACAACTGTTGAAGTGGTTAGAGATCAACAGGTGTTACAATGATCTGTTAACAGCACTCAATGCTAATGCAGATCCGTTTTGGCACCTCTTCACCTTCTGCACATTCACTTTGCAGATATCTCTTCTCTCCTTTGGTCTGGCAAGAATCACATATCACTTTCCTTGGATACACACTCACAACTTTTGCCAACAACCTCAGACAGAAACCCAACATCGACCTTATAGGAAACATACAGGTCGGTAGCAAAAACCCTAAACCCTAAACTTGTCATGTTGAGCAATTCAAAACGGTTCGATCCTGACCGTTGAATCATACGGCATTAAATGCACCAGTCTTGAATCGATCTCAAGATATTCTCCATCGTCCATTATCCACCGTTTTCATGGCGGCTGATAACCCATCACGCGTTATCACCATTTGACAGACTTCGCACATTCCCGAGGTAGGATAGGAATAGTCATCTTCATGCAAGATCCTTCACGCGCACAGAGCTTACGTGGCAACATGATCTGTCCTCCATCATACTGCTAACTCATCACACAAGGATCACCGATTGAGTCACACAAACTTGAGGTACTCCAACCGGAAACCCCGAAGTGGAAGCTGCCTACCAACCGGTAGTCATACAGTGCTTCAATGTGCCGGTTCCCATAACTACATGCCAGTTCATCTTTGAACAAATATGCCGCTTCACTTTGGCATATAAACCGGTTCACACATATGCCGGTTCCTCTCTCTTTACTTATCACATGTGCCGGTTCACATTATGTCTCATATTGACATCAATGACAACATACAATATCATTATGTCTTCATGCCGGTTCACATAATGCCAACAAGATGCACTAGAACTGGTATGTGATGCGGAAGCCATGATAGAAATCTTAAGAACTCGAGAAATACCTTTTGAAATACGTGAAATTAGGGCTTGCCGATTCTTCTTCACTTCACACTCCGTTGGATGTTGAATCACCACTTTGAGTTCTCCACTTGACCGTTTCCAGTTCGAATTTGAATCTCCTTTGCGATTTCTCAATTTCTCAAAATCTCTACTCAAATGGCCTTTTCGTCGCTCTGCTCTTTGAAAAACTTTTCTTCGCTCGAAAACTGATAGTGAGAAATGATTTGTAAAATGCTTTTAAACATATTCCTCACCTACCGTCATTAATGCTCCTTCATTAGGGCGTAAACCCTAATTTGCCCTTTTTACCATTTCCAATCTTCTGCCAAACGACAGATATAACATACCGGTCAAGGTCTTTTACCGGTGTAAACCGGGGGTTCGAAACATTTTGCCATTTGCTCCCCCTAAGCTTTTCTAAAGCTTAGTTTGCCGGTTCCGTGATTCCCACACTAGGTGCAGAAACCGGTTCCTCTTGTAACACTGCTAGTTTCTTCTTCCAGGTTTTGTTCATATCCGCTTGAACAGTGTCAACATCAATGTCTCCTTCCGGAGTGACTGGTATATCATCAGATATGTCCTTTCTTGATCTACAGAATCTTGCAATGTGACCCGGTTTGTTGCAGTGATAGCAGACCAATCCAGGTGCTCTCCAAGGTCCATTGTTCATGTTTCCATTCTTCCTTCTACATGTTGCAGCAGTGTGACCATGACCATGACAGATCATACAATTTTCTCTCCATCCGGTTGCCGCTTGATAACCATTGCTTCTTGGCTGATGATTGAAGACATTAAACTGGTTGTGATTCCGATTCACAAAAGGTTCAGGACCAGCTCCTTAGGTCCTCTGAGGATATCTTCCAGTGTTATTCATAACAGACCTACATTCAGATGCTCTATGCCCATACTTGTTGCATGCATAACAGTTACCATCAAATCTATAGGGTCTAGGCTTATCATTTAGAAAATAAGGAAAATTGTTGTAAGCCTTACTCCTACACACATTTGCAATATGTCCTTCTTTAAGACAGTTGAAACAAACAGGTTTAAACTTTTGCTTACCTTTATCCTTTGATGCCGATTGTTTCTTTGATGTTCTAGCATTTGTACCAAAGGTTTCACCTTCCTCATTACCGGAATAACCAAGTCCATTGGTATTCTTGACCGGTTTGGCAGATTCAAGCTTTTGCTCTAGCTTGACAGTACTCTTGTTGAACTTAGCAAGTATTTCTTTTGACTCAGAGAGTTATTTGGAAATAGCAGCATTTGTTTCCAACAGGTTTTCATTCTCAGAGATGGCAGTGTTTAGTTCTCCTTGCATGTCTTCCTTTTCCACCTTGCTTGCATGGAGTTGAGCATTTAGGGCACTCATCTCTTGTTTCAGCTTGGAGATCTCATGATCTCTTTCTTTCACTAGGTCTTCAGCTTTTCTCCAGTTCTCAAGCTCTTGACACATCCGGATAGTCAGTCCTTCCAACTCCTTTCTCAGGTTGGAGTTTGATTCATTCAACTTATTTACTTCAGCAATTAGGGCTTCCATGTCTGCTTCATCTAAAGAACTATTTTCAGATAGCTCCATCAACTTTTCTGCATGTTCTCTTCGTTTTGCTTGAGATGCCGTGTATTTGACCATAAGATCATCATAGGCTTGCTCAGACTGAGTGAGCTGGTGGGTAAGTTCCCTCAATGTGTATTGCCCCATATCTCTTTCCAAGTGGTTAAACTTATAGAAAGGTAGGCTCTGATACCAATTGATGAATACTAAGAGGGGGGGTGAATTAGTATGCCAAAAACCTTCGTACTTAAACACTTTGCAAGACTAGCAGTAAACCCGAAAAACAATTTAACAGACAAACTAGTTAACAAACATGCAAACCAAATAGCTAATAATGCATTTACCCACAGAAGCACAAACACCATAACACAAGATATTTTGACGTGGAAACCCAAATGGGAAAAACCACAGTGAGATGGAACTCACAAGTCACTATCTGCAGAATAGGAACCAGACCCGTTGAGGTCTTACAATGTTCTTTACCAGAACAGATCCTGTTACGAATCTCAACCTCTGTTAGGAGACAAGTCCTATTAAAGACTACCTTGCTAGAGGATTTTAGATCCACAGGTGTGAACCACCTTGTTAGAGGATTTACAAGAGGCTTTTGGGCCTACCCGGTTAAGGGCTACAGACTTGTCAAAGATGTGAGTAATCAACAAGTGTTTGATCTAGCTAATAGCATTGACTGCTCGGTTAGATCCTTGATAGCTCGTTCTTAATGCACTATTGCATTACTTCCGTCTTCTACACATTCATAATCTCTCCAACTCCTCAACCACCTTAAACCCTAGCCGCAATATCAACTATCGCAACAACAATAACAACTACAACCTAAAACCCTAGACATGATGTCCTTATAAAGGAAACTGATTTCATGTCGGTCCAATAGGATTACATCACAATTTCCTAGGTTCAATGAACCTGGACATACTAGGTAATACGTCACAAAAAGCATCGCTACAGTATCGGCACCGTCAAACAATCGGTGGGTGGTAACTCATCACAAAGTATTACCGGTTCATACAAAGTGTCGGTTGCCGGTTCGACAAAAATGAAGACTAGTAGAAATGTGTTATGCCGCTTTAAACCCTCGTACCACTTGAGGTCAACATGCCGCTTCAGACCGGGAAACACATTCTGCAAAACATCAATAGTCTAAAGACTATAATACAACATACCGGTTGGAACAAATAGCGGTTGTGTTTTAACTCATACATATAAAGAGGATCTCAATGCAAGTGTGTGTCCATCAATGACAATCACAACATAAACATCAAAAATGCCAACAGTAGCCTCCTCCAGAAAATCTCCATTTAACAAGGCAATTTTGACATCCATTTGATAGATTTTCGATTTGAATTGAACAGTGTTGGCTGGTGTTTTGCGACCACACCAACACAGAATAAAGTTTTACAATGGTCACTTTATCCTCTCTTGATCAAAATCACATGTATGCTAAGATTGCACGAAGATCATACATTGACTCCAAGGTTCCAACTACGTACTAGCGACTTTACTGTGGATATAGACTTGTTTGGTGATGTTGCTGGTAATCCAAGGGGATTTACGCACACTTCAAAAATATTTCAACAAATTTTTAAACTTTCAAGGAGATTCGGCAAATGGTTTGGCAATAAATGGCTCTTTTTTTAAGGACTTTTTGGGTAAGAGAATGCGGAAACTAAAGTGGGAAAGGGTTTTAGGAAAGCTATTCTAACTCTTAAGAACTCAATACATAACAATGATTCAAATGAGATCTACCACACTTTACTTCGCCACTAGCAAACAACTATATAAATTGGGTGCAATCTTTAGAGGTTGTGTTTGAGAGATTTTAAACCATTGATGAATACCATCCGAGAACAATGTTCACCCAACAATTTAGATTAAGCACACACATCTAAAAGCTCAGTCCAACCTTGCATTGCCAATAGAAATCATCTATTAACAAAAGGTATGAGCAAGCGATCTTCACCTTAAAACATTGCAATCAATTTTGTTCATATAAATGCTTGAAATAAATCTAAACTAAGGAAAGTGAAACCATGCAAGCTACAAATTAACACGTGTATACCATCAGAGAACAATATATCACTGTTTATTACTTCAATAGCTTATTGCAACAATTTCATACAATTTCATACAATCTCCCCCCTTTTACAAATGAAGGGGTGACCCCCTTTTATAGGCCTCCGGGTGGAAAATGGATGGCCCAAATTACAAACCAATCAATGGCTGAGATTGAACATGCAAAACCCTAACCAAAAAATTCCCAAGTACATGATGCCACATAGTGGGAATAAACATTAATGATGCATCACGCCCACTATAAATTAATTGCTCCTTGCTCAAAATGGCGCCCATTATGCATTAATTACCCATTACATTCAAAAATCGCCCACTGTGCATTAAATGCACCACTTCATCCAAAATCGCCCAATGTGCAATAACTGCACCACTATCCCCTTAAACATGATGGCTGCCATGCATTGAATCAGCCGCCACTTGGTCAAACATTCCAGCAATGAATGCTCCACCGTGCCCTCATGCGGTCAAAAGACTCTCGTCCAAGGATGGACAACCATTATCCTGTTCATTTATGGCAAATGCAATGAATCTGGCTACAACGGCTTCTAGCTCTCCTACAGAGACACTTAGCACCATTTCCATTTTGAATTCCAGCAATGAAGTATCTTCTTCACACTTGGAGATTTTCCGCCTTGGAAGAATTTTAACAATTTTTTCCACTTCTGAAGAAATCCTATACGTTTGGAATTCTAGGAGAGAGAAAATATTTCTAGAGATTTGTCCAGAAGGAAATTTTCTTGTGTTCTCATGCGTACCTCGTCCTGGAGAAAGATTTTCTCTCAACTGACCATTTTTTCCATGTCTGAGAAATTTTGTCATGTCCAGAGTTCTAGAGAGAAAATCTTCATACTTAGCCAATTTTCTTTGTGCCTCGAAATTCTGTCAATTTGAGTGCATTTTTTCCCAGAGGAAGGAATTTTTTGCTCAAGGACGAAATATCTTCCTTGTCATGAAATCCATGCCCTATCCCAATCCTTGGGCATAATTTTGATTAAGTGAAGGAATTTGGAAAATTTGGAAAATTCCTCCATGTACTGATTTTCACGCCCTACTTCTGTCCTTGATACATTTCAACTGAAGAGGAGGAATTTTGTCGAAGTTGAATTTTCCTTCCTAACCACGTTTTTGCGCCCTAACTCTGTCCTGGAGCGCATTTCAAGAGGAGTGGAAGAATTTGGTTGAAGGAAAGAGTTCCTCCTTGGTATCATTTTGGCACCCTAACTTGACCTTGATTTTATTTTGCCCCTGAGGAAGGAATTTCTTCATGCCTTAGTCAAATCTCATGTTTTCCAAGGCCTTGTGCATACCTAGGCACACTTCTAAGGAGAGGAAGGAATTTTTGTGAAGATGAAAAAATCTTCCTTAACATGAAATCCTTGCTCCATCTTTGTCCTTGAAAGCATATTGAGTGGAGAGAAAAAATTTGAACTTTGAACTTTTTCCTCCTTGTCCTTGATTTCCACATTCTATTTCTGACCTAAGCATATTGTGCACTGGAGAAGGAATTTTGAGGTTCTTGGAAATTTCCTCCTTGATGCCATTTTGGCATCCTATCCCTTCTTGGAGCGCATTTCTTCATGGAGGAAGCAATTTTGTCTAAGGGGAGGAAATCTTCCTTGTTATGTTTCTAGCACCCATGTATATTGATTTGGAGCACATTTCTCTCGTGATGGAGGAATTTTTTGAAAAAGTGAATCTTCTTCCTTGACTTGAATCTAGCACTCCCCCCTAACTTTGGATGCAATTCCCCTATGGAGAAGGAATTTTTGTCGTGGAGGAAAATTTTGACTTAGAGGCTAATTCCTCCTTTACCCCTTTCCAACGCTCATCTCCTTGCTTGGGCGCTATTTCACCTTGATACAAGAATTCTAATGTTGGAGGAAATTCCTCCTTGAGGTCATTTTAGTGCCCACTTCATGCCTTGGCGAAAATTTCACTTGGAGGAGGATTTTGTTTAAAACTTGGAAATTCCTCCCCTTCACCATTCCAATGCTCTGCCCCTATCCTTGGGCGCTATTTTGCTAGGGAAGAGGAAATTTGTGTTTGGGAGGAAATTCCTCATGTTCATAACTTTAGCACCCTGTCTTCTCCTTAAGCGCCATTCTTAGGAGGTGAAGGAATTTTGGCAAATGTTGACTTTCCTCCTCTTCATCATTTTAGCGCCCATTCCTCATTTGGAGAGCACTTATACTAGGATGAAGGAATTTTTTGAAGTTTTGGAATTTCCTCCTTGCCTTGTAAAATATCTCATCTTTCCACTTTAGTTTGTTCGAAGTAGAAACATCACAGAATTGCTATATCTGATGATGAAGTTCCAGCCACAATAAAGAAGTGAAAGAATGATCCAAATGTAAGTCCGCTTGGATTACCGGCAAACATCAAAGCCAAATGAGCCTATATCCATCAAAAAGTCGCTAGTATGCAATTGGAACCTTGGAGTCAATGTATGATCTTCCTGCAATCTTAGCATACATTTGATTTTTGTCAAGAGAGGATAAGGTGACCGTTGGGAAACTTTATTCTGTGTTGATGTGGTCACAAAACAACCGTCAACAAACAACAATAGAGATTCTTAGTAGAAATATTACCATCTTGGCAATAGGGACAAATGTCTCCTCATAGCCCACCCCATCCTATTGAACATCTTTTTGCAACAAGCCTAGCTTTGTACCTATCTAGAGAACCATGTGAATTACATTTGACTTTATACAACCATTTGCAACCTATGGGTTTCTTCCCTTAGGGTAATATAAACTAAAACCTAGTCTTATTCTACATCAACACATAAAGTTCTTTCATGGCATCCTCCCATTCAAGTTTTCTGTTAGCTTCATCATACATGTGAGATTCAAATGCCTGGAAGACAACAAATGTATGACAACTTTTTTTCTCACCACTTTGTAGAAGTTATTTTCCTAGTCGTGTAGATTGGCCTTCAAGGGACTTTGGCATTTCATCTTCTCAAACATCCTGCTATGTAGTATAGTACCGCTATAGTCTTCAATGCTTGTTTCTTTGAGCTCGCTTTGAAGGTTGGGTATCATCCTATTCACCGTCTAGTTCTTCATCTCCCAAACAACATACAAACTGTTGTAATGCCATTTTGGTTTACCGTGTTGACCTTCCTTCGGTTACAAGCGGCATCATTAGAATTCCACCCCTCTGATGTTCTTGGCTTTGTGCTTTGTTTTGAACCTTCAATTCTCACACTAGATTTATCATTAGTAGTTTCCCATACAAGACTACTTGTAGGTTTACCATCATCCAAGAAGAAAGACATCTTCTCATCTGCAACCACATCAATCATAATCTGATTATAGAGACATCAACTTGTATGCCTTTGACTGCTCATTGTAGCCAACAAACATATACTTTTTACTTTTTGCATCTAATTTGCTGCTACTATGTTCAAGAATTAGTGCAAAAACAACTAAACCAAACATACATAAGGCATTTATCGATGGTCTCCTTCCTAACCATACTTCTTTGAGAGTGATATTGTGCAATGCCTTACAAGGACTACAATTAAGGATGTAAACAACTATATTCACAGTTTCCACCCAATACCTAATTGATACATTTTGACTATGCACCGTGTACCTTGCCATCTCCATGACTGTCTTAGAGGCAAATTACACTTATTTATCAAATCTCACTTGCTAGGTCTTCTTGCATGCTTTTCAACCAAGTCTTTGAATGCCAAGGAATGAGAAATGACATTCAAAATTTTTTTTCAAGAAGCGGACCCACATCTTCCTACCAAAATTATCAACAATTGACAAGAATACTTGCCTCTAGATATACTTAGTATCTTAGTTGAGCCACACAAATCACAATGATCAAGATTCAAACCATATTTTCCCATTTGGTATCTTGTACACACATCCTTACATTCTTGTATGGATGGAAGTCTTTTTACCTTATAGAACTACTTATTACAAACAAATACCAATAATTCAAGTGCCCAAATCTTTCATGCCAAATTATGCTGCTATCATCAGCACTTTCAATGCATGCGGCTCTGTTATCTTGAGATCAACAAACTTGGGGCCAATCCCTTCTCACCAATATCAATTACAATCACCTTCTCATTGTTGAGAATTTGACCATACATTTGGTGCCTTGAAAGAAGACAAAAAGAGCAGGATTCTTAGTTATTTCACTAATTGTAAAAATATTCTTGTCCATCTCAGGAATGTATTGAACATTCTTGAATATATAGAGTCTAGACAACATTGTTTAACATGTCACAAACATCACAACATTCTTCATCAAAATGAGTCCACCCATTTCCTAAAGTGAAAAAACCACTTTTAATTTTATCCTTAGTAAAAGATTCATATCAAACTTTGCAGCATGTATAGTGTCTAGATGGGGTTTGGATGCTGTAATGTCCCCAATTTTTAAGGTGACAATTAATTAAATTGATTTTTATTAAGTTTTCAAAAAATAAATAAAATATTCAATGATGACTTAATATTAATTAATTTAATTGGGGCGACCCACGTAGTACAGCAATTAAAACACTTGCTTGGTGAAACCGCCACCAAGGTTCAAATCCCCGCTGGGCCACTAGGCTTGCAGGCTTGGTACTTCGCTGGGCCACTAGGCTGCTCGCGGATTTGAACAACAATAGTGTTTCGGCACCTTAAAAAGTGCCCATTACCGATCACAAAAAGAAATTTAATTAATAACAATATAATAATAAAATATTATTATAAAGTCAACTTTATTTAATAAAGTTTCTCCTAGAAGTTTTAAGGAGGTTAAATAAGACCTTTCTAGAAGATCCATCTGAACCTTTAAAAAGAGACTAGAGAAAGTCATTTGGACATCTTATATTTGATATTTCTTTCAGAGAATTTTGGAGGGCTTGTTCTCTAGGATCAGTGTGCACCAGGACAAAAACCCTTGGGTCTTTTGGTTGGTTGGACAGAAACCCAACCCTTGGTGAATTCATATCAGGATTCACAGTTGCACTTCAATGGTCAGATTGTGAAGATTTTAGAAATTTGGGGAAGTCTTTCTAAAAAGGCAAATAGTGGGTTTCAGGCAGATAAGAGAACTAAATATTATTCTTGCATATTTGGAGGAAAAGGCACAAAGGGTTGCAAGCTACAGGATGGCTACAGTACCCGCCACCATTGTTATCTTGTCGCAGACATTGAGAAAGGAGTGCAATCTGCGAACCTGAAGTGAAGGCATCTGGATGTTTACAGGGGAGTTGCAGTCATTTCTTGAAGGCTTCATAGGCCAAACCTTAGCCACTCCATTATGGGTTAATACTGCTAATAAGAGAATTCCAGTTGATGGTGCAAACAGGTACATTCAGTTCCAGATTTATTAATATTCTGATTTAGTATTATTACAAGTAATTGCATGAGTTTAAGGTGCTCAGTTGGAGATATTGATGTGTGAAGAAGTACAGATTTAGAAGAGTCATTGGTTATGTTCAGAAATCTGTTTAAAGGTGCAAAAATCAGGGGAGATTACCTTCAGTTCTGCCCTAGTTTGTAAAAGGTGAGAATTGTCTCAGTTAAATGACAGGAATTCTATTTGGTTTGCAAGCTAGAGTGAAATCTGAGTTTAATAGTAATACCCTTTGTATGAATGATGCAATTTCTGAAGCACTGTGGCTGATGACAGACCTGCAGATTTAGAGACACCTGTACTCAGATTTATGTTCAAAGTCATTCTCAGACTTCTGTATTGTATGGCAGCCTTTCATGACAATAAACAAGGTCAGATTTGGATTGTTTAAATAACTTTCTTTTCAGAATTATAGTTGCAGATTTCATTATCAGAATTTTACCTTATCTTTAATTAATGAATGTATGTCATTTATACCAAAATTGTAAAAGAAAACCTCTTAACCTAAGGAAGCATGCAAAGTGTATAGTTTAATTCTGCGTCATATTTTGATTGTTTGGTATTTGACATATAAAAGATCAGTCTGTCGGGATTATGGAATTTGGATTTTGTTCTGTATATCCGAGATTGGTCACTAAAGTGTTTTTTACTGCAAACTGTTCCACTATATAGTCTCCTCTACTTGGGCTTTTATGACAGAATTCTTTCAGTATCCATTGTGGATCTTTTTCTACACAACTAGAGCATTCTGTACGTATATATTGGAAGATTCTTCTCTACGCATTCGATGTCTTCTAGCAGAAGCTTCACCGTCTTAGACTCTACTCTCATAGTAGTATTGTCCATTTTTTATTTTATCAGGTCTGGGGTTTTTATATATTTAAAGATAAACCCCTCAACCTTTTCAAGCATCATCCCCGCTGTTGATGAACTAGTGCCATGGAATGGATCATAGAGACTATTAAAAAAATCAAAAGTGGTTACCCCGATAGACATGCATCCACAATGTGGAAGGGTACATAATACACAATTTATTAGAAAAGATGCCTTAATCGAATTTGGTTTCGTGGACTGCAATCATTGTTGGATATGCATAAAATGAGATTCTTGGTAAAGCCATTGAGATCTCCAGGCAAATGCAATTACCAAGTTTGAATCCAAATTTAGCAACCACTGCCAGCATCCTCCTAATCTTGTCTCACGATGAGAATTTGTAAACATGCTATGGTGATACATAAGAAATATATTGAGAGCAAATTCCTTTCCGATTGTACCTGCTACTGCTCAAGTATACAAAATGTGGAAACATACGCAAGACGCGAATTGTTTGACAAATTGCGGCATTATGGGCTGTAATCATTTCTGAATATGCACTAAATGGGCCTATTGATGAAATCGTGGAGATCAATCAAAATAAACGAGCGGAACTTTCTCAGAATGTGACAGTTGGCTAACCTCAAAACTGAAGCTGCAGTAAAGTGTTTGACAAAATGAAGTTGTGTGTTCTTTATACCCTCGACACCAGGCATTAAGGACTGTAGAAGACAACCACATCCAGATATAAGAGAGTCGCCTTGCAACGGTTTTGAGAAAGAATAGTTATAAATCATATAAACATGGCCCTTCCAAATTTCGACAAAAATTCAGATTGACATGGAGATAATTTAAAAGATGATGCTTGTGCCAAAGCTTATTTGCCCTACATTGGAAGAATTTTGACCTAAAATTCATTAAATCTTGATGGAAGAAGATCAAATCAACATTTTTACCTCGGGAGGTATACAGAAGGTATCTCTGGCAAGCTTTATTTTACTGAAGCATGTAGAGAGCCCTTCGTAGAGGGTTAAAGAACACCCCATAGATTCGAGATTGAACAAGGCTAAGAAATCAGCCATGGCAAAAAGATTCATCATTCATGATCCCTCTGAATGATAACATGGATTTACATTAAAGATTCCCTGTTATTATTCAGAAGGCTCAAAATAAGACACGGGCTCAAAGAAGCCCCTGAAATATCAAATTTATGTGAAAGTTTTTTTGGGGGTCTACAGGGGAAAGGAGCCAATACGTGCTGCGTGGGATCCATATGTGCGTGGGTCAGAAGTTGATATAGAACATGCACATCGTGGGCCCCACACACGACTGCTCTACCCGGCAAAAAATATAATGGAAAAATTTGCATAAATATTCACATTAAACATAACATCTTTCGGGCCATACATGTATCCATTACCAAAAAAACTAACATTTGGAAATATTAAAACATGCATTAACAAAATAAACACATGTCAACGTGGGTATTTTCACGTTCAACCATGCCAAAGAGTGGGCCCCTCTAACAAAAATAAAATGTCATTGTAAAAGTTTTAAACATGACCAAGTTTTTATTATGCGGCCTTAGCCACCAATAAAACAAGCATCAATAAACATTAATATTGCCAACACGGCACGCGTGGACCCAACCGCGACCCTTCACACAACACATTTTGGTTGGTTTGGGTCCACGTCGGCGTCGCGACACCTCCTTCCCTGGCACAATACCCAACACTTTGTCGCTTGTGTACAACCCATCTCGTCTCCTTCACGTCTCTTCACGCCAACTCCCACTTGAAATGACGGCAAAAATCGTGTAAGGCCACTAAATTCTAGCCAAAAACAATCAAATCAGCCTTAAATGAATTACTTCTACAGATTCAATAGACAAACAATGCAAATTCAAATTTCAAATTCGAAACAACACATTAAAAAGAGGGAAACCATGCAATCCATGTATAAAACATAAATTCTCATCTCATTGCAAGAGCCGGATTTGAAAGAAATACAGTGCAAGAGAAAAACATAAAGCAAAAACGGAGTGGCAAACATGCACAACAGTCGACCAGATTCAACAAAAGCACACGGGTATTGTTCTTGTTACCATACATATTTTTCTACATCACACTGTTATTTCACATTTTCTCTTTTACAAACTGTATAAACTATAACGTTTAATCCAAAACATTTCGAAGCATTGTGATGCCCCGCCAGGAAACCCCTAAGGGATTAAGCCATAACACAAGAATAGAGTGCAATAATTTTTTTTTTAAAGATAAACACAATATTAAGATACAACGAGATATCAAAATTCAGATTACATAGCGGAAGACATCAACTAACACCTACAAAGTTTCCCAACGTGATTACTTAATTACACATTTAACTTAACACACACTAATAAATCCATTAAGCTAATTATCTTATAATGAGATAATTCTTAAACAAGGATAATTTCTTTCAGAAGATGAAAATATATGGATTACAAGATAAGGTTCATCCATTAAAATCTATTCATATCTTACGTTCAATCTTTTCATTAAAATATAAGTCATGCATCTAATTTAACAACACATTTGAATTTTATCATAAGCTAATGAGATCTTTCCATGCATGTTTAATTTCTTTAACAACAACTGAATAGATTCCATTACTCTAAGTTACATTCCTTCATGATACAATTTGCTGCATTTTAAAAGACGATTGCATACATCCATCTATGATAAATCTCATCTAAACCACTTATGCATTCGATCAAAATGGCATTCATACATGCTAACACTAAACATGAAATTTAAGAAATAAAAGCATCACATAACACCAAGATGATCTCGGAGTTCACCCCTAAAGGGCTACATCTCCAAGTCTGCTCAACTGCAAGACCCCTCTTATAATAAATAAAGTTAAGAATACATGAGGTTCTCATAATTTACAATCCTGCCATCAAGGCGAAACATAATCAATATACAAACGACCACATCGGTCAATACATACATAAACGATCCCTGAAAAGGAAAGGATCCAGCTGAACATAATTGAAGCTAATACAAAGGTCCACTAGAGCATCCACAAAATTGAGCCATCGCAACCCAAGGTCTAACATGAAACTGGTACTCACAAGGGCATAGACGATAGGACAACCCACAAACGTGCTCCTATCAAGACAATACAACCACACACTAGCGAACGTAAGGACAAGTGTCATCACATAACTTGGTATGGTTACCATGGCAGGTCTTCATAGGTTCCGGCCCCATACACTGGGTTACCCTGGCAACCTAATCCAAACCTCCGGCCCATCCAAGCCTCATGTGGACCCACACATCCTTTCGTGAAGACAAGGATGATGGTTTGCCATTTCAGGCCTTCTCACAACATGTCGAGTCTGTGTTAGCACTCGGCCCATGTATGAGGCACAACTATCTTACTTAGAGATTAACATTCTAATCTACTGTTAGGTTATCACTTATTAGTCTCACTTTCGATGGGTTACCCAACAGCCACTTTGGGTGCGGCCTCCAATCGAAAGCCACTTCCCATACGACACTAGACTATACTCAAGCGACCTCAGAAACCAAGGAACACACATGGTCAAGCAAACGGAGTTCAAAAGGAGGGAACAACCATCTGGTCAAATACGACTCAAAAGAGATACACTTACTGATGATACTCTAACCAGAGACCTGACCAACTATGGTCAACCACGAATCATCATTCGACACCCACATAAAGGATATGACCAACTACAACACCACCACAATACGATAGTCAACTCGGAACCGAGGACTGAAACATGTACCTCAAATCACTCCATACGACAGGGTCCAATCAAACAAAGCAAGGCTTGTCATTACTTAAGCAAAAGCGAATATAGAAATTAAACTCGCATAAACAATAACTAGAAGATACAATCTTTCCGAATTGATTTAAACATTAAATGTCAATCAAGTTTTCTAAATGATCTAAGTTAGATTGCAGTTATCTACCTCATCCAGGTACAATCTGATTCTTGGTTTTCTAACTCCCTAGGGTTCATTAGCATCGAACATACATAAATGCGTCATTATAAGTTCTTAAACCAAGTTCACATGAATATAATTAAATAATCATTAATCAACTAAATAGATATTTATTCTTCAAATAAAACATCGTTCTCATACTGGCTCAAAAACAATCTCTCTAATTTCTTATTTTCCAAGCCCAGTTACACTATACGGATTAAGGAAACATAAATATATAAGAAATCCAAATAAAGAAAGCCCATTCCCAAAATCCAAAAATTACTTCCTTACTCACATAGAGAAGGATCCAAAATTAACTATTAATTAATGAATATATTTATTAATCCGCGATTAATTAAATATAACAAATTAATAATTAATAACGAAATGAAAAAAAAATCAAGTATTTAATTAGAAAAGTATGCATTAATAATAAAATGAGATTTAAATATTAATTAATGTATATTTAACACTATACAATTAATTAATAACAAATTACTCATGAATTATTATTTAATGCCAAACTTAAACATAATTTAAAAAAAAACTTAATTTAAAAATTAACATTAAATTAATTTTAAAATATAATATATATTTTTTTGATGAAAAAAAAATACATAAAAAAAATGTTCTTTTAATAAACCAAAAAAAAACATATATATTGGGGAGGGTACCCACGTGGAACCCCACGTGCGCCCCCCCTTGGGAGCTCACGCTGCCCTTAGGTAGCGCTGCTACCAAAGGGTAGCAGGCGCTGTCCTTAGGTAGCGCTGCTACTCAAAGGTAGCAGTAGCTACCAAGCGCATCGATGCTACCTAGGGGGCACACCTACCCCTCCACGTGGTGGGGGAAACTCCGCCATGTGGATGGGGTTTGGTATATATATATATTTTTTAATTTATTTATTTATTTATATATATATATTATCTTCACTGTTAAAAAAAATAACAGCTCCCAGCCAAAACACAGTCTCAGTAGAGACTAAAAAAATAAATAAATTTTATTTTACTTTCCCATTTAGAAAACTATGAGTTTTCCAATATTGGCGATTTCAAATACCCAGATCAGGAAAGGGGAAAATTTCTCTACAACCAACAACATATTGGCCAAATAAGGTTGATTAACATCCATATATCCAACCACAGGCAGATATCTCTGATTAAAACTTGAATTTGGAAGCATATTTTTGGGGGAATTTTAACAAATTTCCATTGTAAACAGCCAATCTCAAGTTTATTTTTTATTTTAAAACAATTAGAACAACCAAAAACTAAACTTGGAATGGAAACAGAACAAGAGGGAATTGAACTGAAATTAAAATTTACAATTGTTTCATTTTTTCCAAATAGCTGAGATTTTTCCAATTTTCACAAACAGATTTCTTCAAAATCCAAAACAATTTCTGATAAACAAAGAAACCAAAAATATAAACCAGAATCTTACCTCATATAGCAATCCTGGAAAAGATTTAGAGAGGAGCCCAACCTACAGGCTCAAGAAATTTCTCCTCCTCCAAAACCCCCAAATTTTCCTCCAAAAACCATTTTCCAAAAATATCCCCCCCCTCCAATATTTTCCAAAAGTCTAGGTTAAATGGGAGAAATTTTGACCAAAATTTATTTTTGGAATTAAAATTTTTATTTAAAATAATTCACAAAAATAATTTCTTTAAACTATATCAATAATTTAAATTTGTTCCTCAATTTAAAAATTGATTTTCTCAATTAACGGAAATTAACCTTTCTATTTCAAAAATGCCAAAAGGTTAAATTAATTCTATTGCAATTAAATTTTAAATCCTTCTTTTTCAACAACATATACATAATAAATTTAACATTAAAATTAACCATCTAATTGAACTTGCTCCCAATTTAAATCAAGCAATTCAAATTAACGATAATCGCATAAAGAAACTCTGTTTAATCTAGTCCCTTAATCTTTAATGCACAAACACATGTTTAATCCAATTAAATACTAAGGACTAATTACTCACTTTAACCATAAACGCAAAACACACAACCCAAGAAGCCAAACAGATAGACGACCCGCATACCCAACCAAAGGGAATACCGACGACGACTGGCGATGCTCACTTGAGCACGACTATAGTCAAATGAGAGTCTCACGACCACCTAATCCAACTCTAAGGATTGAAGAGGTACACTCAAACCTGCAAATCCGGGCGGAGATGAACCTCGCCCCCATGCGATACTGTACCTGAAATCTCTTGCATCCAAGAGTCACACACACACACACACACACACACACACACACACACACACACACACACACACACACACACATATATATTTAATGAAAGCGTTAGCCCGAGATAATAACACGAAATAGGAGGATTAATCAACTTGCATACAAACTGGAGTGAAAACCATATTAACAGGTATGCACTAAAATCAAAACACCTGACTATAACCATTATATTATGATAAACTAACCAAGGTCAAACTGAGATTAGAAATTGATTAGGGCAGGGGTACTACATTCTCCCCCCCTAGGTTCCGACTTACATTTGGAAGTTGTAAGGCTAGATGGAGAACACGTTGCACGCATAAGCCCTGAAACTCATTCAACAAATATCAAATTGCACATAGGAATCTTTCCATAAATAAATGAAACATTATTGCTAAATCCTCTACGAATGCCATTATCCATTGGCAAGATACATCTAAATCCATACATTTCTTAAAATATTCTAGGAACTATCCACAATTATAGTAGAGATCAAGAATCTTCTCCCTTTCATTACACCAAATTAAAGCATTAAAAGAGGTACGCAATAATTACCATACTTATCTATCAAACATGACAAGAAAACATGCCATCAAGATCAATTTCTTTACCAATACATCTTTTTCACAAAATTTAATCACATAGAACTAGCTTCAAAATTTCAATTTCTACAACCAAGTTAACTTTCAAGAAATAAGAGCAACATAAATAACTCAATTGTTTACAATTGTCAGGCATAAGAAAACCTTTCCAATGACTATGTCCCATAACATAGTGACAAGTTAACACAATTTACTCCATGATACACATAATAACCATCCACATAATGGAATGCATAACTCAAAAGGCCACATGTGAGCATGTCTAATGCTCGGTCAAAGATAACATGCACGAGCAACATCTCTATGCCTGATCTCAGAACAATATTATGATCATAAATATCCAATATCTCACTCAAAGGCTCGATGGTGCTAGGTACACCATAGCGATGCTACCTTCCATACAAGACCTTTGTGAACATCCTTTGTTGAGTAAGGTGGTTAGCCTCCAAGAGATAGTCACCACACATAAGTAGGTAGTGGATCCTAGCTACATCACAGCCTCACATACCCCCATCCTCAAGGTTCCCTACGTCTACTTCCTTGTACACACTCTACCAAGACCGTCTCATACGTCCTTGGAGAGGAATTTCACATTTCAACACAAGACCAGCATACGAAAACAATAAGGATAAACCAGTTTAGCCACCAAAGTACCAATGAATAAAGATAATAAATCATCAATTCCAACAGTAAGGAAAAAAAATAATCCGGAATTTGCAACACCAAATCAAGTTAGCAAAAGATCACAAGATCGTGGCTAAACCTTCAAAGTCAAAGTAAAAGAAATTGTTGATCCCCAAAGGAATAAATAAGAATATCACAACTACACATAACATCACTACGTGACTAGCATCTAGCCACCAACGAGGAAGGAAGGAACAATTGTCTAGCTATTGCAGTAGCTCATCATGTGGTGTGACTTAGTCACACTACCCACATGGCATGGCGGTGTGCACCTCGACATCACACCGCATCACGTCGTCACGCGGGCATGCCAATACCCCAAGCAGAGAAGACACGCAATGGACATATCTCGCATGGTAGTGTACCTCGCGGAAACAAGCACACGCAGGTCACGTCCTGCATAGCAACGTATCTAGAAGGATACTCGTTGTAAGCCAGAGGTATACATGGCTAAGGTCCACCCACATGCCCACCCACACATACTAACTGGAAGCTCATGTGGATAAACCTACCTTTCATGAAGACAAGGAAAATGATCCTCCAAATTACACCATCACTATACACAAGAATCACCATCAATATGCTCAAGAAATGCCATCAAAATGCTCAAATAAAGGAAGGAATAGGCTGACACACATAAACCTATAAATAGATTCATCAAAAAGGGAAAGTATTGAGTACACCTTTGATACAGTTTTTATAGTATAACCATATCATTCCTCAAAATAGAAAAGTTAAAGTCGCTTCGCGCCAACATCACTCGTACGCCAATCCATACTATTCAAGGAATGGTGACTTCTAATACTACCCCTTAACATACTAAATTACCCACAACCCGAGGTTTGGTACTCAGTAGGGAAACAAATAAACAACATCACATAAACAGTATGGTTTCCCATACTCATAAGCAACATATCCTCCATGGTTGATTACTTCACCAATCCATGGGCACATATAATAAGTACTGGTTTATTACAATACACACGAATACACTAGTACTGGTTTAGTCACATTACGGGGAGTACTTTTCAGTACACTGCCATCTACTCAAGGAAGATTTTAATTATGCTTTCCACATGAATAATTGAATAAAGTTTACTCTAGATTTAGGTACTGAAATTATTAATAGTCACAATTACATAAGGAAATAACATCATTCCTATATCTTTCTCGAATTTCACTAAGCATTCGTAACTAAATTACTAACTATGCAAATTTATTTCTAAAGCTTAAGACTTTCATCTTTCCATAAGAAGTCCAAAAGCAAACATACCATTTCACATGTGTTACAAACATTCTATTTAAATCAATGCATTTTTCGTAGCATCTCTAAAAATATTATGATTTAGGCAAAGAGAAGGGAAAGAGAGTTTGATAACCAAACTACTTCCTACAAAGACACAAGATAAACAAGAGCACACTATGATATAAAATTTCTCACTATAAGCCTATCATTTTAATTGCACGGTTTTCATTGCACTACCGTTTAGAAGGATGTCAATCAGCCTACAAGACATTTCCAATAATTATGGTTGCAACAGAATGTTCTAGTTTTCCAAACAACAAAGATCAAAACAGGCAATCTTTTCGATGATGCAAGGTCTCTTGAGAACACTCACTACTCTAATACAATACAGACACATATCATAATTTGCAACCTATTATTGGAAATCAATTTACGATCAGAAAGTAAGCGAGGAGCTATCAACAAAATAATACATCCTAATGCATGCACATCAAACAAGCTTTTCATTTGCACTTTCTAAACATAATAAGGTAATTACATATACCCAAAAGCAAGTTCAATGGAACATTGCTAAAATAAATTCTCAATTAAACTGGTTTAATGAAACACATAAAACAATCTTTCGTGGAACACATTAATACCCTCTCGAAGCTACTATAACATGTTCCCCTTTTATACTTCTTTTACAAGCAAAGTAGTTTCACATAACAGCTATTCGCATAATAATGCACATTACATAAGATAGAATTTAATTATGTTACTCCTACTTTACACATGGAGAATTATTTAATGTAAACATGCAGTTTTCTCCCACAATGAATATTAACTTTCAGCCCAAAGCCCTTTTTATTATCTAAACACATAAGCATCATAAGGCTCACACAAGGGTTCAAGAAGTCACAACCTTTTTCTTGCAAAAAGAAACCTCATATAAGAGATAATTACACATATCCCAACCATTTTAATTTCTAGAGAGAGAGAGGAGGAAGGGTGATAATCATTCAATTTGCTACAAAATAAGCATTCAATATTTACCATCCTAGTCCTTCAAGTGGACAACACTAAGCTAGATCATAATCTTAAACAAACACAATTCACACTTTCAGATTCAAGACAAGCATGGACCAACCCAAATGGATTAGTCCAAAGAGTACAATACTCAATAAGGAAGGTACATATGATTCTCCTTTAGAATATAAGTAATCGTAGACCAAGACATCAATAAGCACATAAAACACGATCAATCACTCAAAACACCAACATTAAGAAGGTGAGAACAACGTGTGAACACACACGTTACACACAAGTTAAGGTCTGCTCAATCACTCACATACACAACGGAGTACAAGCATGCACGTAAGGTTGATACACCTCACAACAACTAAGGGCACAACGAAACCAGAGATCCCAGTGTTTGCAACATGGGCTCTGATACCAAATGTAATGCCCCGCCAGGAATCCCCGAAGGGATTAAGCCATAACACAAGAATAGAGTGCAATAATTTTTTTTTAAAAGATAAACACAACATTAAGATACAACGAGATATCAAAATTCAAATTACATAGCGGAAGACATCAACTAACACCTACAAAGTTTCCCAACGTGATTACTTAATTACACATTTAACTTAACACACACTAATAAATCCATTAAGCTAATTATCTTATAATGAGATAATTCTTAAACAAGGATAATTTCTTTCAGAATATGAAAATATATGGATTACAAGATAAGGTTCATCCATTAAGATCTATTCATATCTTACGTTCAATCTTTTCATTAAAATATAAGTCACGCATCTAATTTAACAACACACTTGAATTTTATCATAAGCTAATGAGATCTTTCCATGCATGCTTAATTTCCTTAACAACAACTGAATAGATTCCATTACTCTAAGTTACATTCCTTCATGATACAATTTACTGCATTTTAAAAGACGATTGCATACATGCATCTACGATAAATCTCATCTAAACCACTTATGCATTCGATCAAAATGACATTCATACATGCTAACACTAAACATGAAATATAAGAAATAAAAGCATCACATAACACCAAGATAATCTTAGAGTTCACCCCTAAAGGGCTACATCTCCGGGTCTACTCAACTGCAAGACCCCTCTTATAATAAATAAAGTTAAGAATACATGAGGTTCTCATAATTTACAATCCTGCCATCAAGGCAAAACATAATCAATATACAAACAACCACATCGGTCAATACATACATAAACGATTCCTGAAAAGGAAAGGATCCAGCTGAACATAATCGAAGCTAATACAAAGGTCCACTAGAGCATCCACAAAACTGAGCCATCGCAACCCAAGGTCTAACATGAAACCGGTACTCACATGGGCATAGACAATAGGACAACCCACAAACATGCTCCTATCAAGACAATACAACCACACACTAGTGAACGTAGGGACAAGTGTCATCACACAACTTGGTACGGTTACCATGGGAGGTCTTCATAGGTTCCGGCCCCATACATTGGGTTACCCTGGGAACCTAATCTGAACCTCCAGCCCATCCAAGCCTCATGTGGACCCACACATCCTCTCGTGAAGACAAGGATGATGGTTTGCCATTTCAGGCCTTCTCACAACATGTCAAGTCTATGTTAGCACTCGGCCCATGTACGAGGCACAATTATCTTACTTAGAGATTAACATTCTAATCTACTATTAGGTTATCACTTATTAGTCTCACTTTCGATGGGTTACCCAACAACCACTTTGGGTGCGGCCCCCAATCGAAAGCCAATTCCCATACGACACTAGACTATACTCAAGCGACCTTAGAAACCAAGGAATACACATGGTCAAGCAAATAGAGTTCAAAAGGAGGGAACAACCATCTGGTCAAACACAACTCAAAAGAGATACACTTACTGACGATACTCTAACCAAAGACCTGACCAAATATGGTCAACCACGAATCATCATTCAACACCCACATAAAGGATATGACCAACTACGACACCACCACAATACGACAGTCAACTCGGAACTGAGGACTGAAACAGGTACCCCAAATCACTCCATATGACAGGGTCCAATCAAACAAAGCAAGACTTGCCATTACTTAAGCAAAATCGAATACAAAAATTAAACTCGTATAGGCAATAACCAGAAGATACAATCTTTCCGAATTGATTTAAATATTAAATGTCGATCAAGTTTTCTAAATGATCTAAGTTAGATTGTAGTTATCTACCTCATCTAGGTATAATCCGATTCTTGGTTTTCTAACTCCCTAGGGTTCATTAGTATCGAACATACATAAATGTGTCATTATGAGTTCTTAAACCAAGTTCACATGAATATAATTAAATAATCATTAACCAACTAAATAGATATTTATTCTTCAAATAAAACATCGTTCTCATACTGGCTCAAAAACAATATCTCTAATTTCGTATTTTCCAAGCCCAGTTACACTATACAGATTAAGGAAACATAAATATATAAGGAATCCAAATAAAGATAGCGCATTCCCAAAATCCAAAAATTACTTCCTTACGCACATAGAGAAGGATCCAAAATTAACTATTAATTAATGAATATATTTATTAATTCCCCAATTAATTAAATATAACAAATTAATAATTAATAACGAAATGAAAAAAAAATCAAGTATTTAATTAGAAAAGTATGCATTAACAATAAAATGAGATTTAAATATTAATTAATATATATTTAACACTATACAATTAATTAATAACAAATTACTCATGATTTATTATTTAATGCCAAACTTAAACATAATTAAAAAAAACTTAATTTAAAAATTAACATTAAATTATATTAAAATATAATTTTATTTTTTTTGATGAAAAAAAAATACATAAAAAAAAAACGTTCTTTTAATAAACCAAAAAATAACATATATATGGGGGAGGGTACCCACGTGGAACCCCACGTGGGCCCCCCCTTGGGAGCTCACACTGCCCTTAGGCAGCGCTGCTACCCAAGGGTAGCAGGTGTTGTCCTTAGGCAGCGCTGCTACCCAAAGGTAGCAGTAGCTACCAAGGGCAGCGATGCTACCCATGGGGCACGCTTACCCCTCCACGTGGGGGAAACTCGCCACGGGGTTTGGTATTTTTTTTTTTTAATTTTTAATTTTTTTTTTTATATGTTATCTTCACTGTTAAAAAAAATAACAGCTCCCAGCCAAAACACAATCTCAGTAGAGACTAAAAAAATAAATAAATTTTATTTTTTACTTTCCCATTTAGAAAACTATGAGTTTTCCAATATTGGCAATTTCAAATACCCAGATCAGGAAAGGGGAAAATTTCTCTACAACCAACATCATATTGGCCAAATAAGGTTGTTTAACATCCATATATTCAACCATAGGCAGATATCTCTGATTAAAACTTGAATTTGGAAGCATGTTTTTTTGGGAATTTTAACAATATTTTATTGTAAACAGTCAATCTCAAGTTTATTTTTTATTTTAGAACAATTAGAGCAACCAAAAACTAAACTTGGAATGGAAACAGAACAAGAGGGAATTGAATTGGAATTAAAATTTACAATTGTTTCATTTTTCCCAAATAGCTGAGATTTTTCCAATTTTCACAAACAGATTTCTTCAAAATCCAAAACAATTTATAATAAAAAAAGAAACCAAAAATATAAACCAAAATCTTACCTCATATAGCAATCCTGGAAAAGATTTAGAGAGGAGCCCAACCTGCAGGCTCAAGAAATTTCTCCTCCTCCAAAACCCCCAAATTTTCCTCCAAAAACCATTTTCCAACCCTCTTTTTCCAAAAATATCCCCCCCCAATATTTTCCAAAATTCTAGGTTAAATGGGAGAAATTTTGACCAAAATTTACTTTTGGAATTAAATTTTTTATTTAAAATAATTCACAAAAATCATTCTTTTAAACTATATCAATAATTTAAATTTGTTCCTCAATTTAAAAATTGATTTTCTCAATTAACGGAAATTAACCTTTCTATTTCAAAAATGCCAAAAGATTAAATTAATTCTATTGCAATTAAATTTTAAATCCTTCTTTTTCAACAGCATATACATAATAAATTTAACATTAAAATTAACCATCTAATTGAACTTGCTCCCATTTAAATTGAGCAATTCAAATTAACGATAATCGCATAAAGAAACCCTGTTTAATCTAGTCCCTTAATCTTTAATGCACAAACACATGTTTAATCCAATTAAATACTAAGGACTGATTACTCAATTTAACCATAAACACAAAACACGCAACCCAAGAAGCCAAACAGATAGACGACCCGCATACCCAACCAAAGGGAATACCGATGACGACTGACGATGCTCACTTGAGCACGACTATGGTCAAACGAGGGTCTCACGACCACCTAATCCAACTCTAAGGATTGAAGAGGTACACTCAAACCTACAAATCCGAGCGGAGACGAACCTCGCCCCCATGCAATACTGTACCTGAAATCTCCTGCATCCAAGAGTCATACATGCATATATATATATATATATATAAATTTAATGAAAGCGTTAGCCCGAGATAATAACACAAAATAGGAGGATTAATCAACTTGCATACAAACTGGAGCGAAAACCACATTAACAGGTATGCACTAAAATCAAAACACTTGACTATAACCATTATATTATGATAAACTAACCAAGGTCAAACCAAGATTAGAAATTGATTAGGGCAGTGGTACTACAAGCATTCCCAAGCATTCCCAAGCATTCCCAAAAACCATTCCCAAGCATTCCCAGAAACCCTTCCCAAGTATTGACAGGCATTCCCAACAACCATTCCCACTAAAATTTATGTATTTTGTTACTTTTAAATTAAAAACATTGAGAAATATAATGCTTACCAAAAATGTGTCACACATATTCATTCAGTCCTGCATTCACTTCTTTTGCTTGGGCGAGGGGACACAGTCTTCGTCATCGTCGGACTTCGCAGGAACCTCTGGTACTTCGTACCAATAACCAATGTCATTTGCAACTCCCAAATCAGTTGCACCTCCTGACGTTCCCTCACCTCCTACCTCACTTGCACCTCCTGACATTCCCTCACCTCCCGCCTCACCTGCACCACCCGACGTTCCTTCATCTACCTTCTTCCTCTCCATGAGCCACATCTCTAGCATCATCCATCCGAGTGTGGTTTTGGCAGACCTTGCCTTGCAGTCCGCCCCCACTTCCCATCGAATGAAGGGGAAAATTGTAGGAACCCCACGACCTGGTTCTCGCTTAGGCACTTCAAACCCTAGCCCTAGAATAGTCATTACGACAAGTTCATCAAGATTGAGAAGCAAGTCATCCTCCACATTTTCTTTCAACAACCATTTAACTTTCTTTGAACTTTTCCCAATCTGCCAAGCAATGAACTATATCCCACCAACACAATAAATAACAACTTCACTATTTTTTTAATAAATGCCTCCAGATTTATTCTCTATCGCCACCTTGCTTCATTTATTGACCAATTAATAATTGTGTCCCTTCACAATTGCCATGCGTATACAATTAATGCATGCACAATTGTATACGAGATGGCTGCCACTTTTCACCCTTTCCCAATTGCCATGCGTATACAATTAATACATGCACAATTTTATAGGAGGTGGCTGCCAACTTTCACCCTTCACAATTGCCATGCGTATACAATTAATGCATGCACAATTGTATACGAGGTGGCTGCCAGCTTTCACCCTTCGCTATGTATACAGCTGAGTTGACTCCCTCCTATCAACAGATGCGGTCCACACATATATGGGTTGTATATGTATGAATACCTTTCTATGGGGTCCACATATCTAATGGGCTCCAATTATGTATTAATACCTTTACGAACACACACACACACATTTATATATACACGCACACACACATGCACACACATACACATATTTATATATACACAAATGAGTATATATACATACACACATATGTGATTATATATAAAGTCATACATATTTGCGTATATATGTGTTTGTGTGTGTGTGTGTGTGTGTGTGAGAGAGAGAGAGAGAGAGAGAGTATTTACGTATATATGTGTGTGACTGCATGCATCACTATTCATACATATATATGTCTGTCAATCTGTATAATGGCATACGACTTACTGTGCAATTGCAGACCAATTCAATATTTGCATTCATAGACATGTACAAGTGTTTAGCAATTCCATACCAATCTAATCTTTGAATTCAAAGAACACATCGAAATGCATGCCAATTACTCTACATGTATGTATATACATATGATAATGTGCATGTATGTATATACAGATTAAAGTAATGCTTTGAGGTCACATGCAAAGTTTCTAATATTTGCCATGATGCAGATTGACAATGATACATTCCAGACAATGCACATGGATACAACAGAGTGTGGAAATGTCAAACATAGATCAACGCTATCAGATTGTAAAAAATTATCAATATGAGAGGCAAAACTATCTCAAGGTCCACGAGATTCTAACAAGTGAAGGTCTTGTCGAAACCCTATTTCCAGACGATGTTGATTATGAAATCTTGAACTATCTCCATGAAACTTTCCCCACCTCACACTTTGTTATTCCACCCACAAAATGCCTTGTTAACATCCCATATCCCCGAATCCAAGCATAGCAAGAGTGGTTAGCCAGGCATGCTCATCATGTTGACCAATTCTTTCTCTGTCCATACCCTTATGATGATCTTGTCTTCCCCACAAGATCTTGTTTCTTTTCAAAATTATTCAAACTCAACCTCCAATCGTGGCAAACCAACTATATCAATAGATTTTTCTTAGAAAACTATGGTCCTCAAGTCCGAGAATGCTCTCAAAACCTGTCCTGGCAACGCCTACTTCGTACAGTAGTGGATGAACAAATCCCATAGTGGATTTTTACCAAAATATACATCCAACCTAATTGTAAGTCAAGCACCCCTTTGTTGGTGTTGGAAATAAGCCACACCCAGACCGACGATGGACTGGTCCAAGAGGGGCTAGTAGCTCAGTGGTAGAGCACTCCGACAGCGTATGGAAGGTCCTAGGTTCGAGCCCTAGCTAGTCCATCTCTCAACATGGTATCAGAGCTAGGTCCACAGTAAGAGCCCCAAGCACACGAGAGGTGTGTCTTAAGGGGGGGTGTTGGTGTTGGAAACAAGCCACAACCGGACTGACGATGGACTGGTCCAAGAGAGGCCAGTAGCTCAATAGTAGAGCACTCCAGCAGTGTATGGAAGGTCCTAGGTTCGAGTCCTAGCTGGTCCATGTCTCAACACCCTTCCCATCTATATAGTCAAGAAATTCTTTGGAAAGAACACAATCTAGCTACACCCCCACATTTAGAAGACCCAAAAGGTTTCGACCATGAATCCATACCGGAATAGGTGTCCAATACAAAAAACAATAAAACAAGTGTCCAATCCACAAAAGAATCAAACAATTGCTGAAATTTTGAGTTTTGTAAAAGGGAGCCATAGTCCTATTGTTCAAGTTTCATTGACTTGTTGCACCTTGTTGTCATTCAATCTGTAATTGCACATTCATTCCATATCAAGCATCATTGTTGGCACCGATCAGCACACATCGATTTGCAAAATGACATGGTTAGTTGGTTCGATCTCAGAGTATTCAGATTCAAAAGACTATAGCTGATATTAATCTTCACAAAAGATTGAAAGGCTAACATAAACTTATTCATATCAATCATGGTGGCCTATATTTATTAAACGTTGTTTTCATGGCTAACATTCATGTTCATGTTGTTCTGTGCAAACAAGATGCCTCATTGTGCTTCAAAGAGATCAACATGCACAAGAGTGTGTTCAGAAAAAAAAGGGTGTCACTTTCAATGTTGAAGCAGAAGCCACGCCTCCTATTCAGACCCAAGAAGACACTATACCCTGAGCAGCAGATGATCCAAATGAACATCCTATCCTAGCCATGATAGACCAACCTAGTCTACCTTCAACTACAAGAAAAGTAACAATGCAACAGAAGTTGTGGTTGGCAACAGACATGGAAGGTGCACTCCAAGATGTTGAGGACAATGACATGTCCATACAGGGTGCATCAAGGAAGTGGGGCATCCCAACTGCAACATTGTCAAAATGGTTGGGTGGTTTGACCACCACGTGCAAGAAAGGTCCACCAACCATCCTCACGTATCAAGAAGAAGTTGAGATTGTGCAGTGGTGCCAAGAGATGGCTAGCTATGGTCATGGCTATGAAATCATAAACTTGAAGGCAGTTGTCTCTTAGATTTGTGAGGGTAGACCAACGTCTTTCAAGGATGGCATGCCTGGAAACTCATGGTGGTCTGGATTCAAGGTCAGACATCGTAAACTTAGCTTGCAGACGATCGAAGGCCTCGACAAAGATCGGGCACTGTGTCTTAGACCAGCAATGGTTTCTACTTTTTACAAGACACTGTCAAAAGCATATGCTACTAATGCATATGGTCCTACCTGCATTTGGAACGATGATTAAACAGTAGTTATGATCGACAGAAATGGGGCAATGAGGCTGCTTGCGAGGAAAGGAAGCCAAAACGTGTCTTATATACTTCCAAAGAGCCGTGAGTGGATCACAATTCTCTGTTGCGTTAATGCTTCCGGACAAAGCATTCCAGGGTTCTACATGTTCAAAGGCAATAGGTAGATACAAAATTACATAGCTAAATGCGAACTTGGTGCTTGCATGGCAGTGCAACAACATGCGTGGATGACCAAGGAACTATTCATGAGTTGGTTACACCACTTCAAGTTCTCTGTCCCTGGGGGTGTATCACCAATGAACAGGTGCTTGTTGATATTCGACAGCCATGACAGCCATGTTGCATTGCCAACCATCCAAGAGGAAAGGATGTTGGGCATAGACTTGTTGACATTGCCAGCTCACACATCTCACAAATTGTAGCCACTCGATGTGAGTGTATTCTCTCCATTCAAAACATACTTCAAATCGGAAAGAGTCACATGGATAGCAAGGTTCCCCAATCTAGAAATTAGGAGGGTTGAACTGGTAGAATTGAGCAGCAAGTCTTTAGCTAAGGCATTGATTGTTTCAAACATTGTTGTGGGATTCAAAAGGATGAGGATATGGCCCCTCAATCCTGATGCCCTCACCCAAGACATGCAGTCCAACACCACATTCCACATTAATGATGGGGAAGATGCATCTGCAATGCAAAACATGCTTAGCCTTTTAAGAGTCCATGTCTCCCCAAAAGTGGTTGCGGAAAACATTGCAGTCAGTCGTCAAACGAATTCAACTACACAAGTGGACATGGAATAGGCAACCACCAACATTGGTGAAGATGCAGTTGATACTTTGGACGAGAGTCTTGGCCTTCCATCTGAGCGAATTGCACCAACCTGGGTGGTGGAAGGGGCGGCGAATATCGGTGTTGAGTTGGAAGGCGAAGACGAACGGGGGACATCTAGCTTGCCTCCACCACCAAAAGGTGTCATTCCAAAAATGGTGCATTACTATGCAGATTGTGGTGACTCTGACAACAGAACAATGCAGGTTTGACTTAGGAAGCAACACAAGATTGTAATGTGGAAGAGGAGAGCTTGATGTCACAAGTAAGTGAGACGCCTCAATCACAACAACAAAATACACTTTCACGATTCTTAAAGTTGCTCGTTCACATTGTGAACCAAAGAAGTGGTAGGGGAGCTTCAACTGGCATCCGTTTGGCGCAGGAAGGGCAGTTGATAACTTCTAATGAATTTGTCGAGGGTGTCGAGTTTGTAGAGATGAGGAGTAGAGAAATAGAGGGGAAACAAAGAAAGAGAGAGAAGATAAAAGAAAACAAGACATCAAGTTTGTTGGCTAAAGAAACTAATGCACTGTTGAGAAAGGAGAAGGCAATCTTGCGGCAAGAAAAGGAAAGGCTGAAGGAATTAGAGAAGAAGGAAAAGGCTAAAAATTTGCAACGAGATAATGCAAGGAAGGAACACGAGCCTGAGGAAAGGGCAATCCTAGAGCAGGTCCAAGAATTTGCAAGAAAGAAATTGTTGAACAACGAGTCCAGTCTGTCCATGCCTTTGTTCGACTGGCACCCTATTATGCAGGATCTAATTAACACAATGTTGCCCAACTTTCCAACATGCATGAATTATTCACCTACTTCCCCATCGCCTACTTTTCTCGGTACTTCAAACTATATTGCAGGGGTGCTGCCATATGGTGCCAGCCCCGGATATTGCAACCCAATGCTACTTGAATTGAGTACCAGTTAGTCAATTGATGTTGATGAGAACATGGCACCTGTTGCACCACCATGACCATCAGGCTTAGGGCCAAGAATTTGTTTGCCTCATTTTTTCAATTGAAGTTTAAGAAGATATTTTAGATAATAGTTTTTGTTCAATTTTGATTGACACTTACACACAATGTGTGGAAATTGATGTAATAGAGACATTGGTAGACATATTGATTGGTGACATACAAGTAATGGGAAGATTGATTGTTTTTGCCAATTTGAATATTGCATTATGTGTCAATAGTTTCAATTGTTTGAGGGTTACAGGGTTTCAATGGTTTCAATGTTTGAATGAATCAAATGTTTTCAATGGTTACATGTACATTCAATGCGTAATTGGTTTGCATAGTTCAAGCGCTCCAATGTTTGAATGTCTCAAATGGTTTCATATGTTACGTTTATATTCAATGCTTGAATGGTTTGCAGAGTCCAATGGTTTCGGGTTGGAAAGGGAAGTTTGATATGTTGGTACAATTCACTTGTAATGGGATCAATTCACATGTAATGGGATGATTGAGCAAAGGTGTAAACAACTGCATGCTACAGATTTCATCTATTGAATGATGTTTATGGCAATAGTTTTGATGTATCAATTTAGCACAATTGAGTTGGGTGCCCAACTCGAAACCTTGCCAATTGAACACCTCAAAAACCTTCCCATTGGTGTAAGGTGTTGAAATTGAGCCATTTTGTACCATCAAACGAGGTCACCACGTGACACTCTTCTACACGGCCACCCAATCCACCAAGCTCTCCCTCCATATTTCCTCTGACCACTTTGAAAATTTCCTTGTAGTGCCATTAACTATGTCTCACTTCATGAATTCAGGCACTCCAACAAGGACACACAATTGTTTGAAAATCTTAATACTTTTGATTTGTGACGCACCCAATCCACCAACCTCTCCCTCCATACTTCCTCCGGCCACTTTGATAATTGAAGAGCATGAAGGTTTTCAAACAATGGCATGTCCTCGTTGTTTGGGAGTAAGATAAGTGCAAAACAAGATAAAGGTGTTTGAACTTAATTGTTCAATCCGCCTAAGAACTATTTCAAATTGAGTAAGGTTCCTGACTTCTTGTACAATTTCTGCAAGGTTGGAGACTTCTTGTTCCAATTGTTGAAATATTGGCCTAATCATTGTTCAACCCAACAATAAGAATAATAACTCTAGTTGAAGTCTCAACCCGAAGTTTGGACATTCACTTGGTAAAGTCACTATTTCTATAGCTAGTGTTCATCTGATTGTCAACCCAGGTTTGTAATACTTGAAATGGGTATGCATTATATATGCACTAAGTTCCTGCAACAACTACTCTGCATTACTGCAACAACTAACATTATGCGGAAAAGATAAGCAAGAATTGAAACTATTGAAAGGCTATAGGAAAACTTCTGCATTAACATAAATTCGTTTAAGCAATACTGGCTAAGTTCAATGTTGATAAACATAAATTACTCTGTTTTGGTTTGGCTGCAAGAACAGTCAATGGATCTGTTTCCAGTGGCTGCAGAAATAGTCAATGCAAGAACGTCTACTGCAGCTAAGAAAATAAAACTAATCTTAACAAATGCATAGGAATACTCACCAAGTGGGGCCCCTTGGGTGAGTGATTCCAGGCTTCCCAAAAACAACTCTAAGTGCTCAGAATAACATATTTTTATTCATTGTTCTTTGGAAGTCATTACACGAATTAACATAAAAAGAAACTCAAAAACACTTGTAAAAATCCTTTACTTTGCTTTCTCTCTTTTTCTATCTAACCTCTAAGAAGAGATGAAGAGCTTATTTTAAAATAAATCATCTACTTTATACAACACAGATCACGCCGAAGAGAAGAGGCAGATAACTAATTGAGAAAGGAGATAGCTGGAGTTAAGCTACCGAAAATGCGGATCTAAACTGAACCACAGTCATAACATACTGTGGCGGTATTTACAACACCAATGTCCACTTGAGTTAGACATCAGTAGTATCGTGTGATTGCTTCTCCTATGTCGTTCCTTACACTTTTCAGCATTTTTGTTGTTCGATCTTTCAGTCATCTTCTTGAATATCTCTTCTTGCAACTGGCGTGATAGGCAAGCCTCCACTGCAACATCATTTATTCCCCGCACTTGAAAAGAAATAACATACAAGAACATACATACACATTTTATTTAATTAGGACATCTATTAATTTCACACATGATATTGCCCTAAACAATCTGCATGGCAAAATGAATGAATAACATGGCTACAGGAATAAACTGGCAAAGACAAAACATGTTTTAATAGGTTCAGGCTAACATTTGAAATACATATAGTAAACTTCCGATACATTATTACTACTATGTAAATCAAAATATGGCAAAAGCTCAAGAGGTCTAAGGATAAAAATATGCCAATGTCTCAACTCATCATGCCCCCCAACTTTAAGATCTTGTTGATTCTCCAGCAAGAGGAAAATTTATGATTCTTGCACTAACTCTTAGGTCACCAATGGTTCCTTGACCTATTCCTCTTGAAGCTAAATTCCAGTAAAATCCTTTCATCTTTTTCAACCTGGACCATCTGGCTTCTTCTATAACTGCTTCATAGGGCTTATCTGTAGTCTTACATTCCAATAGTGGCCACATAAGAATAGGAGGCTAAAAGATCAAAGGTATTGGTTTTCTCTCTGCCAAATTGTATATATTTAGGGGCTCTTTGCATAGCTGCCAAGAAATTTGGCAGTGAATGAGGTTCTCCCTGCTTCAATTCTTCTGGCAAGTTATTCTAGCGCCGAGTTAAACCATCTGATGCTCTGCAAAAAGAATTAGAAAATTTGTTCGATGACAACACATACAAGAGCACAAGAAATAAACGTTAGTGTTAGCAACAAAAGATTATCCTAAACAAACATATCAAGAGAGATATTAAGTATGAAATAGAAAGCATACAAACATAGAATAGATAAACTATACTCTTCCAAATGCTAATCAAGATGCTCATAGTTGCTCCTCCCTTGTTCCTTTCCTCTCCAAGTTCCACATGAGTGTAGCTCTCAGCTTTTAGCACTAGCCATGGATGCCATATGGAGATTCAAGATGGTTGAATAAACAAATGCTATGCAAGTGTAGATAGTGATGCTATGAAAAAACTCTATGCTAATACCAGTATAACAACAATACTCTAATGCTTCCTTCTTTGCTTGAGGAGAAGGGTTCTATTTATAGAAGAAATAGGGAAATGAAGGGTTAAGATTGAGCAATCTTAACAAGGGTTAGGATTGAAAGATATTCAATCCATGTGAGACTTTCAATCCAATCCCATGTTGACAAGTGTCACCATGAGGAGGCTTGAGAGGAGAGATAAGGAGCATTAAATGCTTGAGGGGACATGATGGTTACCCTAGGGGGTTGGGTTAGGGTTAGGTTAATGAATATTCTATTTATCCAAGGGATAAATGAATGTGGAAGGGTTAAATGGTTACCTTAGTCAAAGAAATAAATGCTTTGAAGAGACCCATGAGTCAAAAGGATGGTTAAGTTAGAGGAAAGTTTCTAACCAAAGGTAAAAAGTGAGTTAACCATAAATGGTTATGTAAGAGCCTTTAATGGTTTGGAAGACTTTAGAGGTTAACTATTTGAAGACATAAAACTTTTAATGATTATTGAAGACTTTGGAGGTTTTTGAGAAGTGACTTCCTTTTATTTAGGAATGTGACAATGATTAGGATAGGATTAGGCTAATTAGAAGGAGTTAGAAGAATCTATAAGGGATTTAGGCATGCAAGTGGATTTTGTAGGAGAATGCAAGTGGGAGGAATTTTGAGATTTTCAATTAAAATAAAATCATTTATTTCAATTAAATGGTGTAATTTGCATTTGGATAGATATTTAAATAAATATTAATTTATTTAAATGTGAATGTGAATTTTGGATTTTATTTAAATAAATCTTAATTTATTTACATGAAAAAAAGGAAGATAAAACATTAAATGCTTGAAGACTTTGAGGGAAACCATTAAAGGCTTGAGAAAACTCTAGAAGGAAGCCATTAAGTTTGAAGACTTTAAGGGAAACCATTAAAGGTTTCAAGTGGGTGAAGATAAATAGAATTTTAAATAAATAATTTATTTATTTAAAATAGTTGTACAACTTGCATTTGTAGGAAAATGCAAGTAGGTGGAGGATAAAGGTGATTTAAATAAATGTTAATTTATTTAAATGTGAGAGATGGGATTTTGGGGGATTTAAATAAATATTAATTTATTTAAATGTGAGAGAAGATTTAATTAAACAAATATGATTTATTTATTTAATTAATGGTCTAAATTTGGTTAAGTGAATTAAATCAAATAAATTGAATAATTTATTTAATTAATAGGAGAAGAGGGTTAAGATGAATTAATTAAATATTAATTTAATTAATTATTGATTGATGGTTAAATAATCAAATAAATACTAAATATTCATTTAATTAAGTGGATAGATTTATGTGACTACATTTGCCCCTCTTTGTGATGGTGCGGTTTTATCGCGTCCTTTCAAAGAAAGAAAAATAGGTGTGAAGAAATATGCCCCATAAATGTTAATTCAATGGGTGGTATGCCCCCTCGAAAGATGGGCCAATTTTTTTTTAAAAATCGGGCGATCTCTCAAAAGAGAATGAGGTAGAATAGAAGAAATTAGCAATAATGGTGAAAGAATAGAAGAAAACAGAGTGAATACAAAAAAATGGCAAGCTAGTGAGTACCTGTAGGTTATGCAGGAGATACTGTGCAAATGTGGTGTTGTGCTTTTGATTGATGCTATATAATTGATCAAAATGGTTGGACAATCTGGTGCAATTGGTTAAACTACCTCGGTCGAGTCAAAGCATGACAATTGATGTTAGTTATTCGCTTGTACAGGATAAAATTTGAGTAAGTGAATCAAAGTGACCTGTTGGTGACTTTAGACAATTGATGTAATTGCCTGATGAAGTCAAGGTATATGAAGCAAAATATTCATTGAGACTTAGACAATTGATGTAATTGTCCATTATGATTGTGTTTGATTGGTTGATCAATTGATAGTGTGTGCGTATGATGGATGGTTGTGGTGAATCATAGTAGCCCCGTTGAAACTAGGTCATTATGATAAATGCATGTTGTAGTCTAGGTTTGTCATAATCAATTACCTGTTGAGACCCGAAGATACTTGATCCGAGTATCTGTTGATAATCTAGGTGTGTGTGAGTCGATGTGCCTATGCAAATAGAGTAACGTGCTTGATTGCATGGATGACTTAGGATGGGAAGCGCAATCCCTCCTGTTAAAGAATCGATGGTGATGAACGTAGCTTGATTGAGTTGATGGGAAACGATGAAGCGATTATGATGATGTTGATGATCAAGATAGGGAGGGTGAGGGGGGATTCGATGTTAGATAGAAGAAATGGAGGACCTATGACTCATTCCTATGGAAGAAGAGGAAAATAGAGTATGCACCCATTGTCATTACTATGTATGAATGATATGCAGCGATTTATGAATGTATGGATGGATGGAATGCAACGAAATGCAATATATACAAATGAGATGAAATGACGATCCATAGTGCTTTATTTTTCATCATTGAGCATGGTAGTATCAACCTTGGACGAGGCAGTAGGAACCAAGTTTGGAGCATTGTACCTGCAAGCAAGCAGCATAAATAAATAAAGAATATGGACCCTCCATAATGGTTCATGCTCATATGGCCGAGGTATACGTTGTAGTAAACAAGTCATAGTGATCCATGATTGTATTTTGCATAAGATCACATAACTTGGTGAACTTCCCACGTAGACACCATTAGTGCATGCCCCATAACTTCATTGGAATAATTCGCAAAAGACATACAAACAATGCTTAGGAACCATCCCGACCACTCTAATCACTTGTGGATATCCCGGAGTAGCGTAGGAACCGGATATAAATGAATAAATAACCTACAAATCAACCAAGTATTTGATAGCTTAAACATAATTTTCTTGTCAAAGAAAATGCCATCTTGTCTTTGTTTTGGTAAGGAAGGATGCATCCTTGTTTAGACAGTTTGTGTGTAGATGTTGATTGTTTGGTTGATATGATAAGTGATCATCGTTTGAGTATTTCACAATGTGTGTTTGGTATCTGCTTGAATGTGTATGTACAAAAGCGTTGCCATGTTTTTGATTGATTTTTGATGTTTTCTAATGTTTTTGGATTTTGTGAGTGTTTTTTGAATGTTTTTGGAATTTTGTGAGACATTTTTTAATGTTTTGGGATTTTGTGAGACAGTTTTGAATGTTTTTGGAATTTTGTGATACATTTTTTGAATGTTTTTGGATTTTGTGAGACAATTTTGAATGTTTTTGGATTTTGTGAGTGGTTTTGAATGAAGAACTCAATGAATCACAAGTAATGCATAATCCACTTCCATCAAATAGGTCAAGGGCATTGCCCCCAGCTTAGACATGACTATGAAAAAATGGGATGCAAGACGCATGAAGTACTATCCTTGATTGCAGATCAATAACAAGCCATGGTTTGACTGATGGATGAGTGGATGCAATGAATGTGATCACAACAAGTCTAAAAGACAATGGAGCCATAACCTTTACGAGTGGCGCCTGTTTGCCAGGTTTTCACCATCGCACTTACCCAAGGTGCCACCAGAGTGGTTGTTCACCATTTGGATGCATGATTTTTCTTTACTATTTTGATTTTTTTATATTTTCTTCAAGACATTTATCTGAATGTTTTTGGTATTTTTCCGGTATGTATGGGAACCTGATGCTCTTTGCAACTCATGTATTTTTTTTTTTAAGGTGCATGTTGTTGATTGGATCTGCTAGTGGTTCTCCTTCTGAGGCAGCCAACTAATATGCCCTGGACCCAAATACAACAGTGATACATATGGACCCAGCCAATTTGATTCAAACTTTCCCTGATGTTCTTTGTTTGGTTAGTTACGAGGATTTTCCCTAAGAACAAAATCACCTACCTCAAATGTACGAGGTCTAACTTGGTGATTATAACTCCTGCTCATGTGCTGCTGATAGGCTTTGAGGTGGTTGTATGTAGCTTGTCCTTTCTCATCAAGTAGCTCTAAGTCTTGGAGACGGGATACTCTATATGCTTCATCATCAATGAGATTGTGCAAGGAAACCCGTAGAGATGGTATCTCGACCTTAATAGGTAAGATAGCTTATGTGCCATAGACTAGTGAGTAGGGAGTTGCGCCTATAGGGGTTCGAATGCTAGTTCGATACACCCATAGTGTTGGATTCAATTGAACGTGCCAATCACGACCGACATCATTGACTATCTTCTTGAGGATTCTTAATATGTTCTTGTTTGATGCTTCGGCCTGGCCATTGCGTTGTGGGTAATAGGGAGTGGAAAAGCAGTGTTGGATGTGAAACTTCTCACAAAGTTCACGGACATCTTGATTTTTGAAAGGAAGCTCGTTATTTGCGATGATAGACATCGGTACACCATACCGGTAGATGATGTAATTAAGGATGAATGAGGCGATCTGCTTGCCGATGACTTGGGTAGGTGGAACAACTTCGATCCACTTTGTGAAGTATTTGGTAGTGGTAATGATGAACTTATGGCCATTGGATGAAGATGGTTGGATTTTACCCACAAGGTCAAGTCCCCATTGACAAAAAGGCCATGGTGTTGTGATTGGTTGAAATTCCTATGTCGGTGCATGTATCAAGTCTCTATGAACTTGGCATTTTTTGCATTTTCTGACAAAGTAATAGGAGTCTTTTTCCATAGACGGCTAATAGTATCTAGCACGTATGATCTTCTTTTCTAGTGATAGACCGCTTGCATGAGTTCCAAAAATTCCTTCATGTACCTCTTCCAAGGCCTTTTTTATCTCATCCTATTCCAGACATCGAAGGAGAGTACCATCAAGACTGCATCGGTATAGGGTTTCAACAATAATGGTATATCGAACGGATTGGCGAATGAAGGTTTTACATTGGTTATTTGATTGGTTAGGAGGAAGTGTGTGATTGTGGAGATAAGTGTAGAACTCACCATACCATGGGGATTCAGAACCAATAAGGCAACATATCATCTCGGATGTGGGGATATCATAAGTGGGAATCCAAAGTTGTTCGACCAAGAACTCATAGCGTGTTGAATTATGTGGAAGATTGAGGAGAGATGCGATTGTAGCCATAGCGTCAATAGCTCGATTCTGATCTCGGGGTATCTTCTCAAAGGTGATAGTAGTAAATGATGCCTTTAAATTGTCCACCATTTGCTTGTATGGCATGAGTTTATCATCCTTAGTCTGATATTCATCTGTTACTTGGCAGATGACTAGTTGGGAGTCACCATATATCTGTAGCTCTTTCAATTTCCATTGGACGGCTAGTTAGAGTCCTGTGATCAAGGCCTCATACTCTACCATGTTGTTCGTGCATGGAAATGTGAGTCTATAAAACATTGGGATGTTGCCACCTTGAGGTGTGATAAACAAAATGCCTGCCCCCGAGCCATGCCTAGTGTATGAACCATCAAAGTATAGTTTCCATGGTTGTGCTGCTGTAATCATGAAGATTTCTTCATCTAGAAAATTGGAAATGAGAGGATGATTGCCTATGAGAGGTGCAATGGCCAACTAATCTGCAATAACTTGACCCTTAATAGCCTTACGGTCCACATACTCGATGTCAAATTAACTTAGAATCATCACCCATTTGGCCAAGTGGCCTGTCGATGCTGCTTTACTGAGTAAGTATTTGAGTGGATCAATCTTTGCAATTAGTTGTACTTTATGTGTTAACAAATAGTGCCTTAGTTTAGTTGCTACCAAGATTACTGCTAGGCAAGCTCGCTCAATAGGTGTGTAATTGAGTTCATAGCCAACCAATGTGCGAGAGATGTAGTAAACAACACATTCTTTCCCTTTTGCATTGTGTTGTGCCAGTAGTACGCCCAATGCTATATTTGTTGCTGAAATATAGAGTAAGAGCGGTCTACTTGGATTTGGTGGGATCAATAAGGGTGTATTCATGAGATAATCCTTAAGTATCTGGAATGCTTGCTGGCATTTGTCATCCCATTGAAAATGGATGTTCTTGTGTAACAGGTGTGTAAAGGGGTGACACTTATATGCCAGTTGTGCAATGAATCTTCGAATGGGTTGTAGCCGCCCTTGTAGTGTCCTTAGCTAATTGATGTTCTTTGGAGGTGACATGTCCATGATTGCTTTGACTTTTGCTGGGTCGACCTCAATGCCTTTTCTTGAGACAATGTATCCTAGAAGTTTCCCTGAGGTTACTCCAAAGACACATTTCTTTGGGTTGAGTCGAACATGATATTGTTCCAGTCTGTCAAAGATTTTATCTAATATGTCTAGATGACCTTCTCTTGTTAGTGATTTTTCCAGTAAGTCATCAACATAATCTTCCATTATGGTATGCATCATATCATGGAAGATGGTAGTCATTGCTCATTGATAGGTTGCTCCTGTGTTCTTTAGACTGAAAGACATTACATTCCAGCAGTATGTTCCCCATGGACATGTAAAGACCGTCTTATGTTGATCCTCTAGTGCGATCTTTATCTGGTTGTACCCTAAAAAATCATCCATTAGTGAAAGCATGGCATGTCCTGTTGTTAGGTCCACTATTATGTCGATGTTTGGCAGGGGGAAGTCATCTTTAGGACATGCTTTATTTAGATCTTTGAAGTCAGTACAGATACAGATGCCCCCATTTGGTTTGTCGACAGACACAATATTGGATATCCAATCTACATAATCAATTGGTCTAATGAAACCAACATCCAGAAGTTTCTCAAGTTCTGCTTTGACTAGTACTGCAATCTGAGGATGCATCTTGCGAAGCTTCTGCTTGACAGTCTTGGCTCCTTCTACTATGGTGAGGTGATGCATGACTAAATTAGGATTAAGACTAGGCATGTCTGCATGTGACCACGTGAAGTTAATCTGGCACTTCTGGAAGAATTCAACAAACTTGGGTTGTTCCTCTAGAGTCAAACGAGATGCCAGATGTATGTGGTGAGGAGTTTCAGGAGTCCTCACATTGTATTCTTTGGTTTCCTCGATGAGAATTGTTGATCGTTCCTGTTGTGTACTAGAAGGGAGAATGTCAAACCTTTAATCCTCTGGCACCTCAAAGAGGTTTTCACCATTGGATACACTCTTTCTTTTTACTTTTGTGGGATCAAACAGTGCCATAGTGTGGTTTTCACTGGAAGATCCATATTTTATTGTTATATTTTTGCAGCTAAAAGGTTTGGCATCCGCCCCGAAGTATGTTGCGCTATTAAGTTCAATGGCGAGTCCAGCTTTGTGATCTTTGCTTGGTATGTTATCCTATAGTTCCAAAAATTCAATGATCGCCTCATCGTTTTGGAAATGGTCAAGACATGGGGGATTAGGTTGGCTCCATTCGATGAGTTCAGGATGGATAATGGGCATTACCTCATCGATTAGGTTAAGTTCGTTAGATGTGTCAGTGAGGGTTAAGACATTGTGGTGAAGGTCATTGATGGTACTCTCCCTGTCAGAATCAAGCGTAGGATGTGATGTAGGGTCTGTGGAAGAAGTTTCCAGCTCAGGAACCCAAGAGGTCTTTATCTGTGCCTCTCCGTAAACAGGGATGTCTTTGCGGGGTGGAGGTAGTGATGTGTCTTCCTCATCTGAAGTATTAGGCTAGACGGAATCAAATTCCCACTCATGTGAGTCAGTCTTTGAGTCGCTTTCCAGTATCTGATTACTATACCATATTGGGATATCCTTTGAGTTAAACACTGCAGGTGTGATCGGTTTTGTAGATGAAATGATTGGTGTTGCAGGAATGATTATGGGGATCAATGAATCCGATATGGGGAGTATTGGTAGTGTTGACTCTATTGCTTCTGCTAGAACTACTAGTGTCATAGATACTATTGTGGGTTCTGATATGGTTGTTGTTGCTAATGGTGCTATTGATGTTATTACTGCTGTTGATGGGATCATTGGTTTGATTGGTGGGATGAAGGGTGTTGTAGATGGTTTTGCTGGGATTTTTAGCCTTAATGGAGCAGTTGGTATGGTGCATGGTGTTGCTAATATAACCAAAGGTGACCTCTTTGTAATAGGCTGATATTGTGGTTTGTTGGGTTTCCCTTTAAATCTGAGTTTAGGAAAGATCTCCTTTTGAAAGCTTAGTCCTGTGTTATCTTTGGGCTTTAATTCTGGCTGCAACAGTTCATGTCATCCTTGCTTGCAAGGTCCCAAAGCACTCTGACCATCATAACCCATTCTTTTCATAATGAGAAGGCCTTTGCCATATTGATTTGTGGGAAGCTTAGCTTGTGGGATGTCCGCGGTGATTGGGTCTTTATAGATCCATTTTGCTAAGTCTTTATCTTTGGTTTCTTCTTCTTGACTCTTTCCAAGGTGAAAGGCATCAAAGTGCATGTTGGCTTGACCAGTGGTGTTTGAAGTAATAGTTGAGGTTTGCCATGTGTTCTAGGAGAAGTGGGCATTTGTCCAACACAAAAGAGTTGGTTGAGATTGTATTCCCCAGGACCTTCCTCTGCTATTTTCATCTTGAGCTTCTCTTGCTTGGGTATAGTGGTGTTTGAACTGGAAAGAGAGGCTGGACTTACGTATGATGTGGATGAGATGGCTTCTCTATTGTTGGGAATGGTAATCTCTGGTTGATGACTTATATTATGACAATATGCAAAGGGGTTTGCATCGCCCAGGATTGTGATTTCTACACCATTATGCGGGAACTTGATACAATGATGGTAGGTGGATGGAATGGCTTGCATGGCGTGTATCCAAGGTCTTCCTAACAACAAATTATATGGCAGAGGAAGGTCCAGAACTTGGCAGATGATGTGTTTCACCATAGGGCCCACTCGGATTGGTAGCACTACAACTCCTTTGGATGAACGCTCTGCATCATCATAGGCTTTGATTGTTATCTTCTTGCGGGGATCTACTGATTCAATTTCATATCCCAATGTTGTGACCAATTGTAGTGTACAAATATTCAGGCCTGCTCCATTGTCGATCAAGACTTGCTTGATCATATGTTGGTTGATAAACCCTTCAATGTGGAGTGAGGCATTATGAGGTTGCTGGAAGGATGTGTTGTCACTTTTAGAGAAAGTGAGACAAGGTGATGACCTTAGATTTCCAACCATGGCTTGGAACTGATTTGTATTTAGGTTTGCAGAGACTGACGCCTCTTGGAGAGCTTGATCCAAGATTGTTTTATGGGATGGAGATAGGCACAATAGCTCTAAGATAGATATCAGTGCGAGCGTTTTGTCTAACTGTTCCACAAGGTTATACTACTTTGGGATAGATGTGGTGCCTTATGGAGTTGCTTTTATGGTAATCTTGCTGCGACGTGTAACAACATTGCAAGGGGAGCTGAGATTTTTTATGGTAATAGTTGAAATTTGTTCACTGGCTTCATATAGGTGATTCACAGTGTAATTATACGTGGCTTGCGTATAATCAGTGGTATCTGTGTTTCTCCCTGAAGTGGAAGGACCCCTTTGATCTTGTGATGGGAGTGGATTTTTAAACATGAGATGATCATTGTTTGTTGTCTTTGGGTCATGTCCTTCGATTTTGATTTCACCTCGGTCAATAAGATCCTGAATAAGATCTTTCAATCTGTGACAAATGCTTGTCTTATGCCCTTTCCCTTGATGGAAATCACAATGTTCAGTATCCCTCCACCATGAAGGTTTGACTTAAGGTTCGTAATTTGATGTTTTGGGTAAGGTCACCAAATTTTGAGAAACCAACTGTCGTAACACCGTTTCAATAGGTTCCCCTAAGGGCTCGTGTATGTTTGTTTTGGTTTAAAATTTTGCTGGTGTTGTCTGGGTTCCTCTTGAGGTACATTGCATCCTTGATTTGGGGAGCAACTGTGTTATTCTTGAGTGGGGACCACAGGTTGTGCACTTTTGATAGTCCCTGCATCCACAACCCCGTCATTGACAATGTTTTTGTTTTTGTTCCAGAAGTTAGGCTTGTCACTATTGAAGCGCGGGCGAGGTGCATCTTTGGGTTCGTTGTATATTTTGATAAGCCCTTTTTTGATGAGAGCCCGCTCACATTTTAAGCCTTTGGTGATCATGTCATTGAAAGAGTCTGTGTCTTTTACATCTAGGTGAAATTACATTTTGTCATTTAAGTTGGAAATAAATATTTCCACTAGTTCTTGTTTAGGTAACTTAAGAGAACATCTGCTAGACATTTGACGCCATCGTTGTAGAAAGACTGAAAATAGCTCACCCGGTTTTTGTTTAGTGTTACATAGATCAGCCATGGTGATATCACGTTCAATGTTGTGTGAATAATGTGCCAGGAACTTCTGCACTAGCTCTTCGAAGGTCCTAATGCCACCTGGTAATTGGGAAAACCATGATGTGGTTGTTCCTCCCAAGCTTTGGAGAAAAAGTCATATTAGGTATGTATCCTCGTATGCCACTTCGAGGCAAGCTGAATGGAATTCTCTAACATGATCACGAGGATCTCATTTTCCTCTATACATTTCGAACTTGGGTGTTTCAAACCCTCATGGAAAAGGTGGCATATGTAGATTCCTATCAAACGGATAGGGACAAATTCCATTAAGCAAAAACTGGTTAGTTTTCACACCACTATGAAGTTGTTGGGTGAGATTTTTGACTTGTTTCCGCAACATGTCTATTTCATTTGGAGGAGAAGGAGGTGGGGGATTACCTTGATGAAGGTTATAACTGATGTGATCTTGACCTCTTTCATCCTCATTACAACTTTGGCGTTCTGATGCTTGTTTTAGTTGTGCAACATCAAAGTCAGAGGGTAGTTTAGCCCCCTCTTGAGCAAGTCTTAAAAAGTGAGCGTCGACATTTCTTCTGAGTATTTCATCAAAAAGCCTATTAAAGAGAGGGTTGTGTTTTTCCCTTTCTATTGCTGCAGAAGTAGGAGTACTTGGATTGTCATCATTTGGATTTCCTCCAAGAGCTTCTTGGAATTCATTGATATTTTCCTCCTCTTCTTCCTTAATTTCTTGTTGTCTAGACCTTGATCTGGTTTGAGCCATTTTGTTTACAAGTTTTTGTTGAAGCTTGATGAAAATGATGATAAGTTGGTGATGAAATGAAAGATTGATGTTTGGTGAAGTGTTTTGCATATGAATCTCTAGCACTAAAGGTAGATGGTACCAAAGTTCTTTCTTGAATTGCTTGTTGTGTTTGATTAACAAAGTTTGATGTGATAAGGTTTAGAGAAATTTGAGATGTATTACAGACTAAACTACCTAGTAATGAGAGGATTGCACTCATAGACTAGTTTTAACCTGCATAGAAATGTCTCTTAGGATGAGTTTATCCTAGATGTAGAGACACTCTAAAAAGTGATGTATTGTGTTTGATTCAAGCAATATCAAAATAGAACTTAGGACAAAAACCTTTTGATGTTTTGAGAGTTGGAAGTGGATTTGATGAGATGTGGATATGATAATGGATGAAATGTGAACCTCAATAAAAGCTTTGTGTCACATATGGGACAAATTCTTCCTCTTCTCTTTCGGGAGTTGGTGGTTCTTCCTGAGCTACGTTATATGCGATGCAAATGTTGGGAAAGAAGTTAGGATTGATTTTGCCTCCTTTGTTCTTGTGATAACTCAAAGCTCGATATTGCATAAAAACTCTGAGGTTTAATGACTCTTGATCAAATTCGCTTGATTTCCCTTGAAGATATAGACGCATGCGACGTAGGAAGGTTCTATGAGAGACAAAGATTTGTCTATTATGATAGAAGAATTTCCTCCTTTTGATAAGAGTCCTTGAGCTTAATGGTCTTTTTTTCAAGTTGATGTGTTGATGAAGATTCTGCTTTCTCAAGATGTGAAGAATGGTCATATAATTCGACACTTTTGTTGTTGCTCTTGGTTTTTTTGATCTTTTGTTTTTTAAAATGTTTGTGTTGGATGAATACTTGTTTTTGATTTTGGTTTTATGATGTTTCTTTGACAAGAAAACAAAGCAAACACACAAACACAAGAATGTTGCCTCAAAAGGCACAAGTAAGTATGGGTCTAGATCAACCCAATCTTTTGAACTTTTTATGACTCTTTCCTTCAAATATTTTTTTTAGGTGTTTCCCAAAGCCTGAAGTTGGCTCAATTTGCACTGGTCTTGACTCAAAAATGAAAACACTTTAAACACTCTTTATCCCTAAGGTCAAATGGCCAGTTACGATAATTTCAGCCCACATCTTGATATTTCTTTGACTTTGGTACTACATACCTTATGAATCCTGTCGTGGCAGCTAAGGATTTGATATACTAAGTCTTGTGCGAGCATAACAAATAGATGATCCCTATAATGGGGGAGCCACCACTTTTATCGGGCTACAAGTAACCTTTCAAAAAAGTTATGTTTCTACTCAAGGAAATATGTATGGTGAGTATCTTGGGAGCAAAACCTTCTATGTTCTTGCACTCAATTTATCACAAATATCCTCAATCAATAGAACAAGTGGGCTACTACTTAAAAGTGTTTAGTAATTTTTGATGTTTTTGGATATAAGTTCATTCTGCAGTGACTCACTTAAGAGCCTTGTAACTTGTGGTGGGGCCCATTTGTCCTTTCGGCAAGTTACACTGTAGGAACAGCTATACCCAAGGCTACAACTTTCGCTCTCACCTGATTTCTTTAGCGGCTCGAAGGATTTACTGCGTGAGGTTGTTCCCAAGAGTGATGTCTCTTGGCAGGCCTCTCTTAAAAAGATAAAATTTTGAGTGTTAATAACACTTTTCTTTTGCACCTAGGACCACAAAAGCCAAGGGAGAGTATAGTGTGTATTAGAAGTGGGACCACTCGACAAACTCTTTTTGCACAAGTGTGCCAAATACAAAATACACTTGTTCTTTTTCACTTGTCATTGCAATTGGAGATGTTGCTCCAACAACCATGATGTTCTTTTTAGCCAAGATAGCAAAATGAAGTGTTCGTTTTATCCAAGATTGTAAAATGATTGTTCTCTTTTAAACTCGAAAAATAACAAGTTGATCGTTCTTTTTAGCCCATGTTGCAAGATATGAATGTTCATTTTAGTCAAGATTGCAAAAATGATAGTTCGTTTTAATCCAAGATAGCAATGTGATTGTTCTTTTTAAACTCAAAAAAAAAAAAACAAGTTGATTGTTCTTTTTAGCCCATATTGCAAGATGTGAATGTTCGTTTTAGCCAAGAATGCAAAAATGATAGTTCGTTTTAATCCAAGATAGCAATGTGATTGTTCATTTTTAGACCAAGATAGAAAAATGAAGACAATGTGAATGACTATCCTAGGATTGATCAATTTTTCCAGTTAGAACATGTTAAGGAATTTTTTTTTTTGCAAATTTGACACTTTCAACACCTGCAACAATATGTTAGAAAGACGCTCCTTATGTCCTGCACAAGATATAAACCCAAAATTAAATTAATCATATTAGGACAAATCACACTAACAAACAAATTAGATTTAAATTAATAAAACTAATTTAAAATCTAAATTAGAACTAAATGAAAGACTAATTTAGAAAAAACTTAATTTAAAGACTACTTAAAAAAATAACAATAAAAAAATCTAATTTTAAATAAAAACTATTTTAAGAAACTTAAAAAAAATCTATTCTAAAAGACTAATTAAAAAAATAAAATTTAAACAATTAATTTAAAAGTCTATTCTAAAAAAGAAACCATTTAATAAAAAAAAAACATTCTAAACAACTAACTAAAAAGGCTTATTGAAAAAAAAAACAAAAAAAAACCTAATTTAAAAGCAAAATTCTATTCTTTCACCTTGGGTTCACCAAATGATGCTCTGCAAAAAAGATTAGAAAATATGTTCGATGACAACACACACAAGAGCACAAGAAACAAACGTCAGTGTTAGAAATAAAAGATTATCCTAAACAGACATATCAAGAGAGATATTAAGCATGAAATAGAAAACATACAAACATAGAATAGATAAACTATATTCCTCCAAATGCTAATCAAGATGCTCATAGTTGCTCCTCCCTTGTTCTTCTCCTCTCCAAGTTCCACATGAGTGTAGCTCTCAGCTTTTAGCACTAGCCATGGATGCCATATGGAGATTCAAGATGGTTGAATAAACGAATGCTATGCAAGTGTAGATAGTGATGCTATGAAAAAACTCTATGCTAATACCAGTATAATAACAATACTCTAATGCTTCCTTCTTTGCTTGAAGAGAAGGGTTCTATTTATAGAAGAAATAGGGAAATAAAGGATTAAGATTGAGCAATCTTAACAAGGGTTAGGATTGAAAGATATTCAATCCATGTGAGACTTTCAATCCAATCCCATGTTGACAAGTGTCGCCATGAGGAGGCTTGAGAGGAGAGATAAGAAGCATTAAATGCTTGAGGGGACATGATGGTTACCCTAGGGGGTTGGGTTAGGGTTAGGTTAATGAATATTTTTTTTATCCAAGAGATAAATGAATGTGCAAGGGTTAAATGGTTACCTTAGTCAAAGAAATAAATGCTTTGAAGAGACCCATGAGTCAAAAGGATGGTTAAGTTAGAGGAAAGTCTCTAACCAAAAGTAAAATATGAGTTAACCATAAATGGTTATGTAAGAGCCTTTAATGGTTTGGAAGACTTTAGAGGTTAACCATTTGAAGACATAAAGCCTTTAATGATTATTGAAGACTTTGGAGGTTTTTGAAAAGTGTCTTCCTTTTATTTAGGAATGTGACAATGATTAGGATAGGATTAGGCTAATTAGAAGGAGTTAGAAGAATCTAGAAGGGATTTAGGCATGGAAGTGGATTTTTTAAGAGAATGCAAGTCGGAGGAATTTTGAGATTTTCAATTAAAATAAAATCATTTATTTTAATTAAATGGTGTAATTTGCATTTGGATAGATATTTAAATAAATATTAATTTATTTAAATGTGAATGTGAATTTTGGATTTTACTTAAATAAATCTTAATTTATTTACATGAGAAAAAGGAAGATAAAACATTAAATGCTTGAAGACTTTGAGGGAAACCATTAAAGGCTTGAGAAAACTCTAGAAGGAAGCCATTAAGTTTGAAGACTTTAAGGGAAACCATTAAAGGTTTCAAGTGGGTGAGGATAAATAGGATTATTTAAATTTATTTATTTAAAATAGTTGTGCAACTTACATTTGTAGGAAAATGCAAGTGAGTGGAGGATAAAGGTGATTTAAACAAGGACGCAAAGCGTCAAGTTCCTGCCAATAGTGTTAGATAGTGTTAGGATATGTATTTAGAGTTAAGATTAGGTGAGATTAGTAGTTTGATATTGCATTGTGAATTGATATATTTTGATATTAAACTAAAATAATAGTGAATTAGTAAAAAATTATAGTGTTATTGCCATCATTTTGCAATTTGTAAACTCAATAGTTGAAAGATAAATTCGTTTTTAGAAAATTATAACTAATAGAAAGTTGGACCTAATTAAATAAAATTAAATTATATTAAAAATGTTAATGCTAAAATATTAACTCTTACATTAAAACTTACAAATAAAACGAAATTTAAAAAGTTAAAAATTAAAATAAAACCTATTAAAAATGTAAAAAGTAAATTCTCAATTGTTTTAAAATTTTAAATTTCTTAAAATAAACAAATATTTGTATTTATTAAATTTTTATTTTCTATTTTAATGATAATTATAAAAAAAACTTAAATTGCAACTTAGCTTACACTTATATTTCTAAGTTTAAAAATAAAAATAATTTAATTTTATTGAATTGGTCATATAAAAATAAAAAATAATAATTTCACTACTATATAATATACATTAAATTTGATTTTACATTGAGTTTAATTTCACTTAAAATGTATTTCTAATTATTCTTCTATTCTTTCACTATTAAAACTCTTGTATAAATTTTCTTCATTTTTCATATAATAAAATAAATAAATTCTATTCACTAATATAATTAGTTAAATTTTAATCAAATTAAAACTATCAACATTTTCTTGGAACATATTGTTAAATTTATCTATTTTTAATTTAAAAATAATAATGTTTAAATGGTTAAGATATTAAAAATTTAATTAATTAATATTTGAATTTTATTATCTCTAATTACACATGATAGAAAAATACTTTATTATTGTCATTAATCATCACTGTATTATCATATTGTAATTTATATAATAATATTGTTACTATTAATCTTATATTGTTAATAATGTTAATATATTATTACTATATTACTATATAGTGATATTTTAACTATCATATTATTGTTGTTGATTATATTTTTATTATTATATCATTATATGTTTATATTATTCTTATAATTATATTTTACATTCTTCTTGAACACTTTATAAAAAAAAAAACATTGTATGTATTCACAATTATTTATATTTATATCTAATTGCACTATAACCCTAAATGCACCCTCTTTTAACCATAATCATTACCTTATTTCAACTTTTTATCATAGATCCATAATCATAACCATAACCATAACCCTAATTTAACTCTAGCTGTAAATAAACACTTGTTAAAGCAAGACTTGTTTAACACTAATTGTAATTGTAATTGTGAAGGTAAAGATAATATAATTAGGGTTAGGATTAAGTTTAAAATCTATAAAATATTTAAGGTATCTAAATTAATAACTCTCCAACATGATTAGTTGCCTAATATGAATTTAAAAATGAAAAAGTATAGAAAACAAAATATATCTTAAAGAGTTGTACCAAAATTTCATTAAATAATTGCTATTCATGCCGTCAAATGAAGGAAGGACAATCTACGGAGTCCGCAGATTTAGGAAGTAATATAATGTAAGAGAGGGAGCTAAGGGATTTTTAGCCTAGTTCGGGTCCTGAAGTAACCATGAAAATTGTTAAATTAAAAATGAGTATGAAAGTAAGTAGAGACTGGTTTAGTATTTAGTAAAATACATATGGACTAATTAGATCTACAATTATCATCTCCACCCGATATATGATTTCCCTGAACCTATTAAAGATTTATTTTATGGGGATGGATGTCTTAAGTTCAATACTGGCCAATGCCATGGAAGTGCTTTATCATTTAAGTGAGTGCAGAAGATGTAGTCTAAATGGAGGAGTACGATTTGAGATTGAAAGCAAAATAATAATGTTAGTGTCTACAAATGATCAGAATAGGTGAATACAACTTAAAGAGTACTGTCAACAATGATAAAAAAAAGAAAGGAGTGTTTTAGTTACATTGCATAGGAAAAATAAAGAGTTGTTAATGTTTGTATGGTCATCAAGAGTGATTAGATTCTTTAGGTAATGGTGTCAGGCTCTCAGCTAATATAATCTTTACTGTTACTAGTTAGAATGTACTGTAGATTCTGTAACCATCTAAGGTCAAATATTCAATGGAAAAAATAGAGAAAATGGCAATATGAGCCAAATCATGAGATTTGGAACAAGTGGGTATATTTTTGTGTCTTAAACCTAAATTTAAGCAAAACAACAATATGCATTGAGTTGAGAAATACAAATCATTATAATTTTCTGAATACTTTGTCTGTTTTATAAGTCATTGCTTAAACTGAGTAGAATTCATGATAGAAGATTAAAAGTAAAGTAAGATAGTTTTTGTTAAGTGCATGTTAAAGTCATCATTAGGATTAAAATTCATTTTCAATCTAACATATAAAAAAAATAGTACCTAGAAAAAATGATGAATTGCTTTCTTGATGCGAGAGTTTGAGTGTGAAATGCTTGATTAGTTATAATTAGGGGAGGCAAAGAAGAAACTGTTGCTTGCATATTTCAAAGAAGAAAGTTTGCAAGATAGAGAATTTAAAATGTATTTCAAATTCAAGGAACAATGCAGACAATTAATTATTTCAAAATTTATTGAACAATACAAGAAGTTAAATGAAAGTGTTATTATTACTTCATTTTATATTCTGTGATAATATATCTTCAATGCAATGTAATACAATTGAATATTAAAATTAAAAAAATCAATAAATAAAATTAAGATATATATTCTAAATTACATATTAACATTATTGTGTATAAATTATAGCTTTTGTAACACGTGAAACTATATGCAATGTTCCAGTTCAAAATCCTATAATACACTGTGACATACAAAGAAAAAGGGAAACTTCTAAGCACGAAATGATCCATTGTCTGTATTTCAAATTCTCAAGAAATACAATTCATCTGATCATCTTTTTCTGATGGACTGCGTACATGAACTTTTGCATCCCCTATGTGGATCTTTTGATTCTGAAGACAAGGACTAGTGAGAGACAGAGGAACAAGCTGAGGACCAGCAGAGAGTACTGTTTCTGCAAGTGTTCTCCTGATGTTTCCAGCACAGCCATTTACCTGTCAGAAAATCAATGCTCAATATTTCAAGGATGACAATTATTTAGGTTTACTTAATACTAGCATAGTTAAGAGGAAAATACAGTGTAGAATGAAGAACTATATCCCTGTCCCAATCGCCATAACCACATCTTCTGGTGACTATATATATCTAAAATATAAGCATAACTAAGATCGCCGAAGCTATAAGCATTACTTCTTGTTGCCTCTCAAGCCTACATGAACAATTAATAATGAGTACAAAAGGGTCCAAAGAGCTAAATGGTGCAGATATTTATTAGAGATCTGAACTAAAAACAAATGGTGAGCTAACGTGATGGAGGAGCATCCCCGGTGGATGATCAGCTTTAAAAGAAAAAGCATATGGCCACAAAAGCAGTTGACGTTGTTGGAACTGGTTTTGGGGAAATTCGTAGAAGACATATCAGATTTGCAAATAGAATATGCAACACCAATATGCAATATACACTGGAGGAACAGGTTTTGCAAAAAACCAAAAAATAAATTTTCGTAAACCCTAGAAGCTACCAGCTTTCAAAATTGAACACTGTACTGATTCTGCAACTAACTTTGCTGGGAAAGGATTTTGCATAGAGACCAAATTAAGACTTAAAACTTAAACACTGAGTACAGCTATGAAACAGATAAAATATTGTAAAAGATTATCTCAAACAATTGATAGAATACATACACAGTAATGAAATTCAAGTTATGTTGCAAAGAGGATTTTGCACGTCAACACAATGAAGCATTAAACTTAAACCTTGGTGATTTCAAAACATAGCATTTGATAAATAAATGGCCTTTTACGGTTTAGGAAGTCACAAGGCAGTGCCTCTATTTGTATTTTTACTTTTATCTTTTTCTGTTCAGGGATGGACAACCTTGCAAATGACTAAAGAATCTTCAATGTTGAATGGAGGACGAATGATGTCTGCAAGGACCGTTATGGGTATCTTATCTGAAATATGGCCTCCATCTGCCGGTTAAGTCGGGAAGATTAAATCGATCAGTGATAGAGATGTGAGTATAATGTCCCAGGATCAGTTTAATGGATGGAATTTATAATGTTTTCTGTATATGCTGTGAATGAATATTCTGTTTGTATCATTTTTTGTGTGTTCTTTTTTGTGTACCTCTACAGTGAATTCTCATTACTGCAACCGTACATGGTCCATTTTATTTTTATTTTTAAATTGTCCATAGACAAATCTAGTTTTCTAGTTGTTATCATTTAACTAGTTGGGATTCTTCTTCATATGTATCTATCATATAGCAACATCACATATTTTTTATATTGAAACTCGGTTGCATCGTATTTTGTCATTTTTGCAATTATAAATAGGTTACTCAGTACTTACCGTCTCTTTAAAGGGAATATTTTTTAAGTTATATATTATGCTTCTGTCCAAGAGTGGAGTGCTGAAACTATTAGTATTGATCATTGTATATCGATCTATCGATATTGATCTTTGTAGGTTGAAGGAACAGTCTTTGATTTGCCAGATGATGTTGCAAAAGAGCTTCTTTTGAAGAAGATACAACCAGGTTATACGATATCAGCAATCATCGAGGTTGTCACTATAACTTTAACATTCTATTTTAAGAACCGTGAGATATTTTGAATTTTCAATAGCATTACATATAAGCTACTGTTTTATATTGTTAGAGCCAAGTTTATTACATTACTTCACTAAAAGCATAAGGCTACAAAGTAATAAACTGGAAATTATCACGAGGTTGAATTTTGGTGCAATTCAAAGTGAAGTTCTGTGAGATACACAGTTCTTTGTATTAGTTTCACTGCCAGTACTATTAGTTTCTACTTGCACTATTAGAATTTTTCTTGTAGATACATATCAAATTAAAAATTTAAAGCTGAATTACACTGAAACAAGCCCAGAGATTTTTAAGTAACTAATTGATATGCTATATGCCTCGTGTAATTTTGGATTTCCTATTTTTTTCTCCCACAGGATTCAATTCATGTGTTAATGCCTCAGGCCACATGGCTAGTAGGTTTATATTTACAGAATTGTTAAATTAAATTGAGTGGGTCATGTAATAGTGAACTGTGAATTATTCTGAGTCTCCTGAGTCTCAGCTTTCTAGACTGGTTCCAAGAATGATTCTACATTATGTTAAAGGCTGAGAAGACAGAAAATGCATATGGGCACATTTGCATCCTTTTCACTAGAACACACATACAAAATGATGGGCATCTATTAATATATGCTCACGATGAAACACAAGCATGCATAGATGTGCGTTGTGATTATATATAGCCCTATCAAGTGAATAATTAAAGTTGTGGAACACAAAGGCTATTAAATCAGTTGCTACCAGTCTCTAAAGTCTAGATAATCATAGACAATTGACATACCAATATGTGTGTGTGCAACCAAAGGATTTCTGACCAAGCAAATATGAGTAGTATACATAGACATGCTTTAGTGAGAGAGAAAAACTATTAACTTTGACAACACCCATAACACCTCAAACAGAAATGAAATACGTTAAACTCTATGTCCTACCAGCTTTCAAATACGGTAGACAGACTTAAAGACACCAAACAGAGCGATAATAATGTTTCCCCCAAGTGACAGTTAGCCCAAAATAGCAAAATCAAATCATTAATATAATAAATGAAAATCAACAGCCATTGGCCTTAATCCAAGGAAAACTAAAGAAAATAGATTTATCAATTTCAAGGAGATCGCCATTTAGCCTTACTCTCTAGTTTTTCAAAGAATAAAATGAACAATACATTGATACGGTTCCTGTAAACTATACCTTTGGGCTGGTGTTTGCATTATCCATATGGCTGAATGTCGCATTGGCATTGGAAAATTCGCATATTGACCAAGAATTGTAGCCTGCGATATGGCATCCAATGATTATAATCCAATACAATTTAGCCAACAAAATGTTGTTTAACTATAAACAGTCAATATGTGATAGCTAATGAAATGGTGTTCAGTCATGAATGGCTTGTGCGCTATAACGAATGCAAAGATTGATTACATAAAAGACCCAATTCCACATAGACGATTTATGCACATAGTACAATGCATTAGTTGTTTAAGTGCTTGACAAATGGTCTTACCAGTACAATATGCAACTCGCACACTTCCATTGTGCTATATTCCTATTAGTGTCATTTGAAAATATCTGCAGAGGAAACAATTTAGGTTCAAAGAAGTTCTGAATAATTTCAGTATGCATTTGCAAGACATGGGATATTGTTTGTTTGTGGTATTATAATGAAATTGAGAGCAATATTGCTTTGAATTTGAAAAGAGAACGGCAACAACGTTACTTGATAAATGACAAGAACTTATAATTTCCATTGGCAAATTCCTTGCAATCAAACATTGCAACAAAAATCCATAAAACAAAAACAAAGGGAAACCTGACCCTGAGTCCAATCGTAGTTGTATGATGATTCAGTTGCTTGAGCTGATGGATCCACCTGTTTGCTGTTGATTTCCAGTTTTTGTTGGATTAACACAGGTTCAGAAAACTCAGTTTGGTCAGATGCTGAAGCATGAATCATGTGAACCATATTCTTGAGACATTCCTGGGCTTTAGACATGCAAACTAACTGATCAGAGGTGATACAAACAGAAGGAAAGCTATTATAAGAAAGGTGGTTATGTTTTGTGTTTGTAAACTCACTTGCATATAGTTTGCTTGAAGTTGTTTTTGTATAGATACTGGAAGATTAGGAAGATCAGTTGGTTGCTGAAAGTACTTATTTCTCTTGCTCCTTGCTGTAGGGCAACTAATTGAATAGAGTGCACAAATCTCTATATATTGCTCACAATTGCTTAAACCCAAAATGTTGCTTTGTTGTTGATACAGATTAACAATGCAGTAGGAAGAAATATGATTTATTTTGACAAAATTGAAAGACAATGGATTGTTGCAAGGGTTTTACTAAGTTGAATAATTTATTTATTGTATACTTGTAAATGCAAGTAATATTGTGGGTAGTGAATGCAGGTGAGAAGAATTGTAAAAGGAAAAGACATAGCAATTTATGATATGTGCATCTAGTATGCAATGAAAAAAATGCATGGATATAGACTTATTATAAAATGTATACCATGGTAAGATTTTTTATATGAATACATGAATAAAATTGGTTAAGAAGTATTATGAAACATGATAGTTGTGTTCAAATGTCTTTTGTACAATGCAAAAAGAAATAGCTTTTTATTTTTGTTTTGAATATTATTATTTGTGGATAAAGAATCTTGAAGTTTTAAAAAATTGTATAAATATTGAAACTATAGGAATTTAAACAGTAATCAAAGATTATAAATAACAGAAATAGTTGTCCACATAGGTAAGCTAGTATTTATGGGAAAGCAAAACTTCATGAAGTATGAATTGACATGAGAGCTTGAGAAAATAGCCAAAATGTCTAATAATGTGACCTATAAGGTGCTTATTGTGTGCCAAGGAATGTGAAGTATTGAACAATGATTATGATAGATATAACAGAGCTGGAATGATTTAGTTTTGATAAGACATAAGTGCAAAATACATATAGAGGTGTTGATAGTAGCACTATTCAAAACATAATAGTTGTTTGAGCCGATTAGTGACTTTAAAGTAATTATGCATATATGTTTCTTCGATTGAGACAAAAGACATGACTTTTTACTGTTCTTTGTATATAAAACTAGGCTAGATTATAATTTTGAAAACAATAATTCAAAGACGATATGGCCATGGCGAGTAGAATGCATCATTCTTTTGCTTTAGATGATGATGTCCCTGCAGATTTTGTATTTGGATCGGTGTCACAAAATTAGTATTATATTAAATGTCATAATGTATAGAGATATATGAAATAGAAGAGGTGTAAAAGTATTGTATTTACCTTTGTGTAGCAGTTGTCGGCTATTCATCAATGTGTTTGGCTTCGGTGATGGTATTGTTTTGGTTCAATCTGAAAGAACCTGTGATTGTAAAGTCTCTTAGCATAAATATTATTGCTGATTTATCTTTGATGTAGTCTTCATAGGTCATGTTTTCAAGAGCAGGCAGAAGCTGTTGGATTATTGGTTGTTCAATAGAACAATGGATAGCTTGATTGCTGTCAGGTGTGATAGTTGCGCTGAGATGGAGAGAGTATTTGTAATTGATATCTTTATCACATATTGTGCAATGGGTAGTTTCTTCTTCAAGCATTCCGTAGTCATCGAACTTGTAGTTGCATTTGGGGCAATATGCATGAAATGGATTGGAAAAAGGATTTATTACTTTTAAGATCCCATGAACCTACAAGATAAGTTTAATTGTTAGCAAGAGGAAAAAATATTATTATAAATTGAAGAGTAGAATTGTGTGGAAATAAGTACCTGAAATGTTGTATGTAGTAGTGCATTGAGTCTGTCAATTGTTCTTTTATCATTCAATCTGCATATAGTTGTTGATAAACTTGTCCGAAGTGTGTTTTTTAAATCTGTTCTTTTAACAACGTTTCTAAACAGCATTGCTGGGATTTCATTTCTTTTGAGTTTCTCTTCAATTGTTAAGTAGTGGTGTGCAAAATTTGGATGTAATAGTAGCTGTTTACCAGTAAGAAAATTAGTTTTGTTGAAAATAGAGTAAAAAATTAAGAAGATTATGTGAGGAAGAATGAGGATAGTTTCGTACCGTTGCCTTGTCCATGTCGTTGAAGCCATCTTTGATTTCAATCATGTATTGGAAAGCTTTTTTCTTTGTTGCAACAACCAATGCACCAATTGTTCCAGTGGCATATTCGTTTGTGCTTGTGAGTAACTGTTTGATAGTTGTACCTGGAATGAAGTTGTATTGCTTATAGATACTTGGTTTGGTCTCCACCACAGATGATTCTTTTAAAATCAATATACAATCGCAATCTCCGCGATCATAGTCTGTTTTTGCAGCGATTTGAAATCCTGTTATAGATATTCCTGATCCTGGAAGAATCTTGTTTTCATATTGTTGGACAAGATTACTGGGTACATTCAATGTAATTGTCATTTCTGCCTTCAAATCTGTTAGATTTGCACGTAAAACCTCGCGTGTTTTGTTCACTTTGTCTAGTGTTGCTTTATAGACTACAAGAACATCACCTTCAAACATGTTTCCGACTTTTCTTGCATTCAGTTCTTCAATTGACATACAATTTTGTGTTTTTGTTTTTTATCTATAGCAAATAAAATCAGATGTTTTTAATACTGGGAAATTGGGTATAAATATTTGTTGAATAGAAATGAGGCTATGTGCTTACCTTTTTGGTGTTTGTTGTTGCTTTGGCTGTTCTTGCTTCAACTGAGCTTGTTTTGTAGGGCTTGTGCTCAGGTCCATTGCTTTGCTGCTAAAAAAGTGTACAAATAGTTGTGTTATAATATTATAATTATAATTTTGGATTGGACTATATAAGACTATATTTTTTTTGTATAATGTTTGCTAGTTGGGCGGGTTGTGGTTGTGGTTGGTGACATGTTTATTATAGTATTAGGTGATATTATTGTGTTGGGTATGATGAATATTTATGAAAGTAGCAAGGTGATCAGTCCAATAGGCTTCTGATTTGTATATAGAACATATATTTGCAGCAGAATTGGACCAAATGTGATCTATTAATGGTTTGTTTAGACTGTGTGCTTCGTTTAATAGAAATTGCAATTTGTGTAGTTGCATTTGATGTAGAAGGATTTTTGTAGTTTTGTTTTTATTGCACATGTCAATATTGAAATCTCCTACAATGTATAAAGGATTTACTGTGTTTGCATATGTGACTACTTCATTGATGATTGTGGTAATTTCTAGTATTGGAGCATTGGGTTTTGCATAAATATTACAGATATTGATTTCATTGTTAGGTTGAAGTATTGTGACTGTTATGGCCTCAACATTTGTTGTTTTGTGTTCTTTTGTTCTGGACAGTAACAAATGTTTTTTAGTTAAGGTTGAAATGCCATGTATGTTATGTATAGTATGACTATGAAACTATTCAAAGACATTGTTGGTTTGAGAGGGATTCATGTGTAGTTCTTGTAAACACAAGATGTCAGATGACATTATATCATAGTCATTGACAATGTCATTTATATGGGCTTTTAAGCTACGAGTGTTTAATGTGCATAGAAGCATTTGTGATGTGTTATTTGAACATGTGATCTCATTTTCAAATTGCCATTGTGCATCTGATTCAAGGCGAGACATTTCTAGGCATATCTTTTGTTTGACTTTGAAATTTGTTGGATTTAGAGGTTTGAGAAGATATAAAGATTCAATAGATCTTGTTCGCGAAAGTGCTGTGTATGTTAAACCATGTTGTTTTATGCTAGTTGGGTCAAAAGCTAGGCCTTGCATTGTGAGTCCTTGTGATCGATGTATGGTTCGTGCACATGCTATTTGTATTGGGAACTGTTTTCGAATAACAATTTTTGTGTTTGTCAATATTTTCTGTATGTGCTTAGCAACTCTGAGTATGGGCACCCAATCTTTATCAATGTGCTGGACATAGCAATGTGCTAGTTTTTTCTTTTGCTGTTGTCCAATTTTTGAGTCATTAAATTTTATCCAAATAATATCAAAATCCTGGTGTTTTGTGTATGCTTTAAATATTCCATCTGATCCATTCACCAGGCCGTCTTGTGTGTTGTAGTTTCCTGCGAAGATTTCTACGAGGATATTTGGTTTTAAGTTTATTTGAGTTGGTAGAGCGGTTGTATGGTTATATAGACGGATCGCATTGTTGTTTTCCTCTTGTTCATCGATTGCATTTAATACTATTAATTCGCCAGGTATGATAGATAGCATATTATTATTATGGATATCAACGTCCTTTCTCCTATAAAATAAAAAAGGGAATGTTGGGTCAATGGGTGGTGGGCGGAAGCAAAAGTAGTTTAGATACTGTAAATCATCATCTGTTTGTTGACCTATTCTAATTCTGTTGAGGACTGAGATGAACTTGGCGTCTTTTTGCCGCATTGTTGTTTTTAATGAGTAGCATTTTATGTTGTCTTTCCAAAAATTGTAAGGCATTAGTTCTGTTGAAGTTGGGGCATTTTCAAATACAACAGAGTCAAGTACAGGTTGTGCTTGATAAAGGTCACCACAAAAAATCGTATCAAGATTTCCAAAGTATACGGTAGGCGTTTGCATTATATCACGTAATCGTTTGTCAATGTAGCGTAAAAATGTTGATCCTACTAGTGATATTTCATCTATAAGAAGTACATGTAATTGATAGTAATGCTTAGACATTGCATCTAGTGTTTCAGTGTTTAATGGAACAAATTCTGACTTGTTGAAAGGTATGTGAAATGTTGAATGTAATGTTGTTCCACCTATATTGTATGCTGCTTTTCCTGTGAATGCAGTTATTAGGCCCTTTGGTTTCTCTGGGTCATTGTCAATTGAGTTATTGTAGATGCGAAGAAGTGCTTGGTAAATGGCCTTTGCAGTAAAAGTCTTTCCAGTTCCAGCTCCTCTTGTCAAGAACAAGTGCAATGGAGCTTTGATGTTTTTTAATTTTTTCATTATAATGTCCTTGACAATTGTTTGTTGTTCTTTGTTTAACATTTGCCTCAATTTGTAATAGTCATTGTTGTCCATAATTTGTGGGTGTTGAGAAATTTCGAATGCATTGGGGGCTATGTTATTAATTTTGTTGCAATGTACGGTTTGCATATCTTCATGCATGTCATATTGTTCATTTTGTTTACTTGTTTGACCTATGGAGGATTGGGTATGAGTGTTATTGTCTTCATAGTTAATTTCATGAATAGCTTTTTCAATGTCACCCCATGTAGCATTTATATTGTATGTAAACTTTGTACGGTTTCTTTGAATTGTTTTTTCATGAAGTAAATAGGCATCTTCCCATGTATTGACATTTTGTTTCAATGTATGTTCGTTTATTATGAAAGACACGTAGAGTAGTAATTGTTCTCTACAATGATTCTCTAAATCAGTATGTTTGTTGAAATTGATAAAGCGTATAACATTTGGTTTAGTCTTTGCATTGATTTTGTTGCCTTTTTTGTTGTACTTTGAGACGAATTCTGCAAGACAAATGTGTGCAATTGCTTGAGGTCGTTTTATGTAGTAGTCAATTAAAGAGTTACAGATTACATTTTCTGACTCATCTGGTTCCTTATTTAATAGTTCGACAGGTTTCAATATAAATGTGCGGTTGTTGTCAGATCGTGTGTCAATAAATATGCATTTTCTTGAGCTATAATTCAATGGAAGTGATAGAACAATGTGAGCAACTTGTTGTGATGACATTTGTTGTAGGTTGAGCAAGGTGTTTCCAAGTTTGCTTATCATTTTTATTGCATCAATATTGTCTTGTTGGTGCTCTTTGTGTATTCTTTTGAATGCTTGTGTCATTGACTTATCAACTTTTGCCATGTATGAGCTACAGTACATTGCTGCAGCATATGCATTAAGCACAAATTGTGCATCTGTATTTGCTTTCCAGAGCTGTGGGATTTTTCTCCCAAAGCTATTGTTCCATGTTTCTGATGGTTTCCTTTGTAAGAAGAGAGTGGGTCTATGGATTGTAGACCTCAAAGCAATTATGTACTCATCTTTGGTAATGTCTAGTTCATTGAAGAACATTTGGAAGGTGAATGAAATGTTATAGTTTGTTGTTTGCAATTTTGAAAGAATATTGTTGGCGATTGATATTATTGTTTCGTTCTTTTCTATTAGTGGTTCTAGTATCATAGTTTTTTGTACTGGTGGGAGTGGAAAATTGTATCTACAAGCTCCATTTTTTGATCTCCTACATTGCTTTGTATGATGATGCTTGTGTAGTATGGCTATGCTAGGTTCTAGGTGTTCAGTTGCACATGTAATGTACTTGTCAACAAACTCTATAATACTTGAATTGCTATGTTTTCCATAAATTGGTGCATCTTTTACCCATATCAAAAAATGGTCATGCTCATTGCCTCGATTTTGGAATTCAGTTACAGAGAAGTAGTCCAATACATTTCCAAAGAAAGAGTCATCTGTACTTATTAGCTTTTTTAGTGCATTTATTCTATGTCTACAGTAGCGTGCACAAGTGACTGGATCTCTTTTGATGAGTTGAAATTTATCTATTTGATTTATGTTGTAAGCTTCTTCTTGTTGTAATGTTGATTGATGCATGTTGTGGAGTTCTTGAAGTGTGCTTGTCAAAGCATTCCAATTTTGTTCAGCACTAGTGAAAGTGAGGAAAAAAGTTGGTGGTCCTAATTGGCGTATCATTGCAAATACATTTTTCTTTAGTTGGTGTATGTAGTCAGGTGATATTCTTATTCTTTTGAAGTCAACATAGCCAATATCTGATTTCAACAATTTTTCTAGGTTTGGTTTATGTTTGACGTCTTTTGCTAGTAGCTTTCTACCTTTCAATTGGCCTTTTCGGATTCTAATTGACATGGTAGACAATACTTGTTGTATAAGTATTTTGATGGTTTTGAAAAATAGGTTGGTTGTATGGTATGCGAAATGTCTTTGTGAATTTGACAATTCCCATTGTGCAATTTTTTGGTAGCTAAATCTTTTGACAATGTCATCATCACGCGGGTTGCCGAAGAAAAGTGTAGGAAAGTTCATTTCCTCAGCATATTTGTCTTTAAAGATTCCAATAGGGTAATTATCTTGTGTGGGTGCAATTTCTATGATTTTATCCTGCATTCTATGTATACATGCAGACTCAGTGAATCCATGTATCAAAGTTTCAGATGGATTTTCTTGTTCTAAGTCACTTTCTGACTCAATTTCAGTTGCACTAATTTTAACATTGTTTTCATTTTCACTGTTGCTTTGTAGAGCTTGTTTCCAATCATTGTTTATTTCAACATTTTCCATTATGTACAATGTAGTTTTTGTTAATTGGTCAAGAGCTTGCATAACCATATTTGGTCGCACCATTCCTGTTTGGAATGCATTTTTATATTCCAAGTGTCTTTTTAGAGATACAACAATTGTTGATGTATTGCTAACTGATTGTGGCAATGCTTTTTGTATAATGTTCATGTTAACTGGAACATTGATGATAGAGCCTGTTAATCCCATTTGAGATCTTTTGTATCCTAGTTCCCAAATTTGGGCAAATGCAATTCTAAGTGAGACAAGGCGTTCTTCTAGTTGTGTTAATATTTGTACATACTGCAATGGTTTATTTGTTCGCATATTATGTGGTGTAGCATACTTAGGTGTAATTGATTGTTTTAATGCAATATGGCATTTGCAACAAATTGAATTTGTTAATACAACATTATTGGATTTGAGTAGTTTGTTGTATGTATGTTTTTGCTTTTCTGTGAAAATTCTAATGTCTTTTTTGAAACATAGTAGTTGGCAAATTGAACATGCATGTTTTGGTGTGTCTAGGATTGCAGTTTGGAAAATTTCTATTGGCGATAGTGTTCTCCTCTTTTTTGAACTTGAACATATTGGTGTATGGTTGTTTTGCATTTGTTGTTGATCTTCGCAATTTAGGATTGTATCTATATGTTCGACTTTTTGTGGTTCTACTAGGTCCATTGTTTCATGTTCTTTGGCACTTCTAATCAATTTCTTCAATTGGCGCAATGAAAATATTGGCTGGGAGTTTGTTTTTTGTCCGTTGTATTCTTTAGGTGTATCTGTGTTGATATTGCCTGGGCTTTTGTTTTTTGTGCTCATGTTACTATTTTCTGGCCTTTGCCTTTTTGTAAATTTTATTAATTCATCCTTTGTATTAGTTCTGATAGATTTTTTGACATCTCTCAGCGTTATGGTTTGTTGGAATTGCAGATTTTGTGTTTGTAATCTTAAAAGTGGTTCAAAATGTCCTGCAAGTGGATTTGCATCATGGAAGAGGATGGAATACGATTGTCTATTTGGTGATGGGTTGGAATGGTAGTACTTTTTCCCTGTGGACATTGACCAAAGACATATTTGTATATTTAGCCACTTGGATAGCCATTGTATACAAAATATGTCTCCCCACAATCCATTCTCTTGGCCAATTGTAGTTGGTTTTGCTGTTAATCGCATTCTTCGAAAGTATGTCTCGGGATCTTGTATTTTGTGTAATTCATATAGAGTTTGAGGATTTAGTTCACGGTTAAATGAGTTGATTGCTTCTATTTCACCTTTTGCAAGGCAACTTAAGAAGTAATCAATGGTTCCGATCCGCAGTTGTGTTGATGTGTATTGATGGTTTAGTAGGTATGATAATGAGTCAAACAGACAATCTCCAATATTGTATGTAAATGCACTTATTCTATATAGACCTTCTTTTTGTAGTATATTGTCAATGCTGACAATTTGAGGTTTGCTTGTAATCTTGTAGTTGTCTACGTCAATAATTTCTATTTTTTGTTTGTCTAGTTGCTCTCTTGATCTCTTCATTTTTTTTGATAAATGCACAATTGTTGTCTTAGACAAATGAGACCTTGTAAGTATGATGTATATGTGGCTAGAAGCTGTAAATTTTGTTTGTTTGTTACTAGGAGACTGTTTTCCTTTTTGTGATATCTTCTCCTAGTTGACAAAATCAATATTGTTAGAATCATATAATCGTAGGCAAACTGATCTTTTTTTTTTATTGTTCGCTAACTAATTTTTCATATAATATAATTCCTATTTTATTTTATGAGAATTCTCCGTACGTGCGATGTCTTCTCCTAGTTGATAAAATTGACACTGCCACTAGGATATGATTGCCAGGAAAGCAATCTTCTTTTTATATTGTTACGTAACTAGATTTAATATCAAGGTATATTGGATTTTAACATGCTAGATTTTATGATAGCAATTTTTCAAATTCAAGAAACAATGAAGCATTAATTTCAAAATACAGTTGTTTGCTTAAAATTTGATTTTGGAACATGAAAGCAAACTATAGACTGCTAACTATAAGGAATAGAAAATGAGTGAAAAAGCGTATCTTGTAATATGGTGTTTGATAATCCAGTAGACTTGTTCCTTGTCTTAAATGTTGCTGCTATTTGTAATTAATACTTTTCTTTTCTATGGATGACAAAAGGAGAAACATATTAGTATTCATAATTATTGAGAAGAATAATAATAGAATATTTCAATATTTTACAGAAAATCAGACCATCATATAAAAAATATGCAATAGATTTTTTTGATAGTATTTAATTGGTTACCTATGAAACCAATCAACTTGGTTTCTTGCAAGTTCTGCCACTCTAGCATTGTGAATAATGAACAATTATTAAGAATGGTAAATTAGACTAACAAAGTTCGGAACTAAGATCAGGGTAATTACAAAAGCCCTCTTGACCTAAACAAAGCTCTTATGCTAAAATATCTACTTACGTGAATAAAATGCCAGCCTGAAAGTGGAGTTTGAATGTTAGTATAAGAATTGTTAGATGCTATCAATGCTTGGAAAACCCAAATTATAAAAGATAAGCGGAAACATAAGGGGAAAAAATTGAATTTTCTTACAAATACATGACACAATTGCAAAGAAAATTTAAGGCCATAAGGACTTTAAGATGCTAGATTTTATCATTGTAATTTTTGAAATTCAAGAAACAATGAAACATCAATTTCAAAATACAGTTGTTTGAAAAAGAGAGAGACACAGATAAGGAGATAGATAGATAGAGAGGAAGAGGTAGAGGTAGACACAGAGGGAGAGATAAAGGTAGAGAGAAAGATGAGTACATAAGGAGTGGATGAGATAGATAGGTATAGAGGGAGAGGGAGAGGGAGAGGGGGAAATAGAGGTATATGTGGCAATATGATAAAAGGATAGAGGGAAAGGGATAGAAGCACATAGAGAGAGTGGGAGAGCTAAAGAGAGATAGGTAAAGAGGGACAAGAAGGGAGAGAAGAGAAGTTAGTGTAATATATTAAAATTCCTTTTTAATATTAAAAAATTCTCTTGTAGTTGAAAAGATTTAATTTTAATTGTTTAAAATGAGTGTTACAAAATATATATATATTATGTGGATTGAGTCATGATGTCACTATATATATTAGATTATTCCTTAAGGGATAAAAAAGTTAGAAGTTGGAAAACCTAAAACCATGAGATTTTTCTATTAAGATTTTTATTAACCGTGGTGTGTTTTAAATGAACCAATCACTTTACAAACAAAATTATCACCATTACAATAAATACTATAAAAAATAATTTGAATTATAAATAATAATGTTTTTTTATAAATCTAATTATTACTAATTTAAGAGAGGAGGTGAAATCAAATAAGTCAATGAATTACAAACTGGCTTTTTACTTTTTTGTACAAACTCAATGACATAACCCACTTGCCACAATAAAGGGGAATACGTTTTTAAACTTATGATTTAATTTATTATTTCAATAAAAAATAATTACAATAAAAAATGTAATTCTAATTTATTTCTTTTTTTTTTAATTAATTAATTAATTAATTCTAATTGTATAAAAAATAAAATATAAAAAAAAAATGTAAAAATTAAACCTTAATTATAATGAGTCTATTCCTAAGTTTTCTTTAGCAAGTGTTCAATAGTAAATAAAAAGAAAAATTAATTTAATTAAAAAGACTCGCATTTCTGGTACATGGTTGAAGGAATATTTTTTAGTGTACTGAAACAACAAAAGGGAAAGTGGAGGATGAAGTTAGATATTATAAATTTGAAATTTGTAGAAGCAAAGAGTTACATACTTCCATTTGATTGTAATTTGCAAAGAATTCCAGAACTTAGAAACTCAATTGGAGTCATGAATATAGAGGAAAACCTTTAAAAAAAGTGCTAAAAACAAGATACATGTTTACTATAGATACCTGGTAACCTTGCAGGTGCAATCTTCTATGGAGAAGGAATATGAATGCGTATGTCAATGAGTGAAGGTCATCTCTTTTTCTTTGTGTTCTTTGCAAATGTGCGTGTACAGTTACATATTTTGCAGCACCTCTGAAGAGAAAGATAAGGAATATTAATTAATAAAAAAGAACATACGATTTGTTTTGAAGTATCTGAGAACAAATGTAAAATTGAATTATTACCACTATAAGTAAAATCAAAATTAGAACTTATCACATTTTATCACTCATTTTGTAGATCAAATAATTAATTCTTTGAAACAAATTATGAACTTTAGGCTAATCCAATTAGCAGCCAAAAAAATGGCATGAGCCACTCTAGATTAAAGAAGACAACTCATATAAACTTAGCGATGGCCGCTTTGTTGATTCAAGACATCTGTCTATTGACTAAAAACTGATATTTTATTAAAAAAACGATCAGTCATATATGCTTTATCCAGTCTAAATGACATAAATTTAAAAAAAAAAAAATTACTACTTAATTTTCTGTTTTTTCTCCTACAATAATTGGTAAATTCCAAAGTTGATATCTGGGGTATACCACATGAAGATGCAGCTAGGCATTTCACTGATACTGTGTCCAAACTACTTGAGACAGAGAATTGAATCATATTGAACATGAGGTGTAAGCAGTAATAAAAAACCAACAAATTTTATTTTCCTTATGTTCATTGCATTTTCTTGAAATTATAGCTTTAATTTTTTTAATTCATTCTAATGTAAGGTTCAAGTATATTGCAAAACAATATAAATGTCCATTAATATATTTTATCAAGAATAATATATTTCATAATTAGACAGACATTGGAAATATTGAACCAAATAGAAAGGAAATATATGCCATGTGTCAAGAAAGACCAACACGTGGCCAAGGGAAGAAGTAGGAGATTTAAGTTGGGAAGACAAATACATGCAGTTGGGCGTGTGTATGCGTACAGCTCTCTTGCTATTTCTTCAAAAGTTGGTTTTCGTCTCAATAGATGCCATGGAAATATGAGTTTGAGACATGGACAATTGAGGATTTAGTTGTTATTGCACTGGGAACTGTTGTTGCTCAAGAGGATGAGGGGGGCATTGAGACAGCCATGATTACAGGTCTCTAACTGTATTTAGCTATCCATAATATAAGTCGATTGGCATCTGTGAATTCAATTCAAGAGAATAGATAGCTACGTTTGTAGCTTTTTTCATTTAGTTATTTCTATTAGATAGTGTTCAGAGTTAATTATGAAAATAAGATTCAGAAACTATTAGTATTGATCATTGTATATCGATCTATCGATATTGATCTTTGTAGGTTGAAGGAACAGTCTTTGATTTGCCAGATGATGTTGCAAAAGAGCTTCTTTTGAAGAAGATACAACCAGGTTATACGATATCAGCAATCACCGAGGTTGTCACTATAACTTTAACATTCTATTTTAAGAACCGTGAGATATTTTGAATTTTCAATAGCATTACATATAAGCTACTGTTTTATATTGTTAGAGCCAAGTTTATTACATTACTTCACTAAAAGCATAAGGCTACAAAGTAATAAACTGGAAATTATCACGAGGTTGAATTTTGGTGCAATTCAAAGTGAAGTTCTGTGAGATACACAGTTCTTTGTATTAGTTTCACTGCCAGTACTATTAGTTTCTACTTGCACTATTAGAATTTTTCTTGTAGATACATATCAAATTAAAAATTTAAAGCAAACATAGTCATTTAAAAAATTTAAAGCATACATAACCGTTTGAAGGGTGGGTAGCTGCAACTTATAGAAAAAATTGCACACATGCCATACCTAATTTCAGCATATTTTGGAATGATAAATTGTCAGCCAAAAGCTGAATTACACTGAAACAAGCCCAGAGATTTTTAAGTAACTAATTGATATGCTATATGCCTTGTGTAATTTTGGATTTCCTATTTTTTTCTCCCACAGGATTCAATTCATGTGTTAATGCCTCAGGCCACATGGCTAGTAGGTTTATATTTACAGAATTGTTTATATTTTCTTTTGTAAGTTCAATTTTTTCTTTTGGCGTGGCCATGCCTTTGAGTCTTTCTTTCCTGAGTTTTAGTTTGTAATTTTTACTTTCTATACTCAGATGTTTTCATTTGCTTTCTAGGTTTGAATTGCAGTTTTTTGTTTTGGTATTTTGTGTATTTTTTTTCTGTGGAGCATCATTTTTAATGGGCATGGAGGTAGGCAGCAGCAAGAATTCTACGTTTTGGAGTGGCTGATTGGAGTTATGGATAGAAAATGGTCAGTACATCTTATACTTTGCTCTCCTATTTTTTCTTTCATTTTGAAGAATTTATATGTTTTAAGTAGTTCATTTACAAGGGAATTTGGTGTATATTATGTTATTGAATTTCTCCATCCATTCAGTTGAACGGCATAAATATTTCTCCTCTCCATCCTCTTTGGATTTCTTAATAGGATTTGAAATTGTTAGGGTAGGGTACTATTTCGAAAAATTCATAGGTACTCTATAAGGAAAAATACACGTATATGAAGTTATGAGTTCAGCAATTAAAAAACTTATGCATTCAAATTCAAACATGTATGTATTTTGTTTTAAATAGAATATATGCATTTCTACACGCATTATACATTACGATAGAAGGGTTAGGAGGTAAATGGAAAAATACTAACAATTTACGACACAGATGACTACAACAAGGATTTGTGTAGGTCTGTGTAACAAATTAAATGCATCCAGATAAATCAGATATACAAGCTACCTTTGAAGACGAAAGTAAAAAACCCAGGTATTGTTTGTGAAAGAATTAGGGTTCTTGGGAGAAAATTAATGGGGAAAATTCAGATTAAATTGCAGTTAATCCCAATTCAAGTTTCACCTCTTAAATAAATCCCCTTCCATATGAATGACGTTTAACTTACACTTTGACAAAAGTCAAGTTGTTTGCTTTATTAACACTTTCATTTGCACAAAAAAAACAAAGAATATTTCAGTCAAATTTAAAAATAACAACAATTACTAGTCACAGATCATAAAGAAGACTTTGAGGCAAACTAAAAATTTGTTGTTTGCCAGATTCTCGGTCGAGAACATTGTGCTGCCCATATCCTGGAGTGAATGCACACAACAGATTTTTATGTAGTGGAGGGCCTGCAATCATTTCTATTAATAAAAGCTTTAGCTATAGGAAGCCCTCAAAAAAAATGGGTTTAAATTTTTTGAAATATTTTTTACAAAAAGATAATTCTGTTTTCTATCAGAATTAGGAAATTTTAGTCTTCAAGCTTTGACAAAAAGACTCAAAAGATTTTTTTTTTCTAAATAAACATTGTATAAAGAGTTACAGACACCAGAAACAAAATAAAGCCTATCTAATAAACACCGCCCGGATTTAACTCGCAATTACTAGTCACAGATCATAGAGAAGACTTTGAGGCAAACTAAAAATTTGTTGTTTGCCAGATTCTCGGTTGAGAACATTGTGCTGCCCATATTCTGGAGTGAATGCACAAAATAGATTTTTATGTAGTGGAGGGCCGGCAATCATTTCTATTAATAAAAGCTTTAGCTATAGGAAGCCCTAAAAAAAAATGGGTTTAAATTTTTTAAAATATTTTTTACGAAAAGATAATTCTGTTTCCTATCAGAATTAGGAAATTTTAGTCTTCAAGCTTTGACAAAAAGACTCAAAAGATTTTTTTCTTCTAAATAAACATTGTATAAAGAGTTACAGACACTAGAAACAAAATAAAGCCTATCTAATAAACATTGCCCGGATTTAACTCGTTCGGACTTCATGGGTTGACAATAAGATTTAACACACCCCACAATGCATCCAAGGCTCCAGCGTTGACAAATCACTGCAAAACCCTAAAGGTTTATCTGCAAAACCTTTACATACAAGCAAACAACTTAGTAATTTCGATGACACAAAAAAAAATTTAAAAAGGAAAAGGAAAATACAAAGCACACCCAAAAAAACCAGACTAACATTAGAAAATTCACTTGTGTACATTAAAAGGAAATTTACAACAGACAAATTAATTTTAATAAACTAATAAAATACCAGCGCTTTGATATGTCCCTGAAACTGTCAAAAATGTATACAAGTCCCTGAAACAGAAAATGTAAGAAGTAGAACTAGATAGACGAAGGAGGAGGAAAGTCCAGAATGTGTTGCAGAGAAAAATGGACAAGAAAGCATCCTATTACTCCATCGGTGATGCAAACATTTAATATGTACTAACCGACTTAAAACATTTAATTTGCACAAATCGACTTAAAACATTTAATTTGCACACGAAGCAACTTTAAAACATTTAATATGCACGGAAAACAACTTTAAAAACATTTAATATGCACGATAGCTCAGGGAAAAAATTCTTTAAAAAACACATTTAAAAAATTGCCGAACGTGTCAAGTTTAATTTATATAAAATTTAGAAACTCAAAATATATTTTTTACTACTACTGTAGCTCTTTAATTGCCGAACGTGTCAAGTTTAATTTATATAGAATTTAGAAACTCAAAATATATTTTTTACTACTACTGTAGCTCTTGCTAGCCAATAGGAAAGCAAATAAATAATGTTATTTAAATTATTTAAATATGTATAAATATTTAAACTATACAACATGACACAAATTTTTAAAAATCGTCACAGCTGATTGGTCACCTGAAAAAAATAAATTGATCCAGGTGAATGCAAAAGTATCCTGCCTAGCGGCAGGAACTAATAAATGTTAATTTATTTAAATGTGATAGATAGGATTTAAATAAATATTAATTTATTTAAATGTGAGAGAAGATTTAATTAAACAAATATGATTTATTTATTTAATTAATGGTCTGAATTTGGTTAAGTGAATTAAATCAAATAAATTGAATAATTTATTTAATTAATAGGAGAAGAGGGTTAAGATGAATTAATTAGATATTAATTTAATTAATTATTGATTGATGATTAAATAATCTAATAAATACTAAATATTCATTTAATTAAGTGGACAGATTTATGTGACTACGCCATCAATTGCAGTTGCACTTTCAGTTTGAACTAAATGCTCATATGCTTGGTATATTTATTCCCTCATCGGCAACACTAGATTCCTAACATCTTGCCTTACCAGTAACTTATGCCATTCATAATAAAGAACTCTTGGCTCTTTTTCTTCCTTCCTCAATGGCAATGGACAATCAAATTCAAAATCCTTGTATGCTATGGCTTGTGCCCTCATGCTGATCTCATTTTGAATTCATGACATTAAAGCTTTTATATGGATATCACCAATATATAACAAAGGATTCCACTCACTATCTGAAGCTACAACATAGTTATGTAAATGAAATTCACATAACAAATTTTTCACAACTATTGGAGAAGTTTGGTAAGCATCATAAAATTCCTCAAGGGTTTCTAAAGAGGGGCTAAGGTCCCTGACAATGCGGTTCAATTTGAAATTTAAATACTGCTCCCTTAAATGCAGAGCATAAAGCCTTGACAGTGCCCTACATTGCATCAATTCGGGGACCATACTAGTGATTGTATCAACTTTAGCCTCTAATTCTTCAATTTTGTTATCCCTCTTTTCAATTTCTCTTTGGTGTTTGTCAATAACCCCTTGCAATCTAGCCCTCTCTATTTTCCATTGTTTATAAATTGTTAACGCAATAGATAAATTGCTTAGGGATGATGGAGGTCTAATAGGTGTTACCTTAGGCCGTGGAATCTCTTCAACAGGCTCCTCAAGCTGCTCTGCCACATATGCAAGATTTGAGAGTCTATCAACATCATCTTCCTTCTGAGTTTCAACATCTGTAGGGCTCCCTTCTTCTGATGTTTCCACTGAAATAACCTTTGTCGGATTACCTACTGGACGAGCCTTCTGGGTTTTACTCTGAGCCCTTCTCACATAAACCTTTGGAGTGGCTGCAGGAATGGTTTCTACCCGTGGCTTTGCTGCAGGAGTATTTCTTTTAGACCTAAGCCTCTTGGCTGTAGGAGAAACTTGAGTTGCCTGCGGCTGAACCATAGGTTCTTCATCTGCATCAATTATTTTCAATTATTTCCCTTTTCTTTTAGAAGATGGTGATTCTCTTTGAAGAGAAGTGGAGGGTTGCTCCACATTTGTCTCAACCATCTCTTCCTCCACAATAGCCACAACTCCTTCAGCGATGAGCAATTCATTCTCTGCAAAAACTATAGGAGAAGAGGGTTCTTTAATATTTTTTTTTCAACTTGTAGTCACATAAATCTGTCCATTTTAATTAAATGAATATTTGTTATTTATTTGATTAAAAACCCACTAGCCATCAGTTAATTAAATTAATTTTGCATTTTCCTAAAAATGCAACTTGCACTTATTTGTTGAAATAAATGAATTTTATTTTAATAAAAATCTTATTTTTCCCTCACCCACCAAACCCACTTGCAATCCTAATCCCCTTCTCGATTCTTCTAAACCCCTTCCTAATTAGCCTAATCCATCCCCTAAATATTGTCACATTCCTAAGCAACTTGGAGTCACTTCTCAAAGACTCCAAAGTCTTTGAAAAGCATTTATGCTTTATGTGTCCAACAAGCTAACCTCTAAAGTCTTCCAAACCACTAATGACTCTTACATGACTATTAATGGCTCTTACATGACCATTTATGGTTAAATCGACAACCCATGTGTCTCCTCATGCATTTATTGTTTTGACCATGGTTATCCTCACTAACTCTTGCACAAGAGTTTATCCATTGGATAAAAGCATTACTCTTTGGATAATGAATTTATTCACTCAACCCAACCTTAACCTTAACTCCTAAGTTAACCCCTCAGGTCATGTCAAGCATTTAATGCTTCTTCCCTCTCCTCTCAACCCATCTCAGGTTGACACTTGTCATCCTAAGATTGGGTTGAAAGTCCTCACATGGATTGAATACCATTCAATCCTGACCCTTGTTGAGATTACTCAATCTCAACCATCTATTGCTCCATTTTTCTTATAAATAGAGCCCATTTCTTCATAATCCAGATCCTGAAAACTTGTATGCATTTACATTATAGTGAATTTGAGAGAAGAGCATTTAGCATAAAATCATAAATACATTGTTATTTTGGTCTAAAATAAATCATTTTCATTTCATAGCATCTAAATATTAGTTTGTTCACACTTGCATAGCATTTAGAATAATCATTTGTCAATCTTGAACCTCCATAAGGCATCCATAGTGCAAAAACCTGCTGAGAGCTACACTAATTTGGAACTTGGAGAGGAGAGGAACAAGGAAGGAGAAGCTACCAACATGGTAGAGAGCATATGGAAACATTTAGTGATTCCTTAAGATTTCTATTTGTTTAGTAGTGTCTTTCTTGATATGCTTTCTTAGGATAGTATTCAATCTTTGATTTGCTAACACTAATGACTAACTCTTGTTTCTTGTGTTTCCTTGTGTGTGTTTAGCTATTAAAACAGGTTTTTACTAATCCTTCCATTTTGCAGAGCATCATTTGGTGAACCTGACATGAATCAAAGAACAACTTTGTGAAACTACTAACTTTTTGACTGTTTTACTTGACACACAGGTCATGCTTTGGCACTTTTGTTCGCACTTTAGCGCTATCATTGTTTGGTCTTCTAGCACTTTTGTTTCTACAATAGCGCTATTGTCCAAAACTTAGCGTTGTTGTTTATCTTATAGTGCTATTGTTCATTAGGTAGCGCTTTTGTTTCTTTAGTAGCATGTTTGTATTATTGTAGAAATATTCTATTTTAGTGCTTTTGTCCTTACTTTCACAATTTTGTGTTAAGTAGCGCTTCTGTTCTCACACAAAGTAGTGCTATTGTAACAAAGCATTGTAAAAAAAAATACCTTGTAACCGAAAACCCAAAAATTTTAGGCTTGTGGAAGCCTCCTAGACATGCGCATTTTTCTAACTTATTCTCTTTTGTACAGGTTTTGGCTAACCCCTACAATAGAAATTTTAGTGATTTTTAGCTTAGGAAGTAAATTTGTTTTTATTGCTAACTTTGTCTTTCAAGATGGGATAAAATAAACTCACTTTCTTTTTGGTTAAAAATAAACCAAACTTAGATTTGGGTTTTAAAATTCACCACATCTTTCATTGGGAGCTCTGAAAAGAACATCATTGTTACAAGCTAAAAAGAACCACAAAAACTCAAACAAAAACAATTTTATTTCTTGCAAGTTAGGAAACAAACTTTGTTTTGGTGCTTAAAATCAACAAAACAACTTTATTTCTTGCAAGTTAGGATTCATTTTCTTTTGGTGCTTAAAATCAACAACACAAATTTTGATTTCCTTGCATCAATTCAAATTAAAAATCACAATCCACACTTGGTCTTTGGGCAAATAAAAAGAACAATCAACTTGTCTCGTTTTTCAAAGCAATTTACTTCAGGCAAACGTGCTTTTCATTAAGTTGACTGGGATTTCATTTTTCCTAGTTTACTCAACATATTGCTTTTGAAGGATAAAAAGAACACCATGGTTGTTGGAGCAACATCTCCAAATAGATAGATCATCATTGCAATGATAAGTTAAAAAGAACAAGTGTATTTTGTGTTTGGCACACTTGTGCAAAAGAGTTTGTCGAGTGGTCGTACTTCTAACACACACTATCCTCTCCCTTGGCTTTCGTGGTCCTAGGTGTCAAAGAAAAGTGTTAATAACACTCAAATTTTATCTTTTTAAGAGAGGCCTGCCAAGAGACACATCACTCTTGGGAACGACCTCACACGGTAAATCCTTCGAGCCGCTATAGAAATCGGGTGTGAGCGAAAGCTGTAGCCTTGGGTATAGTTGTTCCTACAGTGTAACTTGCCGAAAGGACAAATGTGTTAGCATTTGACATTATAACAGACAATCAAAGATTGTTGGCATTTCAATAAGGATATTGAGAAAGTTGTTGATGATTATGGATATAACTAATTAAAGATGTTTATTGTCTTGATATTATTATTTTGTCATTGATGTCAAGAAATTGATTTTCTAATTTAGTATGATGTTGCCATATCTTGAGAAGTATGATTTGAAGAATATAAAGATGTCGGTAAAAGACACAGAAAGATTATGATGAATAAGAGGATGAATAAGCTATTCAAAGGGCAACTATTACCGAGTCAGACAATGATGAGATCATGATGTTTAGATTGTTTTGACATCATACATATGTTGTAAATTGTAAGGTTAATACTATACTATGTTATCAAGCAAAGAACCTAGTCGATAAACCCTAAGGTTATCGCTATCGGTTAATGAAGGTGGAATGTCTATCGAGTGAAGTTTAGTATTTACCAAGTTGTAACTGAGCTGTAACAGAATATATTAAATGGTTACATGTGTTATTTAATGAAGGAAGCTGATGAGCTAGAACTGATTAAATGATTGGTATGTCATAAATAAAGTTTGTTAATAATCTATGGCAATGGAAGATCGGTAAGAAGATCTACAGTTCAAATTGAACCGCAATACCCTAACACAAGTTCCAAGAAATATATGCAAGTTCCAAGGCGAGGTAAAACATTTTCAGATCGAAAGATGCATTGAACCTGGTCAAAGTTTGAAGATCTGATGGCTATGATTGATCATGAGAAATGTGATCAAGGAGATTAAGCGGTTATCTAATTGTTTATAAATAGGGAACTGTTGATAAACAATGCATGCAGGCAAATGTATGTACAGGGATGCTACATAGTGATTACCGAGCACAAAAGCTTGAAGACCTATTTGAATAACAGAGTATATAAGCCCAACAGATGGACAAGATTAGTTCTATGTCTAGATTGTATTGAGCAAATAAGAATCTGCTTTAACATTTTAGATGTGAAGTTGTAGATAGATTTTTATTACTGTTATTTTGTGAAAGTGACTGAAAATTTCTTAACCGAGTGGACTTAACAGTCTTATTTGTAAAACCCTCTAGCAAGGTGACATTTTGATTGAGTGTTTGAAATCCTTTAACAAGGTCATTTCTAACAAGGTGAAGATCCTAATAGATCTGAGGGAAATCCCTTAACCGAGTCACATCTAACAATGTGTTTGTAATCTTTAACAGGAAAATCGAGCATACTCTAGAAGAGTATATTTCTTAGTGGGTTCGAAATCCCACAGTGGTTTTTCCCATTTGGGTTTCCACATTAAATATGGTGTTATGAGGTTTATGATTTTTATATGCTTTTGAGTTTTTATGTTTAGCAGTTTTGGTTATATTACTGAAGTATATGTTACCGAGGTTGAATCTGATGTTTTAATGGAAGATTAAGTTTGTATGATTCACCCCCCCTCTCATCTTGTTGGCTATTGGATCTGTACTTATATTAAGTATCAGAACTATCAATTGGTATCAGAGCTTTGGACTCTAGAAGAAAAGTTTAAAGGCACTTGAGTTAAAGATCCAAAGATGTATAAGAGGGATGCACCAAAGCTGAACAAGTCAAGTTTCTCTACATGGCAGAAAAGGATGAAGCTGCATCTATCAGGAGTTGGAGAATATGTTGTATATTATTTGGAGAATGATTTCATCACACCGAGAACCTATCCATTGACAATGGAAGAGATAAAGGCAAAGCAAGAACATATCCAAGCAATGATTGAAATAACATCTGTATTGACCGACTCAGAGTTTAATGATCTAGAAGACTGCAATGATGCAAAGTCTATGTGGAATAAGCTCGTATCAGTATATGGAGGAGATGAACATGTTCAAAGAGTAAAAGTAGATAGTCTAAGAGGACAACTTGAATCTAGGAGGATGAATGAAGGTGAGAACATAACTCAGTACAGTACAAGACTAAAGGAGATTGTCAATCAAATCAAAGGAGTAGGTGGAACTATTAAAGAAAATGATATAACAAGTAAGTTGTTAAGAACCCTTCTACCAGCTTATGCAATCTGAGTCTCTGCAATCAATGAATTAAGGTTTGTACCTAATATACCAATTTCTTTAGATGCTACTATTGGTAAGCTACATGCATTTGAGTTAAGTAACTTTGATAATAGTGAATCTTCGGTAAATAAAGTTGAATTTGCATTTAGTTCTTTTCATCTTGATGAATCTAATGATTACAATGAAAGAAAGTATAAGTACTCTGAAGGAGATCACAGTGGAGCAAGTGAAATATTTTGTAAGAACATGGAATAAGTACACAAACTGTATGAGGAAATCAGAAAGCAAGAAAAGTTTGAAGCACTATTAGCCAAAAGGTTACCAAGAGGCAAAGGTAAGTATAAAGGAAAACTACCTTTGAAATGTTTCAATTTTGATAAAATAGGACATATGGCTTCTAACTGTCCTGACAAAGATTCTATTGAAAAGAGAGATTACCGAGATGATAGACAAAAAGATAATCATTACAGAGGACACTGAGACTTTAAAAGAAAAGATAGAAAGACATGCTTAATAGCCGACGAGGAATCCAATGATGATAAATCAGATGAAACTGATATAGAGGAAGTAGTTTATGTGGCTATCAAAGATGGATCAGATGAAGAAAGGTATGAAGAAAAAGCCCTAATATCTCACATAAACACTAATGATTCTTGGATCATAGATAGTGGATGCTCACATCATATGACATGAGATAAACACAAGTTTGTTATATTAGAAGATTATGATGGAGGCTATGTAAGATTTGGTAATGATGCACCATGCCCGGTAAAAGGTAAAGGATCTATAACACTTCTTGACAATGCAAGATGCAATGATGTTTATTGGGTTGAAGGTTTGAAATACAATTTGTTGAGTGTAGCACAACTAAACAACACAGGTTACCGAATAGAATTTCAGAAAGGAATTGTCAAAGTTCATGACAAGAATGAAAAGTTAGCTGCTACCGGGAAACAAACAAAAGGTAACACATTTCACCTTGACTCAACTCGGAACAAGTGTTTGTATGCAAAGATAGATGATACCTGGTTATGGCATAAAAGGTTTTGTCATGTAAATTTTGATAATCTGATCAAAATAAGCAAGAAGCATCGAGTAAGAGGTCTACCAAGTCTTGAAAAACCTGAGAATGCTATGTGTCGAGGATGCCAGATGGGTAAGATGACAAGATCAAGCTTTACAAGTAAGTCTTACAATTTTAAGGGAATTTTAGATCTTGTGCACACTGATCTTTGTGGTCCTATGAAAGTTCAAAGTTATTATGGTGATAAATATTTCATATTATTTGTGGATGACTATTCAAGGATAATGTTGGTAATGTTTTTAAAAGATAAATCAGAAGCTTTTCAAATGTTTAAATGGTACAAAGCAAGAGTTGAAAATGAAACAAGAAGACAACTGAAATGTCTTAGATCAAATAGAGGAGGAGAGTTCACATCTAATGAATTCAACTTATTCTACAATGATCATGGTATTAAAAGACAAGTCTCTGCACCAAGAACTCCACAACAGAATGGAATAGCTGAGAGAAGAAACAGATCTATTGTAGATTGTGCTAGAACAGTGATGATTGAAAAGAAAGTGCCACAAACATTTTGGAGAGAAGCAATAAGCACAACAGTTTACACCCTGAACCGAGTACAATTGAAGAAAGGTACTTTGAAGACACCATATGAAATCTGGTATGATAAGAAACCTAATGTAAGTTATTTTAAAATCTTTGGAAGTAGATGCTATGTTCACAAAGATGATAGAAATGACCAATTTGAACAGAAGAGTGAAGAAGGAACATTTCTAGGTTATTCTTCTAGAAGCAAAGCATTTAAATGTCTGATCAAATCATCTAACAAAATAGTAGAAAGTGCAAATGTGAAAATTGATGAATTTGCAGAAAGAAATGATGAGGAAAATTCCAAGGAACCAGAAGACTATGATGAATTTGTCTATGTTCAACCGACAAGTCTTACCGAGAAGACTATTGAAGAAAATGAAGAGAATATTCAATTACCGAGTGATGAAGAAGATCATATAGAGCCTACCGAACCTGTATTAGCCAAGTATGTCAGAAGACATCATGCACCAAGTCAGATTATAGGAGATAAGGATGATCCAGTGATGACAAGGAACAAATTGAGACAGAACACATGTATGATATCTGAATTTGAACCAAGAATAGTGAAAGAGGCATTTAACAGTGAAGATTGGATAAATGCTATGACAGAAGAGATTGATCAAATCAAGAAGAATGACACATGGACACTAATCCCAAGACCGAAGGAAAAAAATGTAATCGGTACAAAGTGGATTTTCAGAAACAAGCTAAATGAAAAAGGAGAGGTCATTCGAAACAAATCAAGACTAGTTTGCAAAGGTTATGCTCAAGAAGAAGGAATTGATTATGGTGAAACTTTTGCACCTGTTGCTAGACTTGAAGGAGTAAGAACATTGTTGGCGTATGCTGCTTTCAAAAACTTCAAGGTATATCAAATGGATGCCAAATCTACATTTATGAATGGAATATTAGAAGAAGAAGTTTTTATTGAACAACCTGAAGGATTTGTTGAAGACAAGAATAAAGATCAGGTATGTAAATTGAACAAAGCTTTATATGGTTTGAAACAAGCACCTAGAGCATGGTATGAAAGATTGCACTCTTATTTGATTAAGATTGGTTTTATAAGGACAAGTGAGAACAACAATATGTACATGAAGAATGATGAAAATGGAATACTGATCTCAACCATATTTGTTGATGATATTATATTTTGTGGAAATAACTCTTTATGTAAGAACTTTGGAAATAAAATGAGCAAAGAATTTGAGATGTCATTAATCGGTGAGATAAAGTATTTTATAGGTTTACAGATACTGCAAATGAAAAATGAGATTTTCATTACTCAATCAAAGTACATAAAGGAAATCTTGAAGAAATTTGGATTGGAGGATTCAAAACTAGTAAGTACTCCTATGACTACCAACTATAAATTATCAAAGAATGATGAATTTGCATCTATTGATGAGACACTTTACCGATCCATGATTGGAAAGCTACAATATGTTGTTCACAGTAGACCAGACATAACACATGTAGTAGGTATAGTTGCAAGATTCTCTGCAGATCCTAAGGAAACACACATGATAGCAATCAAAAGAATTTTTAGATACTTGAAAGACACTGAAGATTATGGCTTAGTATATCAGAAAGGAAATGATTTTGATTTAAAAGTTTATACTGATGCTGATTGGGCAGGCAACATTGATGACAGAAAAAGCATAAGTGGAGGAGCTTTCTTTTTAGGAGAAAGACTAGTGAGTTGGCTTAGCAAAAAATAAGGATGTGTTTCATAGTCAACAACAGAAGCTGAATACGTTGCTGCAACATTGAATTGTACCAATATTGCATGGATCAAACAACTGTTGGAAGGTATAAATGAGAAAGTTACCGAGCCAATAACTATATTCTATGACAATACTAGTGCCATTAACATTTCAAAAAATCCTGTTATGCACTCTAAGACAAAGCACATCTCTATCAAATATCATTATCTTAGAGAAGAAGCTCAAGAGAAGAAAGTGGTGTTGGAGTATGTTAGCACAAAGGAACAAATAGCAGATATCTTCACCAAGCCACTACCAAGGGACACTTTTGAATATATCAGAAGTAAGTTAGGCGTCATTCCCCTATCTTCTACTCACTGACCGAGTTTGGTGAAAGCATCAATCCGATGACTCTATCGTATATCTTTTAGGAGTTGATGCTGATTTACACACTTTAGGATGTTTTCTAAAGGTGTACAGGAAACATTGTAGGAAACGATACAGGATATCATACAGGGAACAAGAATTGAAGACAAAATGCTCTAATCGAGACTGAATTGACACATTACAACAGGAATTCACTTCATACAAGAAGAAATTATGTTTTAGTTCTTTACTTTTTGGCATTATTGTCAAAGGGGGAGAAAAATAAGAAAGGGGAGAAGACTGAAGATTGGAAAGAAGACTGAAAGAAGACTGAAGAAAAATAGAAGAAATCTAATGTATGGGGGAGAAGTTTGATGACAGCAAGAGAGCATTTCAGCATTTCAGAATCACAACAATCCGAATCTTTTTAAGGTCAAATCAATTGGTTTTGCCATCAATGCCAAAGGGGGAGATTGTTAGCATTTGGCATTATAACAGATAATGAAAGATTGTTGGCATTTCAATAAGGATATTGAGAAGGTTGTTGATGATTATGGATATAACTGATTAAGGATGTTTACTGTCTTGATATTATTATTTTGTCATTGATGTCAAGAAATTGATTTTCTAATTCAGTATGATGTTGCCATATCTTGAGAAGTATGATTTGAAGAATATAACGATGTCGGTAAAAGACACAGAAAGATTATGATGAATAAGAGGATGAATAAGGTATTCAAAGGGCAACTATTACCGAGTCAGAAAATGATGAGATCATGATGTTTAGATTGTTTTGGCATCATACATATGTTGTAAATTGTAAGGTTAATACTATACTATGTTATCAAGCAAAGAACCTAGTCGGTAAACCCTAAAGAACCTAGTCAGTAAACCCTAAGGTTATCGCTATCGGTTAATGAAGGCAGAATGTCTACCGAGTGAAGTTTAGTATTTACCAAGTTGTAATCGAGCTGTAACAGAATATATTAAATGGTTACACGCGTTATTTAATGAAGGAAGCTGATGAGGTGGAACAAATGAAATGATTGGTATGCTGTAAATAAAGTTTGTTAAGAATCTATGGCAATGGAAGATCGACAGGAAGATCTACAGTTCAAATTGAATCGCAATACCCTAGCACAAGTTCCAAGAAATATATGCAAGTTCCAAGGCGAGGTAAAACATTTTCAGATCGAAAGATGCATTGAACCTGGTCAAAGTTTGAAGATCTAATGGCTATGATTAATCATGGGAAATGTGATCAAAGAGATTAAGCGGTTAGCTAATTGTTTATAAATAGGGAACTGTTGATAAACAACGTGGGCAAATGTATGCACAGGGATGCTACATAGTGATTACCGAGCACAGAAGCTTGAAGACCTGTTTGAATAGCAGAGTATAGAAGCCCAACAGATGGACAAGATTAGTTCTATGTCTAGATTGTATTGAGCAAATAAGAATCTACTTTAGCATTTTAGATGTGAAGTTGCAGATAGATTTTTATTACTGTTATTTTGTGAAAGTGACAGAAAATCTCTTAACTGAGTGGACTTAACAATCTTATTTGTAAAACCCTCTAGCAAGGTGACATTCTGATTGAGTGTTTGAAATCGTTTAACAAGGTGAAGATCCTAATAGATCTGAGGGAAATCCCTTAACCGGGTCACATCTAGCAATGTGTTTGTAATCTTTAACAGGCTTTGCTTTTAACCGAGCATACTCTAGAAGAGTATATTTCTTAGTGGGTCCGAAATCCCACAGTGGTTTTTCCCTATTTGGGTTTCCATGTTAAATCTGGTGTTATGAGGTTTATGATGTTTATATGCTTTTGAGTTTGTATGTTTAGCAGTTTTGGTTATATTACTGAAGTATATGTTATCGAGGTTGAATATGATGGTTTAATGGAAGATTAAGTTTGTATGATTCACACCCCCCCTCTCATCTTGTTGGCTATTGGATCTGTACTTGTATTAAGTATCAGAACTATCAAAATGGGCCCCACCACAAGTTACAAGGCTCTTAAGTGAGTCACTGCAGAATGAACTTATGTCCAAAGACATAAAAAATTACTAAACACCTTTATGTAGTAGCCCACTCGTTCTATTGATTGAGGATATTTGTGATAAATTCAGTGCAAGAGCATAGAAGGTTTTGCTCCCAAGATACTTACCATACATATTTCCTTGAGTAGAAACATAGCTTTTTAAAAGGTTACTTGTAGCCCAATAAAAGTGATGACTCCCCCATCATAGGGATCATCTATTTGTTATGCTCATGCAAGAATTAGTATATCACATCCTTACTTGCCATGGTGGGATTCATAAGGTATGTAGTACCAAAGGTGAAGAAATATCAAGATGTAGGCTGAAATTATCAGAACTGGTCATTTGACCTTAGGGATAAAGTGTGTTTGAAGTGTCTTCATTTTTTTGTTAGACCAGTACAAATTGAGCCGACTTCAGGCGTCTTTGGAAAACACCTAAAATACATTTGAAAGAAAGGGTCATAAAAAGTCCAAAGATTGGGTTGATCTAGACCCATACTTACTTGTGTCTTTTGAGGCAACATTCTTGTGTTTGTGTGCTTGCTTTGTTTTCTTGTCAAAGAGAAATAAAAGAAAATCCAATTCCAAAACAAGTATTCATCCAACATAAATATTTTCAAAATACCAACAAAAGATCAAAAACCAAGAGCAACAACAAAGTATCAAACTATATGACCATTCTTCACATCTTGAGAAAGAAGAATCTTCATCAGGATATCAACTTGAAGAAAAGACCATTAAACTCAAAGGCTCTTATCAAAAGGAGGAAACTCTTCTATCTTAATAGACAAATCTTTGTCTCTCATAGAACCTTCTTATGTCACATGCATCTATATCTTCAAGGAAAATCAAACGAGTTTGATCAAGAGTCATTAAACCACAGAGTTTTTACTCAATATCGAGCTTTGAGTTATCACAAAAACAAGGGAGGCAAGACCAATCCTGCCTTCTTTCCAGACATTTGTATCACATATAACTCAGCTAAGGAAGAACCACCAACCCCTGAACAAGAAGAGGAAGAGTTTGTTCCTTTTGTAACACAAAGTTTTTATTCAAGTACATTTCATCCATTTCCCACATTCACACATCATCAATCCATTCCAACTCTCAAAACATCAAGAGGTTTTTTTGTCGTAAAGTTCTCTTTCGATATTGCTTGAATCAAACACAATACATCACTTTTTAGAGTGTCTCTACATCTAGGATAAACTCATCCTAAGGGGCATTTCTACGCAGGTTAAAACTAGTCTATGAGTAAATCCTCTCATTACTAGGTAGTTGAGTCTGTAACACATCTCAGATCTCTCTATACCTTATCATATCAAACATTGTCATCAAACACAACAAGAAATTCAAGAAAAAACTTTGGTCACATATACCTTTTAGTGCTAGAGATCCATATGTAAAACACTCCACCAAACATAAATCTCTCATTTCATCAACAACTCATCATCATTTTCACCCAACTTCAACAAAAACTTGTAAACAAAATGGCTCAAACTAGATCAAGGTCTAGACAACAAGAAATTGAGGAAGAAGAGGAGGAAAATATCAATGAATTCCAAGAAGCTCTTGGATAAAATCCAAATGATGAAAATCCAAGTACTCCTACTCCCGGGGCAATAGAAAGGGTACAACACAACCCTCTCTTTAATAGACTTTTTGATGAAATACTCAGGAGCAATGCTGATGCTCACTTTTTAGGACTTGCTCAAGAGGGAGCCAAACTACCCTCTGATTTTAATGTTGCACAACTAAGGCAAACATCAGAATGCCAAAGTCATAATGCAGATGAAAGAGGTTGAGGTCACATCAGATACAACCTTCATCAAGGTAATCCCCCACCTCCTCCTCCTCCAAATGACATAGACATGTTGTGGCAACAAGTCGAGAATCTTGCCCAACAACTTCATAGTGGTGTGAAAACTAATCAGTTTTCACTTAATGACATTTGTCCCTATCCCTTTGATATGAATCTTCATATGCCACCTTTTCCATGAGGGTTTGAAACACCCAAGTTCGAAAAGTATCGAGGAAAAGGAGATCCTCACGATCATGTTAGAGAATTAAATTCAGCTTGCCTCGAAGTGGCATATGAGGACACATGCCTCATGCGACTTTTTCCCCAAAGTTTGGGAGGAACAACCACATCATGGTTTTCCCGACTACCAGGTGGCATTAGGACCTTCGAAGAACTAGTCCAAAAGGTCCTGGCACATTACTCACACAACATTGAACATGATATCACCATGGCAGATCTATGTAACACTAAGCAAAAACTAGGAGAGCTATTTTCAGTTTTTCTGCAATGATGGCTTCAAATGTCTAGCAGACGTTCCCTTCAATTACCCAAACAAGAATTAGTGGAAATATTTATTTCCAACTTAAACGCCGAAACAAAATTTCACCTAGACGTAAAAGACACAGACTCTTTCAATGACATGATCACCAAAGGTTTAAAATGTGAGCGGGCTCTCATAAAAAAAGGGCTTATCAAGATATACAATGAGCCAAAAGATGGCCCTCGCCCATGCTTCAATAGTGACAAGCCTAACTTCTGGAACAAAAACAAAAACGTCGTCAATGACAGGGTTGTAGATGCAAGGACCATCAAAAGTGTACAACTTGTGGTCCGATTTGCAGGACAAAACCCCCCACCCAAGAATAACACAGTTGCTCCTGCAAATCAAGGACACAATACATCTCAAGAGGAATCCAGACAACACCTGCAAAATTTTAAACCAAAATGAATATACACTCCCTTAAGGGAACCTATTGAAACGGTGTTACGTCAATTGGTTTCTCAAAATTTGGTGACCTTACCCAAAACATCAAATTATGAACCTCAGATCAAACCTTCATGGTGGAGGGATATTGAATATTGCGATTTCCATCATGGGAAATGACATAAGACAAGCAATTGTCATAGATTGAAAGAACTTATTCAGGATCTTATTGATCGAGGTGAGATCGAAATCGAAGGACGCGACCCAAAAACAACAAGCAATGATCATCTCATGTTCAAAAATCCACTTCCATCATAAGATCAAAGGGGTCCTTCCACTTCAGGGAAAAACACAGATACCACTGGTTATACGCGCGCCACCTATAATTACACTATGAATCACCTATATGATGGTAGTGAACAAATTGCAACTAATACCATAAAAAATCCCAGCTCCACTTGCAATGTTGTTACACGTCGTGACAAGATCACCATAAAAGCAGCTCCACAAGGCACACCTTCTATCCCAAAGTAGTATAACCTTGTGGAACAGTTAGATAAGACGCTCACACTTATCTCCATCTTAGAGCTTTTGTGCCTATCCCCATCTCATAAAATAATCTTGGATCAAGCTCTCCAAGAGGCGTCGGTCCCTGCAAACCTAAATATAGATCAGTTCCAAGCTATGGCTGGAAATCTAAGGTCATCACCTTGTCTCACTTTCTTTGAAAGTGACAATACATCCTTCCAACAACCTCATAACGCCTCACTCCACATTGAAGGGTTTATCAACCAACATAGGATCAAGCGAGTCTTGATCGAAAATGGAGCAGGCCTGAATATCTGTACACTACAATTGGTCATAGCATTGGGATATGTAATTGAATCAGTGGACCCCCATAAGAAGATACTAATCAAAGCCTATCATAATGCAGAGCGTTCATCCAAAGGAGCATTTGTGCTACCAATCCGAGTGGGCCCAGTGGTGAAGCACATCATATGTCAAGTTCTGGACCTTCCTTTGTTGTATAATTTATTATTAGGAAGACCTTGGATACACGCCATGCAAGTTGTTCCATCCACCTACCATCAGTGTATCCAGTTCCCTCATAACGGTGTGGAAATTACAATCTTGGGAGATGCAAATCCTTTTGCATATTGTCACAATATAAATCATCAACCAGAGATTACCGTTCCCAACAATAGAGAAGCCATCTTGTCCACATCATATGTAAGTCCAACCTCTCTTTCCAGTTCAAACACCACTATACCCAAGCAAGAGAAGCTCAAGATGAAAATAGCAGAGGAAGGTCCTAGGGAGTACAATCTCAACCAACTCTTTTGTGTTGGACAAATGCCCACTTCTCCTAGAACTCATGGTAAACCTCAACGGTTACTTCAAACACCACTGGTCTAGCCATCATGCACTTTGACGCCTTTCATCCTTGGAAAGAGTCAAGAAGAAGAAGCCAGAGATGAAGACTTAGCAGAATGAATCTATAAAGACCCAATCACCGTGGACATCCCACAAGCTAAGCTTCCCACAGATCAGTATGGAAAAGGCCTTCTCATTATGCAAAGAATGGGTTATGATGGTCAGAGTGCTTTGGGACCTTGCAAGAAAGGACGACATGAACCGCTGCGGCTGGAATTAAAGCCCAAAGATAACACAGGATTAGGCTTTCAAAAGGCGATCCTTCCTAAACTCAAATTCAAAGGAAAACCCGACAAACCTCTATATCAGCCTAAAACTCTAAAGAGGTCACCTTTGATTATATTAGCAGCACCAAGCACCACACCAAATGCCCCACTGAGGCTAAACATCCCACCAATCAAACCAACAATCCCATCAACCGCAACAACACCATTAGCACTATCAGAACCCCCAATAGTATTGACAACACCGACAATTCCAGTAGAAGTAGTAGATTCAACACTACCAATACTCCCCATATCAGATTCATTAATCCCTATAATTCTTCTTGCAACACCAATCATTCCATCTATCTAGGTACATCAGCCGATCACACCTGCAGTTTAACTCAAAGGACATCCCAGTATGGTATAGTAATCGGATACTAGAAAGTGACTCAGAGACTGACTCACATGAGTGGGAATTTGATTTCATCTAGCTTAATACTTCAGATGAGGAAGACGCTTCACTACCTCCCCCTCACAAAGATATCCCTATTTATAGAGAAGCACAGATAAAGACCTCTTGGATTCCTGAATTGGAAACTTCTTCCACAGACCCTACATCACATCCTATGCTTGATTCTAACAGGGAGAGTACCATCAACGACCTTCACCACAACACCTTAACCCTCACTGACACCTCTTATGAACTTAACCTGATTGATGAGGTAATGCCTATTAAACATCCTAAACTCATCGAATGGAACCAATCTAATCCCCCATGCCTTGACCAATTCCAAAATGATGAGGCGATCATTAACATTTTGGAATTGAGGGATAACATACCAAGCGGGGATCACAAAGCTGGATTCGCCATTGAACTTAATAGCGCAACCTATTTTGGGGCAGATGCCAAACCTTTCAGCTGCAAAAATATAACAATAAAACATGGATCTTCCAGTGAGAACCACACTGTGGCACTATTTGATCCCACAAAAGTAAAAAGAAAGAGCGTATCCAATGGTGAAAACCTCTCTAAGGCTCCTGAGGATGAAAGGTTTGAAATTCTCCCCTCTAGTACACAGCAGGAACGATCAACAATTCTCATCGAGGAAACCAAATAATACAATGTGGGGACTCCTGAAACTCCTCACCACATACATTTGGCATCTCTTTTGACTCCAAAGGAATATCCCAAGTTTGTCGAATTCTTCAAAAAATGTCAGATCAACTTCGCATTGTCATATGCCGACATGCCTAGTCTTGATCTTGATTTAGTCATGCATCACCTCACTGTAGCAGAACAAGCTAAGTCTGTCAAGCAAAAGCTTCGCAAGATGCATCCCCAGATTGCGGTACTAGTCAAAGAAGAACTTAAGAAACTCTTGGATGTGAATGGATATCCAATATTGTACTTGTTAGAAAACCCAATGGGGGAATCCGTATCTATACTGATTTCAGATATCTGAACAAGGCATGTCCTAAAGATGACTTCCCCCTACCAAACATCAACATAATAGTGGACCTAACAGCAGGACATGCCATGCTTTCTCTCATGGATGGTTTTTCAGGATACAACCAGACAAAGATCGCACCAGAGGATCAACATAAGATGACCTTCACATGTCCATGGGGAACATACTATTGGAATGTAATGCCTTTCGGTCTAAAGAACACATGAGCAACTTATCAATGAGTAATGACCACCATCTTCCATGATATGATGCATACCATAATGGAAGATTATGTTGATGACTTACTGGCAAAATCACTAACAAGAGAAGGCCATCTGAACATATTAGAGAAAATATTTGATAGACTGGAACAATATCATGTTTGACTCAACCCAAAGAAATGTGTCTTTGGAGTAACCTCGGGGAAGCTTCTAGGATACATTGTCTCAAGCAAAGGCATTGAGGTCGACCTAGCCAATGTCAAAGCAATCATGGACATGCCACCTCCATGGAACATCAGTCAGCTAAGGACATTACAAGGATGACTATAATCCATCCGAAGATTCATTGCACAACTGGTAGATAAGTGTCACCCATTTACACACTTATTACACAAGAACATCCGCTTTCAATGGGATACCAGATGCATAAAAGACTATCTCACGAATACACCATTGTTGATCCCACTAGATCTGAGTAGACCTCTATTGCTCTACATTCCAAAAACAAGTACAACATTGGGTGTACTACTGGCACAACACAATGCAGAAGGGAAAGAGTGTGTTGTTTACTACATCTCTCACACACTGGTCGGCTATGAACTCAATTACACCCCTATTGAGCGAGCTTGCCTAGCAATAATTTTGGTAGCCACTAAACTGAGGCACTATCTGTTAACACATAAAGTACAACTCATTGCCAAGATTGATCCACTAAAGTACTTACTCAACAAAACAACATTGACAGGCCGCTTGGCCAAATGGGTGATGATTCTAAGTGAATTTGACATCGAGTATGTGGACCGTAAGGCTATCAAGGGCCAAATTATTGCATATCAGTTGGCTGATGCACCCCTCACAAGCGATCATCCTCTCATTTCCAATTTTCCAGATGAAGAGATATTCATGATCACAACATCACAACCATGGAAACTATACTTTGATGGTTCATACACTAGGCATGGCTCGGGGGCAGGCATTTTGTTTATCACACCTCAAGGTGACAACGTCCCGAAGTCTTACAGACTCACATTTCCATGCACAAACAACATAGCAGAGTATGAGGCCTTGATCACAGGACTCAGACTAGCCATACAATGGAAATTAAAAGAGCTACAGATATATGGCGACTCCCAACTGGTCATCCGATAAGTAAACGATGAATATCAGACCAAGGATGACAAACTCATGTCGTACAAACAAATGGTGGACAGTTTAAAAACGTCATTTACTACTATCACCTTTGAGCAGATACCCAGAGATCAGAATCAAGTTGCTGACGCTATGGCTACCATTGCATCTCTCCTAGATCTTCCACAGAATTCAACACGCTACGAGTTCTTGGTCGAACAACTTTGGATTCCCGCTTATGATATCCCCGAATCCGAGATGATATGTCACCTTGTCAGTTCCAAATCCCCATGGTATGGTGAGTTCTACACCTATCTACATAATCACACACTTCCTCCTAACCAATCGTATAACCAACATAAAACCTTCATTCGCCAAACCGCTCAATATACCATTATTGTTGAAACCCTATACCGATGAAGTCTTGATGGTACTCTCCTTTGATGTTTGGAACAGGATGAGATAACAAAGGCCTTGGAAGAGGTACATGAAGGAATTTGTGGAACTCACGCAAGCGGTCCGTCACTAGCTAAGAAGATCATACGAGCTGGATACTATTGGCCATCCATGGAAAAAGACTCTTACTACTTTGTCAAAAAATACAAGAAATGTCAAGTTCATGGAGACCTGATACATGCACCAGCATAGGAATTACAACCAATCACAACACCATGGCCTTTTTGTCAATGGGGACTTGACCTTGTGGGTAAAATCCATCCATCTTCATCCAACGACCACAAATTCATTATTACCGCCACCGAATACTTCACAAAGTGGATCGAAGTTGTTCCACTTACCCAAGTCACCGGCAAGAAGATCACCTCATTCATCCTTAATTACATCATTTGTCAGTATGGTATACCCATGTCCATCATCACAGATAACGAACTCCCATTCAAGAATCGGGATGTTCGCAAACTTTTTGAGAAGTTTCACATCCAACACCGCTTTTCCACTCCCTATTACCGACAAGGCAATGGTCAGGTCGAAGCATCGAACAAGAACATATTGAGAATCCTCAAGAAGACAATCAATGATGTTGGTTGTGATTGGCATGTTCAATTGAATCCAGTACTATGGGCGTATCGAACTAGCATTCGATCCCCTACAGGCACAATTCCCTACTCACTGGTCTATGGAGAAGAAGCCATCCTTCTTATTGAGATTGAGATACCATCTCTATGGGTTTCCTTACATAATCTCATAAATGATGAAGCATATAAAGTATCACGTCTTCAGGACTTAGAGCTACTTGATGAGAAGCGACAAGCTACATACAATCACCTCAAATCCTATCAGTAGTGCATGAGCAGAATCTATAATCATCAAGTTAGGCCTCGCACATTTGAGGTAGGTGATCTTGTTCTTCAAGAGAATCCTCATAACCAACCAAAAAGAGAACATCAGGGAAAGTTTGAATCAAACTGGCTGGGTCCATATGAGGTAGGTGATCTTGTTCTTCGAGAGAATCCTCATAACCAACCAAACAGAGAACATCAGGGAAAGTTTGAATCAAAATGGCTGGGTCCATATGTTATCACTACTGTATTTGGGTCTTGGGCATATCAATTGGCTACTTCAGAAGGAGAACCGCTAGTAGATCCGATCAACAACATGCACCTCAAACGGTTTTATACATAAACTGCACAGAGCATCAAGCTCCCATACATACCAAAAAAACACCAAAAAACATTCAGATAAATTTCCTGAAGAAAATACAAAAAAAATCAAAATAGTAAAGGAAAAATCATGCATCCAAATGGTGAACAACCACTCCGGTGGCACCTTGGGTAAGTCCGATGGTGAAAACCTGGCAAACAGGCACCACTCGTAAAGGCTATAGCTCCATTGTTTTTCAGACTTGTTGCGATCACATTCATTGCATCCACACATCCATCAATCCAAACCATGCCTTGTTATTGATCTACAATCAAGGATAGTCCTTCATGCGTATTGCATTCCACTTTTTCATAGTCATGTCTAAACTGGGGGTAATGCTCTTAAACTATTTGATGGAAGTGGATTCTGCATTATTTGTGATTCATTAATTTCTTCATTCAAATTGTCTCATAAAATACCAAAAACATTCAAAACAATCACAAAATACCAAAAACATTCAAAACAATCACAAAATACAAAAAACATTCAAAACAATCACAAAATATCAAAAACATTCAAAAACACTCACAAAATTCAACAAACATCAGAAAACATAAAAAATCAATTAAAAACATGGCAACGCTTTGTATATACTCATCCAAGAAGATACCAAACAAATATTATGAAATACTCAAATGATGACCACATATCATATCAACCAAACAATCAACATCGACACATCAACTGTCTTAACAAGGATGCATCCTTCCTTACCAAAACAAAGACATGATAACATTTTCTTTGACAAGAAAATTTTGTTTAAGCTATCAAGTACTTGGTCAGTTTCATACGTTATTTCTTCATTTATATTAGGTTCCTACGCTACTTCGAGATATCCACAAGTGATTAGGGTGGCTGGGATGGTTCCTAAGTATCGTTTTGTTTGTGTGTTTTCTGCAAATTATTCCAATGAAGTTCTGGGGCATGTACTAATGGTGTCTACATGGGAAGTTCACTAAGCTACGTGATCATATGCAAAGTATAGTCATGGATCACTATGGCTTGCTGACTACAACATATACCTCGACCATATGAGCATGAACCATTATGGAGGGTCCATATTCTTTATTTATTTATGCTACTTGTTTGCAGATAAAATACTCTATCCTTGGTTCCTACTGTTTCATCCAAGATTGATACTACCCTTTCTCAATGATGAAAATAAAGAACTATGGATCATCATTTCACCTCATCTGTATATATTGCATTCCGTTGCATTCCATCCATCCATACATTCATAAATAGTTGCATATCATTCATACATAGTAATGATAATGGGTGCATACTCTATTTTCCTCTTCTTCCATAGGAATGAGTCATAGGTCCTCCATTTCTTCTATCTAACATTGAACCCCCCCACCCTCTCCATCTCGATAATCAACATCACATACCCTACATCGTGCCCCATCAAATCAATCAAGCCACGTTCATCACCATCCATCTCTAAATAGGAGGGATTGTGTTTCCTATCCTAAGTCATCCTATAAGCCAAGCAAGTTACTCTGTCTGTACAGGCACATCGACTCACACACACCTAGACTATCAACAGATACTCTGATCAAGTATCTTCGGGTCTCAACAGGTAATCGATCATGGTAATCCTAGACTACATCAGGCATTTATCATAATGACCTAGTCTCAACGGGGTTGCTATGATTCACCACAACCATCCATCAAACGCACACACTATCAATTGATCAACCAATCAACACAATCCAACAGACAATTACACCAATTGTCTAAGTCTCAACAAGTATTTTTCTTCATATACCTTGACTTCATCGGGAAATTACATCAATTGTCTAAGTCACATCAGGTCACTTTGATTCACTTACTCAGAATTTATCTTGTCCAAGCAAACAACTGGCATCAACTGTCATGCTTTTACTCACTCGGAGCAATTAAACCAATTGCACCAGATTGTTCAACCAATTTTGATCAATTATATAACATCACTCGAAAGCACAACCACCACATTTTCACTGTATCTCCTGCATGACCTAAGGGTACTCACTGGCTTGATGTTTGTCCATATTCACTCTGATTTCTTCTATTCTTTAACTAATATTACTTATTTCTTCTCTTCTACCTCCCCGCCAATTTTCATTCTTTTTCGAGAGATCGCCCGATTTTTTGATAGTTTTGGTCCATCTCTCGAGGGGGCATACGACCCATTATATTAACATTTTATGGGGCATATTTCTTCACACCTATTTTTCTTTCTTTGAAACGACGTGATAAACCGCACCATCTCAAAGAGGGGCAAATGTAGTCACATAAATCTGTCCATTTTAATTAAATGAATATTTGTTATTTATTTGATTAAAAACCCACTAGCCATCAGTTAATTAAATTAATATTTAATTAATTCATCTTCAAACATTCTCCTATTAATTCGATAAATTATTCAATTTATTTTAATTAATTCATTAAACCAAATTCACAATCAATTAAATGAATAAATCACATTTATTCAATTTAATCCCCTTTCCTCTTTTAAATAAATTAAATAAAACATTTATTTAAATCATTAAATCCCCCCCCACTTGCATTTTCCTAAAAATGCAACTTGCACTTATTTGTTGAAATAAATGCATTTTATTTTAATAAAATCCTATTTTTCCCTCACCCACCAAACCCACTTGCCATCCTAATCCCCTTCTAGATTCTTCTAAACCCCTTCCTAATTAGCCTAATCCATCCCCTAAATATTGTCACATTCCTAAGAAACTTGGAGTCACTTCTCAAAGACTCCAAAGTCTTTGAAAAGCATTTAATGCTTTATGTGTCCAACAAGCTAACCTCTGAAGTTTTCCAATTCACTAATGGCTCTTACAAGACCATTAATGGCTCTTAAATGACCATTTATGGTTAAATCCACTTGCACCTATGGTTAGGTACTTTTGACCCCTAACTCAACCCTCATGTAGCCCATGTGTCTCCTCAAGCATTTAATTCTTTGACCATGGTTATCCTTACTAACTCTTGCACAAGAGTTTATCCATTGGATAAAAGCATTATTCTTTGGATAATGAATTTATTCACTCAACCCAACTTTAACCTTAACTCCCAAGTTAACCCTCAGGTCATGTCAAGCATTTAATGCTTCTTCCCTCTCCTTTCAACCCATCTCAGCTTGACACTTGTCATCCTAGGATTGGGTTGAAAGTCCTCGCATGGATTGAATATCATTCAATCCTGACCCTTGTTGAGATTATTCAATCTCAACCATCCATTGCTCCATTTTTCTTATAAATAGAGCCCATTTCTTCATAATCCAGATCCTGAAAACTTGTATGCATTTACATTATAGTGAATTTGAGAGAAGAGCATTTAGCATAAAATCATAAATATATTGTTATTTTGGTCTAAAATAAATCATTCTCATTTCATAGCATCTAAATATTAGTTTGTTCACACTTGCATAACATTTAGAATAATCATTTGTCAATCTTGAACCTCCATAAGGCATCCATAGTGCAAAAAGTTGTTGAGAGCTATACTAATTTGGAACTTGGAGAGGAGAGGAACAAAGAAGGAGAAGCTACCAGCATGGTAGAGAGCATATGGAAACGTTTAGTTACTTTTTGTAGATTCCTTAAGCTTTCTATTTGTTTAGTAGTGTCTTTCTTGATATGCTTGCTTAGGATAGTATTCAATCTTTGATTTGCTAACACTAATGACTAACTCTTGTCTCTTGTGTTTCCTTGTGTGTGTTTAGCTATCAAAACAAGTTTTTACTAATCCTTCCATTTTGCAGAGCATTACAACTATTGGCACATTTGCAACAGGAGCATCTTCAACCCTAAACTGCAATATGTCTTCAAATACCCCCCATTCCATCTGTGAAACATCTCTAAGAGAAGTTCTATAAGAAATTTAATCAAACCATGATGGCTGACAGAATGGTTTCCATTCTTTCGTGTTTCTTTGACACTTATGGAAATGAGGTGGTATAGAAAATTAGGGACATTCACTCTTTGGCCATGCCATAAATGACTAAGCAATTTGAAATGGGGCGAATGTAAATTTGAATACCTCCCTTCACAAGTAATGTATTTCATTACATATAAAGCCACTTGGGACCATTCTGCTGCTAGGGAAACCCTCCTGGTTCCTTGCTTGTCCACTATTAGAGGTCCATCTGTGGGAAGTGTAAACTCTACTCTGGCGCTTCTGGCATCTTTTGATTCTGGAAATAATTCTCCTTCCTACGACAACCTTGTAACTTCAGCTATCTGCTACTTCGTAGCAATGACCCTTAATCCTTTAATAGTAGCCTCTCCTTCATTGAATGAATGCATAAACTCTATGACAATTTCTTCATTATAATCCCTGATTTTCAGAAAGTAAACAATCCAACCATGCTGCCTAAAATAATGCTCACAAAGAGTATCCTGTAGCAACTCATCATGGATTGTTGGTTCATGGCAGATTGGATCTCCACCCATTTCTTACTATGTTAATGTAGAAAACTCTGCAGCTGAGAAATGGAGAACCAAAATATTCTACAGACTGAAAATTGAAACTTCCTTACATATCTCCAAATTTGGCAGTAGAGTTTGGTGGCAGAGTTTATTAATTTCTTATGCCAAAGAATATCTTGTTAAAGAAATGATGGCAAGTAATCAAATCAAGGTACCGAAAAGGATGAGTAATTACTAATTTTGGAAACCGAACCATAAAACACCCCCCCAAACTTACTTTGGCACATGTCCACATAGGCAGAAAGGATGTAGGGAAGTGTACACGAATTTAGGAAAGGAAATAATCATAATGAAATCATAAATGCGTAATTAAAATAAAATACAATATGTACATACCTGCAGTCGTACGAGAAGAAAGGCGAAATGAAATGAAATGACAGATAAGAAAATGAGATGGGATGACTTGGATGAAATTTTATTTATGGAGAATAATATTTTCATAAGACGTGGAAATATTTTTGTGATATGACGCGAGGAGAATTATGAAGTGGCAAGCATGTTCACTGTAGTGGTTGCAGGAACCTTACCTCCATTACTTTGCTCAATTGCTGAATGAACTTGATCAGTGGCTGCAGGAACTTGATCAGTTGTTGCAGGAACTTGTGTTTGATCATTTTTAGGAAATTGCTGCAGGAACTCCTCTTTACTAGTCGACTTATGATAAAGACGCAATCAGTGACCATTCACCAAAAGCTTAAATCGAACTGGGTCAATTGTGGTCAAATGAACAACTCCATTGTTAAAAACTTTCTCTATCTCATATGGACCTAACCATCTGGTTTGCAACTTTCCCATAGTATCTTTATATCTGGAGTCATACAATATTGCCCAGTCACCGTCTTTGAATTTTTTCTCTTTGATATATTTATCATGCCACTTTGCTCTTTGATTTTGTATCACATCTGTCTACAGGACAACCATTTTTCTCCATTCATCCAAAGCATTCAATTGCTGAATATGTTCGTTTTGTGCTTCAGAAAGTGTCAAATTTAATTGCAAAGTTGTCCTTAGAGTTTTATGCTCAAACTCAATAGGCATCATTGTTGCTTTTCCATACACCATCTCAAAAGGTGTAAAACCAATTGGTGTCTTCCAAGTTGTTCTATATGCCCAAATTACTTCTGAAAGCCTATGAGACCAGTCTTTTTTTATGAACAACTACTGTCTTGGTAAGAATAGCCTCAAGCTCCCTATTTGTAATTTCTACCTATCCATTAGCTTGTGGATGATATGGGGTAGATTTTTTGTGCCTTATATTGTATTCATTGACCAAGGTTGCAATCAATGTTGAAGTAAATTGTGGGCCTTGGTCTGATACAATTTCCCTTGGTACTCCATATCTTGTAAATATCTCCTCATAAAAAAACTCAACCACCTTATTATCTCTTGCATGTGTCATGGCACGAGCTTCCACCCATTTGGTTACATAATCTGTACATACTAAAATGTAGGATTTTCCATTAGAAGGTGGATCATTTGGGCCAACAAAATCTAATCCTGATTTATTAAATGGTGCAACCAATATTTGTGGATACAATGGCATCTCATCAGATTTAGTAGGTCTCCCCATGCACTGGCATCTGTCACATTTTCTTGTATATTGTGTTGCATCCTTATATAATGTGGGCCAATAATATCCTGTATTCAATATTTTGAGTGTTGTTCTTTTAGCAACAAAATGTCCTCCACACGGCTCATCATGACATGCATGCAGGATATCATATGTTTCATCTTCTTTTACACATCTCCTCATGACTTGGTCAGGTCCAGTATAAAACAAACAATCAACATCTACTAACAACCTTCTTTCCTTAGGAGAGAAATGAAGTGGCATTTTAGCAGCAACTAAATAGTTGGCAATATCAGCATACCAGGGATTGTGGGATTGTATAAGGAATAGATGTTCATCCGGAAAAACATCATCTATGGCTGTAGAATCTTCCTGTAACTGAAGTCTTGAAAGATAATCTGCAACCATCTTGGGCTTCTCGGGTTTATCAACAATTGTGATATCAAATTTTTGCATCCATAATAACCAGCGAGCTAATCTACCGGTAATTGAAGGCTTATTCATGAGATATCTGATTGCAGTATGATCAATATGGGATACCCTATGATATAGTGCCTGAATTTGTTGAGTGCATATATAACTGCTAACATTTCCTTTTCAGTGACTGCGTAATTTAACTCAGGCCCCTGCAAGTTCTTGCTAATATAATATATTGGACTTTCCAAATTATCAATCTTTTGTCCTAATACTGCTCCTATTGCATAATCAGACGCATCTATATGAATTTGAAATGGTAAAGACCAATTCAGACCTTTAAGAACTGGTCCTTGGGTCAAAGTGTGCTTAAGCTTCAAGAAAGCTTCATTGCATGAAGAAGTCTTTCTAAATTTCATATCCTTGGTAAGTAGAGAATATAAGGGACTTGCAATTTTGCTGAAATCTTATATAAACCTTCTATAGTATCCAGCATGACCAAGGAAACTTCTTACATCTTTTTGCTTCACCGGTGCATTGATATTCTGAATGACTGCAGGTCAACTTGTATTCCTTTTATAGAGATATGATGACCAATGACTATTCCTTCCTGCATCATTATGAAGAACTTCTCACTGTTTAATGACAAACTATAGTCTTCACACCATTGCAAAACTTTTTTCAGGTTCCCTGATGCTTCTTCAAATTCAAAACCACAAGTAGTAAAGTCATCCATATAAATTTCTATGATGTCTTGAGAAATATCTGAAAATATACTGATCATTGCTCTTTGAAAAGTGGCTGGAGTATTACACAATTCAAAAGTTAGAACAAAATATGCATACGTGCCCCAAGGACAAGTAAATGTTGTCTTTTCTTGGTCCTCTGGGGCTATCTGAATCTGATTGTAACCACTAAATCCATCAAGAAATGAAAAATATCTCTTCCCAGCCAAAGACTCTAATACCCGATCCACAAATGGCAATGGAAAATGATCTTTTCTTGTTGCTAAGTTCAAAGCTCTATAATAAACACATACCCTCAATTTTCCTCCTTTCTTAGGAACTATTACCAAAGGTGATACCCATTGGTTATCAGAGATAGGATAGATAAACCCAGTCTTTAACAACTTCTGCAATTCCTCTTTAACTATTTCTTTTAATGCAGGATTGATTCTTCTTTGTGGCTGTCTAAGTGGGCAACATTCTTCTTTTATATAGATACGGTGGGTGCAAATTGTTGGATCTATTTCATGCATGTCCTTGTAATCCCATGCAAAGGCATTTTTATGACATTTAAGCAAGTCCACGAGTGCTACCTTTTGAGTATCTAAAAGATCATTGTTGATATTCAAACATTTATTCAAATCAACTTCTATTTTGATAGTAAGATCAATTTGGAATATATCAGAAAAATGAGAAGTATAGACTTCTTGCGGCAACAGATTATGCAATATATCAGTAGCTACAGGAAAGTCTAAATATGCAATATTTGGTACCAACTCTTGCAATTGTTGTTCTTGTGTCAACTCATTTGTCATAATTTTATAAAGAATTGAGTCTTCATCATGTAATTGCATGAATGGCCCTCGATTAATCATCATAAGGTGATTAATAGAGTCAACTCCCTCAGATTCTTCTCCCAAAGTAGGCCAAACGACTTGTTGTTGATCAAACTGGGGTTGTGTAGGAGAATACAAAGCTAATGTTTTTGTAGAGTCATATCCCCTGATCTAAATCCAATATATGCATCAATCGTGGCAAGTCAAGGTCTTCCCAAAATCACCAGATATCCCCCCAGTGTTGCCTTCGGAGACAAAATCATAAAGTCTGCAGGGTATTCCCAGGAATCCAAAATAACAACTACATCTTCAATGATACCATCAGGTTGCACTGTAGAGCTATCAGCAAGCTGTAGAACTATGGGTGTAGGCCTTAGACTATTGATTTCAAGCTGCAACATTACTTCTCTTGTCATCACATTAATGGCTTCTCCTAAATCAACTAAAATATTCCTTATCTGGTTGTCATTAATGACTATACTCACTACAGGACTACTAGGATCAGAATATTTAGGAATTGAAACCTTTCCTAACATAATATCTGTCAGTTGACCCATCACATGCACTATTTGTGGATCCTTCTTCTTCCTGCCAAGTTTTTTTAGACATGCTTCTCTAAGTGCCTTACTATATATATGAACATCTTTGATTGCTTGCAACAATGGAATTTTAACACATACATGTTTCGCAGTTGATCTATGATATCAAAACCTTGCTCTTGTTCTGTAAGAACTTCTTTTTCTTGCAATCTCTCAGGAAATGGTGGTAATCTCTGCTTTTGAGGTATTGTGTCTATTGGATTAGAGATTTCTTGTTCTTCTTGTACCTCAGTGATAAATAGAGGAGATGGATTAGGCAGAGTTGTCCCAGATCGGAGGTGAATATCACTTATAGATAGAGAATAGGCTGGGTATTGATTAGGGTCAGCTGAATAAGCTTGTTGTTGTTGCTAAGATTTAATATTAGGATTTGGCATTGGCTAAGTGGACAACTCCGTTGGTTTAGGTGGGACAACAGTTGCTATAGGGGGAGGCATTATTGCAGGCGGTTGTGGCCATTGAGTAGGCTGTTGATAACCAGAAGATTGGATAGTCCATGGCTGACTCCCCCTCCATTGAGGAGTAGGTTGCCAATTCCCTTGAAACTGGCTCCCTTGGCTCTGAGGTGGATACCAATTTCCCTGTGGCTGTTGCCACTATGGCATTTGATTAGCAAAATGCTGCCCTTGGCCCTGATAACCATACCAGTTTGGAAAATTACCAAAATTTTGAGCATATGGTGATTGCCATTGATTATTTGGTACATAAGAATTTCCACTATAACCAGAAAAAGAAAGTGGATTCAAAGGCATACCTTGTCTTTGGAAATTTGGCCTTCTTTGAGCAACATAGAAACCTTGCTCATCCTCACCTTGTATTGGCTTGAAGTCAGGAACCTCAAGATTCGCAACCATTTTACATCTACAATGAGGGCAAAATTTCTACAAGAAATGCATCATCTTCTTCATGCTTCTTCTTAGTTCAGAGTGTATCCGACTAAGTAGCCATATTGTTTATGATGTCCTCCTTAAAATCCTTCAACAAATGGCTAAGTTCCATTCTAGAAACTCTAGTACCAGATGTTGATGAAGGCACTCCTGGCTTGAAACACCTATTCTTTTTAGAAGCAGATCTGGAATACTTCTTACAAATTTGTCCTATTTCATTCCACGTAGACTCTGTAATGTCACCTCCTCCCATAAGATCCAAAGAATCAGTGCATTCATCACTGATTCCCCTTAAAAATATCAATTTGAGGGTATCTTCATTTAGAGTACTATGCTTGGACTTTTTGACACTAAACATAAACCTTTCTAGATAATCTTCAAGACTCTCATCTTCTTTCTATGTCATTCTAAAGATATCATCCCCATGATGATCAATGCCTCTACAATAATCTTTATATTTTTCAAGAAACAATCATTTCATCTCATCCCATGTATTGATTGTGCTACTACCCAAGCTCATAAACCATCTTAAATATGATTCCTTCAAAGTGGCAAGAAATATTTTGAGTCTATGGGCATTTGTAGTATAATTAAAACTCCTACAGAGAACATCAAACTCAAACAGAAATGTGTTTGGATCCTCTATCACTAATCCATAGAATTTAGGGAGGGAAGAAGCTGGAATGTTCTTGAGATTAGCATTATCATGCTGATCAGATATGGGGAGCTCAAACATTGGGTCCAAAGGTGGTGGTGGTGGATTATTTCCACCAGGAGGTGGGTTTCCTTGCATTGGACTTGTGGGGGGAGTTACTATATAAAATTCTTCTTGTTGGGGTCCAAAGAGGAACTGAAGACTGCCTTCTAGAAATTCAGATTTAGGGTGGTTCAAATTCTCTGGGGTTTGATAAAGTTCAGCAAAAGGATTTATATCTGGGGAATTAATTTATGCATGATTAGGATGACTGGGTAGAAATCTACCTAGAACATCTCTTCTTCGCCTATGCATGCAGATTCATGAAATTTTTTTGAACAATCAGGAATACCAGAAAAACAATTAACTGAAAACTGAAAAGAAAATAACCATAACAGGTTCTTAGTATGACACCATCCCTAGCAACGGCACCAAAAATGTTCAACCCAACAATAAGAATAATAACTCTAGTTGAAGTCTCAACCTGAAGTTTGGACATTCACTTGGTAAAGTCACTATTTCTATAGCTAGTGTTCATTTGATTGTCAACCCAGGGACTTAATATTTGAAATGGGTCTGCACTATATATGCACTAAGTTTTTGCAACAACTAACATTATGCAGAAAATATAAGCAAGAATTGAAACTATTGAAAGGATACAGGAAAACTTATGCATTAACATAAATTCATTCAAGCAATATTGGCTAAGTTCAATGCTGATAGACATAAATTACTCTGTTTTGGTTTGGCTGCAGGAACAGTTAGTGGATCTGTTTCCAGTGGCTGTAGGAACAGTCAATGCAAAAACATCTACTGCAGCTAATAAAAGAAAACTAATCTTAACAAATGCACAGGAATACTCACCAAGTGGGCCCCCTTGGGTGAGTGATTCCAGGCTTCCCAAAAACAACTCTAAGTGCTTAGAATACCATATTTTTATTCATTGTTCTTTGGAAGTCATTACATGATTTAACATAAAAAGAAACTCAAAAACACTTGTAAAAATCCTCTGCTCTGCTTTCTCTCTTTTTCTATCTAACCTCTAAGAAGAGATGAAGAGCTTATTTTAAAATAAATCATCTACTTTATACAACACATATCACGCCGAAGAGAAGAGGCGGATACCTAATCGAGAAAGGAGATAGCTGGAGTTAAGATACAAAAAATGTGGATCTAAACCGAATCACAATCATAACATATTGTGGTGGTATTTACAACACCAATGTCCACTTGAGTTAGACATCAGTAGTATCATGTGATTGCTTCTCCTATGTCATTCCTTACACTTTTCAGCATTTATGTTGTTTGATCTTTCAATCATCTTCTTGAATATCTCTTCCTACAACTGGTGTGATAGGCGAGCCTCCACCGCAACATCATTTATTCCCTACACTTCAAAAGAAATAACATACAAGAACATACATACATATTTTATTTAATCAGGACATCTATTAATTTCACACATGATATTTCCCTAAACAATCCGCATGGCAACAGGAATGAATGACATGGCTGTAGGAATAAACTAACAAAGATAAAACATGTTTTAATAGGTTCGGGCTAACATCTGAAATACATATAGTAAACTTCAGATACATCATTACTACTATGTATATCAAAATATGACAAAAGCTCAAGAGTTCTAAGGATAAAAATATGCCAATGTCTCAACTCATCAATCATCACATTACATGTGAATGGAGATCAAAGCACGCAATGACCTTGTTGTAGCCAAGTCAATGAAGTACTTGGGAAGAGGTCAAAGTTGGTCTCTCATTCCACGTGGCATGGCATATTGTCCCCAAATTTAGGGTGCACACGTAGTGGATCCTCACACCAATGTATATATAGGTTCAAGCACATATGTATATACATGTACATGCACATTCATATATACATGTACATGCACATATGTATATACACCTACATACATACATAAATGTACATGTCCATATAGTGAATGTCTTCAAATTTGAGTTGTAAGTCATGTAGATTCATACATGTACATACACGTGCATACACATGTGTACATACGTAGACATGTGCAACCACATGCGTAAATACGTAGACATGTGAATAGACATGTGCAAATACATACACATTTTCACATACATGCCATTGTTCATGTCTAAGGGTTTGAGGGTTTGAGAGTTTCTAATTTATTGTTAATGCATTATTTGAAAAAAACAATACTAGTTACATTGAAGCATGGCAAGTATTAAGTATTTCATTTGTGAACATTCAAAATTTAATTTAAAGCATTGGGGACATCAAAACATTGAAACTATTGAAACATGACAAGTATTGAAACTATTGAAACATGACAACATTGAAAGTATTGAAACATGACAACCATTAATGAGTTCATTGAAAGAAGAACAGTAAAAGTATGTTGACAACTAACTCACAATCAACCAAATAAACTTCTATTTAATTGAGTGTAAACCCTCAGACATGTAACCATTCAAGCATTGAATATACATTTAAGCATTGAAGCAATGAATTGAAATTTGTTAAAAATTGAGACAATGAAACCATTGAAATAGTGAAACCCTTCGAACCATTGAAAGCATTCAAACTCTCTTTGCCACAAACCCTAAAACTCACAAAGACTCAAACATTCAAATATTCAAATATTCACTTGAACTATTGAAATCGAGAAAACCTCAAAAATTTCAACATTGGACAAATTCAAACATTTGCACCATTGAAACAGTCGGCAAATTCAATTATTTGCACCATTGAATAATTTAAATCATTGGGGACATCAAAACATTGAAACTATTCAAACATAACAACTATTGAAACTAGCGAAATATGACAAGTATTGAAACTATTGTAACTTGAGAACATTGAAAGTTTTGAGACATGACAACTATTGAAACGTGACAATCACTAGTGAGTTCATTGAAAGAAGAACAATAAAAGTATGTTCACAACTAACTCGCAATCAACCAAATAAGCTTCTATTTAATTGAGTGTGAACACTCATAAATGTAACCATTCAAGCATTGAATGTACATTTAAGCATTGAAGCAATGAATTGAAATTTGTTAAAAATTGAGACAATGAAAACATTGAAAGAGTGAAACCCTTTGAACCATTGGAAGTATTCAAACCCTCAAACTCTCAAACCCACAAACCCACAAACCTTGAAACTCACAAAGACTCAAACATTCAAATATTTAAATATACACTTGAACCATTGAAACCGAGAAACCCAAAAAACCCTAAAAAATTCCAACACTCGACAAATTCAAACATTTTCACCATTGAAACATTCGACAAATTCAATTGTTTGCACCATTGAAACCCTAATCAATCTCTTGAAAAGTGAAACAATGAAACCCTTGGAAACCAAAGGCATTGAACACTCCAAAGCATTCGATGTAACAAAGGAAACCCCCAAAACCCTATACCCTCAACCATTTGAGCATTGAAACCATTAAAACGAGTGAATTCAAAAGCCTCTGAGAAATTGGAACATTGAAACATTTGAAACACTGAAACCCTTGAACATTTGATCAATGAAACCTTGAAAACTGAAGGCATTGAACTCTCCAAAGCATTCAAGCATTGAAACCATGTAACAAAGGTGTAGACACATAAATTTGTCTATTAATTAAATAAATATTTAATATTTATTTTAATGTACTAATATTCCTCTATTAATTAAATTCACATTTAATTCATTCATTCAACCCCCATTTTCCTATTTTAATTAAATAAACTACATAAATTTATTTAAATTAAAAATCCCTATCTATAACCCAATTATTAAATAAATCTAATTTATCTAATTTCCCTCATTCCTCTCATTTAAATAAATTTAACATTTATTAAAAAACACAAATCAAATTCCCTTTTTTAAATAAATCAATATTTATTTGAAATCCCACCCACTTGAATTTTCCTACAAATGTAAGTTGCACAAATAAATAGATTTTATTTCTAAATAAAATCCTATTTTCTCTCACCCACCAAATCCACTTGCATATCTAACCCTTCTTCTAGACTCTTCTAACCCCTTCTAATTAGTCTAATCCCCCTCTCTAATCATTTGCACATCCCTTAAGAAAGGTCACTTCTCAAAACAACTCAAAAGTCTTCAATAACCATTAAAGGCTTTGTGTCTCCAACAAGCTAACCTCTAAAGTCTTCTAAAACCATTAAAGGCTCTTACATGACCATAAATGGTTAACTCAAACTCAACCTTTGATTAGAGACTTTCTCTCTAACTCAACCATCATTTAACTCATGTGTCTCTTCAAACATTCATTGTTTTGACCATGGTTATCTCTTTTACTCTTGCACAAGAGTTTATCCCTTGAATAATAGATTTATCCAATAACCCAACCCATATGAGGTTACCCTCATGTCTCCTCAGGCATTAAATGCTCCTTCCCTCTCCTCTCAAGCCCTCTCATGTTGACACTTGTCATCATGGGATTGGATTGAAATCCATCACATGGATCCTAAACACATCAATCTTGACTTTTCACAAGCTCACTCAATCTTAGCCATTCAATCAATATTTTTCCCTATAAAATGACCTCATTCCTCAAATAAAAAAAAAGGCATTAGAGAGCATTAGAACATTTTTATTATAGTGAAATTTACATAGACATTAGGAGCTTTCTCACAGGAACCCTTTTACACTTGCATAGCATTTGTTTATCATCTACAACCATCTTGAATCTCTATATGTCATCAATGGATAGTGCTAAAAGCTGAGAGCTACACTCATTTGGGACTTGGAGAGGGGAGAAACAAGGAAGAAGCATCAAAAGGCATCATGGAAGCATCTTAGGGAGATTTATCTTCCTTCTCCTCTTTTATCTTGCTTTACTTACATGTTTTTTAATCTTTCTTGATATGTTTGGAAAGGTTTTAGTTCTTTGTGTTAGTTTTATGGTTGGAAACTAACATTTGAACTTTGTTTTTGCTTTGTCCCCATTTCCTCAACATCATTTGGTGAACCCAATGTGAATCGAACATGCAAAAGTTAAATTTTTTTAACTAACCATTCTAAATTTACATATTTTCACACACAAGTCGTGCTTTAACGCTTTCGTCTCGCGAAGTGGCGCTTTTGTCTCTGCTTTTGCATCTGGTTTTTACCTGCATAGTAGTGTTATTGTTCATTTTAGTGCCTTAGTTGTCTATTATAGCGCTTTTGATTTAATTTAGCGCTTATGTTGTCTGTTGTAGCGCTCTTGCACTGTTATTGCACTTTCTTTGAAAGTTATAATGCCTTTGTATAATGTTAGTGTTTTTGTTTTCCCTCAAATTAGCGCTTTTGTTTCGAGTAGAGAGCTAATTTTTGTAAGAAAAATGAAGTTTTAGGCTTGTCAAGCCCACCATTTTGCCTAACTTTTGAATGGATTTTGTAGGTCTAATAGTTTGTTGCAGGTTTTGGAAGGAGTTAGTTTAAAAGCATTTTAATTTCTTTGGTTTAAAACAAATCTTTCTTGTTTTCCAACAAAGGGATAAAATGAACTTCATTGTCTTTTGGTGCACTGAAAACACAACTCAACTTTTATTTGGTGCATAAAACGAATCCAATATTTCTTGTTTTTCAACAAAGGGATAAGATGAACTTCATTGTCTTTTGGTGCGCTTAAAAGACAACTCAACTTTTATTTGGTGCATAAAATGAATCCAATCTTTCTTGTTTTTCAACAAAGGGATAAAATGAACTTCATTGTCTTTTGGTGCACTTAAAACACAACTCCAACTTTCATTTGGCGCATAACAAAGAATCTCACATTTTCAGTGTTTGTTGACTAAGCTTGTTTTCAAAAGTCAAAATCATTTTCTATCTTGGTTAAAAAGAACACCATGGTTGTTGGAGCAACATCTCCAAGTAGTAAATATATCATATTGCAATGAAAGGTTAAAAAGAACAAGTGTCTTTTGTGTTTGGCATGCTTGTGCAAATTTGTAGAGTGGTCCCAATTCTAACACGCACTATCCTCTCCCTTGGCTCTCGTAGTCCTAGGTGCAAGAGAAAAGTGTTAGTAACACTCTAATTTTTTTATTTTTAAGAGAGACCTGCCAAGAGACACATCACTCTTGGGACAACTTTGAGTGGTAAATCCTTCAAGCCACTATAAAAATCAGGTGAGAGCGTGTCATGCCCAAACTTTTGGGCAAAAAAACACACAACAATATTTTTTGAACACTTAATTACATGCAACCTATGCTTAATTAGATGTGACAACTTAACAGGTTGCTCCAAGCAGAACCTTAAATTATAATAAAACATTTTTCTAACGTGAGCGATGAATAAAACAAATTTATCTAGAAGCCATAGGTTTCTATGAAACTCCTAGATGACAAAGTTAGGATATTCCTAACATAACAATTTACGATAACTCCTATAATAAAAAACGGAGCAAAATGATTTTTAAAGGGACAATAATATATTCACATTGAATGTCCCCTTTATTACAGTTGCAATTCATAATTCTTAATTAGATCGACTTCTACTAAATAGGCATAAATATAATTACTTGATTTAATAATAATTATTTACCTCCTAACAAGTTTCCTCCATCCGTGATAATGCATTGTTCCTTTATAACTTGATTAAATCTTGCGTCTATAAATTAATTATTAATTATGATTTTAACGTAATAATATTAATTAATTGAGCATTTGAAATTTGAAGTGTCCAACTTTAAAATGTTAATTGTTTTATTTGGTATAAAATTCCACCTAGGCTAAATGAGCTCGCAAGAACAAGGTCTTGGACTTATTTCGAATATATATAATTCCACCTCTATAACCTCTTCCAAAGAAATTATTATTATCTCACCATTTAATAAATAAATAAATTCATTTATGCAAAAATCTCTAAATTAATTGACAAGGGATATTATTAATCTCCATTCACCATTAATTGCTTTTAGGAACTAAATAAATTAATCCTAGCACTTAGTTTATAATGTCTAAATTTTATTTTAACAATAATTAAAATGTGATTAAACTATTTCGACTAAAGGGTCAATTAAATCCATAATGAAAATTGTCCTATAAAGTTTAATCTCAACAAAAACCTATATTTAGGTGGACTAAAAATATTTCCCCATAGCCAAAATAACTCACCCAATTTGTTATAAAATTTTCTAAAGGATTAAACTTCATAAGTATTTTAAATTTAAACATCATTTTTAAATATACCCATATGTTTATTAAAAAACATATATAAATTATAAACACCTAATAAATATTTAATCTACAATTTGCTCTCTCTCTCTCTCTCTCTCTCTCTCTCTCTCTCTCTCTCTCTCTCTCTCTCTCTCTATATATATATATATAAATATAAATAAATATGTTTTCACATTATTATAAAATATCCATGAAAACCCTAACTAAAATATATATTATAAAATGCCCCTTACATTTTATAATCTCTTCTTATTTCTTTCATACTACCCTAACCCTAACCGGGCTAGGGTTTTATTTTCTTCTTTTTGTGCAGGGCGGAGGTTTCACGTAGGGGGAGCAGTGGCCATGGAGGAGAAGTGGCAGAGGGTTTGGGGAACTTCATGGGGAGGGCTCCCCGCAGGGACGGCCATTGCCGAGCTTGAGGGTCACGACCCATAGAAGCGGCCTTGGCCGCTGCTATGGGGTGCCGCCCACAGAGCGGGGCCGAAGCCTCCCCAATTGTAGGTTGCGGCTCATAGTGGTGGCTACGGCCGCCGTTGGGGGTCGCCGCCCATTGTGCGAGAGGGGGGGGGGGGGGGGCGAGCTCCCCGAAACCTAAAGTTTTTTTTTTTTTTTTTTTTTAAATGAATTTCTTTTTTTTTTTTTTTTTTAAAACAATATATATATATATATATATATATATATATATTTGATGCATATGAAAACTAGAGCTAACTTTACTATGCAGTATATATTATTTTTTTAAAACTTTTTGACAGATTAATTTAAATTATTCAGATTTAGATCAATGCATTTTTTTTTCTTTATTTTAAATTCCATGTTGCTAAAATATGGGATAAACTATATAACCTTATATTTATTTCCTACAAATAAATAATTGACAGAATTAATAAATTTATACAACAACTATAAATATGTTTTTATTTAAATTAGATAGACTATTTAACTCTAGATTTTATTTTCTGCAAATAAGTAAATGACAGAATTAAATAAACTTACACAACAGCTATATTAATCTAGAATCATTTGAATTTAACCTTAGACATATGCATGTAAATTCTTTAAACCATGATTTGTATTGGAGAATAAATGGTTAGGACTAGATGCTTAATTTTTCTTTCACTAACATGCAAGCTTCCCTATTTCATTCTTTTCCAATAATTCATATGCGTTAAGGGGTAAAACAAACTTTTAGATTTCTAAAGTAAGATGCATACAACCATTAATATTTTAAGAACATTTCATAGCTAAGCCCAACAGAAATATTTCATTTATGCAATACTAATTTAACATAAATAATGCATTTATTTAAGGCATTTTTAGAATACAATATAGTCATCATTACAAGAGGGTGAGATACCCAAACTAGTCCCTCATTTCTATTAAATAAGGACTTTAAATAAAATATATCCATTTCCTTTCAAAGTAGATACAACATATAATTTCCCTTTACATTGCTGCAACTTAAAATATAAAATATTTCATTCCCAAATCTTTTTCTGCAAACAAATAAATCCAACAACTTCTACTTGTCCTTTTCATTTCTTCCAAACAACCTGCAAATAAATCATAGGCTATGACCATGGAGTGCTCACCTCCCAGCCTAGGCTTACTAGAAGCCACCCCCGAGCTTGGAGAACCAAGCCCTAGATAGGTTATAGACATGCAAACACAACAAGGAAGGGAAAAACATATAGCAAACACTTTCCCAACCAAAGCTACACTTCACCATAAAATGTGATGATTTTACATGGGTGGTAGTGGACCAAATACCTTGAGGAGACTGCAAGAATGGTAGAACAAAATGCCACCTCATGACAAACAAGTTATTTCATAAGATCATTATCCCCACATTCCTTATGCCCCCCAAGGAATCTATGCCATACTTTCTCCCCTTATGACCCCCAAATGCACAAACCAGGCCATGCAGCAAGGGTCACAAATACACCCCTTGAGTTTGCTCTCATAAAGAGAGTCTCTCACTCGAGGGTTGTAAAATTTCTACCACCTGCAAGACCATCCTACTCTCCCAAGAGTAGAAGGCCTTGGTTACTCCCAAATCATAGGAAATGCATAAAAGAAAATAAAAGACAGATCGCATAATAATAATTTTCACAAAAAAATATACAAGAGAATCACTTTCTCATACAACCAAACTTTCCAACATAGACATGCAACCTAAAAAACAAATAATAAAGAGATGAACCAACCTTCAATCTTCCCAAAGGTATGCTAGAACTAGTTTGAGGATGAGCAGCCCAAATCCACAATCCTCCCTTCTACACTTAGCCAAATTTCGAATCCAAAAACTAACTTTTCAAAATGCCTAGTCTCCAAAAATGGAGAGTGGGTGATTACCCACAAAATCTCTCATTCTTGCCTAAAAAGATCTCAGTGAGAGTTCTCACAGGTTTCTAAAATTGAAAAAGGAAAAAGTAAGAAAAAGATCAAAAAGGATCTCTCATCAAAAGGGAAGGTTATTTAACCTAGATGGCACCTTCTAATTTTGAATTTTCGCACATCTTAGAAAACCCACTTTTTGGGATGACTAAACAATCACAAGCGAGTAGACACATGCCTAAAAACACTCCTAACCCATAGGTATACCTTATGGACTTAAGGAAACACCTTTAAACTACCTCTAAGAGTCCATTTGACCCCTTATAAACCCATTTGAAGTTAACTTTCGGGTCAAACCTGAGTTGACCACTCCAAAGACTCTCTACCCAAGGAAATTTTAGAACCACATTCAAATGTTTGAAAAAGCTATAGTTGACCAACTCCCTTCAAGAGACAAGTCAAAATTCAAGACATAAATCAACGTGTCAAGTGACACAATAAAATACATTACAAAATTACACATGGAAATTGTCTCTTGTTGGATTAAATAAATCAATAAATAAAATTTAACACACATACATCATTTACTATTACAAATAAAATACGATACATACGGGGTCTTGTCTCTCCAAATAGACAACCCCTGGCTTTACGAATGTACATAGGTCTAGGTTTGGTTCTCCATAATGTTTCCATGGTCACATGGATAATTTTCCTGCGAATCTTAATTACACATTAGTAATTCCAAATAACCTCATATAATATTAAACACATGAATAAGAATACACATCAAACACTCTGCATACAATTTACATTTAAACAAATCAATATATCTTATATCCAAATAAATCCATATAAGCAATTATCATAATCCTCATAATTTGATCCATACATAAGACATGCATCCTATTTCTATCATCATAGTAAAGTCTTGCAAATCCAATAATGACATACATCATCTCGAAGTTATCCTATTCTAGAATCATATAAAGTTATGTATCCATTACACATCAAAATGTACACCTCAAGGTGAAATGATTCCGTAACCTGGTTCAAATTACTTTTCTCACCAATCTATCCATCTAACATAGCCCATCCTATTGAATTATAGCATTTATTAGTAAGGTCAACCATGGTCAACTAAGTTAACCAGAGCTTGATCGGGGAGGGGTTCTACAAAGCGAAAGCTGTAGCCTTAGGTGTATTTGTTCCTACAGTGTAACTTGTCGAAAGGACATATGGGCCCCATCGTGAGTTACCAGGTTCTTAAGTGAATCACTGCAGAATGAACTTACATCTAAAGACATCGAACATTACTAGACACCTCTTATTTTAGAAGCCCACCTATTCTATTGATTGAGGATATTTGTGAAAAGTTTAGTGCAAGAGAATATATGGTTTTTCTCCCAAGATACTCACCATACATATTTCCTTTGAGTAGAATCTTTTTGAAAGGCTACTTGTAGCTTGATGAAAGTGGTGACTCCCCCATCATAGGGACCACCTATCTGTTATGATTGTGCAAGACTCAGTATATCACATCCTTACCTGCTATGATGGGATACATAAGGTATGTAGTACCAAAGTCGAAGAAATGTCAAGTTGGGGGCTGAAAATATCACAACTGGCCATTAGCTTAGGGATAAAAAGTGTTTGAGTTGGCTTTGTCTTGTTTCATACCAGTAAAAATTTGGGCCGAATTTAGGCCTATGAACATACACGCATTATCAGGGTCAAAAAGTTCATGAATGGGTTGATTTAGACCCACACCTTTTGTGCCATTTTTGAAAAGGCAAGAATATGTGCTTGTGTGCTTGACGTGTTTTCTTGTCCAAGGAATCAACCATTTAAACCAAGCTACACCCCAACAACAATCTCAACAAAACAACTTCACAAATTCTTGCAAAAAGCTACCCATGCTTCGTGTTTGGAAATCTCTCAAATACGTCAAAAAGTCAATTTATAGAAAAACCAAAAAGAAGCAAAGTGAAAAGAAAACCCAAAAGAGAATAATTTTCTTATACAAAAACTGTAAGTTGTTGTTGAAACATCGCACTTTCATCCATCGATATCACTATTTTAGTCACGGTTTTACCGACAACTTTGAATTAGAACCACTTGCATCAAAAGATTTCTTTCAAAGAAGGGCTCTATCATATCGTCACAATCACGTTCAATGCATTCCTCCATCATACATTCAACAACCCACAATCACTTATTAGAGATTCCTAGGTTCACATAATCCTCCTACATTTTCTTCCATCTTTATCACTTCAAAATCATTTCCAAAATTAATCATCAAATTCATAGTCCCTTAGTAGAAATTCCAAGGTTCCCACTCATTCCAAACACATAAAAAATCCATTCAACTCTCAACACAAAGAGGTCTTGTCCTTAGTCCTTTCGGATATTGCTAATCATACCAACAAAATTACTTTCTAGTGTGTCTCTACATCTAAGATCAATCATCCTAAAAGGCATTACTAAACATCTAGACATGTTAAAACTATTCCATGAGTGCATCCTCTTATTACTAGATTGCTTGTGTTTGTAACAACACAAACCTTGCTACACCTCATCTCACTATTGTTAAGACATCAAACGAGTATTTCTAAAGAGGACTTTGTTGATACCCAACCTTTAGTGTAGGAGATCAAACATCCACAAACACTTCAACTCATCATCATCATCATAAAATCTTGGAACTATAAGAAGGGATCACACATCCACTTTTTCATTCATCTCATTCTCAACCACACACTTTTTCACCCACAAATGCGTGCTTCAAATATGGATAGGACTAGGTCTCAGAGTCATCGACAAACTCAAAATGAAATATGGGAAGAAGAAGAAAACGTTAACCCCTTTTCTAGAAGAGGAGACCCAGATACCCCTACACAAGCACAAATAGAAGACGCACTTAGCAACCCCAGATTTAACAGACTTTTTGAAGAAGTTCTCAAGGGAAGTGTTGATGCCCATTTTCTAAAACTTCTCAAGAAGGAGCCAAACTTCTCGCTAACTTTGACGTATCACAACTTAAGGATATACCAGAACAAGCCCAACATAGCCATTGACAAGTACAAAATCACGATGAAAGGGGGGCAAGGAATACACATAGCTATGATGATAACTATCAACATGACAACATCCCCCCTCATCTTACAGAAATGGATATGTTAAGACAATAGATGCAAGACCTCGCCCAGCAAGTGCACCCAGGAAGGACACAAAAGCAATATGCTCTCAAAGATATCTGTCCATATCCATTTGATAGAAACATATACATGCCTCCTTTCCCACGCACCTTTGAAACCCCAAAGTTTGATAAATACAAAGGAAATGGAGACCCTAGAGATCTTGTGCGAGAATTTTTCTCCACCTGCTTAGAGGTTGCATACGAGGACACATATTTAATGTGCCTCTTTCCCCAAAGTTTGGGAGGCTCAGCCATGCAATGGTTCTCACACCTACTCGGTGGGATCAGGACCTTTGAGGACCTCGTACAAAAATTTATCACTCATCATGCACATAACATAGAACGGGATGTCTCCATGGCTGATCTATGCAATACAAAACAAAAGAATGGTGAGTTATTCTCAACATTCTTACAAATATGGAGACACCTTTCTAGTAGACATTCCTTTCCCATTCCTGAAGAGCAATTAGTTGAAATTTTTATTTCAAACTTAAATGAGGAAATGGAATTTTACTTAGACATAAAATGTTTTGACAATTTAAAAGACATCATAGCTCAAGGACTTAAAATAGAGAAATCCCTTATCAAAAAGGGACTTGTCAAAATATACAATGACAACAAGGAGGGTCCAAGACCAGCCTACAACAATGACAAACCAAAGTTTTGGGCTAAGAACAAAAACATTGTTAACGATGGTGTTGTGGATGCACAAATTGTCAAAATCGCGCAACCCATAGTCAAAATTGCAAGGGTTGAAGATAATCACAACAACCCCACTTCCAAAAAAGGTAATCCTCAAACCAATCTAGGAAATCAACCTTCAAACACACAGCAAGAGGAACCTAAAACTATGTATTCGAGCTACAAACCCAATCACACCTACACACCCTTGGGAGAATATCTTGAAATGATTTTATGCCATCTCATCTCTTCTGATCTTATCACATTACCTAAAACATCAAACTATGAACCACAAGTCAAACCTTCCTAGTGGAGAGATAATGATTATTGTGAATTCATAAAGGAAGAGGGCACAAAATAAACATCTGTCATTGATTAAAGGATATCGTTCAAGACCTCATTGATCAAGGTGACATAGAAGTGGATGGTCACAATGCAAAAACTTCCAATAATGATCTTACCATGTTCAAAAATCCACTCCCATCACATGAGAAAGGAGGTCCCTCCCATCAAGGTAAGAATCAAGATAACATGACAAATTATACACGTGCAACCTATACCTATACTGTCAATAATATTTATGATGCCAATGAACAAGTTTCTACCATTACCATCAAAGGCAAGGATCCCACATGCAATGTTGTTACCTGTCGTAGAAAGCTTGTCTTACCAGGTGCACCATCAAGAGCGGCATATGTGCCCAAACATTATAACCTTGTGGAATAATTAGATAAGACATCATCACGTATCTCCACACTAGAGATTTTGTGTATATCACCCTCATATAAAACCATCTTAGATCAAGGTCTCCAAGAAGCATCAGTTCCACCCGACCTCAATATAGATCAATTTCAAGCCATGGTTGGTAGTCTCAAATCATCACCATGTCTCACTTTTGTAGAGAATGATGATGCATCCTTTCAACAACCGCATAACGCCCCTCTCCACATTGAGGGATTCATAAATAAACACAGAATCAAGCGAGTCTTGATTGACAATGGAGTTGGCCTTAACATTTGCACATTACAGTTAATCACAACATTGGGATATGAAAAAGATGCAGTAAATGCCAGAAAGCAGATCACCATCAAGGCCTATGATGATGCAGAACGCTCCTCTAAAGGGTGTGTCACTCTACCAGTTAGGGTAGGACCCATGGTGAAGAATGTGGTTTGTCAAGTCCTAGACCTCCCTCTTCCATACAATCTCCTATTAGGTAGACCATGGATTCATGCCATGCAATCAGTACCATCTACTTACCATCAATGCATCAAGTTTCCATATAACGGAGTAGAGATTACTATCCTTGGTGATTCCAACCCATTCACTTTTTGCAACCATATAAGGCATCAACCTGATATCACAGTCCCTACCAATATAGAAGCCACCCTATTATCATCTTACATTCACCCAAAAAATCTCACCAATCCACCGATCCCTACACCCAAACAAGAAAAGTTGAAAATAAAAGTACAAGATGAAGGCCCAAGAGAGTATAATATTAGTCGTCTTTTATATATTGGCCAACTACCTCTCTCACCTAGGACTTATGGAAAACCACAACAGTCACTCAAACCACTTGTTGCATCCCATACTACTACACTTGATGGCTTCATCCCAGGAAGATCACAGGAACAAGAAACTATTGATGAAGATTTGGCAGGATGAATCTACAAAGACCCTTCTGATACAGCTAGACAATAGGTCAGAATCCCAACAAAGAGGTATAGTAAAGGTTTTACCCTAATGCAAAAGATGGGCTATGATGGCCATAGTGCATTAGGATTCCACAAGCAAGGTGTACAAGAGCCATTGCAACCATTGTTACAACCACGCAATACAACTGGACTCAGATTCAACCCTGGTTCAAGCAGCTTTTCTAAGCTCAGGATTCCAAGCAAGCATAAGAGGACCACTTCTAAGATTACCCCTTCTAGAAGTAGGATAATGTCTATTGTAAATCAACCTACCAGGTCTAAATTTTCAAGTTACGAAAAACACTTCTCAATTTACAGCAAGAAAATGAATTATGTTACCCACCAAACTATCACTCCTAGGATAAAACTCTTGTCTACTTCAGACACCCAAGCAAGATCAACAACCTCGTTAGATAAAAACCCCACAACAACTATCGAAAAACCTTTCACATTAGCAGACATCACTATAACATATAGTGATAGAATTTTACTAAGTGATTCCGAGACGGATTCACATGAATACGAGTGGGATTCTTCATTTTCACAATCATTTGACGGGGTCACTTTTGAGGTTAAGAAAGATGAAGGAGATGCATTTATTAAAAACTTTTGGGACCCAGCTGATGAGGATACTTCAAAAACAAATAGGTCACCTCCCGAGCCTGATTATGAAGAGGATTGTATTGACGATGACCTTGGTTCCTCCATACTTACCATAACCTATGCATCCTATGAACTTAACCTGGTCGATGAAGCAATTCCAATTATTCACCCCGAACTCATTTGGTAGAACCAGCAAGATCCTCCACACCTTGGCACCTTCCAAAATGATGATGCAATCATAGACTTTCTTGAATTATGGGATGACATACCAAGCGGGGATCACAAAGCTGGGTATGCTATTGAACTTAACAGTGCAACTTACTTTGGAGAGAATTCCAAACCTTTCAGTCACAAAAATATTACAATCAAAACATAATCCTCAAGTGAAAGCCACATTGTGACACTTGTGGAAATAAAATAGTAAAAAAAAAGGACGTATCCAATGGTGAAACCCTCTCTGAAGTGCCTAAGGATGGAAGGTTTTACATTCTCCCCTTTAGCACTAATCATGAGAGATCGTCTATTCTCATAGAAGAAACAAAGGAAGTCAATCTGGGGGCACCTAAAAATTCACACATACTACATCTAGCAAAATTACTGACTCCATCATAAGATCTTGATTTTATAGAGTTCTTTCACAAGAAACAAATCAATTTTGTGTGGTCCTATGCAGACATGCCAGGACTTGATCCAAAACTAGTAATGCATCACTTAACAATAGTAGAAGGAACCAAACCAGTAAAACAAAAGCTTAGAAAGATGCATCCTCAGATCGCACTATTAGTAAAAGTTGAACTCAAAAAGCTATTGGATGTGGGTTTCATAACACCCATTGACTATGCAGAATGGATCTCCAATTTGGTACCAATGGAAAAACCAATTGGGGGCATCTGTATCTGTACAAACTTTAGAGATCTAAATAAAGCATTTCCTAAGGATGACTTCCCTATTCCAAACATTGATATGATCGTGGACCTCACAGCGGGACATGTAATGCTATCACTCATGGATGGATTTTTAGGTTACAACCAGATAAAAATTGCTCTAGAGTATCACCACAAAACAAATTTTACATGCCCTTGGGGTACATACTGTTGGAATGTAATGCCATTCAGTCTCAAGAATGTTGGCACCACATATCAAAGGGAAATTACTACTATCTTCCACGATATGATGCATACATTGATGGAAGAATATGTGGGTGATTTACTAGATAAATCATTAACCAGAGAGGGTCACCTTGTTGTATTGGACAAAATCTTCAACAGATGAGCAATATAATGTACGCCTAAATCCAAAGAAATGTGTCTTTGGGGTACCCTCCGGAAAGCTCCTAGGATACATTGTGTCAAACAAAGTAATTGAAGTTGATTCTACAAAGGTCAAAGCAATTATGGAAATGCCACCTCCTAGGAACATTAGTCAATTAAGAACATTGCAAGGAAGGCTACAATCAATTCGGTGGTTCATTACACAATTGGCTGACAAATTTCATCCCTTCACACATTTGCTTCACAAGAATGTTCGTTTCAAATGGGAAGAGAATTTCCAGCAAGAATTCCAGCAGCTAAAGGACTACCTAATGATGCCACCATTACTGATGTCACCATCTCCAAACAGGCCCTTATTGTTATACATATCAGTTACAGCTACGGCCTTAGGCATCTTACTCGCACAACATAATGCAGAAGGCAAAGAATGTGCAGTATACTACATTTCCAGAACACTGGTAGGGTATGAACTCAATTATACCCCTATTGAATGAGCTTGTTTAGTAGTAATTTTGGCAGCCACCAAATTGAGGCACTACATGTTGATACACAAGATACAACTCATTGCCAAGATAGATCCACTCAACTATCTACTCAGTAAAGCAACACTAAACCGACCATTTGGAAAAGTGGGCTGTGCTCCTCAGTGAATTTGACATAGAATATGTGGAACACAAAGCCATCAAAGGACAAGTCATTGTATATTAGCTAGTTGAAGCACCACTCACAGGCGAACATCCTCTCATTTCCAATTTTCTAGATGAGGAGATTTTCATAGTTATGCCAACACCACCCTGGAAGCTATATTTTGATGGGTCTTACATTGGACATGGTTCAGGAACAACATTATTTTTATCACTCCTCAAGGTGATAGCATGCCCAAATCATACAGGCTCACATTCCCATGTATGAGCAACATAGCAGAGTATGAGGCTTTGATCACAGGACTCTGCATGGCCATCCAATGGAATTTGAAAGAACTACAAGTATATGGTGATTCCCAGTTAGTCATACGACAAGTCAATGATGACTACTAGACTAAGGATGATAAGCTTGTGCCTTACAAGAAAATGGTTAATAAATTCAAGGAATTCTTCACAGCTATCATTTTTTAGCAGATTCCTCAAGACCAAAACAAAGCTACAAATGCAATGGCTACAATAGCCTATCTCCTTGATCTTCCACAGAACTCCACATGCTACGAGTTCTTAGTTGAACAACTTTGGATCCCCGCTTATGATATCCCAGAATCCAAGATGGTCTGTCAACTCATCGGTCTCGATTCCCCATGGTATGGTGAATTTTATGCCTATTTACGTGATCAAATCCTGCCCCCTAACCAATCAAACAACCAACGAAAAACCTTCATATGCCAATCCTCTCGATACACCATCATTGTTGAAACCCTATACCAACGAGGTCTTGATGGTACTCTCCTCCAATGTCTAGAGCAAGGTGAGGTGACCACAACTTTAGAAGAAGTACATGAAGGTATCTGCGAAGCTCATTCAAGTGGCCCTTCATTGGCTAAAAAGATCATGCAGGCAGGATACTATTGGCCTTCTATGGAAAAAGACTCCTACTACTTTGTTAGAAAGTGCAAGAAGTGCCAAGTTCACGGAGATCTGATACATGCCCCAACACAAGAATTGCAATCTATCACAACACAATGGCCCTTTTGTCAGTGTGAACTTGACCTTGTGGGTAAAATCCATCCATCTTCATCTAACGGTCATAAATTTATCATTATTGCCATGGAGTACTTCACCAAGTGGATTGAAATCATTCCACTCACCCAAGTCATCGAGAAGAAGATCGCCTTATTCATCCTGAATTACATCATCTGTCGGTATGGTGTACCCATGTCCATAATCACAAATAATGGGCTCCCTTTCAAAAATCAAGATGTTTATGAACTCTGTGAGAAGTTTCATATCCAACACCATTTTTTCACCCCATATTACCCACAAGGCAATGGTCAAGTAGAAGCATCAAATAAGAATATATTGAGGATCCTCAAAAAGACAGTCAATGATGTTGGTCATGATTGGCACATTCATTTGAATCTGGCACTATGGGCATATTGAACTAGCATTCAAACCCCTACAGGCGCAACCCCCTACCCACTTGTTTATGGAGCAAAAGCCATCTTGCCTATTGAGGTTGAATTACCATCTCTACAGGTCTCCTTGCACAATCTAATAAATGATGAAGAATACCAAGTCTCACGTCTTTAGGACTTGGAACTACTTGATGAAAAGCGACAAGTTGCCTACAACCACCTTAAAGCATATCAACAGCGCATGAGAAGAAGCTACAATCATAGGGTCATACCTCACACTTTTAAGATCGAAGATCTTTTTCTTAGAGAAAATCCTCACAATCAACCAAACAAAGAACACCAGGGCAAATTTGAATCCAATTGGTTGGGTCCATATGTCATCACTGTTGTCTTTGGGTCTAGGGCATATCAGTTAGCAACTTTAGAAGGAGAACCCCTGGCAGATCTGATCAACAACATGCATCTCAAAAAGTTCCACACATAAGTTGTGCAGAGCATCAAGCTCGTCAAAACTTAGAAAACACCAAAAACATTTTTAAAAAAATGAACAAATCAAGAAAATAGTAAAGAAAAAAATCATTCATCCAAATGGTGAAAACCACTTCGATGGCGCCTTGGGTAAGTACAATGGTGAAAACCTGGTAAACAGGAACCATTTGTAAAGGCTACGACTCCATTGTCTCTCAGACTTGTTGTGATCACATCCATTGCATCCATTCATCCATCATTTATACCATGGCTTGTTATTGATCTATAATTAGGGTTGTTACTTCATGTGTCCCACATCACGCTTTCATATCGACATGTAATTGGGGGCAATATTCTTAAACCTATTGATGGGAGTGGATTCTCCATGCTTGTGATTCATTGAGTTTCTCATTCAAAAATATTCTGAAATAATACCAAAAACATTCATAAAATCTCAGAAAATACCAAAAACAGTTGCAAAATGTCCTTAAGAAAACACAAAAACATTCAAAAAATTAAAACAAAACAAAAACATGACAAAACATCAAAATCAATCAAAAAAATTGCAAAATAAATTGTTCCTTGTACATACACATCACAATCGACGCAAAAACAACATTTTGAAACTCCTTAAATGATGAGCACCTATCAAATCAACCAACAAATCACACATTTGCGCACAACCGTCTTCACAAGGATGCATCCTTCCTTACAAACAAGACATGGTTCCATTTTTTTTGACAATAAAATTATGTTTGGCTGATAAGCACTTGGTCAATTTTTTTGCCTTTATATCAAGTTCCTATGCTACTCTAGGATATCCACAAGTGATTAGAGTAGCCGAGATGGTTCCTGATATCTTTTTCTTTGTTTGTTGTATGTGGATTGTTCCAATGAAGTTCTAGGGCATGTACTAATGTTGTCTACGTGGAAAGTTTAGTAAGCTACGAGATCCTATGCAAAAATAACATCATGGGTCACTATGGCTTACTGACTACAGCGTATACCTCGACCATTTGTATATGAACCAGAATGGAGAGGAACTTTCCTTGTCTGTGATGTTTTCTTATAGGTGAAATGCTCAACCTTGGTTTTTGATACCTCGGCCAAGATCGGTACTACTATGCTCGATGAGGAAATAAAGCTTTATGAATAAGCCATGGATCGCCATTTCATCTCATTTATTTATATTGCATATCACTCATACATATGTTCATTCATACATTGTAAATATTTTGTATGCATACATATGCAAGGAATAGGGTTTCTATGAGAAAGCTATGTGTGAAGGACTATCCCTAAAATCATGACCAAGTACAATGATACGCACCCTATTCATGTCAAACGAATAACTCTATTTTGATCCTCTTCCACAGGAATGAGTCCTAGGTCCTCCATACCTTCCATCTAAAATTGACTTCCCCACCTCACCCTCCCCATCTCGATCATAAACATCACATACCCTACATCATATCCCATCAAACCAATCAAGCCACGTTCATCACTATCCATCTCTAAAAGGAGGGGTTGCTTAACCTAGGTCATCCTATAAGCAAAGCAAGTTACTCTATCTACATCGGTACATCGACTCACACACACCTAGACTAGAACGGGCATTTACATCAATTGCCTAGTCTCAATAGGTACACTAAGTCCAACAAACGCCACAAACAACCTACAATGCAAACACTATCAATTGATCAACCAATCAAACATAATCAAAACAGACAATTACATCAATTGTCTAAGTCTCAACGAGTATTTTGCTTCAAATACCTTGACTTCATCGGGCAATTACATCAATTGTCTAAGTTTCATCAGGTCAATTTGACTCACTTACTTAGACTTTATCCTATCCAAGCGAACAACTGACATCAACTGTCACGCTTTGACTAAACCAGGGCAATTCAACTGATTGCACCACATTGTCCAACCAATTTTGATCAATTATACAACATCAATCAAAAGAACAAACATTACATTTGCATTGTATCTCCTACATGACCTAAGGGTACTCACTGGATTACCCTTCTCCTCCTTCATTTTGAAATCCTCCATTCTTTCCATGCCTAATTTTTTAAATTTTTTTGAGAGATTGCCCAAATTTTTGAAATTTTGTCCCATCTCTCGAGGGGGCATATCAACCCATAGAATGACCATTCTTGGGGCATTTTTACCATGCCTATCTTTTGTTCTTTGAAATAATGTGATAAACCACACCGTCTCAAAGAGGGGCAAATGTAGAAACATAAATTTGTCTATTAATTAAATAAATATTTAATATTTAATTTAATGTTCTAATATTCCTCTATTAATTAAATTCACATTTAATTAATTCATTCAACCCTCATTCTGCTATTTTAATTAAATAAATTACATAGATTTATTTAAATTAAAAATCCCTATCTATAACCCAATTATTAAATAAATTACATAAATTTAAAATCATAATTCAAATTCCCCTTTTTAAATAAATCAATATTTATTTAAAAGCCCACCCTACTTGCATTTTCCTACAAATGCAAGTTGCACAAATAAATAGATTTTATTTCTAAATAAAATCCTATTTTCTCTCACCCACCAAATCCACTTGCATATCTAACCCTTCTTCTAGACCCTTCTAACCCCTTCTAATTAGTCTAATGCCCCTCTCTAATCATTTGCACATCCCTTAAGAAAGGTCACTTCTCAAAACAACTCAAAAGTCTTCAATAACCATTAAAGGCTTTGTGTCTCCAACAAGCTAACCTCTAAAGTCTTCTAAAACCATTAAAGACTTACATGACCATAAATGGTTAACTCAAACTCAACCTTTGGTTAGAGACTTTCTCTCTAACTCAACCATCCTTTAACTCATGTGTCTCTTCAAGTATTCATTGCTTTGACCATGGTTATCCCTTTTACTCTTGCACAAGAGTTTATCCCTTGGAAAATAGATTTATCCAATAACCCAACCCATATGAGGTTACCCTCGTGTCTCCTCAGGCATTAAATGCTCCTTCCCTCTCCTCTCAAGCCATCTCATGTTGACACTTGTCATCATGGGACTTGGTTGAAAGCCATCACATGTATCCTAAACCCATCAATCTTGACCCTTCACAAGCTCACTCAATCTTAGCCATTCAATCAACATTTTTCCCTATAAAAGGAACTCATTCCTCAAGAAAACAAAAAGGCATTAGAGAGCATTAGAGCATTGTTATTATAGTGAAATTTAAATAGACATTAGGAGCTTTCTCATAGCAACCCTTTTACACTTGCATAGCATTTGTTTAGCATCTACAACCATCTTGAATCTCCATATGGCATCCATGGATAGTGCTAAAAGCTGAGAGTTACACTCATTTGGGACTTGGAGAGGGGAGAAACAAGGAAGAAGCGTCAAAAGGCATCATGGAAGCATCTTAGAGAGATTTATCTTCCTTCTCCTCTTTTATCTTGCTTTACTTACATGCTTTTTAATCTTTCTTGATATGTTTGGAATGGTTTTAGTTCTTTGTCTTGGTTTTATGGTTGGAAACTAAAATTTGAACTTTGTTTTTGCCTTGTCCCCATTTCCTGAACATCAAAAGGAAACCTTGAAAACCCTATACCCTCAACCATTAGAGCATTGAAACCATTAAAACAATAAGTGAATTCAAAAGCCTTCGATAAATTGGAACATTGAAACATTTGAAACACTAAAACCCTTGAACATTCGATCAATGAAACCTTGGAAACTGAAGGCATTGAACTCTCTAAAGCATTTGAGCATTGAAACCATGTAATAAAGGAAACCTCAAAAACCCTATACTCTCAACCATTCGAGCATTGAAACCATTAAAATAGTGAGTGAATTCAAAAGCCTTCAAGAAATTGGAACATTGAAACATTTGAAACACTGAAACCCTTGAACATTCAATCAATGAAACTCTTCCAATCGAAAACCATTGAACTCTGTAAAGCATTGTAATAATTCAAACATATATCAATTCAAATCCTCGAACCCTTAAACCCTCAAACAAAATTCAGTTCGACATTGATTAGAAGTCATCAATACAAACAACGATGCAAGAAATGTACACCCGTCTTCTCGCAGCAGTGAGCAAAACAAAAAATAACGGACCTTGAACAAAGGATTATGATTCCCTTTTGGCATGTAATTGTGTTGAAGAACACGTCGTGTAGTGCTAAAAAACACAAAGACTTGCAAAAAGACAGAGAATGAGAAAAAAAATATCGAAATAGCAAAGGGAAGTAGCCTTCAAACAAAAAACCAAAATTGACATGCCTTAGTGAGGACATTTCCTCACCTGGGTCGAAGGGGGAGCCGTCGTTGGTCTGCCGCAACTATCGCAACCACCACAACGCGTCCTCATCACAGGAAAACCTTGCAAAAACCAAATGAAACGTCAAACAGTGGAAGGAGGGCAAAAAACTCGAGCAAAATCCAAAATTCAAAGGAGAAAAACAAATCCTTTACTCGACCGAAGGTGCAGACGTTTTGGGTCCTTGCCAATTTGGTTGCATGCCATGGCGAACAGGAGGTGAGGTGATGGAAACCCTTTAGTAGAGAAAGCGCACGAAATGGACGACCTTTTGCAAGATCGAAATGTGAGGAGACGAACGCCATTAATGCCTCTATGCTCGAAAAATGTGATGGGGTAGTTGGACGTAGGGCGAGTGGACAAGGAGTTAATGCGGTAGGTTGGAAAGTTTGAAAGTGGCAACGTCGTTTTTGGAGGGAGAGCTCGGTGAAATGGGTTGCCATCTAAAACTTGTCACGCGTAAACTGCATTTGAGACTAGTGGAAAATTTCGACAGGTAACGGGGTGGGTCCGCCAACGTTCTGATCAGGGGTACAAGAGACACTATTTCGCCACCTTAGACCAATGCGCACCGGACACGTGGTAAATCAAATGATTGGACTTCCACCTCATGATTTCAGATTGCCAACTCACCGGTTGAGTTGGCCGAGGGTCAAACTTGGTCTTTGGGTCCACGTGGCGACCCCCAAAGTTAGGGTGCGCACGTAGTGGCGCCTCTCCCCTATTTTGGAGGTATTTTAAGTTATTTGTTATAGGTTGAGAGGTACTTTGTTTTCTCTTTAGGGAGATTTTCAATAGATTAAGTTTTTTCTTTGAATTGTAATAAAAATTTATAAAGATAAAAAATTTTCATTGAATTTGAGTGTTGTGAAATAACATATTTGAAGATTAAAATAATTTATTACATAAAGTGAATAACTTAAATTTATAAATTTGTGATATTCAATGTAGTTTTTGGAGTGTACTTTTTGGAATTTTTTTGAAACAAATAAAAAAATATTAGTAAAGAAAAAATAGATTGTTGATTTACATTTAAAATATTACATCAACAAATAGACAAATAGGTATATACAATAGAATACAAAATCTACAAATCAAAACATATTCTTCAATTCTAGATTTGTAGTATGTCCTAAAAAGGGGCCTTGAATTTTCTCAATTATATTTAAAAAAAACTTTTGCACTAAAATGATTTCTCTCCATTTAAAATATAATTTTTTTAAAAAAAATTATATAAAAGATATAGACTACATACATATTGCCCTTGATTTTTTTTTTTTAAATGTATTGCAAATTTTGAACCCTACTTTAAAAGTAGCTACACATCTCTCAAAAAATGGCAAGTACTCCAAGCATTTTGCTAAAGAACTATATTACCAATCACAAATGCAAGAGATTCTTTGGCTAAGTGTAATTTTGCTAATTTTGCTCGCTTAAGATTAAAAAAATTAGAAAAGTCAATGAAATTATTATTCATAATAAATGGACAATTTCATTCAAAATATTTAAATATGTTTAAATGGGGAAGACAATGTTACAAAATATAAGACAACAAATAAGTATCAATGTAAAATTTAGAAACATTAAGAGAACTAGTAATAGAGGCTCAAAAGAAATTGGTAAGTTTTGCTCGTGTCTATATTCTAAATTTGTCAAAAATATTTCTATTGTTAATTATGTGATTTACAACACCCTTATCACTCCTATTATAACTTGTTTCAACAAAAATAAAGTATGTGAGACAATACATGGATCTACAGAGGCTATAAAGGATCAATAAGTGATATCAACAACTTTGATAATTCATGGTTTGAATGTATACAACAATTTTAGCATTTTTCATAATCAAATTGAAAAATAACATATGTGCACAAATTATATCATAAAAGCACAATTCATGAAAGATATAAAGCATAAAGTACAAGAGTATCCTCATACTTAATTTAAATAAAAATAAATATGATTGTTATAAATAAATGATGTTCAAATTCTTAGCATTTATAGAAGATTCAAAACTTATTAAAAATTGTATAAAGATTTCTAAAATTGACATAAAATTTTAAACATGTTTTCAAATCTAGAATGACCTTCTAAAGCTAAATCAACTCTTACTTTCTTTGGCTTTACACATCTATAATATTGATATCTCCATTAACAAACATCATCAATGCCAGTCGAGCAAGTGTTGCAACTAGATCATCCAATTTTTTGGTTGGCATAGTTGTCATATTGTCAACAAAAATATCATATCAATCATTTCCTTCTTGCACAAAGTTTGGCATGATTTTATGTAATATACAACAAGTAAGAATGATATTATGTAATAAGAAATAGGTAAGAATGATTTTGGAAGTGATTCCAAATTTGGATGCCACGTTATGAATTCTACAGTTTGCCACATTTTTTATAGCCTTTTAAATGTACACTACACCTTAATGACACCTTAAAATAGAATTCTCTTTGAGTAGTTGCTAGAGACCCATTAAAAGACATGATTAACCATGACAATAATGGATATCTACCATCACCAGTAATGCACTCTCTCAAATTTAATAAGAAAATTGATATTGGATTACCATTTAATTTTTATCCACCTTTATACATTCTATAAAAACATGAATTTTGTGGCATGTTAATGGGTGTAAAAGGATTCATCCTTTGGTCAGTGAAGCAAGGATAACAAATTGGATACCTCCAGATCGACATTGGATCAAGGTGAATTTTGACGGTGTTGCAAAGGGGAACCCGGGTCCAACTGGTGCAAGTTGTGTGGCAAGGGATTGCAACAGAAGAATCATAGCTAGTTGTAGCCAAAGACTAGGAAGATGATCGAATAATGAAGCTGAAGTATATGTAACTTTCCTAGCTATTTGTATGGTAAAAAAGTTGGTTGTGGATAACCTTCACCTTGAAGGGGATTCACATATTATTGTGAATACAATCTCAAAAGGGCATATGCTGATAATTGGAAAATTGATAAAGTCGTCCAGATTATAAAGAGATTGCTATCTAGCTTTAGTAAATTCAGAATATCCCATGTGTTAAGGGATGACAATATTGAAGCTGACACTCAATCCAACGTGGCATTTTCCCTTCAAATCAAAGAAGTAAAATGGTCTAACATGGGTCCTTAAGTGTCGCTTGAGGTGGTCTAAGGGTGGAGTCCCATGGAGGGGGCTTCCTAAAAAATAGCGCTGGAGTTGCTGAGCTTTTTTAGGAATATTTTAAAGCTCTCGGTCCCATGAATTTTGTTTTTGCACTTCAGCTTAAAAATTTCACCTTCTAAATTTAAGGATGTCATGAACTTTGTAGTGCAAATTAAAGTTTAAACTCCTAAATTTAAGTAAATTGGTAGTAAACAAATTTAGTTTTTTTCTAAAATTTTTGTAATTGACAAATGGCATAATACATTCCTAAGCTGGTGGGGCAATTTCTAGCCCCACCCTGTTTTCACCGGCTTAGATTTTCAAGCGTAAAAGGTAGGGGATCTATTTTTTAAGAAAAGATTCTAATCAATCCCATAGCCAAAAAATATTTTTTCGTGAGACCGCCTCTTTCTTAAAAATAGAACTTAAGCCTCCTCCATAGGACCCTACCTAAGTAAGCAACAAATTTAAATGTGAATGGCCATAATTAGCCGTTAAGGGAAGAGGAGGTCACACGGAGGTGATGAAGGCAGTACTAAATGAAGCTGCGAATTTCTCCTTGTAGACCACCAAACCTAAGTGGCCTTTAGGGGGAGGATTTCAAAGGAGCGTTTGTCACATGCCTTCAAGATTGCTAACCATGGGAGGCCAATCCTACTAAAAGGAAGCATGGGAGGCCAATGGGTTCTTATAGCGCGAAACTGAGGCGACTATTGAAGGGCGGAACTTCCTCGAGCATGGAGAGGTTGATCATGGAACCGGATGAGCAGGTAGGAGTTGAGGCAACATAGGACCATGGGAAAGGAATCACGACGCAGGAGCCAATCTCCTAAAATTTGATAAATAGTGTAAATAAGTTGATAATGTTTTTTTGTAAAGGGTCTTTGTGTCCATTTTGTAAAGAATGGCATATAGTTTCTAGGTGGCTGGGACTAGGTGGAACAGGGTTTACAGGATGTTTACTCATACTTTGTTTTGTTTAATCTTGCAAGATACACACATTGTATATTTTTTTTTTCTAATTTAATATAAGGAACCAGTTATCGATCAAAACAAAAAACATGAATTTTGTACAACAAAATCAATCCACTATACAAAAACATCCATGAAATGCATTATATCAATTAAAGGTACATTTATTAGATGGAAGATGAAATTGAGTGTGAGTTACCGAATAAGAATCTAGAAATCCTTTTTTTTTATGAAAGCCTCAAGTGTCATGTGGTAGTAATCCATTGGAAATGACTTTAAAATCAAATATAAATGGAATTAATACTCATTTACAACTCTTACCATCATTCAACTTTCACCCCAAATAATTAAAAAATGTAGAGCATTGTTGTCAATCTAAGTTTATACATATTAGTTATGTACTTTTGTCTTCTCTATTTCTATTTGATGTGTATTCTCCCCTTCGTGATTATGATTTTTCTTTCAACTCTAGTCTTCTCTTCCTGCTAGACTTTCAAAGTTTCTCTTGCATCCTTATTGCAGGACTCTAAACACCTCATCCTATAGTTTGATTCTTATGTTATAGTTGACTCCTAATCCCCAATGTTTTTGCCTATGTTTTCATCCCCATAACTTTCCAAGATGTGTCATAACATTTCCATTATTTTCAAAGTAGAATATTTCCCTCCCATGATCATTGTTTAAATTTGAATTTGTGAGACACGTGTATGGTGACTAACCTATTCTATTTATGGAGGATTCAAAATAATGGATGTTTTTATTCAAAATAATCATCTATACTTCATCAAATTCCTTTCAAAATCCATTTTGAGCACTTACGTTCGAGTGTCTAGATCTAAGGATGAAAACCCACATATGTATCAAAGATCAAGGAGTGAGATCCCTTTGATTTCAAAAGTTAGAGGGCACCGCCCCTTTGGTTGGAGGATGATCTCCCTTGGAGATTGCATTAGAGCTTCATTGTTCATGGATTTGGTTACATTGTGTTAGTGTTATATTTTGTTTATCGTGGGTATGTTCATAGTACTTTATTTTTGTTATATATTATGAAGTTGTAATCTATTAAATATATATTTTTAGATTCTATTATATAATACGAAAAATGATTGGGAATTACATATGTTATCTATTCAGTTACTATTTAGAATGCAATGCTAAGAATGTGAAATAAACAATTTTTAAATATAAGTTGGATTAGTTCTGAGTAAAATTTTAGAACTTGATATTACTTGTCTTAATTCTTAACATTTGAAAAAGGTTTAAATATCAATTTATAGACATATTTACATAATTATTTTGTATTGATAAATTATAATGGTATGAAATTTGGTGATATTGTCAATATGTGTATTTAGAGTTATTTGCATGTTTTAGTTCTATGTGGTATGATAAAAAAACAACTCGATATCACTTAAGGGAGACTACGAAACAAGTTTGACCTATAAAGAGTGAAGAGACTCAATCATCCCCTATAGAACCCATTATTGAGTATAACAATACGATAGAAATAGAAAGGAGGATAAATACAAATGACAACCTAGAGGGTCAAAATGAAAAAAGGTTTGATTTCATGATTGATATGATGGAATAGTTACTTCACAAAATGGATGGTAATAAGAAAACACCTAGGTATCCAATGGGTCAAGCAAGTCCATATAAAGGTAATAATCTATATGTCACTCAAAGCCACACACAAAAGATTATTCGTGTTTCAGCTGCAAGATCAACTTGGTCTACTTTTCTAAATACAGAGGTAGAGGCTCTAGATAGAACTTGAAGCCAAAAAATCACTATTTAATTATATAGGTGCTTGTCATGTAGATACAAAGCTCTTATTGAGGAGATCTAAAATGGAATTTCACTTGCCATTTATATGAACATGAAGAAGTCCTAGGATAGTTACAAACTTGATCCCAACATGCAAGTCTTCTATAGAGATGTACAATAAAGCTTTGGATAAGTTCACACTCTCTCCCTAGGTTGGATCTAATAAGTTCTCATCTTATGCATGGATATAAAAGCTAAACATGTACCTATCCCTTATACCATGATTAAAAAATAAAGCAATCAAGTTTGGCACCTTGAATTTGGATGGTACTACTCATAAGTGGTGGTACCACAATCTAATCACTCAAAGTCATGAATCCATCAGCTCATATGATGAGTTCTATAAATTTTTGTTTGAGAGGTTTGATTGAAAGGATATTGAATTTTATTTCAAATATTTGACTTATCTCAAATAGTGTGATTTAGTGGAGAGCTATTTATAAAAAAAATAGAAGTTGTTGGCAATAGTTTCAAACATCAAAGAGATTAGATTAATTATGCTTTTCATCAAATGGTTATGGGTAAGTGCACAAAGATGGTGGTCAAAAAGGGGGGTATAAGTGGACACTTTTTTTTTCTGAAATCAGGTGAACCTAAACTTGGAGGCAAAATTTGAAAGTCATCCACTCAAGATATCAAGATAATCAAAGAACAAATATTGTAGTACTCTGAATCTAGTTTCCAAACTACTAAACTTTTTCAAAATTGGATAAGATTAAGGGGGTCAAATCCTTCGCGCACGAAAAACTGACCTTGATTTTTTCTGAAAAACATAACATAGTGTCTGACATGCGCATCAAAAAAGTCATAGTTAGATTTAGTATTTTGACAAATCCTTTGGCAGAAAGATAGTTAAGAGTGAGCACTAGAAGATGTGTATTTTTTTGTAATTTTTTGTTGAGTATTTTTTTTTTTAATGATTTTTCCAATCGAGCACATCCTGAAAATTAGGTACCTGTTCGTGCGTGAAGCATAAGTTGCACTAAACAAATCGAAAATACAATTTTTTTTTTAAGTTGTAAAGAATCAAGTGCACTACAATAATATATAAAGTTTTTAAAATTTGGATAAGTATATCAAAAATTATTCAAAAAATGGTGCACCTATGTCTGTGAGAACTATGGAGACACTAGTAAAAGAAATTCAATAATAATATGTTATTGTTGTTCAAATTGAAAACAAATTATATGGTTAGAAATATCAAAAGATGGGTGAAAATACGGTGGCAATTTTAGAAATACCCACTTTATGAAGTGTAAACTTGATGATAGTCGATAAACCAAGTTGATAAAATAAAACATGTCAAAAATGAGAGAAATGGAGGGAAATCAAACTTCCAATCTGTAGCTTTGTCATCTAGGCCTATTTCCAAGCTTAAACAGTCAAAAGCGCATACGGGGTACTTATAGTGTAAGCAGCGCGTACGTGCTTGTTTCCCTATAAACAGCGCATACGCGCTATTGTATAATATGATATTCTATGTATAATATGTGTATAATATAACATTGTATATATAATATGTTTATATACATATAATATATGTATATATATAATATATTAAACATATATATACACATGTAAGTGTATTGTCTCCCCCTCTCAAACGCATACAAGGTCTCTCTCTCTCTCTCTCTCCCCCTCTCCTTCTCCCTTCCTCCATACCCCCATCCCTCTTTCTCTTCTTCTCTCCCTCCCTCCCTCCATACCCCACTACAACTGTGGTGTGCACTTCTATAGAAGTAAGTGAATTTATTTCTTGTCTGCAACTTCCTCTTTGATTTTTATCATGTATCCTCCTCCTAAAAAATTGACTAATGGATTTTGTGTGTATATTGAATAGGAGGAATAGGGTTTGAAATTGAACCATGGGTGTATTATCGTGACAAACAAGGAAACCTGTAGCAATATTCTTCTCGAATGTGTTTTTAATGAGCAGAGTAGATGTGGAAAATAGTGTCAACAAAGCAACATGATGAGTCAGAGTACCTGCAATATGTTTTTCAGAAGAAAACAACAGGTAGGAAGAGAAAGAGGGAGAGTAACATGGATGATGTCCTGTAGAATGATAGTGATGGGTATGCGAGAGTTCCCATGTTGTTACACAATGCCTGTCACCTCAAGAAATTAAAGTTTGTTATATGCATGGCAGTGGTAGTATATGATGATCATCACTTGTCAAACAACTTGGAACGGTACATACACATGAAAGAAATCAAGTGTGTAATTCCTATAGTCACTATCGAGATCAGTCTTATAACCTTGCAAATTTAATAACATCATATATTTTAGAACTTAGGCAGTACTCTTAGGGTTAGGTCAAGCTCTTACACTTTCTTTTTAGTGAAGCCTCGTTATTTGTTCACTTGGAGTCTCATTGTATGATGTTCTATTCATAACTTTAAATTTAATATATCATTTTATCAGCCCACCATATGACCCCTTAGGTGTCATTAGAGGTTGTATTTTTTCCTAAGAGGTCATATGGTATCCTGTGACCCCTTAAGACCCCTCCTCTTTCCCTCCCCCCTACTCTCCCCCCTCTCCCTCTCCCTCTCCCTCCCTCTACTATCTCCCCTCCCTCTACCTTCTCTCTCTCTCTCTCTCTCTCTCTCTCTCTCTCTCTCTCATCTCTCTCTCTCTCTCTCTCTCTCTTCTCATCTCTCTCTCTCTCTCTCTCTCTCTACCTTCCTCCCCCCCTCTTCTCTCCCTCTCTCCCTCCCTCTACCTCTCCCTTCCCCCCTCTCTCCCTCCCTCTCCCCTCTCCTCTCCCTCTCTCTCCCTCTCCCTCCCTTCCCCCCTCTTCTCTCTCTCTCTCTCCTCTCTCCTTCTCTCTCTCCCTTTCCCTCCTTCCCTCTCTCCCTCTCTCTTCCTCCATACCCCTTCTCTCCCACCCCCCTCTTCTCTCCCTTTCTCTACCTTCCTCCCCCTCTCCCTCTCTCCCTCTCTCTACCTTCCCTCCCCCTCTTCTCTCCCTCTCTCCCTCCCTCTACCTCTCCCCTTCCCCCCTCTTCCCTCCCTCTCTCTCCCCTCTCTCACCCTCTACCCTCTCCTCTCTCTCTCTCTCTCTCTCTCTCTCTCTCTCTCTCTCTCTCCCTCTCTCCTCTCCTCTCCCTCCCTCTCCCTCCCCTTCCCCCCTCTTCTCTCTCTCTCTCTCTCTCCTCTCCCTCTTCCCTCTCTCCCTCTCCCTTCCTCCATACCCCTTCTCTCCCACCCTCCCCTCTCTCTCTCTCTCTCTCTCTCTCTCTCCCCCTCTCCCTCCTTCCCTCCTCTCCCTCTCCCTCTCCCTTCCTCCCTCTCCCTTCTTCTCTCCCACCCTCTCTCCCTCTCTCTACCTTCCCTCCCCCCTCTTCTCTCCCTCTCTCCCTCCCTCTACCTCTCCCTTCCCCCCCTCTGCTCTCCCTCTCTCTCTCCCTCTCTCTCCCTCCCCCCTCTCCTCTTCTCTCCCTCTCCCTCTCCTCTCCCTCTCTCCCTCTCTCTCTCTCCCTTTCTCTACCTCTCTCTCTCTCTCTCTCTCTCTCTCTCCCCCTCCCTCTACCTCTCACCCTCTCTCTCCTTTCCCCCCTCTTCTCTCCCTCTCTCTCCCTCTCCCTCCTTCCCTCCTTCCCTCTCTCTCTCTCCCTCTCATCTCTCTCCCTTCCCCCCCTCTTCTCTCTCTCTCTCCCTCTCTCTCCCTCTCCCTTCCTCCATACCCCTTCTTCTCTCCCACCCCTCCTCTTCTCTCTCTATCTCTCTCCCTCTCCCTCCTTCCCTCTCTCCTTCTCTCTCTCCCTCTCTCTCTCTCCCTCTCCTCTCTCTCCCTTCCCCCCCCTCTTCTCTCCCTCTCTCTCCCTCTCCCTTCCTCCATACCCCTTCTTCTCTCTCTCTCTCTCTCTCTCTCTCTCTCTCTCTCTCTCTCTCTCTCTCTCTCTCTCTCTCTCTCTCTCTCTCTCTCTCTCTCTCTCCCTCTACCTCTCTCAATAGCACATATGAGGTACTGAAACTATTAGTTCCCTTCCCTGCCATAACTTTTTTAAGGCTTAGTAGTGCATACACGGTACTTATTACTCATAAGCACGTATGGGGTACTATTCCCATTATTCGTTACCCCGCGATAACATTTTTTAGGCTTAGTAGCGCGTATGCACTACTTATCAGCCCAGAATGGGAAAAAAGAATACCATTGGGCTTGTCAACATTTTATGGTCTAACAGCACATATGCGGTTTATAGACATAGTTTTAGTTTCCCAAGAGCCTCAACGACCTCAAAAGAAGTTTTTGAGGTCGTTGAAAGCCCCACTGGAACTGTGTCTGCACTTCTATCATTGTTGTATACATAAAAGTAAGTGAATTTTTTGTTTTTGCATGATTTCAAATGATTGAATTGTTGTTTTTATTAGTTTTTTGTTTTTGCATGGTTTCAAATGATTGAATTGTGATTGTTTAATAGTTTGATTCCAAAAAATACTGATAAGATGCATATTTATGGTTATTTATTTATTTTTGAACTTTTCTTTACATATATATGTAATATGATACTATTTAGGTCAACCGATATCAACCATGGGAAAGAACAAGCGAGGAATGATGGAACAATGAGAGACTCAAAAGGAAAGACAAAGGCAGCGTATGAAGAAATTGCGTGACATAAGAACAATGGGAGAAGAAGGTATGCCATCCTCAACATCTCAATTCAATTTACCAAACGAATATAATGCACCTAATGCAACTGAAGCAAAAACATTTGATAATTTACCGTTTGAACCTAATGCAATTAAAGAAGAAACATTTGATAATTTACCGTTTGAACCTAATGCAATTGAAGAAGATACCGCATTGAATAATCAATTAAATGATGAACATATTACACCTTCTCTACTTAATGAATTGAATGTACATAATGCACCGATGTTAACACCTCCTAGAATCATTCGTAGGAAACCAAAGTATCTAATTGACATTGATGAGAATATATTGAAGTCAATGCCCAATAAAATGAATGAATGAACTTGTAGGAGAATGGTTAAAATAATATGGCAAAACTATTTTAAAAACTTAAATCAAACCGCAAGATGCCAATTAATTGTTCAAATGATTAAAAATTTGAATTTTAGAGAGATAATGAAAATTCTAGGCCTAAGATCATTTAAAAGTAACAGTGAAAGAACTATTGTCAGAAATCTATTTGATGCATATCAATCTATTGGTTCAAAATCACATAGTAAAGATTCTAATGCTACTTGACGTGTCATTACATCAACCATAATGAGCAAGAAAATAAAAAAAGATTGTTTGATAAGTAAAACAAGTAAGTCATTAAACGTTAGTAGAACAACATTAAGTAAAGCATTAAAAAGGTGAGAACAAATAGAGGAACCTAACAATAATTCTTTTTGGGCATTCTCGGGTAGACTACCACGCAAAGACAAGGTTGTTGTAGATGCACTAAAAACATTAATTGAAATTTTTTGGCATGGCAACATAAGAGTATCGCCCAACCAAAGAGATGTTGTTAGAAGGCAAATTGGGTCTAAAAATTGTGAGCCACATGCGAAACACTATTTGGATATGACTCAAACTAAATTTTATGAAAGATTCCTTCAAAAGTTTCCTCAAATAAAAATTTCTCAAAGATTTTTTGAAATGGCAAAACCTTTTTATATTAAGATTAATCATGTACGCACCACGTGTTGTTTTAGGATGCATATTGAATTTTCCATGCATTATGATATTTTTCGTCATATTTGTTCTACTTTTCACACTAACGATGTTTTGTAGGAATGTAATATACAAGCACCTCGTAAGTCGGCAAGAGAATTTATTTCAAGTGTGCTAGGTAATAGACATGATGGTTGCATTTATTATAAGATGCCTTGTTTGGAAGGTTCTTGTGCTATATGTGGTGGTTTGCAACGTTTACCAAGATGCATACATTTGGAGAGCACACATGAAATTGGTATGAAACTAGTTTCTTTCGGAAAATACAAGACAATCACATATGGAGTTAAAGATGGAAAAGATTTGAAGAGATGTGAGCTAATGAAAAATGATATATGTGTAGCTCAATTTATGAAAATGTTTCAAGAGAAACTAGTTTATGAGTACATAATGCATACACATAGAGCTCGATGGTTAGATGAGCAATTCAAGTTATGTAAGGACACATTTCCTTTTGGCACCATTGTCTCTATCGTTGATTTCACTAAAAATTATACACTACAACCTCAAAATGAAGTGCAATCCATGTATTATCACTCTACACAAGTTTCTATTTTTGTACACATAGCATTCATGCATGCAGATGATAGCATAGAGGAGGATAGAAAGGTTGTAAGAGAGTATCACTTCTACATAAGTGATGATTGTACTCATTCATCGGAGTTTGTACAAGGATGCTTTAAAGTTTTTTATGACAGTTTAAGGGAAAGGAACATACGATACGACCGACACTTAATATGGTCAAATAATTGCACTGCACAATTCAAGAATGCAAGGATGTTTTATTGGTTGACAAGGATGCATGTGACAAGCGGTGTACAACATTTTTGTAATTTCACTGAGGCTGGACATGGTAAGGGAGAGCACGATGGTGTAGGAGCATGTGTGAAAAGAGCCCTAGCTAGGGAAGAATTGAAGTATGAAGGTAGTACTGAGTTGGTAGATGCAGAAACAATTGTGTGATGGTGTAAGTCTACGATGGGTCCAGATAATCCAAGTACGTCATTGGTTCGTAGATATTTTTGGTTGGTCACTGAATCTAACATTGAAAACTATCTAGATTGTTGTACAGTTGCAGGATCGAGTGACATGCCCTTGTAGACACCTAAAAATGTCTCATTGATCATGTACTAATTATTCCTCTAATTGATTAAATAATCTTTATTATTTAATTAATTTAATTAATCTATTTCTTCTAATTACATATTTCCTCATCATCTTATTAATTATTCTATTTTTCTTATTCTTTCATCATTTAATCATTTTAATCAATTTCTAAATATTAATTAAATATTCATTATTTAATTAATTATGATTAATTCCCCAATTTAAATAATCTTTATTATTTAAATAAATTAATCACTCTATATTTCTTATTCTTTCATCATTTAATCATTTTAATCATTTCCTAGATATTAATTAAATATTTATTATTTAATTAATTCTGATTAATTCCCCAATTTAAATAATCTTTATTATTTAAATTAATTACTAATTATTCAGTTTCTATCTCTAATCATTCAACCCTCTTCTAAATATTAATTAAATATTTATTATTTAATTAATTATGATTTAATCCTTTAAATTAAATAATCTTTATTATTTAATTAAATTCCATTTCTAAATAATTAAATAGTTTCTTTAAATTATTTAATTAGCTAATTAATTCTTCCATTTCCAAATCCCCAAATTCTAATTTCATATTCTTCTAATTTCTTCCAAATTCAAATACATGTGCATGATTTCAAAAGCCAAATTGAAAATCAAAGTCAAGTTCTAAATATATTCAAATGCTAAATTGAATTAATAAATTCAATTATTTGAATAATATCTCATGCAAAGATTAAATTAATAATCTAAATCTAAATGCAAGCACATGCTAAATTAATTAATTGAATCATTTATCTCTTCAACTTCTATTTCCATCTTGCAGTTAGCTTTTTCTAAATTAAGCTTTCTTTGTCATCCTCTTTATTTCCTCCAATCATTATTTTTCTTCCTTCAGTTAGCTTTTTCTCAATCAGTTAACTCAATTAATCTATTCAATCTATTGAGTTTCACTCCTACAATTAGCAGTTCAACTATCAATTTTCATTTGAGCTCACCTGAATTCACACCTCTTGATCATTCTATTCCACCTTTCAATCAATCTTCTCCAATTATCTATAAATTGAGCATTCAATCCTCACAATTCCTTTGAATCATGAACTTTGAATCTTTGTGTCACTTGCAGGTTACTAGTGCAATATCTGAGAGCCATCAAACCACAAAGAGGAGAAGAGCAATGGAAGCAATACGCAGTCACAGAATAGGGAGTTTTTATAGATTGAAATTATAATTCCTATTTTGCTTGATTGTATCATTTCATTGTCTGGTTTGTTAGATTTGTTCATTAGATAGGGATTCGTGTTTTCCCTTGTGCTTCTAATTGATAAATTTGTTTATTTGAAGATGAATTCTAGCATGCGTTACATTTTGGTGAACCCGACGTGAACTAACAACAATTTAACCTTTTTCTGTGTTCTGTGTGATTTTTGTAGATTGTACAGATTGTTCATTTTTTTGCAGGTTGCATGAATTTCAAGAAAAGATTTTTCGTCATGCAATCGAGCTTACATCATCATGCAAACACATAGATAGAATTATGCATTCGACCCTTCAGGGTCACGCATTGCTTTGACAGGGTCACACAATTGCCTTGTCTAGATCACGCAATCGCCCTTTCTGGGTCAAGCATCCGCAGGGTTAATTGCTATTTTATTTTATTTTTCTCTGTTATTGCTTCTGTATAATTCTATCTTAAATTTGGTTAATCTGAGATCAAAATTACTTTTTTATTTCAGGATTTGATTAACACAGTTTATGGCAAGAAAAGTTCAGTTCAAGATTTCAGGTGCAAGAAGGACGAAACAACAAAGGAGAGAAGTCAAATGATATCAAAAAGTTCTCAAAGTAGAAAAATTGATACAGGATTCGGAAGAACAACTGGCCTTAGATAGATATAATAGTCTAGCTCTTTCTTATACAATTAAATATGATCTAATCAATATTGAATGGATGATGAGGGATTTGGCTAGGGCTTCACAATTGGTTTCACAGGTTCCTGATCAGGTTTAGTTTTCTTGTATTTTTCTAATTTTTTTGTTGTCTGCATTCTATCACACAATTGACCTGTTAGTGCTACGCAATTGAATAGATAACGTCACACATTCACTCTGTCAGATTCACGCATTCGCTCAGTAAGTATGACACAATCGCTCAGGTAGTATTACACAGTCACCTCTGTCAAGTTCTCAGTTTCTGTTTTCTGTTGGTTTATTTTTCTACTAATCTTCTGTTTATAGCCTGTGGTGGATTCGCAGAGAGGATTAGATTAGTAATTTTGCATGCACATCTCACAACAGTTAAAATGGACATGCATGGATAATCTCATACTTCAATTTTTAGTGCTTAAAATCAACAACAGTTAAAATTGACATGCATGGATAATCTCACACTTCGTTGTTGGTACTTAAAATGAACATGGGCTAAAATTGACATGCATGGATAATCTCACACTTCGTTGTTGGTGCTTAAAATGAACATGGGCTAAAATTGACATGCATGCATCTTACACTTGGTTTTTGGTGCTTAAAAATCAACAAATGGTTAAAATTGACATGCACATGCAGATCTAACACCTAAATTTGGGCTATAAAATGAAGGTGAATCAGGCCGCATTAGATTAAATCATTTTTTATTTTCTTAAGGGAAAATAACTTTTCATTGTGTCTGGGGTGGACCTACTGTTGCACTAATTGACTTTCTACCCGCCATCGGGCCCATGGGAGAAAGAAGGAAGGTGACAACGACATCCAAATTTTATTTTTGTTCTACGTAGTGAGGGGTATCTTTGACTGGGGATTTCATCACCCCATAGAGGTACTTCGAATTGGGATGTGTTGGGGATATCATCTCTCCCAGCATACTCTCAAGTGAGTTTTTCGAGCCACTATATAAATATACTGGTCAGGCGGCTAGAGTGTTGAGTGAATTCGACGTATGTGGGGGCCTTCCCTACACTGATAAGCTCAACTAAAGCCTTAAGTGGCTTGCTCTGAGAATCCATTGTTGGATCGGGATCCGTCGAAACCTAATACTAAGAACCAAATTAGTTGCCAAAAATCCTACATTCAGTGGTTCCGGGAGTGTGGATTGTACCCCATAGATACCCTTCATGTACCTTACACTATGATACAGGAATCCCTCGGCTATAAGATCCTCGGATCTTCAAGGTAAGAGAGACTGACATGCCTGAGAAGTGTGTGCCGTGGAGTGGAGCTAGTGCTACCAGACTCACTATATGTCCATCTTATTTCAGTATTTTACTGCAGGAGCCTCACTAAATGGTGTCCAATATCTAGCCTAAGATTGTATTCTGTGCTTTTTTACGTATTGTTGTGATAGACCAGTATTGAGACAGTCCCTTGGGCTATTTCAGGCCCTATCCCACGTATCTCTGAATTTTTGAGATTGTATGAAAATTGAGTCAGTCAGCTATACATACCTACCAACCATTGTTCTTAGACTTGGAAAATTGCAAAACATTATCCTACACACGAAGTTACCAAAAACAAAGTCCATTTTGAAACTGATTTTCAAAACATCCTTACATACTTGTGACCATAGGTAGTCCCATTTACGTCCTTGTTATCGTCCATAGTCTTTTGCATTGTCCCATTTACGTCCTCATTATCATCCTACATCTTTTGCATAGTCCCATTTACGTCCTCATTATTGTCCTATGTCTTTTGCATACTCCTACTTACGTCCTCATTATTGTCCTAAGTCTTTTTGCATTATCATCCATAGTCGTTGCATAGTCCTAAGTTTGAGTCCGCATTATCATCCTCATATACGTCTATCTTAGTTCATCATCATTTTCATAATCATCCTAGAAATTCATACCCCAAATGTCCAAATCACAATCAGAGGATCAATCAAACTCAACCTCAACTCAAACAAGTTGGTCAAGTTCAAATCAAAATCAGAGAAATGGAGAAAACATCTTACATGTTGTGATCCTAGGTCCAAAACAAACAAGCAAACATCATGGATTGGAGTTATATGTTTCATAGGGAAGGTGGAGGATTCATCCCTTCCATTCCTATTCCATCACCATCCATAGAAACCTTAGCTCAACAAATCAAAACTTTGCAACAACAAGTGACAGACATGGCTAGTCCTGACAACCATAGGGGTTGGTTAGAAAATATGATGAGAGAAGTGATGACCATGAGGGAATTAGTATCAGACCAACATTCTTATTCTTGTGAGACCATTCAAACATGCCAACCTTCATTCTTCAACAAATTCATTCCTACCTTAGTTCAACCAACATTAGAGTCATGTAAACCTTCTTTTTCTTTCAACCCACGACATCATTCATACCAATCATATCAACCCAACATTCAAAGTACCCTTTTCAGCCAAATTCCAAATCAAAATTCATATCAACCCAATAGTCAAACCTCGTTCAACCAAAATCAAACCCCATTCAACCAAGGTCCAAATCAAAATTCATATCAACCCAACTTTCAAACCTCGTTTAACCAAAGTCCAAATCAAAATTCATTCAACCAAAATCAAACAACTTTCACCCAAAATCAAACATCTTTCACCCAAAATCAAATCCCTTTCAACCAAAGTCCAAATCAACCATATATATCCACCATTTCATTATCCCCTGAAGTCACACAAAAGCAATCCATGCCATCTCTATCTAATAACACAACCTCCCAAGGGGTATCCATCATACAAAACCAATCTAATCCAAGTCATGATTCAAAGTATCTCATTCAAAATCCTTCTTCATCAAGCCAAAAGGTTGAAACATTCCAAGAATCTCCCATGAATTTCCAAACTCCTTCCCTATGTCAAGAGAATGACCCAAAATCAGAAGAAATGATTCCTGAAATAAATAAAGATCAAGAACAACTGCTTCCATCCTACCCAATTTTTGATCAAGATCCCACCGACCAAGAATCTTATGATGATCCCCTCACTCTTTTCTATTCCATTCATAATCAAACCCTTCCATCTCAAGAACAAAGTGTCATTTCAAGTCCCATCCAACATCCACCTCCTAAGCAAGATCAAGACATCCCTTCCATCCTCCCTAATAATCCCTTTACAAACCAAGATCAAAGCATACCTTTACCTTCATGTCTTAAACAAGATCCCATTATTTCTCCAAATCTTGATCAAAGTTCCTCCATCCCTTCATCTCCATGTCATAATCCTCCATTTTCTTCACAAGATTCCCTCTCAAACAAACTTGTCATTTCTCCTAGTTTCTCTCATGATTCCTCTACACAAGTTGTTGATGAACCTCTTATCAATGAAATCACCAATCCAGGTTATACTACATAGAGCATCTTGTCAACAATTGTATGTGAGCTATCATCAAATGCCAAGGTCATGACAAAAAGGAGCATAAAACCAACTAATGAGATCGACGTCTGATTGACTTCATCATCCTCTTCAAGTGCATCAATAAAAACAGACATAACACCCGCTCATGTCATAACTTTGAAACCAATTTGCCTCATACACCTGCACTTGATAGACTGGGGGCGAGAGAACCTACCACGATTGGATTTCATTGAAAATCATAAGGCTATAGCTGAATTCATGGATTCTAGAGTTAGATTTCCTTACGATGATCCAGAAAATAAAAAAACTAATAAAATCAACATTGGAGATTTTGAACGTGTACACCTAGCTGAGTCCTTATATCCTTTTGGAAAACACATCTTTATCCAACTTTTCAAACAAAGACCAATGAACTACCTACACAAATATTATACCTAAAGGCTGGGTTAGTTTAGGTTTTACTTTCCGCATTGCATATCATTTTATTCACAAGACTGCATTGCATATAGTTTCTTTCCAAGCACCATCATATTTAGAAGTCGCATTCTCATAATTTCTGCATTTTCATATAGAAGCATCAATAAAATAAGGCAATTTTTCGATTTTATCATTTGTTTGCATCTAAAGAAAACAAGGGTCATTTCCTTTCTTAGATATTTGGACAGGAAGTCTTTGAGGTTCTAAGGTCATTCATTCTCAACATTACCCTATGACGACACTTTACTTATGGTTGGGTAGTGATTTCACTATTTGAGACTTGTTAACCCACAATTTATCAATTGCTATATCTCAAACATATTAACAAAATCTCTAATTCATTTTAGACACCTAGTTGATCATATGACAAGTGGAAAATCTAAAATTCTACTTTAGCGCTGCTGTAATTGTCACACCCAAGTAGGTTTCGTTACTTACAAGTCAAGGCAAAAAAACATTAAAAAGAGAAAAAGAGGTATGCCAAATATCCATCTCAAGGCAAAAGAGAAATGATATATAACTGAAATATCATGTATACAAATGCGATAAAAAGCTTGACTATGGGAACATGCAAGTAACTCCATCAGGGCTATGAACGCCTACTGGCAATGGAGCAATATTTGAGAAATTACAGTCTATAACCTCGTCAGAGCTTTGAAGGCTTGCTAGCAGCGAGGCTCTATTCGGGATGCTTTTGAAGTTAGAAAAATCATGTAGCTAGTCATATAGGATGCTAAGGATCTTTAGTGAACATAAGAGCATGAATTAACGCATTTGCACACACATGGGCAAAAGAAGATCAAAGTTTCAAGAACCAATGGGGAAGTTTTCCGCGTCTCCATTTGTAAATCCTAGTCATTAAGTGTGTTGAGATGAATGTTTCGAAGGGCCTTAGAGATCGATTGACCGCTTATCTATGAAATGTTTTGCACCTCTAGTTTCAATTGGTGTATTACAAATGCTAAAGAAAACACAATTAACCTTGTTCGAATATGAAATGCATCTTCATCCTGCATATTGCATTCACATAAGTCATGTCCAAAATTCATTTGTCTCCATATACATTCTGTAGATCATCATCTCATACAGGTCTACACACTAGGGGCATAACTAAAAAAAACCAAAAAGATTCAAATACGATCTTGAAAAAATCCAAAAAATTAGATAAAGTCCTGAAAAAATCGTTAAAAAAACATTCAAATACGATCCTGAAAAAATCAACCAAAAACATTCAAAAATCTAACTACATAATCCAAAAACATCGAAAAAGCTCTTGGAAAAGAACGAAAAATCAAAAATCATTCAATTGGAAAAACTTGAAATAAAATGTCTTGTGAGAAACAAATACCCTAGCAGATATCCAGCAAACACTTCGCACGAAGTTAACAAAGGATATGACTATCCAGTCAAACATTTGCAATCAACTGATCAAACTGTCTTATCAATCATATTTTATCCATATCAACGTGATCATTATCTTGTCTTAAACAGAAGAGGATACACTTGAAATCAAACAGGTTAGTCTTAAACGGGGTCCACAACTTTCTGAGATCGGACATTATCAACCATCACATCAAACAACTGAGAACGAAGGCACAAGGCCAATATAGCTGCTGAATTTTGTTCGGGTCAGTCTTTATCTTTTTATCATTTAGCGACAGATTATGTTCCTATGCTACTCAAGGATGTCCACAAGTGACTAGAGGAGCCATGATGGCCATTATCTTTTTCTTTCTTTGTTGCTTATTTGCTATGTGTTTGTTTCTTCAATGAGATATATTTACATCTTGGTTCCTTATACCCTGATGTGCTAAGCTCCATTGTTCAATAATAAGGCTCAGTGATGAATATATATTGATGTAATAAAATATGTGACACAAGTTCGTGATTCATTCAATCTCATTCTCATCTCATTTGCTTATTGCTAGTTTGCTAATTCTTCTCTCATCGTCTCTTTCTAAATCATTTTCTATCATCTAACATTAATCTATTTCATTCTAAGGTTTAATCTTTCATATTCTATCTCAATATCATCTTCACGTCACCTATCTCTATCTCTAATCAACTAACCATTCTTCTATCTTTAATCTCACATTCTTTTTATTTTTTTCGAGAGATCATTCATGTCTTTAATGCACAAACAATCTCTCGAGGGGGCATTACACCCTTAGTATCACCAGGGCATACTAGGGCAGAATTTTTCATTTTCTTTGAAACAACATCATTTCGACATTGTCTCAAAGAGGGGCAAATGTAGACACCTAAAAATATCTCATTGATCATGTACTAATTATTCCTCTAATTGATTAAATAATCTTTATTATTTAATTAATTTAATTAATCTATTTCTTCTAATTTCATATTTCCTCATCATCTTATTAATTATTCTATTTTTCTTATTCTTTCATCATTTAATCATTTTAATCATTTTCTAAATATTAATTAAATATTCATTATTTAATTAATTATGATTAATTCCCTAATTTAAATAATCTTTATTATTTAAATAAATTAATCATTCTATATTTCTTATTCTTTCATCATTTAATCATTTTAATCATTTCCTAAATATTAATTAAATATTTATTATTTAATTAATTCTGATTAATTCCCCAATTTAAATAATCTTTATTATTTAAATTAATTACTAATTATTCAATTTCTATCTCTAATCATTCAACCCTCTTCTAAATATTAATTAAATATTTATTATTTAATTAATTATGATTTAATCCTTTAAATTAAATAATCTTTATTATTTAATTAAACTCCATTTCTAAATAATTAAATAGTTTCTTTAAATTATTTAATTAGCTAATTAATTCTTCCATTTCCAAATCCCCAAATTCTAATTTCATTTAATTTCATATTCTTCTAATTTCTTCCAAATTCAAATACATGTGCATGATTTCAAAAACCAAATTGAAAATCAAAGTCAATTTTTAAATATATTCAAATGCTAAATTGAATTAATAAATTCAATTATTTGAATAATATCTCATGCAAAGATTAAATTAATAATCTAAATCTAAATGCAAGCACATGCTAAATTAATTAATTGAATCATTTATCTCTTCAACTTCTATTTCCATCTTGCATTTAGCTTTTTCTAAATTAAGCTTTCTTTGTCATCCTCTTTATTTCCTCCAATGATTATTTTTCTTCCTTCAGTTAGCTTTTTCTCAATCAGTTAACTCAATTAATCTATTCAATCTATTGAGTTTCACTCCTACAACCAGCAGTTCAATTATCAATTTTCATTTGAGCTCACCTGAGTTCACACCTCTCGATCATTTTGTTCCACCTTTCAATCAATCTTCTCCAATTATCTATAAATTGAGCATTCAATCCTCACAATTCCTCTGAATCACGAACTTTGAATCTTTGTGTCACTTGCAAGTTACCAGCGCAATATCTGAGAGCCATCATACCATGAAGAGGAGAAGAGCAATGGAAGCAATACATAGTCACAAAATAGGGAGTTTTTATAGATTGAAATTATAATTCCTATTTTGCTTGATTGTATCATTTTATTGTCTAGTTTGTTAGATTTGTTGATTAGATAGGGATTCGTGATTTCCCTTGTGCTTCTAATTGATAACTTTGTTTATTTGAAGATGAATTCTAGCATGCGTTACAACACTCATTTATGAGTTCAAATTCAAGTTCACTAGTAATCTATACGAGACAGATGGTATGTTTTTTCTCTTCATGCATGTATTGTTTGTGGGAAGAATGTGAATTAGAAGAGTGGGTTGACAAATGGTCTTGTAGACCATTGGTTCCCATTGATTCATATCAAATTCTCAAAGCACTACAATTGAGCCAGATGGAGACATCAGTGAATTTTGACCATGTATCTGACCTAGTGGATTCAGGTGATTTTTTGAGTTAATTTTATTGCAAGTATTCTTTTTGGTTCATTTTGTTGTACATCATACTTTATTTTTGGTATTAATTAACACTTTATAAAATGCAGGTCATGTGTATGCAGTTGTTGTAGAAGAGAACAATGAAGAAGGAACAGATTACTATTTGTGTCGTTGTGTTGAGCCTAAAAGAAAATTGACAACTACAATCATTGACGGAGAGGGTATTGAGTACCCAATAGGATATGTTGTCGTGATAGGAACATGGCTTCGGAGATACCCTATCAAGAATTATGATTTTTGATTGTTCGAGGACTTTGAAACACACAGTCATATTCTTCATTTCTCTAACCTTGTTGTTGCAACAAATATTCATTTGATGAAGTATCATGGTAGACCTCATAACAAGATTTTATGGAAAGTTCATGAATCTGACCATGAGGCAATACTTGACACAATACAGGTTAGAGCCGATCTTGAAGGCTCACTTGATTGATTCCATGGTTCAGAGTAGAATGATTTTGATAATTTTGTATAAATCATCGATGAATTATTCTATATTCATTTTTTGTATATATAAATGCCCATGAGCTGATTTTTACATGTTTAGGGGCATAATTTTGTATATTTAAGTGGCAATGAGCTGATTTGTACATATGTACATGCCAAATTTTGTATATTAAAATGATGATGAGATGAATCGTACATATTGTAATGTCAATTTTTGTATAAAATCCCATGAGATGATTTGTATATTAAAATGGCGATGAGCTGAATTGCACATATTGTAATGCCAAATTTTGTATAAAAGCCCATGAGATGATTTGTATATTAAAATGGCGATGAGCTGAATCACATATATTGTAATCCCAAATTTTGTATAAAAGCCCATGAGATGATTTGTAAGACAATTTTTTGTATAATCAAATAGCCAAGAGTTGATTTGACCATATTTAGAGGCAAATTTTTGAATAATATGTGATAATGTTTTTTGACTATGTTTTGAGTATATGTGATGTGTCCTTGGTCAATCATGAGCATTCTTGATTCTTATATAATCATTGATAATTATTTGAGTCATTATTGGGTCATAGGGGTCATAGATTGAGACTAGATACAATTTGAGCAAAAATTGTTATTGTTGTCAAAAAAATTGTCAAAAAAGTTGTCAAGCAACTTCTACATTGCGTCGGTAGGGTATGACTCTCAAAGTTTTGGTGCTTTGGGATGCATGAAAAAGGTATGTCTAGCATAAACCTGCCCACCCAAATGCGCTCGCGATATCGGTTTGTGCATATGACGAACCAAATCAATTCTAGCCAATCTTGCAAGCAACTGACGGTTTTTGGAGCAGGCGAAAAAGTGTTACTAATTTAAAATGGCTCCGATTCGTCAAAAAATGAGATAGGCCATTGTAGAGGAGCCTCACACGACCCCATGGGATCAAACAGATCGACCGTATGTGTCCTGTATAGGAAGAAACAGTTCATCAAATTTTGACAATTTTTTGGACTAAGCGCACTTGAGAGATCGCACTTGTAGGGTATGACTCTCCATGTTCTGGTGCTTTGGGATGCATGACAGGGGCATGCCTAGTGTAAAACTGCCCACCCAGACATGCCCGCAATGTCAGTTTGTGCATACGACGAACCGAATCAATTCTAGCCAATCTTGCAACTTTTCCTTGCAAGCAACTGACGGTTTTTGGAGTAGGCAAAAAAATGCTACTAATTGAAAATGGCTTCGAGTAGTCAAAAACCAAGATATGCCATTGTAGAGGAGCCTCACGTGACCCCACGAGATCAAACAAATTGACCGTATGTGTCTTGGATTGGAAGAAACAGTCCGTCAAATTTTTACAATTTTTTGGACTCAAGGCACTTGAGAGATCGCACCGGTAGGGTATGACTCTCGACATTCTGGTGCTTTAGGATGCACGACAGGGGCATGCCTAGCGTAAACCTTCCCACCTGGATGCACTCGTGACGTCGGTTTGTGCATACGATGAACTGAATCAATTCTAGCCAATCTTGCAACTTTTCCTTGCAAGCAACTGATGGTTTTTGGAGCAGGCGAAAAAATAATACTAATTGAAAATGGCCCCGAGTCATCAAAAACCAAGATAGGCCATTGTAGAGGAGCCTCACATGAACCCATGGGATCAAACAGATCGACCATATGTGTCCTGGATTGGAAGAAACAGTCCGTCAAATTTTGACAATTTTTTGGACTTAGGGCACTTGAGAGATCGCACCGATAGGGTATGACTCTCAATGTTCTGGTGCTTTGGGATGCATGAAAAAGGCATTCCTTGCGTAAATCTACCCACCCAAACACACTCGCAATGTCGGTTTGTGCATACGATGAACCAAATCAATTTTAGCCAATCTTGCAACTTTAACTTGAAAGCAACTGACGGTTTTTGGAGTAGGCGAAAAAATGCTACTAATTGAAAATAGCTTCGAGTCGTCAAAAAACAAGATAGGCCATTGTAGAGGAGCCTCATGCGACCCCACGGGATTAAACAGATTGACCGTATGTGTCCTGGATTGGAAGAAATAGTCCATCAAATTTTGACAATTTTTTGGACTCAGGGCACTTAAGAGATCGCACTAGTAGGGTATGACTCTCGATGTTCTGGTGCTTTGGGATGCACAATAGGGGCATGCCTAGTGTAAACCTACCCACCCGGACGTGCTTGCAATGTCACTTTGTGCACACGATGAACTGAATCAATTCTAGCCAATCTTGCAACTTTTCCTTGCAAGCAACTGATGGTTTTTGGAGCAGGCGAAAAAATGATACTAATTGAAAATGGCTCCGAGTCATCAAAAATCAAGATAGGCCATTGTAGAGGAGCCTCACGCGACCTTACGAGATCAAACAGATCGACCGTATGTGTCCTGGATTGGAAGAAACAGTCCATCAAATTTTGACAATTTTTTGGACTTAGGGCACTTGAGAGATCGCACCGGTAGGGTATGACTCTCGACATTTTAGTGCTTTGGGATGCATGACAAGGGCATGCCTAGCATAAAAATTTCCACCCGAACATGCTAACGACGTCGGTTTGTGCATATGATGAACCGAATCAATTCTAGCCAATCTTGCAACTTTTCCTTGCAAGCAACTGATGGTTTTTGGAGCAGGCAAAAAAATGCTACTAATTGAAAATGGCTCCAAGTCATCAAAAACCAAATTAATCCATTGTAGAGGAGTCTCACGCGACCCCAGGAATCAAACAGATCGGCCATATGTGTCCTGGATTGAAAGAAACAGTCCGTCAAATTTTGACAATTTTTTGGATTGAGGGCACTTGAGAGATCGCACTGGTAGGGTATGACTCTCGATGTTCTGGTGCTTTGGGATGCATGACAGGGGCATGCCTAGCGTAAACCTTCCCACCTGGACGTGCTTGCGATGTCGGTTTATGCACACGATGAACTGAATCAATTCTAGCCAATCTTGCAACTTTTCCTTGCAAGCAACTGACAATTTTTGGAGCAGGCAAAAAAATGCTACTAATTGAAAATGGCTTCAAGTCATAAAAAACTGAGATAGGCCATTGTAGAGGAGCCTTACGCAACCCCACAAGATCAAACAGATTGACCGTATGTGTCCTGGATTGGAAGAAACAGTCCGTCAAATTTTGAAATTTTTTGGATTGAGGGCACTTGAGAGATTGCACCGGTAGGGTATGACTCTCGACGTTCTGTTTCTTTGGGATGTATGATAGGGGCGTGCCTAGCATAAACCTACCCACCTAAACGCTCTCGCGATGTTGGTTTGTACATACGATGAACCGAATCAATTCTAGCCAATCTTGCAACTTTTTCTTGCAAGCAACTGACGGTTTTTGGAGCAAGCAAAAAAATGCTACTAATTGAAAATGGCTCCGAGTCATCAAAAACTAAGATAGGCCATTGTAGAGGAGCCTCACACAACCCCACAAGATCAAACAGATCGATCGTATGTGTCTTAGATTAGAAGAAACAGTTCGTCAAATTTTGACATTTTTTTGGACTCAGGGCACTTGACAGATCGCACTAGTAGGGTATGACTCTCGACATTCTGGTGCTTTGGGATGCACGACAGGGGCATGCCTAGCATAAACCTACCCACCCAAACGTGCTTGCGATGTTGGTTTGTGCACACGACGAACTGAATCAATTCTAGCCAATCTTGCAACTTTTCCTTGCAAGCAACTGACAGTTTTTGGAGTAGGCGAAAAAATGCTACTAATTGAAAATGGCTCTGAGTCATCAAAAATTGAGATAGGCCATTGTAGAGGAGCCTCACACAACCCCATGAGATCAAATAGATCAATCGTATGTGTCCTGGATTGGAAGAAATAGTCCGTCAAATTTAGACAATTTTTTGGACTCAGGGCACTTGAGAGATTGCATCGGTAGGGTATGACTCTCGACGTTCTGGTGCTTTGGGATGCATGAAAGGGGCATGCCTAGCATAAACCTGCCCACCCAGACGTGCTCACGAAGTCGGTTTGTGCACACGACGAACCGAATCAATTCTAGCCAATCTTGCAACTTTTCCTTGCAAGCAACTGACGGTTTTTGGAGCAGGCGAAAAAATACTACTAATTGAAAATGGCTCCCAGTCATCCAAAGCTGAGATAGGCCATTGTAGAGGAGCCTCACGTGACCCCATGGGATCAAACAAATTGACCGCATGTGTCCTGGATTGGAAGAAACGGTCCGTCAAATTTTGACAATTTTTTGGACTCAGGGCACTTGAGAGATCACATCGGTAGGGTATGACTCTCAATGTTCTGGTGCTTTGGGATGCATGACAGGGGCACGCCTAGTGTAAACCTGCCCACCCAGACACTCCCACAATGTCGATTTGTGCACACGATGAACAAAATTTGACCATTGCGAGTGTGAGGGTGCTCTCGCACCAAACACATTGTTGTTTATATTCATATTGTCGATTTTTGTTGTTTATATTCATATTGTTAATTACATATGCAAATATTCATTTAAATTTATAAAAAGGCTGGCCACCAAATACAGTGAATACACAATAATGAACTGAATACAAGGAGTTTTGTAGGGTTAATTCAACATTTTAGAAATTTTATAAAATCATATTCTACGATTGCAATGTTTTATATCATATATTTTTGTTGTTTATATTCATATTGTTGATTACATATGCAAATATTCATTTAAATTTATAAAAGGACAACCACAAAATATAACGAATACAAAATAATGAACTCATTACACATTTATTGGATCGAATATATATATATATATATATATATATATATATATATATATATATATATATATAAAGGCATGTCTGCCAAGTCAATACAAGTATTACAAAAATGTGGCATATGCCATGTCCAAATTGATATACAATAAAAATGAAGAATATATCTACATGTATTGGTCATTATATGACCAAAACTAACACTATATGATCATAAACTTGAGGTGGATCATCAAAATCAAGCCTCTTCGGCGCAGTACGTGGCTCTGTAGATGGCTGCAAAACCACAATTCAAAAGCCAAGTTAGAAATCTTTTGTAGAAAATAGTTCACAATTAACAACATAACTATGCATTTAACTTTAATTCCTTTGCAATTGAAATGTAGATTACCTCATCGGCTAATCCAGGAGCTAATGTCTTTGCTCTCCTCTCCTTGTCACTCTTAGGATTTTTCTTGAAGACATACTTAAATGGATCCATGTTATGGCCATGCCACGAAGGAGTCTATTGTAGATTAAATGTACAATTAATACAATGTACTAACATAAATATGTCAAAAACACTTAAAAGCTATAATATAAAGAACAATGACGTACTTGTGCCTGAGATGCTTCTCCAATGGATCGAGGATGGCTCACCATTGATGTAGAAATGATCGCTATTACCTATACAAAAAATGTACAAAGATTAAATAAAATTAATATAATGATAAGTATTGAAGGTTAAAAACAATTTATTTTACATATCAAACAAAAGTGTACCGGATCCTGAGATGCTTCTCCAGTGCCAGAAGGAGGGTTCACCATTGATGAAATAGGTATGGATATTTCCTGTATGAAAAAATTATAAGATTATAATATATCACAAGTTCACATGTACGCATGCATATAATCATGAAATCAAGAAAATAAAGTAGAGATACATACCTCCGCCCTCTCTTGATCTGCGGGCAAATCAGGTGCATTCAACATATCCACAAAGCTCAATGGCCGTTGTACATGTAAAATAGACAAAAAACACTAATCAATCTACAAACCCCAACTAATACTTGATTTCTACATTTTCAAACAATTGTACAACTAAAAATGTGTTTAATTACCTTCTTCACATGTTTTGGCATCTTCGAGGAATTCTTTTTCTTAGGATGAGCCCTAGACGCGGAGGGGGTACCCTAAAAACACAAAATTAACATGAGATATTAGTACAAATAATAAATTAAACATAATTTTAAAAATCTAAAATGAAATGACTTGCATATTCCATCAAAATAATACATAAAAAAGAGTTGTACAAAATATGATACCATATAGCCTTGTAGGCCAAAATCGATCGCTGAGAGCGTGATGTCATCAATCTGGGACATTTCGTCCCCTGTCAACACCTACAAACCAAAAATTGGACCAAGCATTAAAGATAGTATATCTTGTATTTTTTTGAATTCAAAGTGTACTATTCTATTTTAACATGTTACAAAATTTATACCTCAGGCATCGAAGTTGCAGCTATAGTAACTGGGGGAGGTGTATGGGATACCGTTGCTGCATCCTAAAATGCATATTATTTGTCTCAATTTAAATCGATGTATAAATGAAAATTCATTTATGTAATTACAATTTTTAAGTGACTGATAAATAAAATGTTATGAATTCAAATCAACACACCTATGTCTGTGGCTCATGGGAAAACACCATGTCCATCAACTCATCTGTCAATGTGACATCCTCAACTATGTGAGCCTGACATCTACAACCGCAAATCGTGCACAGATGATATGAGTATCCATCTGCATCGGCTGCATCATCTATCCCTGAGCATATCCCCGAGCAACTAACACACATATGCTTGATGGGCTCTCTGTCGCCCTCTAATGGCTCATCATCCAATACAATAGGGTGTGCTAATGACATCCCATGCTGGATGATGGCACCAGTCAATGTTGTGGCCGCCTGAAGAGTCTGTAGCTCCATCTACTCTTTTAGCTCTAATGGGATAGCCTGATGCACCTTGGGTTTGGGTTTGGGTTCTAGGGGGCTAGGACTCTCTGTGACTAATCACCTATAGGCTCCAGGTCTATCTTGGGCAGAGCCACCACCTCTACCATGAAACTCTCTCATATCAAAATAGTTTGGCCACACATTGAGCATAAACTCATAATATATTTTTCGCAAAAAATATAATGGCACATCATAATTATTACAAGGTGGATCATCAAAGACCATCCACCACCTCTGCCAAAAAAGATTCTTCATCTGCGCATTGGTACACCAATGTATGGGAAACCTCTTTGCATTAAGAGGTAATGACTGACCAGTTTTGGGATCAACAAAAAGGGCACATATTTGTTGCTTAGAAATATTTTTGTTTTTTACTCCATTGTATGATAGCCCATTGGCATAGAATTGACGACACCTATCCCTAAAGCTTCACCATTTGGTAATTTATGTGGAAACAGCTATGGCACCACTAGCTAATGTTTCTAGGCTAGTGGCGAGGGATTGATGATGGTCAAGTTCAGAAGTTTTCAATTTTACAATCAATCTATTGATTTTAGACGTATTTTGTCCTAACTGATTAATTAATTCTTCTTGTGTTTTGGCTGTGTGGTAAAAAGGAGGAATTGGGGGTTGTTCTTGTGTGTTTTCAGGAGGTGCCTTTGGTTGTTCTTGTGGGTTTTCAGGAGGTGCATTTGGTTGTTCTTGTTCTGGATTAGAAGAATCTGGTTTTTGAAATGAAAAATGAAAAAACCTAATCAAACTTAATGAAATTAAATTCAAAATGTAAAACAAATTGCATAAACTGGAAAGAAAGACAAAAATAAACAAAAACTAACCTTGATCCATAGCATGGAGGACAAATCTAGCACCCCATTCGCAGTTTAGGTGAGAAAATGGGGAAAAAACAAAGTTAAAAATGCAATTTACGAGTAAATGAGACCTAGTTTTTTTTTTAACTTTTTTTACCAGGCACGACGTACGAGGTTTTATTTGGATTATTAGCATGTACACGCTCATTTTCCTATGAGCAACGCGTATGCACTCATTTTCCTAGGCGTAGCGCATACATGCTCATTTTCCTAAAAGCAGCGCATAAGCGCTACCTTTTCTAGGCTCGGGAAGAACAAAGCTAAGCGCGTACGTGGGAATTTCAAATTTTAAAACTGCGTATGCGCTGCTTGTTTTTCCAAGTTTTTTTTGGGTGGTGTCCACTTTTCTGACCGCCATCTTTGTGCACATACCCTTATCTAAATCTTTGAAGGTGCTAGTCAAGAGTTTTGAACCACTTCTCCTACAAGAGGCCATCATGTGAGATTCAACATAAGAGAATTTCATGCTAAATAATTTGTTCTAGCCAAAAAACTTCATTCCATTGGAACTCTTTCACAGAAATATACAACAAACAAAGAGTATTCTATAAATTTTGGACATTAAAGTGATCAATGAATTGAGAAGGAAGAAGTGTTTCATCTATAAGGAGACATGGTCACTTGAATATAAATTTATTGGGAAAGGACAAGTGTATTACGTTGAGGTGTGACTTGATGATGAATCAAGATTTGAGTAACTCAAACCATGGAGTGAAGAAGAAACCAAATAATAGATTTGAGGAGAAGAAGATCAATCAAAAGAGGAATGGGTCATCTTGGGAGGCACTAGTTCCATGCTCTCAAGTACGCCAAGGTACAACACCTTTCACATTCATGGGGTTTTGTGAGGTTAAAGGGTAACTATACTCATTTACACCAATGCCACTCATAATTCTATTGATAAGTGGCTAGTAGCTAATCAAGGCCTCAAGATGAAGGAATTTGAAGGATTCAAAGTTATGGTGGCTAATAGTTTCACCATCTAAGTATATAATTTTGATATTGAGTAAATCAAAGAAAGAAGAATATAATTTTAATATATTATCCAAAAGGTCAAATCTATGTTCATGTCTCAAATCTCTATGAATTAGAAGAGTGAAATAATAATAGAGTACATGCCAAGAATGTGTTTGCAATTAACATGTTGGAACAAATGTTGTGGAACAACAAGCACACCATTGTAATGGAATCATTCTCTATAAGGGAAGAGTCTACTTGGTGTTGGAATCAAAGATGAAGGAAAATATTTTACAAGCGTTCCATGATACTCCTTTACTAAGACATCCATGAAAGAGACTCAAGGATAATTTACTCACCCATATCAAATAATGCATCATTTTTCAAAAGAATAAAACAAAACAAACATTTCCAAAAATAATTTTGTATCCCTTACCCATCCTAGAGTAGAAGTGGGAAACTGTCTTTATGGATTTCATCATGGGACTTCCTAAAGTCCAAGGTGTGTGTGTGTGTGTGTGTTGTGTTATGGATACGATAAAATATTATGCACATTTATTTTTCATCTCTTCAAATTTTAAGGTAATGTAAGTGGTTGATGTGTTCTTTAAGGAAGTAAACTTCATGGACTTCCCAAGAGCATCATGAGTGATAGATAGTCACTTCATATTTTTTTTATTTGGTGAGAGTTGTTCATTTTGGTGGGAATTAAGATCCAAATCAAGATTATGAACAAATAGCTAGAACTGTACTACATCATTTAGGATCATCATCTATACTTAACCAAATTCCTTTCAAAGTCCATTTTAAGAACTTGTGTTTGAGCATGTGGATCTAAGGATGAAACCACATAGATCTATGAGAGATCAAAGGATAAAATCCCTTTTATTTCAAACACATCAAGGCCACCCCTTTGGATGGAGGATTATCACACTTAGAGGTTTCAATGGACATTTATTGTTTGTGGATTAAGCTACATTATATTAGTGTTCTGTGTTGGTCGTGAGTATTCTCATGGTAATTTATTATTGTTATAATTGATGAACTTACAATCTATTTTGTATGTATTTTAAAATTCTATTGTGATAAGAAAAGTATTGTGAGTTAAATTTTATTTATCGTGATACTTGTTGTAATGACTGGAAAATTGGAGGAACAACCTGAGAGATAGATCTTACAAACAATCACTAACTCTAAATCAATCACAAATCAACTCCAATAATTAGCACAGTAAAGGAAGGATTTGAAATTCAACAAAGCAATAATGAAATAAACATAATTTAGTTAAGCAAACCATAAGTTGAACACAATGCTCATGCCTCCACTACTCTTCTCCTTCTTGTGGTATATGATGGTAGTGGCTCTTAGATTCGTAGAATACTTACAGAGTGATCACAAGAATTCAAAGAATGTGGTTGGTCATGATTGAAAATGAGGTTTGAATTTATAGATTTTTGGGATTCAAATCAACGATCAGGATTGAAAGCTTGGCTGAAAGATTAATGGTGGAGAATTTTTGAGACAAGTTGGTTGTGAGATGATCACTAAATGTGACTAAATCAATTGGCAAGTTAAATGATTTGACTGACTTAACTAGTGGATAAATGAGTTAGTTAGAAAAAACAACTTTGAAAAAGGTGAATTGACTGACTAGTTAGAAAAAGTGATCAATGAGTTAGAGGACAAATTAGCAAGGGAATTGAGAGTCAGTGGCAATTAGCCATTTTTAACATCTAATGTAGGAAAATGGATGATATTATCATTTGGAGGGAATTTGGTTTTCAAAAATGAAATTTGACATATGAGGGAAATTAAATAAATTAAGAAATTTATTTAATTGAGAGGACATTATTAGCTAATTAAATAATTTATAATTATTTAATTATGAGAAGATAATGGAAAATTATTTAATTAAATAATAAATATTATTAAATTAAAACAGATAAAGAGGATGAATTAAATAATAAGATTATTTAATTAATATTAGAGGAAAATCATCTAATTAAATAATTAAAAATTATTTAATTATAGATTTGAAGGGAAATTCAAATTTTGAATTTGAAATGGAAGAATAATGTTAATTTAGAAGAATAAAGTTAAGTTAATAAAATAATTAATATTATTTAATTAATAAATAGGAATAATTAGTAAAATTATCGTTCATAGGTGCGGAACAATTTTAGGTGTCTACATTTTGCCTCTCTTCGAGACAATGTAATGTTAAGTGTTGTTTCAAAAAATAAATTCAATAAAATTCTACCCCAGTATGCCCTCGTGGTGACAAGGTATTGTGGTACCCCCTTGAGAGATTGTTTATGCATTAAAGGTATGAATTATCTAACAAAAGAAGAAGAATTTTAGATGAATGATGTGTAGCATTGTAAATTGTAATCAATACAATTCACACCTCATATTTGTGATCCTACTTTAGCATGTCCTATCTCCATTTCTGCTAGGCCCATTTTAGCCCTTTTTACTTTGAACCTAATGTTACTTGTGTACATAGCTAAGTGGACACCATCCTAGAGTTATGCCCTCTTTATTTGGTGGCTTCTTGTCCTATTTTTGGAGGACAAGGGTATTATGGCGCCCATGTCTGGACCATGGGGTCATGGCACCCCAATCCTCCTTAGATAAGGCCCATTTTAAATGTGGGTGGGCATTCCCACTCCCCAATGGATTTTGGTTCCCATGGTTATACTTGACTATTGGAGGATGGTTGAATCAGTAATTTACTTAGGGAAACCTATATAAGGACATCCTATCAATTCATTTGAAGATCACTCTTATACCCCATCATTCGTGCATCTGTAAAGCATTTGTCATCAAGCATTCTCAAGTATTCAAGGCATCATTTCATCTCACTATATCCTTCAAGTATCATGGAGTAAAGTCACATCAATCTTTATGTAAGCATGTGTATTTGATTAGGTCATTCATGTTCATGCATTCATCATGTTATTGCATCCAACATTTGTGATCACATCTAAAGAGAATTGCATCATCAAACTTCTATCTACCATTGCAGATTTTAGGTATATCTTCCAACATTTTCTACTTCAATTCAATTCAAGGTTTATTCCTAAACTGAGGTTTGACCCAAGGAAAACCCCTATCCACAACCCTTTTCCTCTCTTTCTATATGCAGGAAATTGATTTAGGAGTTGTAATCGAATATTCTAATAGATTTGATGACGATGAACAAGTTCAAATTTTGAAGGAGCAAAAAGCGGAGGACTAGGACAACCTACCACCCTGGTCCTAAGAATTTTGCTCGATCTTTCGATAGTGGATCTTGTGCATCTCCCTGATTTGGAAAAGATCTCATTTGCCCATGTGGGAGTTACAAGACCAAGGCAACCTTCCACCTCAGTCCCTATAGTTCAACCTAAAATTTCAGTATCAGGTTCTAATTCACTTTCCTTGCTCAAATCTCTATATGTGGCTCTGTGTGAAGTTTGTAGCATCCTAATATTACTGTTCTACGCCAATTCTTCATTATTTTACCCGAAACTTTATAATTTAAATTCAAATTCAACTCAAAAAGGGGAGATAAGATATAGGCAAATTTAATTGACATCTCAACCTTTTTCCCTAATTGAAATGTGGCTAGATCTATTGAATTTCCTCCCCCTTTTTATTATATGGTTAATTAGGTAATATTATTGGTTTTATTAATTGGTGAAACCCTAACTTTACCACCATTACATTTTGGTGAACCCGACTTATCTTACATTTCCATCTTCTGATTTTTAGATATGATTTGGGGTGTTTCGTAATGGAATTCACTAAATTTGATTGGTTTTATATTTCACATGTGGTTACATTTCTTCTTAGTTACATTTATCAAAATCATGTGTTGGATAATGGTTTCTTTCACTTTACATTAATTATTTTCATTCATGGTACTCTTGCATAAGGCATCATTATAATCTCAAAGATATTTCCTACTTACAAATAATCTTTCAAATCTTATATCCATGTTGTATATTGTTTTATGATGATATTCTTAAGATAATGCATTACATATGTAGATCACATAAAGTATTTCATTGACAATGATAAGCCTAGAGATGACATTGTAAAGGCTAACACTTGTACCTCTCCTAGGGTATCTCATGAGAATGAGGAAAGAATCAATACTCCTATCAATTATCTCTCTAATGGAGAGAAAGAATTGAAGAGAAACATGACACCATATTCTTCTCATACGCATACTCTAGTGGAAGGGGGCAAATATCAAAATGTTTGTGTATCAATCTCTCTATATCCTGCTCATTTTCCTAGAGATTGTCTTAACCATCAACTTATTTGTAGGCAAGATGATCTTATGCATTTTATTAATGATATTTATCCTCACATAACATTAATAAAAGATGAATCCTTAGATGATAAGAATCCTTCTGAACCAAGGGAAAATAAAAAAGAGGGTAAATAGTCAGGTTCAATCAAAACAAGCATAAAACACACAATAAAATGAAATAATATTCATTATACCTTCATGTGAAGCTCTCTTGTTCCTTGGTTTGGACCTGTAGTGAAGCTAAAGATGGTCCCCTCCTTGGATTGATTAGATTGGTCTACTACACAACAAGATGGGTTTGGATTGGATTTTAATGATGATGGATATGGATTAGATGAGATAAGAATTTGGCATTATGAAGGTGCCATGGATGATTTTGGATCTCAAATGGAGAACATAAGAATAGATTAAGGGATGAAATGGACATCATAAGAATATGATAAAATTATATGATTTGTGAGGAGATGAGACTCCAATTTATAGATTGGAGAAGGCCAAAATAGAGGACCAAGATTGATTTTGAGATGAAGGGCTAGGATTGAAAGAAACAGTGGGAGAGGATTGAGAGGACAAGGTGTGGGATTCAAGATATGTGCCATAAAGACATTTCTTGTCTCCACACCTCTCAAGGTACATGGGGAAGAGTTCCCCACGTACATTGGGAAGAGAAAAGGAATATAAAATTCCCTGGGGGAAGAGAGAGGAATTAAAAATTCTAGAGTAAGAGGATGTGTGAGAAGACTAAATGAGAAAAGGATTTAAAAATTCCTTGGGAAGAGGATGCATAGGAAGATTCAAATAATTTTAATTTCTTTGAAAGGATCAAAGTGGGTAGCATTTAAGATTGGAGGATGAGATGGGAAAGCCATTTATGGTAAAGAGTTGACTCATCACTAGTACATTCGGAGCTAATTTCCGATGGCCGATTGTTGGAATTGCAACTAATTTTTGTCGGAGTGTAGACAAAAGTAGCCATCAAAAACTCATCGTCAGATTTGTTGAGGATGCCCTGACCGTTAGAAATACAACAATCCCATGGACTATGCCGACGATGGGCATGATCGGTCTTCCGGTCAAAAAAGTCATCGGACATGTAGCATCCCCATCGAATGCTTCAGTAGATTTCGTCACAAAGCTAACGACAATTTGGAACTTCGCACCGATGGTGATGCGGTTTGTCTGACACTTGTGTCGTCGGTCGATTCAAAGGCATCGACGACCATTCGACTATGAAGTGTCATCGCACGTACAACATCCTTGTTGGATGTTTGTGTGGTTTGAGTCGGAAGTGCGATGACTCCAGAACATTTCATCGACGAGAACGTTGTATGTTCGCCAATTTCATCGTCGGTGGAAAGCTTGGTATTTGTCGTAATTCTGACGATGATAATATTTTTATCAAATTTTTTTATTATTATCCAATCATTGATATGTACAGCAGATGATATTCTATCCCCACCACCTACCAGTAGGGGGCATAGGTTTGAGGCTAATATGAGGTGCATGGTTTCAATCTAATATGATCAGGCGCACCGTGGTTGAGATGGTCCAACTCCCTAGTCTCACTCTAGGACTAAGCTCATGCCATATCTAAATGAAAGACATCTCAAATACATCATCGGTGGAAAGCTGCAAAATGCCATTTTCATACATAAACAAGACATACACAATTGGGCACAATCACCAAGAGAATGGTAAAAAGTGTGTTTGAGAACATTGTCCTAATTGTGGTGTGGTCACGAAGAGATCACCGTAAATCTGTCAACCTTTCCTTCATTTAAACCAAGTAAACCTTTATGCATATCAACCTTTCCTTCATTTAAACCAGGTAAACCTTTATGCATATGCATAAAGGTTTACTTGGTTTAAATGAAGGAAAGGTTGACAAATTTACAGTGATCTCTTCGTGACCACACCACAATTAGGAAAATGATCTCAAACACACTTTTTACCGTTCTCTTGGTGATTGTGCCCAATTGTGTATGTCTTGCTTATGTATGAAAATGGCATTTTGTAGCTTTCCATTGATGATGTATTTGAGATGTATTTCATTTAGATATGGCATGAGCTTAGCCCTAGAGTGAGACTAGGGAGTTGGACCATCTCAACCATGGTGCACCTGCATATGTATATAGTTTTGTGTATTCATTAAAGATTTTCATTTAATTTTGAGCATTTTGTGGATGGTATAATCAAGAAACATATCATCACCCTCACCAATAATGCTCAACTGATTTAAGTACAACCATTTGATTGTTAATAATTTTTAAATTAAGGGAGTACTTTTCAAAATACATATCCATATGCATATGCATATACATATACATATACATAAAGGTTTACTGGCTGGTTTAATTGAAGGAAATGTTGATAAATTTCTCCATGTAGTTTTACCTGACTCTAGAATTAGTCAGTTGTTTAAAACAACTCATAACCATTGTAACAAAATTCACACTAATAATATATTTCCTAATAGTTTTTATCCATGAATGATATTTGGGTTTACAATCTCGAATTCAGTACATGTAATATCATTAGAACTCAAACATTGATAAACTTGTTTCAAATCAGAAACATTGTGATCTAAATTGCAAGCAAACTATTTAATGTAATGACTGTTATTTGTATTTTGGAAAAAAGGGCTGGTTGCTGAATTTTGCAGAGCATACTATTTGAGTAATTTACATGTCAAGTGTTTGTTATAATTTCTGAAAAACTAAATCACGAAAAAGTGAAAAAAAAATTGGTTAGCAAATCAAGGGTGCACTTTACATTCTTGTTGTTATCCAATTCACTTACTTTAGCTCCATTTCTTTCTTTAGATTTGGGGTCTAGAGCTCCTCCCTAAGTAGAGATTGTTGGTTTTGTCTCCCCTGCTTTGGCTGGAGAGTTTCTTGCTATCTCTAGTAGTTTTCCCTCAGAGTTCAACTTCTCTATTGGTCGGATTGCTATTTTCCCTACCTTCTTCTCCAAGTGCTCCTCCTCTTGTTTCCAAGATTTTTCCATTGCCTTCTAATCAATGGCCCTTGGTTGTGCCTTCATGCCCTCTTAATGTCTTCACTGGGTTCCTATTTCCTTCAAATGATGGCTTCTCTATGTTATGCAATATCCATCTTGGATCTTGCAACATCAAATTCTGGCATGGTTGATGTTGATGCAAGTGGTTGGACAATTGTTTTTTATCACATTTTTTCTTTGAGTAAGAAGATCCTTCTTGAGAAGTTTGGTGCTGTCAAAAGATAAATAAGTTGTCAAGAAAGGTGAGGGCTAAAAAGAAGCTTTAGATTAATGTTTCTGACTGTGTTGGTTATTGTTGATGTGGTTTTTCATTGATTTTCTTCAGTTATTCTTCACCAATAGCCTATTTATAACAATTTTATCTATTTAGAAGTGGGTCCTCTCTAGAACCTACAACCAATCTATCAAAAGAAAATACATATTGGAACATGCCATCACAAAAATATGTCATTTTTATATGTAAAACTAGAATGTTTAGGTTTTCTTGAAAACAATCAAATTGAAATTCTCATCTTCGTCTTACAAGTATTAGGGTTCTTACCTAGTAGGATGCTCCTCACAAGGACGATTGTATGTTGTCTAGACTGGCTCACCCTGGAAAAGCCTCAGGATCTGCGATAAAAGTCAAAGAAACGATAATAATATCCTCTAGTTCATATAAGAAATGATTTATAGTGAGTGTCCTTGAGATAAAATAGCATTTACATTAATGTAGTTGTTTGTGTCGAGGGTAAATTGATGATAGATTCCTCCTGGGAGGATATTCATATCCCCCTTCTTAACCCATCTTCGTATCCATCGATCCTCTTTATCCCTTACATCAAAGGAGCCTATAACAAAACAACTCAAGCGTCAGTATATGTCATTGACAACTCCTATTTTATGAATTCTTTCCAATTTGTCTTCGCTAGAGTGAGCTTGCTAATAGGCTATTGCTATATACTAAGAATTAAATTGTTGAAATTCCATGACTTCGACCATAAAGACACATAGACTGGGTTCAAGTAATGTATACGAGAAGTAAAGGACAATGGAAAATTTTCCATTGTCTGTAATAGATAGAAGGAAAGACTATTATCTATGTAACATCTATTTGACAATTTTGGATTCATAACTTTACGTATAAACATATAAAACCATGGTATATTGCAAAATGACATAAAAAATCCATTTCATGTAATCAATAATTTTGTACAAAGGGGAGGATGCTAATCATGTCACCCTAAATATTCACAAATAGGTATTGAAGGAATGCTGACAATAAATACGATAAAATAATGAATGGTTTAGAGGATATAGCTAATTCACCCCTCAACTTAAAAAAAATATCAAGTAAAATTTAGTAGTTCTTTTAAGTTGATCACATTATGATGTAGCACATTAATCAATACTACAACATTGCCATTGGAAAAAGGCAGCAATCTATCAAAAATAAATAGTGATAAATGATAGGGATATAAACTGTGCTGAAATGGTTTTGTAATATTTAGCTCTTTTAATATAAATCCAACTTTTATTTAGCAAAAAAATATATTGATGAGTAAAATGGTTTAAAAAAATGAGTTTTTTCTATATATTGAACATGGAAGTTTCAATGATGGTGTTTTGAGATGGATAATTGGAATCCCACTATTTTCCCTAGATTGTTTTAACCAAAATTTTGGACATGATTCCATTTAGTTTGCACTCCATGGTTCACAGGTTATTAGGATTAATGGTTATGTTTCCATGGTGTTTGGATCCAAGCAAAACAAGTTCAATGAATCAATAAATGTAGTTTACTCGATACAAAATGTTTATATATAGATATGATATACGACATACATGGTGCATGGCAGATCACAAGTTCTGTGTTGATTGATTAACAAGAAATGATAGATCTACTAACAAGTTTCTTCTCATTCTTAATGGTCCACAAGTTTACTGTTTGTAGATTACGTTTCATAGTCACAGGTTGATGGATCACATAGATCATTAATTATAGATTATTTCAAGTTGTTCATGGTTTATTGTAACCTAGTTTCTTACCTAATTTTGCATTGTTTTCTACTTTATTTCCTAGCATTCATTTGCACTTGAGTCATTCCTGTGTTGCTTCAGATATGTTGTTCATGATTTATCCTCAGCTTCCATGGTTAGTACCGATTTTGCATTTGACTCGACATAATTCCTAGTTGTGTATAGTAATTCACACATCACACAAAAAGGGATATTTTAAGAATTAGGATACGATATAGTATTTTACATTCCTAATATCTAGGTAATTAAAATTTCACATATTAATGTATCATAGTTAGCTATTTTATAATTTGATGTGTGCTTAATGTACCTAGTTTATGGAGTGATTAAATGTTTGTTTGATTGGAGAAAATTAACCAGTCCAATTTGTAGGCTAGGGATGTTATATTGTTGGTAATAGGGTTTGGTACATACATTAAATTAGAAACATCTTTTATTGATTAATATAGATTCTAAAGATATTCTTTTATGATTCTAGTGTCTTATTTAAAAAATCATACCAAGACATATGTATTGGAGCCAGTGTTCCACAAGGACATTTCCTCCCCCAAAACTGTTTGTTTTTTAAATGGGGACACCTTCAGAATACAAGGACTTGGATGGGACGTCCCCCTGCCACCCTAGTGAAATCCAATGCCATCATCTTTGAGACATCTCTAGGACATCCTTGAGACGTTTGAGGGACTCCCAAGAGCCTCTTGACCATCTCAGGGACATCCAAGCATCTCCCATGGCCAAACAACCCATAAGTGATTTTAAAAAAATCAAAACTTTTTTTCAAACTCCATGCCCAAATTCAAACCCTCACAGCCTATGGGCCCCGCCCAAACCCCACCAACTTTATAAAATTGCCTCCTATTTTTGTTTCAACTCACAAAAACAAAGAGCAAGAAGCTGACAACTGTGAATGTGAGAGTGAGAGTTGCAAGTGCCAGGTGAAAAAGTGAGAGAGCAGAGCAAGAGGGTTGAGGGGGTTGAGGAGAAGTAAGAAGAGAAGTGATACCAAGTTGCCAATTTGTAATGGTCTACCCCTGTTTTGAAACCAATTTCTTTTGCACCTTTTCAACTATGCTTCTTGACAAACAATTTACTTGAATGCTCTACTGCTAATTTTCAGTTTGTCTTTCTTGATTTTGTGAATGCCAATGTTTGTTTGCTAATACTTTTGAGATGGCATTTTGGCAAACATCATGCATGCACTGAAAGGGTTTCAATTTGGAATTGATATTGATAGTGCAAATATCACTTTATAATAATCAAGATTTACATTCACTAAAATTATTTTAATCAACTAAAGAAAAATATTCATGACTTACAAGTAATAAAAAAACTTACAAGGATGAGGCATATTCATAACTTTTGCAGTCCCACCTTGGATATCAACACTAGAAGCAACTCATATTGTTCGTGTACAGACAAGACAATATGGGAGCTCATTATACCCAACAACTTGTGGTGTTGTTCTTAATTAACACATATCATCCATAACCATTAATTAGCACATAATTACATTCACTAACACATAAAAATCAATCATTATCAAATAAGTTAGATTACAATCATTTCTTTTTTTGTTTTTACTTTGAATCTATGAAAAGAGTAAGTGGAACATCAATTTCTTCATCATTTTCCCCCTCTATAGATGTTTCACCAACTGCTCATGATCTCAATGTATGCCTAGTCCTATACTGAGGATGAGGACACTGAAGCGAAGGGGGGTCCTTTGCAATAAAAAAGAAATGGGTTAAATTCAAAAAAAAAAATTATTGTTACAAGTATTTCATTAATTTAGAGAACATAGTTGTTGCGCTCTTTACCTGATGGGGCCACATCATTTTGTGTAGCCTCAACCTCAACATGCTGAACACCCTCTAGATCATCTGGAGTTGAAATACTAAAGGTTACATTAATGTTGAACACCAATTGCAATTATATTTGTTTAAAGGAATAATAGTGGTCCTCTTTACCTGAGTGGGAAACATCATGTTCCTGATGTTGTGTACCCAGATCATGCTCCACTTAGTCACAACTGACTACATGCTCTAAAATATTAACAAAAAAGGTTACATTAATTACTACTCTAATTACAAATTAAGATGTTTAATTGTATTAATAGCTAAATAAATAAATTTGAATAGAAAATAAATACCTCCACTAATGGGATGCACATCCAGACCTTCATGTGCAGGTGGTGTTTCACGATTAGCAGGCTGCATTCTAATTTCACGCACATTGTTATCATTGCTTTCTTATTTAAAATAAATATAGTCACTTTATGTTGGAACTCAACATCAGTTAGATTATTGGTAAAGTATTCAATTTGAAACAATTTCCATTTAGCATATTTACCTGTGTGACGGATGCACTCGAATGTTGTGTATGCCCACTCAATTCTCGTAGCCGATCAGCCACGGTTGAATAGCCTTATTGGTAGGAAATTCTATTGTCATCTTCTGTGGGCACTCTATTGAATTCAGAGCCCTGCATTTTTGCTTGGTACCGTGAATTTCGCTTGCATTGTTTGATAAATTTTTTTTTTTTGCAATTTATTAATATTTTGATGCAATATTTCATTTACATGAGATACTTACAATTAGTGTAGCAAGTTTCATGTAACCACCAGAGCTGAGTTTGTGTTGCCCGTGCTTTTCTTGTCTTGCCTTGGTTGCCTTTGACGTGTCACTTAGTCTATAAAAAGTTTAAAATATGTTAGATTATATAAATATAAAGAGTAATTAAGTAGTACTTAATTACATTCTTAATAGTATCTCGTACCTTCTTCTGGCGTCTGGTGGTGTATTTCCTTTTTTCCTTTCAATTCTCTCCTTGGCATCCAAAATTAGGTCCTTCCACTCCCTCTCTGGAATCATGGGGGGACACTCATACTTTAGGTTCCTCTCTAAATGCGTCCTATATTGGTCCCTCACATACTTTAGATATTTGCCAACTTTTTCAAGGAGCTTGGTTTTGTCAAAGGTGTCATTTCCAAACCACTCAACCATTTGGTTTGTCAATTCATCTTTTAACCTTTTTTCTTGGTCATTCCACCTTTTAAAGCAAAAACAAACCTGTTAGATTCAAAAATGAACTGAAGCTACATTTATTACACTTCAAGAAATGGATCAAAGGAAAACTATTCTAGCAATGATATGAAATCAAAATAGTTGATTAGGGTTAGTTCACATATGATGTACCACCTTTTAAGTATGGTGGGCCCAAATATCTGCAATGCAATGTCACTAAGATGTTTATACAAAATATCATTGCTTGCAAAAAATTCATGGGATCATTAGTCCAAAACAAGTGATCAAAAAGTAAATTACAATTAGAGAATATATAATAATAATTTTAAAGTACCTGGAACATTTTGTATCTTTAAGGGAATTATTTCTTCGTCGCTCACCACCAATGTGGCCTGCAACGTTCCCATACTAGAAATACGAGAAGATCCAAGAAATGATGGTATGTTATCAGTAGTAGTCACCTCTCGCACATCCTCATGTGCATCTCCTCCTACAAAAAATGAATCCACTATGAAATGGCATTAGAATTCAAGAAAGAACACTTGAAGGGAAATAAACACATGTCAGAAGATAGAGAAAAAGAGGGATCTACTAACAGTGGGCAGGCCAATATGATGTGCAGTAGAAGATGTCTGCATGCTACGTGTTGTCGACATTGTAGTCGGCAATACAGGTGAGGGTAACCTCTGATGAGGCGGCGATGACATTTGCACAGGAACATTGATAGCACCTAAAGAATAATACATTAAATATATCAAACATTAAATATATGAAAAGTGCAAGAATTGTTAACAAGGGATGAACCTTTATTTTGAATATTGACAGTATCAAGTATGATGTGTTTTGGGTACTCAGAGCGATAAGCCAAGAAAGCGATAATACAAGAAGATTGTCATCACCTGAAGATCCTGCAACACCTTGATCGTGGGAATGACTTTCATGAGGGCGGATAAATTGATGTAAAAACAATACGTACATATTTTAGTTACTGATATAAAAGAGAATAAAATATAAACCATTATTGAACTTTTGTTATAATTAAAGCTTTCATTACTGCTTACTTGCAAGTTTTCTACTGTCTGAAGCAATAATTCCACCCTCTCTTGTATCTCATCAATAATAGGATGCTGGGCTGCCAAAGCAACAATCTCTTTTCTTATTTTTCTAAGAGGTGTTTTAAAGAATTTCATAAGGTGTGTGGAATCTTCGGGGTCATTGATAAGTTGGTGTATTGACATGTTTTTTATCAGGACTCTTAGGTTTTTGGTATCTTTTGGGTTGTATTGTGATAGTAAAATATTGTGAATTGACTATATGTAATCCATGTTATAAAACTAAACTTAAGAAATCATGTTTGAACTTTGTCGGTTAATTCCTACAACCATGCCAATTTATTCCTGTAGCCAAATGGTTTGTCCCTGTGATATGTGGATTATTTAGGATGATTTCATATGTGAGTTAATGAATGTATTAGTTAAGTAAGATACATATGCATGTCCTTGTATGTTGTTTCTATTTTAGTGCAGATAATAATTGATGCTGCGGTGGAGGATTTTCTTTCGCGCCTAAGGACTGGAGAATCACGTTCAGATAGTTGGAGGTCAAACTGAAGGAGATTCAAGCGAGCGCAATGTATGGCATAATCGGAGTAGTTGTACTTCACCATGGGAGTTTAACTCTGGTGCATGTTTAATTTGCAAAATATCGCTTTGGCGTGCAAAGACTGTGGTTCGGTTTCAGATCCACAGTTCCTACAGCCAAGCTCTCTATTATCCCCTTCATTTGACAACTATCTGCCTTTTCTTCTGGGCGTAACTGGAGTTGTCCATTGTAGTTGATCTTTTTTTTATAATAATCTCTTCCTTCTTTTTTGAGAGTTGGACAGAATGGAAAGGGATTGAGCAGAGTTTTTGTCACGCATTTTGAATTTTCTCTTTTAGAATATGTAATCATCTTTCAGGAAGAAATGAATAAGAATATGTTATTCTGATCTATTAATAGTTCTATGCTGAGAGTTTGATATCACTCATCCAAGGGGGCCTACTTGGTGAGTGATCCTATGTTTATGATTATTGAATTTAATTTTTACTTAGTTGTAGTAGAAGTTCATGACTGGATTGTTCTTGCAGCCACTGGAAATAGATCCTTTGACTATTCCTACAGCCAAGGTAGAACGGTGTGATTCCTATTATTTTCATTAGATCATTTCAGTAGAGTTTTGTAAAGCTTTCATTTAGCCTTTTATGATTTCCATTCCTACCTTTCCTGTAGTAATACAGAATAATCATTTGAAGAGCTTAGTGCATATATATTGCAGACCCATTTCAAGTTTTACGTTCCTGGATTGAAAACTAAATGAACACCAGCCATGAGAATAGTAAACTCTACCATATGAATGTCCAAACTTTGGATTGAGATTTCAATTAGAGATATTATTATTGTCATTATAGTTGGAGTAGACATTTTTGGCGCCGTTGCCGGGGATGGTGTCAAGCTAAGAGCCTTTTATGATTATTTTAGTTTCTAGTTAATTGTTTGAAATTTCATGAATCTACATGCATAATAGAAGAAGAGATGCCAGAGGTAGATTATTGCCCACTCATACTACTCATGTAGAAGATAGTTTTCCAGATATAAACCCTTTTTTTGAGTTGTATCAAGTCCCACAAAATTTGAATCACCCTGAGTTTGAATTTCTAGAAGGTAGTCTTCAGTTCCTTTTTGGTCCACAAGAAGAAGAATTGCCTATTGTAATAACCCCCACAAGTCCAATGCAAGGGAACCCACCTCATGTTGGAAATAATCCACCACCACCACCTGGTCCAACATTTGAGTTTCCCATCTCTGACCAGTATGATAATGCTAACCTCAAGAACATTCCAGCATCTTCACTTCCTAAATTTTATGGGTTGGTGACAGAGGATCCTGATACATTTCTGTTTGAGTTTGATGTTCTCTATAGGAGTTTTGACTATACTATAGATGCCCATAGACTCAAAAAAGCTCTAGCCACTTTGAAGGAGTCATCCTTGAGATGGTTTATGAGCTTGGGTAGTAGCACAATCAATACATGGGATGAGATGAAATGGTTGTTTCTTGCAAAATACAAAGATTATTGTAGAGGCACTGATCGTCATGGGGATGATATCTTTAGAATGACACAAACTGAAGATGAGAGCCTTGAGGATTATCTGGAAAGGTTTTTGTTTAGTGTCAAGAAGTCCAAGCATAGTACTTTGAATGAAGATTCCCTCAAATTGATATTCTTGAGGGGTATCAGTGATGAATGCACCGATTCCTTAGATCTCATGGGGGGAGGTGACATTACACAATCTACTTGGGCTGAAATAGGACATATTTACAAGAAGTATTCCAGATCTACTTCTAAGAAGAATAGGAGATTTAAGCCAGGAGCACCATCATCATCATCATCATCATCTGGAACTAGAGTTTCTAGATTGGAACTTAGCCATTTGTTAAAAGATTTCAAGGAGGACATTATAAACAATATGGCTACTCAGTTGGATACATTGGTAGCTAAGAAGAAGCATGAGGAAGCTGATGCATTTCTTGCAGAATTTTGTCCTCATTGTAAGTAGCGAAAGAAAGATTGCAGATGTAAGATGGTTGCAAATGTTGAAGTGCCTGATTTCAAACCAATTCAAGGTGAGGATGAACAAGTCTTCTATGTTGCTCAAAGAAGACCAAATTTTCAAAGACAAGGTATACCACCTGATCCACTTTCCTTTTCTGGTTATAGTGGTAATTCTTATACACCAAATAACCAATGGCAACCACAGTATTCTCAAAATTTTGGTAATTATCCACATTGGTATGGATCACAAGGCCAGGGATAGCAATTTGCTGATCAAATCCCCCAATGGCAGTAGCCACAAGGAAACCAGTATCCACCTTAGGGTGTAGGGAACCAATTTCAAGGGAATTGGCAACCTACCTCTCAATGGAGGGGAAACTCATCATGGTCATCCCAATCTTCTGGATATCAGCCCCCTGCTCAATAGCCACAACCTTCTACTTTAATGCCACCTCCTGTAGCCTCAGCACCACCTCCCAAGCCAACACAGTTGCCTACTCAACCATTTCCTAACCCAAATATCAAATCTCAGCAACAACAACAAGCTTATTCAGCTGATACTAATCAATACCCAACCTATTCTTTATCACTAGATGATATTCACCTTCGATCTGGCACAACTCTACCTAATCCCTCTCAACCAATTATTATTGAGGTACAAGAAGAGCAGCCAATCTCTGATCCTAAAGATGTAATACCTCAGAATCAAATATTACCACCATTTCCCCATAGATTGAAAGACAAAGAAGTTTCAACTGATCAACAACAAAGCTTTGATATTCTTGATCAACTGAAGCACATTTGTGTTAAAATTCCATTGCTACAAGCAATAAAGGATGTTCCAATATATGGTAAAGCATTGAGAGAGGCATGCCTAAAGAAACCTGGCAGAAAGAAAAAGGATCCACAAACAATTCATGTTATGGGTCAATTGGCTGATATTATGTTAGGGAAAATTGTTATTCCAAAGTATTCTAATCTAGGTAGTCCCGTTGTGAATATAGTCATTAATGGCAGTCAAATAAAAAATATTTTAGTTGATCTAGGGGCAGCCATTAATGTAATGACAAGGGAAGTAATGAAACATCTAGAGATAGATAGTTTAAGGGCCACACCCATAGTTCTCCAACTTGCTGATGGCTTTTCAGTAAGACCTGATGGTATGATAGAAGATATAGTGGTCATTCTAGATTCCTGGGAATATCCTGCAAACTTTATGATTTTATCCCCAAAAGAAACATTGGGGGGGATATCCAGTCATTTTGGGAAGACCATGGCTGGCCACAACTGATGCATATATTGGGTGTAGATCAGGAGACATGACTATTTCAGATGGCAGTTCCACAAAAACATTAGCCTTGTATTCCCCCGCACAACTTTAGCTTGAGCAGTAGCAGGCTGTTTGGCCTATTTTGGGAGAGGAATCTGAAGAAATTGACTCTATTAATCACCTTATGATGATTAATAGAATGTCACTTATGCAGTTATATGATGAAGAATCAATCCTTTATAAGATCTTGATAAATGAATTAATAGAAGACCAAGAATTGCAAGAATTGGTTTCGAATATTGCAGGGTTGGACTTTCCTGCAGCCACTGATATCTTGCATACCTTGTTGCTGCAGGAATTGTTATATTCTCATGTTTCTGATATAAATTAGATTGATCTTACTATCAAGATAGAGGTTGAATTGAATAAATATTTGAACATCAATAAGAATATAGCAGATACTCAGAAGGATAGCCTAGTGGACTTGCTAAAACTCCATAGAAATGTCTTTGCATGGGATTACAAGGATATGAATGGAATTGATCCAACAGTTTGTACTCATCATATTTACATAAAGGATGAGTGTTGCCTCCTCAGACAACCTCAAAGAAGAGTTAATCCTATCTTGAAGGAGATAGTTAAAGAAGAATTGCAGAAATTGTTGAAAGCTGGGTTTATCTATCCTATCTCTGACAGTCAATGGGTATCACCCTTGGTGATAGTTCCTAAAAAGGGAGGCAAATGGAGAGTATGTGTTGATTATAGAGCCTTGAACTTAGCCACAAGGAAGGATCATTTTCCATTGCCATTTGTGGATCAGGTATTGGATTCTCTTGCTAGTAAGAGATATTTTTCATTTCTGGATAGATTTAGTGGCTATAATCAGATACAAATAGCTCCTGAGGATCAGGAGAAAACAACATTTACTTGTCCATGGGACACTTATGCATATTCTATTCTTCCTTTTGGGTTGTGTAATGCTCCAGCCACTTTTCAAAGGGCAGTGATCAGTATTTTTTCTGATATTTCTCAAGACATTATGGAAATTTACATGGATGATTTTACAACTTATGGTTCTGAATTTGATCAAGCATTAGGTAATTTGAAGAAATTTTTGCAGTGGTGTGAAGACTACAACTTGTCTCTAAACAATGAAAAGTGTTTCATAATGATGGAGGAAGGAATAGTCCTTGGTCATCATATATTTGTACAAGGTATACAAGTGGATCCAACAAAGATTGAGATTATTTAGCATATTAATGACCCTGTGAAGCAGAAAGATGTGAGAAGTTTTCTTGGTCATGCTGGATACTACAAAAGGTTTATCAAAGATTTCAGCAAAATTGCAAGTACCTTATATACACTACTCACTAAAGATGCAAAATTTAAATGGGCCTCAGCATGCAATGAAGTTTTTTTAAAGCTTAAGCATGCTTTGACTCAAGCACTAGTTCTAAAAGGACCTAATTGGTCTCTACCATTCCAAATCCATACTGATGCATCTGATTATGCTATGGGAGCAGTGCTGGGACAAAAAGCTGATAAGTTGGAAAATGCAATATATTATATCAACAAGAATTTTCAAGGACCTGAATTGAATTATACAGTTACTGAAAAGGAAATGCTAGCTGTCATGTATGCCCTTAACAAGTTTAGACACTATATTATAGGGTATCCCATATTTGTGCATACAAATCATACTGCAGTTAGATATCTCATGAATAAGTCATCAATCACTGGTAGACTGGCTCACTAGTTATTGTTGATGCAGGAATTTGATATCACAATTGTTGATAAGCCAAGGAAGTCTAATGTTGTTGTAGATTATCTTTCATGTCTTCAATTGCAGGAAGACTCTACAATGATAGATGACACTTTTCCAGATGAGCATTTATTTCTCATATAGGCTCATACTCCTTGGTATGCTGATATTGCCAATTATTTAGCTGCAGCTAAGATACCAATTTCTTTTTCTCCTAAGGAAAGAAGGTTGCTAGTCGAAAAAAGTTTTAACCTTTCATGGATTGTTGATTGTCTATTTTATACTGGACCTGATCAAGTCATGCGAAGATGTGTCAGAGAGGATGAAACATATGACATCTTGCATGCATGTCATGATGAGCTATGTGGAGGTCATTTTGCTGCCAAAAGGACAACATTGAACGTTCTCAATACTGGTTACTATTGGCTTACACTACACAAGGAAGTGTGACAGATGTTAGTGAATGGGCAGACCTACAAAATTTGATGAGATGCCACTATATCCTCAAATATCTGTTACACCATTTGACAAGTGGTGATTAGATTTTGTTGGCCCCATTGATCCACCTTCTAATGGCAAATCTTATATCTTGGTATGTACAGACTATGTGACAAAATGGGTAGAAGCTAGAGCTATGCAACATGAAAGAGATAATAAGGTAGCTTAGTTTCTCTATGAAGAAATATTTACAAGGTATGGAGTACCTAGGGAAATTGTCTCAGATCAGGGACCTCAATTTACATCAACATTGATAAAAGCTTTGGTCAATGAATACAATATAAGACACAGGAAATCTACTCCATATCATCCATAGTCTAATGGCCAAGTAGAAGTTACCAACAGAGAGCTTAAGGCTATTCTTACCAAAATAGTGTCTATCCACAAGAAAGATTGGTTTCATCGGCTTTTAGAGGCAATTTGGGCATATAGAACAACATGGAAAACACCAATTGGATTCACACCTTTTGTGATGGTTTATGGCAAAACAACAATGATGCATATTGAATTTGAGCATAAAACCTTGAGAACAGCTCTACAACTGAATATGACATTGTCTGAAGCACAGAAGGACCGCATTCAATAGTTAAATGCTCTTGATGAATGGAGAAAGATAGCTATTCAACAAACAAAATTGGTTCAAAACCAAAGAGCCAGATGGCATGATAAATATATCAGAGAAAATAAATTCAAAGTTGGTGACTGGGTACTCCTGTATGATTCCAGATATAAGGATGCTATGGGAAAACTCCAAACAAGGTGGTTAGGTCCTTATGAGGTAGAAGAAGTTTTTCACAATGGAGCAGTTCGGTTGTCCACAATAGATCTTGTTCGATTTAAACTCTTAATGAATGGACATCGACTACGAATTTATCACAAGCTAGCTACTAGAGAAGAGTTCCTGCAGCAGTTTGCTCCTCAAAATGAAATACAAGTTCCTGCAGCAACTGCCAATGATTCAGTATCAATTCATGAGCTTCTCGTTGCATTTGAGCGTGTTGATAAAGGTGATGTTCCTGTAGCCTCTGCAGTGAACTTATTTACCGTATCATAATAAAATATTTCCATGAGGAATATTGTTCTCCATACATAAAGTTCCATCCACTACACTCCATCCCACTTTCTTACCTGTCACTTCATTTAATTTTGCCATCATTTTTGCCCAATTACAGGTATGTGTATATTGTACTTTATTTTAATTATGCATTTATTAGGTCATTATGATTTTAATCCTGTTTTAATATGCTCCAAACCTGAAATCTCATCAGCCTGTGTGGACACATGCTAGGTTAAGTTGGGGGGGTACTTTGTGGTCCTTTTTCCCAATAAGATTTATTATCCTGAATTGATTTCCTAACTAACATTACTTATGATGATTATTATTTCACGCGAGTGAATAATAAGTTCTTCTGCCAAAATTAAGATATGTAGATTTTAGTTTTTGTGAGTCTGTCAAACATTTTGGTGAAGCTGCAGAAGTATCAGAGTAAAAGATGGGTGGTGATCTAATTCACCATGAACCAACGGTCCATGAAGGGTTGTTGTAGGATGTTGTCTGTGTGCATTATTTCCAAAACCATGGCTAGCTAGATTATTTCTTGAAAATCAGGGATTTCAATGACGAAATAGCTGCGGAATTTATGCATTCTTTTGACGAAGGAGAAGCTACAGTTAAAGGGTTGAGGATAATTGCTATAGAGCAGCAAATTGCAAAGGTCACAGGGTTGCTGCAGGAAGGAGAACTCTTTCCAAAATCGAAGGATGCAAGGAGTGCCAGGGCAGAGTTCACAATTTCTACTAATAGACCCTTAATGCTGGATAGGCAAGGGACTAGAAGGGTTTCTTTGCCAGCACATTGGCCTCAGGTAGCTCTGTATATTATGAAATATATTACATGTGAAGGATGGTATTCAAATCTCCATTCACCTCACTTCAAGTTACTTAGTCATTTGTGTCATGACTGGTGAGTTAATGTCCCAAATTTCTTGTATCATCTCATTTCTATAAGTGCTAAGGAGACTAAAAAATATGGAAATCACTTTGTTAGCCATCATGGACTGGTGAATTTGCTGGTACAATGGTCCCTCAGAGATGTTTCACAAATGGAATGGGGTGTGTTTGAGGATATTTTGCAATTTAGGGTTGATGAAGCCCCTATTGAAAATAATCTGTCGGTTCAAGAAGAGATAGTTGCAGAAGATCTTTCTGGTGAAGATGAGGGTTTGCTGGTTGCTGAAGGAGCCGCAATTATTATAGAAGAAAATATTGAAGCAGAGTCAATCGAAGGACAACCCTCTACCTCTCTTCAAAGAGATTCACCTATTTTGCAAAGGGAAGGAAAAGAATTGGAAAAGGAGGAATCAGATGAAGAATTTGTTATCTGGTCGCAGGAAGCACATATCCCTCCTGTAGCCAAGAGGCATCGAACAAAAACAAAAGCTCCTGCGTCTATTTCAAAAGTATATGTAAGGAGAACAAGAAGGAGGGCACAGAAGACTCAACCTATGAGTAATCCAGTAGAGGTGATTGCAGTAGAAACTTTAGAAGAAGAAGATGTTGTAGAGAAGGAAATTCAAGAAAACCCCATGGGAGAGGAAATGCAAGAAAACCCTAAAGGAGAAGAAATCCAAGAAGAAATTCAGGAAGAAATTGTAATGGATAAGCTTGCAAATCTTGTTTTACTGGCATTGCAATGTGAGGAGATTATTGATGATGTTCCACAACAGCCTGAAGAAAATGTGGGAGATATGTCAATCTAGAATGAGGAATTTATTGAAGAAATCTCACGGTCTAAGGTAGGACCTATAAGGACTCCTTCATCCCTAACTAGTTTATCAATTGCTTTAACATTTTTTAGGCAATGGGAAATAGAGAAGGATAGGTTGCAAGGGATAATTAATAAGCAGCAAAAAGAGATTGAGAAGAAAGATAATAGAATTAAAGAATTGGAGGCTAAGGTAGAAGAGATTTATGGTATGGTTCCTGAAATAATGCAGTGTAGGGCTCCCCCAAGAATTTATGTAGTGCATTTGAAAGAATGGTATCTGAATTTTAGATTAAACGGCATTGTAAGGGACCATAATCCATCCTTAGAAACACCTGAGGAATTCTATCATGCTTATCAAACCTCCCCACATGCTGTAAGGAATCTGTTATGTGAATTATATTTACATAACTATGTTGTACCCCAAGACAAATAATGGAATCTTTTGTTGTACATTGGGGATATCCATCTAAGAGCTCTAATGTCTTGGATACAAAATGAGATGATTATAGGACCACATGCCGGGGAGTTTGAAAAATTGGAACTTGATTGTCCATTGCTATTGAGGAGGGAATCAGAAGCACCCAGGGTTCTGTATTATGATTGGCAAAAGTTGCTAATAAGAGTTGATGTTAGTAAGATAGTACTTCCAATGAGAGAGGAAGTCTATCAAGCGTATGAGCAATTGGTTCAAACCCACAAGACAACCGCACTAGAAGGGCTAACTCAATGCTGGAATATTCTACCAGATCATCTAAAACTGGAGGAACCCTACTCATTACAAAAATTTTATGTAGCTATACAGAGAGCCTCCAGGTACATACAGCTAGGTAGGGAAAAATCCAATAACTGGTTGTCATTAATCTTTCAGCCTCCTATCCTTATGTGGCCACTTTTGGCATGTCAACCAACAGAACATAATTATGATGTAGATGTGGAAGAAACAACTAGATGGTCCAGGTTGGAGAAAATGAAAGGATTTTATTGGAATTTGCCTTCCAAGGGAACCGGATAGGACACTGTTGGTGATTTCAGAGTTTTAGCAAATATCAGAAATTTTCCTTTTCCTGCAAGAACAACAAACCCTTAAAGTTGGGGGGCATGATAAGTCGGTGTATTGACAGGTTTTTTATTAGGACTCTTAGGTTTTTGGTATCTTTTGGGTTGCATTGTGATAGTAAAATATTGTGAATTGACTATATGTAATCCATGATTTAAAACTGAACTTAAGAAATCATGTTTGAACTTTGTCGGTTAATTCCTATAGCCATGCCAATTTATTCCTACAGCCAAATGGTTTGTCCCTGTGATATGCGGATTATTTAGGATGATTTCATATGTGAGTTAATGAATGTATTAATTAAGTAAGATACATATACATGTCCTTGTATGTTGTTTATGCTTTAGTGCAGCTAATAATTGATGCTGCAGTGGAGGATTTTCTTCCGTGCCTAAGGACTGGAGAATCACGCTCAGATAGCTGGAGGTCAAACTGAAGGAGATTCAAGCAAGCACAATGTATGGCATAATCAGAGTAGTTGTACTTCACCATGGGAGTTTAAATCTGGTGCATGTTTAATTTGCAAAATATCGCTTTAGCGTGCAAAGACTATGGTTCGGTTTCAGATCCACAGTTCCTACAGCCAAGCTCTCTGTTATCCCCTTCATCTGATAGCTATCCGCCTCTTCTTCTAGGCGTAATTGGAGTTGTCCATTGTAGTTGATCTTTTCTTTATAATAAGCTCTTCCTTCTTTTCTGAGAGTTAGACAGAATGGAAAGGGATTGAGCAGAGTTTTTGTCACGCATTCTGAATTTTCTCTTTTAGAATATGTAGTAATATTTCAGGAAGAAATGAATAAGAATATGTTATTCTGATCTATTAATAGTTCTCTGCTGAGAGTTTGATATCACTCATCCAAGGGGGCCCACTTGGTGAGTGATCCTGTGTTTATGATTATTGAATTTAGTTTTTACTTAGTTGCAGTAGAAGTTCATGACTGGATTGTTCCTGTAGCCACTGGAAATAGATCATTTGACTATTCCTGCAACCAAGGCAGAACGGTGTGATTCCTGTTATTTTCATTAGATCATTTCAGAAAAGTTTTGTAAAGCTTTCATTTAGCCTTTTATGATTTCCATTCCTACCTTTCCTACAGTAATACAGAATAATCATTTAAGGAGCTTAGTGCATATATATTGCAGACCCATTTCAAGTTTTACATTCCTGGATTGACAACTAAATGAACACCAGCCATGAGAATAGTAAACTCTACCATATGAATGTCCAAACTTCAGATTGAGATTTCAATTAGAGGTATTAATATTGTCATTATAGTTGGGGTAGACAGTCATCACCGCTTAACCCTAATGATTCCACATCCCTAGAAAGGTGCTCAGGTACTGCAACTCCCTTTCTCTTTCCTCGAACATCCGTCTATGTCAAGAATATCATTAACAATTGCAAAATTAGTATAAATCACTAAAAAAAAGAACATAATAATGTAATAGTTTTCTTCTATCTAATTTGTACAATTGCAATGAGGTTTACCTGCTTGGTAGAAGTGTCGCAAGCTACATCCCTATCTACGATATGTGATGGATCCATGTCGCCCTATGACAAAGAAAAAATATAAAAAACGTTAGCGAAATTAAACCAATAGAATTAGCAAATGTGTGGGAGAAAAAGTGACACTAAGCAAACATGCCCTAATCTCACTTTCAACCACACACTTGTGGAATACGAAAGAGCCTAGAGGTATCACACAATTGGCTACTTCTTCTTGTGGAAGAGAGATCCACGGGCTACCTTTTAGGATTTCTATTCCTTTGTTGTAATTGAAAGATGAAATGATGCAAGTTCAATCCCTAACCCCAAAGTGCAAGTATGAACTAATAACAAGATTACAGAATTGAACTTAAATGATGGAAAGCTGTAAACACAAGGATAAGACAAGAATGAAAGTGTGTACCCGGAGTTAAAATCTGACTGAAAATGTTCAGGACGGGGGCGCGGACGCCACTGTCCTGATTCTGCCCCTGAAACTGCTCCGGAAACTGCTGTTTTGCACTTTGGAAAAAGCTGTCAAAAATGCTGAAAATGCTGTCTGTCAGGAGGACCAGGGCGCCCAGCGCCCCTGTCCCAGGGACCAGGGCGCCCAACGCCCCTGTCCAGGCAGGACCAGGGCACCCCACGCCTCTGTCCTGGTCTTTTGCTTTGAGATTTGGTGTGTTGTTCAGTCTCCATCTGCTTCTTCCGGATCTGTAACTTGCGGCGTCGTCCAAATTCTGAAACCTGCACTTATATCTGAAAAGGTGTTTGGGCGGCTATATAAGGTTTTGCCTTAGTCAAACCCCCGCTTCGGTGATTTCCACCTCCACGAATAGCCAAGTTGTATTGTAAAATGTATTGTGTGTGCAGACCTAGTGTGTGTGCAAGGTCCTTAAATGCAAGAAAGCAAACTAGAGCAACCTAGAAAGTAAACCCTAATTGCTTGTAAATGATAATGTAAATGCTCTAAATCAAGATGCAAAGTGATCTAAAGCATGAATAAAGGATATGTTGAAGCTTATGCAAAGACATGAAAACAACATGAAATCATACCCAACCCTCAAGGGAGGAGTACAAGCCAATCTTCAGTCAGTAATCTCCTATTGTTCTTCAATGTCTTCCAAGCCCTAAATGGATGAATGAAATTGATAAATGCTTGATAGAAGGATGTTGAATGTTGTTGAAGTCTTCAAAGATCTGCTCTTTCGCTGCATATGAAGTTCCTCGAAAACCAAAAATCGGATCCTTTCAAATGAAGAAAGAGAGCTCTTATATATGAAACCCTAGGTCGTAATTCCGTCTTTTGGCCGACCTAGAGATTGAATATCCCGCCAATTTCTTGGGGTTAAGATTTATTTTATGATTGGATCGCGCTCCTAAAATTTCGAGAAAAATGTCCGGGACCATGTGCACCGGGCGCCACGGTCCTGACAACTTTTCACCAAATTTTCAGGGCCGTCGGATATGATGATTTTAGAGAGAATCCCAAAGTTACAGGTGATTTCGAGATGTTTTGACCCCCGAAATGAAGCCCCCAAGTTCAAAATAGGTCCTAATTAGGGTTTTTGATTAAATGATGTATTGGAAGAATAAAATGAAAGGGGCACACTTTAATGAAAGGGCCCAACTTTATGATATGGGAGATGATAAAATAAGACCTTAGACCTAATTAATTTAATTAATTAAGTGCTAAAGGGGAAATGCAATGCAAAATGCAAAATGCGCCAAGGCGGGTGCTAAACTAGTTGTGAAATTGTACCACTCTAGCAAGTGCGTACAATTTACGATGCTACATTTAGCCCCCACTTTAGCGGTCATATGAACACTACGTGCATATGCAAGCTAAAGTACAGAAAAGTAAACATTATTTGAAAAAGGATATATCCATAAGTCTGTCGAACAAAGCCCCCAGCGGTATCTGCAGTACACAGTTAGGAACCGCACCCTACAAAACACACGTTAGATCACAAAATCACCTAATGCTTACTAAGGAAGGTGATGAAAATTCGAGGGTAGCTATATGCCCCCCCCTGTTTCGGCTTGCTAATTTTAGTGAGTTGAAACAGGCTATCATGTTTACCACTTCGAATCGTTAAAGAATATTAATGACAAATGCTCACAAAAATATTTGATATGAGATCAAAAACTAATGGAGAATCATTTGGTAAGAAAGAGGACTAAATCTCAATTCCAACACAACAAAGAGTGTGAGGATTTGAGAGTTCTCTAACACAAGATGAAGGATGTAAATGGAAACAAAATGCAAAGAGAAGAAAAGAAAGGAAAAAAGCATGAATACACACATTGGTGATCCATGAGAAGAATAGTGAGAGAGGAAAACACGGACTTCTCGCCCCTAGATCTTGTCCAGGTGATCCATGTGAAAAAGGACATGGAAAACTAGCCCCTAGAGTCTGTCTAAGTGATCCATGTAAGGGAGGAGAGTGAGAAAGTCTAGCCTTATGCCGCTAGTTCCACTCAACCTCGTGCATGTGTGTGTAAGTGAGGTTAGAAGCACCTCATAGGAGTCTATGCCCGAGTATGCTACAACCTGTATATGTATAGTACAAAAGCGTGACATCTCGCTCTAAGAGTCTGTGCTCTGGTTCCGAGAATAATCACCTTGCATAAAAGAAAAATGGAGACATCTCGCTCTAAGAGTCTGTGCTCTGGTTCCGAGAATGACCCATTGCTCAAAAAGTGTAATGTTTATGTCATAAGCAAAGTAGAACAAGGATACCTACCTTCATCACAAAAGAAGATACCCCAAAAATGCAACAATGTCATAGATCCAAGCAAGGGAGTTTTTGCACTCTTTAAGCAAGGATAAGATAGTTGAAAAGGGATATCTTGTAGTATGTGTAAAGGAGATCCTTAGAGGAGAAGAGATTTTTGTACAAAAGACACCTATCCCCGAGAGGAATTGTCTTAGACAAATATAACATCTTCTAGAATAAGACAAAGAAGAGAATAAGAATGCAATACTTCCTTCTTTTGTGAGGTGAAAGTGATTCTTAATGAAGGATGATGCTCTTTTTAACCCAATTGGGAGAGTGAATTCATTATGGATGTAGTTTACCAAGTGCAAAAGAGGTTGTAGTCAAGGACTTACACCTCTTGTAAGAGAGAATCCTTGAACAAACAAGAACAAATGCATACAAGGAATAACATCAAGTAATAAATTTCACACTATCCACGAAATAGGAAAAAGTGGATCCTTAGATAAAAATAAGGAAAGATCATTGCCTCAATGAGGACTTACACAATCTTCTAGGAAGAGATTTGGACATAAGAAAAAGAAGATATGTATGAAATCACTCTTGTCCCCATAGGAACAAGAGATAACATAGAAAATTAGGCTATTATGTTGCTTCAAAAATATGATTGCACTTGAAATTGTACCATCATGAATGACAATGAGCCCCCAGTAAATGAGCTACCAATGTCACATAATGATGAGCAACATAACAACAATTCATGTTATTTAAAGACATGATAGATTGAATGAGGTATTTGAATATGACATGCTAAATGCTCAACTATAAGTGAGATCAAAAACATGTGTAAAATGATAAAAATTGAACAAGAAAAGTCACAAGAAATCTTAGGAGAGGGATGAGTGTAGTTTATTAGAGCCTTATCCTTGGAGGAAAGGACTTTATGATGAATAGGAAATAAAGATTCATAAGTTGATTTAGAAATTTGAGGGGAGTCATAAAGAGATTTGTTCATCGTCAAGATTTCCTTATGAAGGGAATGAGAGTTGATAAAAGTAGAAGATGATTTAGTTGAAGTGAGATCATCATCACTACTAAATATAGCATTCACATTAAGAGATGGTCTTTTAGATGCTTTAGTGTGTCTGCAGGGATTATAGCCAAGTCCAAAGGCATAATTCTGAAAATTAGTCTCTAGAGGAACTTTTATCCCTTGTTCATGAGCACCACAACCATTTCCATGATACCCATGCTTAGCAAAAATGCGAAAACCACGACCATAACGATCAGCCATTTCAGAAAGAGAAGGTCGTTTTTCATAAGACAAAGAATCAAACTCTTCAGAATTAGAAGTGTGAGGAGAAGAAGTTTGAGAAGCGGCCACAAAATTATTACTCATAGGTTCAGGTAAGATTGATTGATTTCTATTTTCTTCCTTCTTTTTAACTTTAAGCTCTCTAGGAGGAACCCTATATTCACCTACAAAGGTGGGATTAAAATCAAGAGATCCCCAATCGTCTTCTGCGAGAACCTTCTCAGGATCAAAAGCCTTTTCATGTGTAAACTCAAGTCGAGAAGGATCTTCTTCAGGAGCTTTAGGCTCATCCAAAGAATTTTGATTATCAGAGGGTGATGATTCATCCATAGGTATTTTGTTTAAAGAGTCATCACTAGAAGAGGAAGGTTTAGAAGAACTCCCTTTGGAAGTAGATGTTTGTAAACAAGACTGAAGATTAGTATCACCTATCAAGGTATATGTCTTATTGTTATAAATAAATTTAACTTGTCTATGCAATGTAGAGGGGACAGCTTGCATACTGTGAATCCAAGGTCTCCCTAATAACAAGTTGTATGATAGATTTCCCGACATAACATGGATAGGAGTAGGCAAAGTAACAGGTCCCACTGTGATGGGTAAGGTGATAATACCTAATGAAGACTTAGCCACATTATCAAAGCCTCGAATGGGATGAGAGTTAGGCTCAATAAGGGATGTATCCACATTCATCTTATGCAATAGATTAATGCTACACACATTAAGGCCAGAGCCATTATCTACCAGTGTTCGTCTTATAGCAGTGTCATTTATGATAACCACAATCATCAAGGGATCATATTGTTGTTGAATTTCACTAGTAGGCAACTCATCTTGGGTAAACACAATTTGAGCTTTAGGATTCATCACAGAGTTAACCAAAGACCCTATATTACTAGATGTATTAGGTGGAGGAACATTCAAATCTTTCAAGGCATCTTGTAACATTCCATGATGAGCAGAAGAAGTTTGGATCAAATCCCAAAGGGATATCTTAGCAGGGGTAGCTTTAAGTTGTTCTATGAGATCATAGTCCTTACTAAGCATTTGTGAAATACGAGGCGCTTGAGGAAGAATGGGTTGGGAAGGAGGAAGTGAAGTTGGGATAACTGGAGGAGGATTAGGTTGCCTATTGTTTCTTGTGTTATAGGTATGGGCAACCGCATGATAACTCTCTCTAGTCAGTTGCTTAGCATACTCATAAGGGCTCTTAGAAGAATAACCTCCTTGCACAGTAATAATAGGTTTCTTAGGAGTGCAAAAAGAATCATTAGCATAACCACCTTGAACCACTAAGATAGGCTTATTTAAAGGTTGAGAATTTTGAGAAGGACAAGCACCTTGGACAGTGAAGAGAGGTTTGTTAGGTGTCTCATTCACATGTATCAAATTGATTGAGGATGGTTCAGAGGAATGAACAAAAGTGTTGGAAGAATTTTTGATAGTCTTCTCTTGCACTAAAATCTTATCATGGATTAAATCAATTTTAGGAGAGAGACAAGGAATAGGCATTGATGTTCTAGTAGGGAGAGTAATACTAGGAAAGGTCATATCATCCTCTATCATCAAAGGATCTACATGGGGAATAAACTCTCTAGGAGAAGGATCAACATTACTCTCTAAAGTCTCACTTTTGAGAGGGAGATCTTTGAAAGAGATGTTAACCATCTTGCTTTGAACTAGGGTTTCCTTATGAGTAGAACCAAGTTGAGGAGAGGGAGATGCTTTATTTTTAGAGGGAGAATAATTGAGATTCAAGGAAGGTGAGAAATTATCAAGGGAGAGAGAATAATCTACACCTTCTTCTAATGGTTCATCCCAAATAGTGAGGTTGTTGAAAGGAATGTTTGAAGTATTGTCAATTTCGGGAGAGGAGATAACATTGTTTATTAATTCCTCATCCTTAGGAGGGAGAGCATCAATAGATGTGTTAAAATCATCCTCTTTCCTCAAAATATGTTCAATATGATCTTTAGGGGAGAGAGAATTAAGGAAATTGCTTATTATTTCATCTTCTTTCTCTAAGGGATGCTTATGTGTAAGACAAACTTTAGGAGAAGGGTAAGCATTTACCATTAATTCGTCATCTCTAGTGGGAATTTTGTTGGAAAAGGAAAGGCCATCACTAGGAAATGTAGGGATAATGTCATCTTCTTGCACAAAAGGATCCTCATGAAGGGAGTGTTTTTTAGGAGGAACATGAACATATTTCTCCAAAGATTCATGCTTAGGAAGGAGATCTTTGAAAGAAGTGTTCATAACCTCTTGTTGAACTAACATGCCCCCATTGGAAGGACCAACTTTAGGAGAAAATAAGTCAATGTCCATCAATACCTTTTCACTTAGAGAGGCATCATGTAGGGAAGGTGAAGTAACATTAAGAAATGTGTTTATGATATCATTCTCTTCCTCTAGGATAGATAAATAGAAAGGGCACATTTTAGGAGAATTGTCAAGATCACTCTTAAAGTCTTCATCCTTAGAGCATGGGAGAGTCTCAAAGGGATTGGTAGCAACTCTTTTAGGCACTAAAATGTTGTTATAGATGAGGGGAGGTTCTTTAGGAGAATGAAAAATTGAAACAATGGAAGCCAACCCATTATCACATCTATGAAATGAATGCATCATGACAACAATTTTCCTCTTTCAAATGATAACACATGCAAAATAGAAGGAGATGTTTAATTTTAACCAATGCAAGAACTTAGAATGTAGATTTAGAAAATGAAATTTATGATTCAAATGAGTTCCTAAATCAGATTTGAAATTATTGATCCCAATTAAGCTATCCACAAGTTCAACTTTGAATTGAAAAATTAGGGTTTTAGCAAAAATTTCCTCTAAATTTTTGAATCTTGCAAGAAATTGAAACTTGTAAATACAAATTTGAATTTGAAATAGCATAAACACTCAAATTTGAAAACATAAATTAGAGAAGATTGGAGTTCAAGTCGGGTTCACCAAAATGTGTGGGAGAAAAAGTGACACTAAGCAAACATGCCCTAATCTCACTTTCAACCACACACTTGTGGAATACGAAAGAGCCTAGAGGTATCACACAATTGGCTACTTCTTCTTGTGGAAGAGAGAGCCACGGGCTACCTATTAGGATTTCTATTCCTTTGTTGTAATTGAAAGATGAAATGATGCAAGTTCAATCCCTAACCCCAAAGTGCAAGTATGAACTAATAACAAGATTACAGAATTGAACTTAAATGATGGAAAGCTGTAAACACAAGGATAAGACAAGAATGAAAGTGTGTACCCGGAGTTAAAATCTGACTGAAAATGTTCAGGACAGGGGCGTGGGCGCCACTGTCCTGATTCTGCCCCTGAAACTGCTCCGGAAACTGCTGTTTTGCACTTTGGAAAAAGCTGTCAAAAATGCTGAAAATGTTGTCTGTCAGGAGGACCAGGGCGCCCAGCGCCCCTGTCCCAGGGACCAGGGCGCCCAACGCCCCTGTCCTGGCAGGACCAGGGCGCCCCACGCCCCTGTCCTGGTCTTTTGCTTTGACATTTGGTGTGTTGTTCAGTCTCCGTCTGCTTCTTCCGGATCTATAACTTGCGGCGTCGTCCGAATTCCGAAACTTGCACTTATATCTGAAAAGGTGTTTGGGCGGCTATATAGGGTTTTGCCTTAGTCAAACCCCCGCTTCGGTGATTTCCACCTCCACGAATAGCCAAGTTGTATTGTAAAATGTATTGTGTGTGCAAACCTAGTGTGTGTGCAAGGTCCTTAAATGCAAGAAAGCAAACTAGAGCAACCTAGAAAGTAAACCCTAATTGCTTGTAAATGATAATGTAAATGCTCTAAATCAAGATGCAAAGTGATCTAAAGCATGAATAAAGGATATGTTGAAGCTTATGCAAAGACATGAAAACAACATGAAATCATACCCAACCCTCAAGGGAGGAGTACAAGCCAATCTTTTGTCGGTAATCTCCTATTGTTCTTCAATGTCTTCCAAGCCCTAAATGGATGAATGAAATTGATAAATGCTTGATAGAAGGATGTTGAATGTTGTTGAAGTCTTCAAAGATCTGCTCTTTCGCTGCATATGAAGTTCCTCGAAAACCAAAAATCGGATCCTTTCAAATGAAGAAAGAGAGCTCTTATATATGAAACCCTAGGTCGTAATTCCGTCTTTTGGCCGACCTAGAGATTGAATATCCCGCCAATTTCTTGGGGTTAAGCTTTATTTTATGATTGGATCGCGCTCCTAAAATTTCGAGAAAAATGTCCGGGACCATGTGCACCGGGCGCCACGGTCCTGACAACTTTTCACCAAATTTTCAGGGCCGTCGGATATGATGATTTTAGAGAGAATCCCAAAGTTACAGGTGATTTCGAGATGTTTTGACCCCCGAAATGAAGCCCCCAAGTTCAAAATAGGTCCTAATTAGGGTTTTTGATTAAATGATGTATTGGAAGAATAAAATGAAAGGGGCACACTTTAATGAAAGGGCCCAACTTTATGATATGGGAGATGATAAAATAAGACCTTAGACCTAATTAATTTAATTAATTAAGTGCTAAAGGGGAAATGCAATGCAAAATGCAAAATGCGCCAAGGCGGGTGCTAAACTAGGTGTGAAATTGTACCACCCTAGTAAGTGCGTACAATTTACGACGCTACAGCAAAACAACTTCATAATAAAATGGTATATTGGATTCATTAACTGGAGGTTGGTTAATTTAAATGGTATATAGTACGTACCACCCCCATGATATTAACGTTGTTTGTATCTATACGATTCAAATTGTAATCGATTAGAATCTCTTCGCCTGCACTTATTGATTTTATCGCACATACAAATACACGAATTCCCTCATGCGCCTCAAATATGCAATTGGGTTGTTTATTAATTGACCCAGGTTGCGTACTATTTATAAAACTTGCAATATTCCCTGTTGCTTTTGGCTGACCATCAATGTATACAACCACTCATTTACTTTGATCATTAACTTTCTGTTGTATATTATTTACTGACAATGCATACCTACGCATACTTTTTTTATATTTAACAATCTGCATCCAATTATTGTAATTGTAACAAGGTCCAACAAACTCCATCAATTCAGCAACTCTATTGTAACTTTATGTTGTCCATGGAAAATAAGCCTAAACCATGTAACGACGAAGGTGATATGCGATATATCTTATCGTTAACACAAAAATTAGTGTTTATTGGAGGAAGTTCCTTGGGAATCCATTGTTTCTCTAGATGTTTGTACCTCAGTGGCACCTCAATGTCGCCTTTGGTTTCATCATCATAAGAACATGACCCCCTTTGAGAAAGGAAAAATTTCATGCGTTATTGAATGTTATTCTAATCTTTTGACCCCTTGTTGATCTCCCTATTGTAGACCTACTACATGTGTCACTTTCATTTTCTATTCCTGCATTTTCCTCACTCAAGGAAGATAGATCTGACAAATACCTATTTGGGGGTACCTGCACTCCATGAAATGAGAGAGTTAATTGGTAATGAGAGAGAAATTTTACAAATGAGGGTAATGTTGATGAAGAATTCAGCCCTAAAGTTGATTTTGGGATTAAAATTGGAATAAGTTCAACTGGGGCCTCAAGTGTTGATAACTGTATTAGATTTGCTGCTAGTGTCAAGGTTTGAAAAATTGAGGAAGTTTGTTTTCCAAGTAATTTTAAAAAAATAAACTATTTCTATAGGGTGTATTGACTAGTTATACTTGTCTATCCATGAGACTGTGCAGGTCAAAGGGGTTCAGGGTCTTGTACAATGTAATTCAATTATCTTATGTTAGCTAAAAATTACATAGTACACAACATGAACAACATGAACTTTGTAGACAAAAAGAGTATTAAATAATAAAAAAATGTTGTCATCAAAATTGTTGTAAATTTTTTAATTCCTTACCTTTACTTTATGTAGACTATGCAGGATCCTCAACTAAATGGTTGACGATGTCTGTAGTCAATGACCTGTTCCCACCAAGGGTGACAACATCACACAGGGACTATACCTGAAATCAACATCATCAATTGAGCATCATAAGCATTACTACATTTGTAAGTTGATAAACAATAAATACATACATATCATACGCATCACATGATGTGTCATCATATATCACTAGTACATTTGGAGTTGATTTCTCACGATCGTTTGTCGGATTTTCGATGAATTTTCGTCGGAGTGTCAACAAAATCCACCGTCAAAAACTCGGCATTGGATTGGTCGACAATGCCATGCCCATCAAAAATTCGAAAATCTAATGGACTCTACCGACGGTCAAAGAAGTTATCAGTTGAAAGCTTGGTATTCGTCATAATTCCGACGATGATCATTTTTATAAAAAAATAAATATAAAAGAGCCATCAAAGGAAGGAAGTTCTTTCAATTTGTTTTAAATCCTAAGGGGTTCAGGGTTTAGGTTTTAAGTCACTTCAATACCTAAGAAAAGCCCTTTTGGTTTCTAATTTTGCGTTACTATATTCACTTAAGCGATGGGTCCATTTATCATAAAAGTGTTCTCCCCTTGTCATTTACTTAGGCGGTCCCTTTAAATATTTTATTCTTGCTCGCTTTTAATCTGCCTTTTCTAATGTCCGTCGGGCCTTATAAGTATCATGTGATTTTATGTTGATCTGATGGCCCACGTTGATTTGTGACCAAAAAGTGCTTGAAACTTAGTTTCCGCGAAGTAGCAAAAGGCGAAGATGGACCCGACATATAGGTTTGGACCAAAGCTAAACACCGATCAAGTTTCATCTGATCGGACGGATAGCATGGTATTGAGAGATCAAGTTGAACATGTTTTAAGCTTCATGAAGTGGCGAAAGGGTTTGGCGAGTCCCAAAGATAAGCAGTCTTCTTTGGTTAAAGAATGATCGGGTTGGAAAAAGATCAATGGCTTCTCGTTGTTTCATGGTCAGGAGATGCATGAGCTATACCTTCAGCGAAATAGCGAAAAGGTGGAGGGTCTCGCTAAGAGTGGTAGTAAATGTGGTAACCCCAGTTGGCGATGACATGGTGGTGACAAGGCACTCAGTTGGCGATATGTAGTGGGTCTGGGCAAGGTTGTCATAAAAACAATAAACAACAAGCAATTTCTTGAGATCTAACGGCTCCTGTGAATTCGCGAAGATAAGATGCTAGCAAGTTAGTCATTGCGAAGTAGCGAAAAGGCCGAGGGGCCCAAGGGACAGGCATGGCATGAAGTTAAAAGCAAATCAGGTCTATTTTGATCTAACGGTTCTCGTGGTTTCGTGGCTGCAAGCCAAATGAAGAATAATGTTCGCGAAGTTGTGAAAGACAGGTGGAAATCACACGGAGGAGTGACGTGGCATAACAGCTACCACTTTTTGTAGAGCTTGGAAAAAGATCAATGGCTTCTCGTTGTTTCGTGGTCAGGAGATTCACAAGCTATACCTTCAACAAAATAGCGAAAAGGTGGAGGGTCCTGCTAAGAGTGGTATTAAATGTGGTAACCCCAGTTAACGATGACATGGCGGTGACAAGGCACTCAGTTGGCAGTATGTAGTGGGTCCAAGCAAGGTTGTCATTAAAATAGTAAACAACGAGCAAGTTCTTGAGATCTAACGGCTCGTGTGAATTCATGAAGATAAGATACTAGCAAGTTAGTCATTGCAAAGTAGCGAAAAGGCTGATGGGCCCAAGGGACAGGCATGGCATGAAGTTAAAAGCAGATCAGGTCTGTTTTGATCTAATGGTTCTCGTGGTTTTGTGGTTGCGAGCCAAACGAAGAATAATGTTCGCGAAGTCATGAAAGACAGGTGGAAATCACATGGAGGAGTGACGTGACATGTGGTTGAGGGCCCACCTAGGTGTAACCAGCAGTTATGTGGGAATAGTAAAAGGGAACACGTGGAAGATTAAGGGTGGAACTAAAAGGAGTTTCCAGGGCTAATGGCCAACTACCGTGTGGCATTTATTAACTAGATAACAAGTGGGGTAAGTAATTCTTGGATAAAGGGCCCACTTAAAAGGCATTCATCTCAAGATTGATCCAACGCTTCTCGTTGTTTCGTGACTTGAAGATGCCCGCAGCTTAACCTCAACGAAATGGCAAAAACTGTTAGCCATCAAGATGAGGCACAGTTAGTTAAAAGGATTGACGGTTCTGGTTGGAGTTAAAGGCCGAGTGATTTGAGTTTGATCTAATGCTTGGCACGGCCTTGCGAAGGAAGAGTGCACAACTGTTAAACTCCGTGAAGTGGCAAAAAGGAGGTAGGGCCCAACACTAAAGCAAAGAGATTAAACGAAGATAAAGGTGATGTAAGTTCTTGAGATCCAACAGCCAACGTTGTTTCATGAAAGAAAAGAGCATTGGTTTTATGTTTTGCAAAGTAGCGAAATAGAGGAAAGACTTAGAGAAATTATGACTCGTTGGAGCCAGTTTTGAATTCGATTTGGTGAATTTAATTCTGAAAAGAAAGCTGAAGCATGCGGAGTTAATTTCTAAAAACTTAAATGCCAACTTGCCCTTTTCAGTTTGCATCAACTTGATTGCTAAGTATTGTTTCATCGAAGTTTGTTGCAGAGTGATTTTCTTCAGGCGAATAATCAGGTTTCTTGTGCTTTTCTTAATAACTCTTGGTTTGTTCTCAAATACTGCTGTGTGAATTACTTCATTAGAGGTCTATGCTAGCTTCTAGTGGTATAATTGTTTGACCAAAACGACACCCAGAAGAGAATTTATAGGGAAAGTGAATTACAAGGACCAAAATATCTGTGATGATTTTTTAGAGCAATTAACCATGTTCTCCAATGCTGGGGCTAAGGCCAAAGAGCTAGTACCTAAGAACCCTCATCTAAAAATTGGAGATGGCCTTTATGATAAGGGTAATTGGTTGAGGGACCCTGAAATAGGATTGTCAGGCTTAGGACTCTTCAAAGTCGGTTTTGGGCAGAGGAATTCCCCAGCTCCTTTGAATGGCATATGGGAGTAGGATGTAGGAAAGCTTGTGGTCCCAGGTGTTTTTATGGATGTAGATCTATTAGCCCTGATTGTATAGAATTATGACTCTGTGGGAAGATGCATCAGGAACATAAAGGGATCAGTCTTGATTGAGATAAATGAAGATGAATTCAAGAAAGTGTTTAAACTCAGTGAGTCCTCCAATTTGTTAGAACCTATTGACTTTGAGTCGTTAGCCCAGGTTTACAGCACATAAAGGGATCATCTTAGAAGTGGCCCATTGAAAGAATTCTTTGTAAAGATAGGGGGGTTAACAGTTGCAGGCCCCAACACAATGGAACCATTCTCTCTCAACCTATTCACTCTAAGAGCTAAGGGTATGTATTGGGCATTATGCCAGATTTTTGGAGAGGATGCTGAAAAGAATATGCCAACCCATTATATGTTAATGATTGCACAAATTCTAAACCCCTCCCTAGCAATAAAATTTGATTATGCCTCATACCTTGCTGATGCAATTCATAAAGGGCTACTAGGAATCAAAAATGGTAAGGTGGATAGGCCATTTGGATGGTACTCCATGTTAATGCATATGTTTCTGTTCAAAGGGGCTGATTATTTTGGAAAGGAGATGGACCTGATTAAGGTCAAGGATAAAGAGGAGATGCTAGTGCAATTGTGGAGTATTGTTCTATCTTGGGATAGAGAAGATGCAATTTATTTAAATTTTGATAGATGCTTTGCATCTAAAATTAGGATTCTTCTATGTAGAGAAAACCCTAGAATTCCTAAGGCTCTTTTGGAGTTTCTCAGACCAAAGGAGTTTGCAGAGGATATCAAGATTGTTCACAATTGGGGAGACATATATTTGTACCCTGTGTCTACTGTTTTTAGAGTGTTTGGATTTAGAGGCACCCCCTTTTTACTACCCTATCAAGTCCCATTGAAGATAGGGATTATAGAAGTCCTGAGATAAATTAGGGGAGTACAAGAAGCAGAGCTAACCAATAGAGGTAAAGAGACTATTTTCCCAACTATTACCATGGCTCACCATTTTGTGATCACTAAGGGTGGATGGAGATTTTTTGAAGAATTCTTTAAGCCATACAGGCTGTCTACTATAGTGTCAAGATGTGCAGACCCCGAGGATTTTTTCAATCGCATGTTCAAAAAAAGAGCAGTGTGCAGAGGTAGGCCACATCAATTTCAATTCCCAGAAGATCTGATTAGAAATGAATTCAGCTTAGATGAGAAAGAACTGAGGAAGGAGAAGTGGGTGGCATATAAGAAAGCCCTTGATTTTATCCATCAATTTGACACTGGCTATGACCCCCTTTCTAGCTTCAATCCATTTGAGGAGAAAATAAAATTCCCGATTCTTTATTTTGAAGATCTCATGCAGACCTTAAAAGAAAAGAGGGAGGCCATAATGAAAAATGAGCCTGATAAGGTGAAGATGGTATTGGCTAAGCCTGCCTTTGCTAGAGATATCCCACGTGGTGACTATGTAATGCACAAAAGGTCAAAGTACATTGTGATAATGCCAGTGACAGGTGAGCCTTCCACTTCAAAAGGGAAGAGGAAAATTGAAGACGTCATTGACATCCAGGATTCCCCTAAGAAGCAGAGAGTGGGAAAGGAAATTGAAACTGATGAGCCTCAATATTCTCCATCTCAGTCTCCTATCCACATTGGAGATGAACAAGTTGTGGCTAAACAATTATTGTAGTTAGGGAGTCTCAGTGAGATTGCCTATACCTATGAGGAGACCCAAGAGGGGATGCCTGAAGAGCCACCTAATGCTAAAATGGATTTGATTGATGGTGAGTTAAAGGGCCAAGAAATGGACCTTACTGTTAAGCAAGCTAGTGAAGAATTCCTAGCTGATAGTAATTTTGTCACATCAGGAGCTTTTATACAGTTTCTATGGAAGCAAAATATTGATCAATTCAAGACTAGATGTGAATAGAGGAAAAGTGAACAACCTCTTCAAAATACAACTCAGGTAGAAGAAGAGGTTAAGAAAGAAATGATGGAGGAGTTCAAAGCAATCACCCCTGAGAAAGGAAGACAAATGGTAGCAAAGGTTGGTGTGTTGATTCTCCCTGAATGGGATATAGTTGATGCCTTAGTGCTTGATGCAACGAGGAAAGAAACAAAACCTATGGAAGGAGTGACATTCGATAATGTTTCTCTTGTCATGTGGTCTTTAAAGAAGGATGAAAACAAAAGAAGGAAGGATGCATCAGATTCTAGCCTCTTAGGAGGCATGATAGTTAAAAGAGTCCAAGACACAGGGGTAGTGGAAGCTGCAAGCACAGTCCTAGAGACTAAAAAATTCAGTGTTGCGATGGCAGAGAAAGAGGCACAAGAAAAGGCTAATCTCCAATTGAAATTGGAGAGTATTTTAAAAGCTTACAATGATGCTAAAGAAGGAATAGCCAACAAAGACAACATAATTGGTAGACTCCAGAGTCAACTGGCAAGTCAATATCATCCCAGTGAATCTTCTACACTCATGATAGCCTCCTCTCTAGCAAGACCCCCTCCTACTAGTCCCATCATTGAATATCCCCCTTCTCCTATGCCTTCTAGTTCCCAATTACCTGAAAATGTCGAACATGAGTTGGAAAAATTGAAACAAGCTCAGACATTGTATGCAAACAAATATGAGGAGAAGGTGAAAGCCACCATCTTGAAGTTTGCTGACTCAGTCAAAACCTCCAATGTATACATTAATATGAAGAGGATTCTTGAGATTTTGATCAAATTGAGAGAAGAAGAAGCCACTTTAGAACCAGTCCTGAATAAGTGGGTGCCTAGAGGTAAAGAGTTAGAGCTCATGTGTTCTTCCCATGAAGATGCAGAAGAGAATGACAATCTAAGGTCCACATGTGAGTTTATAAAAGAGATGAATATTCTTTCAGTGGAAGGAGAAGGTATAAAAAGAAAAGCCCAACTTTATAGGAAAGAATATTCAAATCATAAATTTGAAATGTTTCCAGGAGGTTTCATTGGTCCTGTCCAGTTAAAGGAAGAGAAGACTTGGTTAAAGGAGGTGGACCACAATTTTTCCCTAAGGATCAATCAGATTATTAGTACTGATGACACATCCTTATTTGTCCAAACAATTGAGGAAATTGAAAAAGTGAAATCTCATTATGGTTTCATAGAAACAAAGATTGGGCATGTATGAGTCACTTGGAAGCGGCTAGAAGATATGAAACAAAAGATTTCTAGTTTTACTTGGCCTAGTGATGATGTGTATCAGGAGTGGAAAGATAAGTATACGGGACATAAAGAAGATGCTCGGGAGTAGTTACAGGAGGTTGCAACAGAACAACATGCAGAGGAAGCCGCAAATGCTGAAAAGGACTTATAACCGCTTCTTGAAAACGACTGGTTGTTTGTAACAAACTTTCTTTTGAAGGGTCCAAAGCTTGTATGCATCCATACTATTATAAATGGATACTAGGACTCCTAAAAAATGATCGCAAGTAATTTTAAGAAAACGCTCCAGAAATTTATCTGAGCTTTTTTCTAGTCTTATGGAGAGTACTCCGAGTTTTGTAATATTTTCTCAAAATTAATATCAATATACAGACTAGAAATAGTGTATATACATAAATGTGCATAGCAGTCATAGGGCAAGTCATGTCAAATGTGCAACTCAATACAATAAATAATCTTAGTTTGTAGCCCTATAGCGTCATAATGCAGTCCTTGACCAAGTATGCATACAAGAAACATCTAGTTCTATTAAGGCACAAGCATCAAAGTCAGAGGTTATGACAACTAGTGAAAAACGTCAAGAACAAAAAGTTTATTCTCAAGAATTAGGAGTTGTAATAAAAAAACTTACAAGGATGAGGCATATTCATAACTTTTGCAGTCCCACCTTGGATATCAACACTAGAAGCAACTCATATTGTTCGTGTACAGACAAGACAACATGGGAGTTCATTATACCCAGCAACTCATGGTGTTGTTGTTCGTGTTGGCTCTGTTGGACCCTCCAATTAAGATTCAATATACATTATTCAATAAGATTAACTATGCAACATAATGAAATATTGAAAAGTGTGTTACCTTGTTGAGCTTCGCTTGGTTTTGAGAATAGTTTAATATTCTCTACTTAACAGGGCCAACCACGTGAAGGTGGAAGCTCATTTGGCCCCTTCCCCGCCCCCCCTAACATCACTCTAAATTCCCCGTTAACATCTTATAACATTCATTCATTAATTCTTTCTACCATTAATAAAATATAGCATTCATTCATTAATATCACATAACTTTCATTAACACATAACATTGATTAACATTAATTAACATGCAACAATCATCAATATTAATTAGCACATATCATCCATAGCCATTAATTAGCACATAATTACATTCACTAACACATAAAATCAGTCATTATCAAATAAGTTAGATTACAATCATTTCTTTCTTTGTTTTTTCTTTGAAGCTATGAAAAGACTAAGTGGAACATCAGTGTCTTCATCATTTCCCCCCTCTGCAGATGTTCTGCCAACTACTCGTGATCTCAATGTATGCCTAGTCCTATGCTGAGGACGAGGACACTAAAATGAATGGGGGTCCTCTACAATAACAAAGAAATGGGTTAAATTCAAAACAAAAAAATTATTATTGTTACAAGTATTTCATTAATTTAGAGAACATAATTGTTGTACTCTTTACCTGATGGGGCCACATCATTTTGTGTAGCCTCAACCTCAACATGTTAAACACCATGGTCCTCTTCACTTGAGTGGGGAACATCACATTCTTCAGGTTGTGTACCCAGATCATGCTCCACTTGCTCACCATCGACTACATGCTCTAAAATATTAACAAGAAAGGTTACATTAATTACTACTCTAATTACAAATTAAGATGTTTAATTGTATTAGTAGCTAAATAAATAAATTTGAATAGCAAATGAATACCTCCACTACTGGGATGCACATCCGGACCTTCAGGTGCAGGTGGTGTTTCACAATTAGCAGGTTGCATTCCAATGACATTCACATTGTTATCATTGCTTGCTTATTTAAAACAAATATAGTCACTTTATGTTGGAACTCAACATCAATTAGATTACTGGTAAAGTATTCAATTTGAAACAACTTCCATTTACCGTATTTACCTGTGTGACAAATGCACTTGAATTTTGTGTATGCCCACTCAATTCTCGTAGCCGATCAGCCATGGCTAAATAGCCTTGCTGGTAGGCAATTCTCTTGTCATCTTCTGTGGGTGCTCTATTGAATTTAGAGTCCTGCATTTTTGCTTGGAACGTGAATTTTGCTTGCATTGTTCGATAAAAAGAAAATGTTTGCAATTTATTAATATTTTGAGACAATATGGGAGTTTACATGAGATACTTGCAATTCGTGCAGCAATTTTCATGTAACCACAAGAGCCGAGTTTGTGTTGCCCATGCTTTTCTTGCCTTGCCTTGGTTGCCTTTGACGTGTCACTCGGTCTATAAAAAGTTTGAAATATGTTAGATTATATAAATATAAAGAATAATTAATTAGTACATAATTACTTTCTTAATAGCATCCCGTACCTTCTTCTGGAGTCTACTGGTGTATTTCCTTTTTTCCTTTCAATTCTCTCCTTGGCATCCAAAATTAGGTCCTTCCACTCCCTCTCTAGAATCATGGGGGGACACTCGTACTTTAGGTTGCTCTCCAAATGGGTCCTGTATTGGTCCCTCACATACTTTAGATATGTGCCAACTTTTTTAAGGAGCTTGGTTTTGTCAAAGGTGTCATTTCCAAACCACTCGACCATTTGGTTTGTCAATTCATCTTTTAACCTTTTTTCTTGGTCATTCCACCTTTTAAAGCAAAAACAAACCTGTTAGATTCAGAAATGAACTGAACCTACATTTATTACACTTCAAGAAATGGATCAAAGGAAAAGTATTCTAGCAATGATATGAAATCAAAAGTGGATAAGGGTTAGTTCACATATGATGT